>NC_091138.1:10155804-11355804 GCF_041381155.1 Argopecten irradians | reverse complement strand
AAAATAGATAAATCTATACTACCACTGGTATAGTGGAAACCACATTATGGTTACCTTTGTAGACCTTCCGAGTCCAATGCTTTTGTCTAAGTAATACATGTATATTTTCCATTTTGTTATGATTAATACTTCAATCGCCATCGCTTTATAATGAGAGTGGTAAGCTATTGAAGCCAAGATATACATTCGGGGAAACTTTACTACGGTTTTGAGGCATGTCACACATGACTGCGTTACTGTGTATATGTTGGTGAACTTTTTCATTGTCCTCATTACAACTAATACTCATTTTGTGTGGAAACCCTGACATTTGTTTTGACGAAATTATCTGTTTAACGTCTAGAATACTATGTTACATGTAATGTGTGTTATGTTGAAACTCTCTTTGATTTCGTCATTGCTGTGAAACTATGAATATTAAAAAACGCATTTAAAAAAAAAAATATTATTATCATTATTGTTTCATCGGCTAACTTGGGATATATCTACCAATAGAATAACAAAATAACATAGCCCTGCAGGTAGGGCGTTAGAATTGTACCTACTGCTCTTATTGCATAATCGTAAAAGGCGACTAAATTTAGGATATTATCTTTTCTCTTCTTCCAAACTGAGCTCATCTTTCCTAGTGCCTCCCTTCGCACCGCCTAACTTTTGGCCTTGAGTTGAGCGTTCGCTCCTTTGAGGAAGGTTCTGAGTTCTCTCCCCTGCCCGAGACACATTAAAGTCTATAAAAGTGGTAGTTTCTGCTCTTGCTTAGCGCTCAGCATACAGGGAGTGGGACGACTGGTTCGCCCGTTGTCAGTATAATATGACCGGATGATATTTGCAATCTTCTAAAACACGCACCTCGCACTTCACACACGCTGCACACTGCATACATGGGAGGCCGTCCTTGCATGACCCTGGTTGTTATTAGGACGTTAAAATAATCAAACAGACAAACAAACAACGAAATTACATTAAATCTTCTAACTTCGAATACACGAATATTTCATGTTATACAGCAATATTAAGGGATCTATATAGTTCCTCCCATTTGCCGCTATGACCTATGGTTTTGTTTGTTTGTTTGATTAATTAACATCCTATTAACAGCTATGGTCATGTAAGGACGGCCTCCCATGTATGTAATGCAGTGTGTTGCATGTATGTTGTGTGAGGTGCGTGTTTTAGGAGGTTGCGGTATGTTCGTGTTGTGTCTTCTTGTATAGTGAAGAATGAAGAGTTTTACGTGCCGTGACGCTAAATATAACGTTTCGGGGCACGAGTTCTTGTATAGTGGAACTGTTGCCCTTTTATAGTGCTATATCACTGAAGGATGCCGCCGAAGACACCAAGGAACACACACCCCACCCGGTCACATTATACTGACAACGGGCGAACCAGTCGTCCAACTCCCTGTATGCTGAGCGCTAATCAGGAGCAGAAACTACCACTTTATAGACTTTGGTATGTCTCGGCCAGGGGACAGAACCCAGAGCCTTCCTCACAGGGGCGAACGCTCAACTCAAGGCCAAAAGTGAGGCGGTGCCAAGGGAGGCATTAGGAAAATAACCTATGATAAATGAATTGTTGATAGTTCTGTTTATTTGATCAACTGTCATATATGATTTTTGTTATAGACGTAAATACGATACGTGAAATATCCCCAAATATGAAATCAAACAAATCAAACCAGAATGACGCACACGCTCACAGTCAGATTGTGCGCATGGGCACATGGTGTTTATTTGGATAATATACGTGTATCAATATATCTATTAATGTTTGCGGCAACGTTCTGGAACCTGTCCTCATCTAATAGACGAGCCATTGTTTATTGCCCGGGTCAGATATTTCCTTTGATATACCATATATATAGGCGGAAATGTGCCAATATATTTACATTATGTAACTCTATCACTTTCCGGTAGAATCGACATTTTACCGATAAGAAATAAATGTAACTCGCCAGCCGATTGATGAACCAGATCTCATCTGAGGTATCTTTGTCTACTACCCAAATAGAATTTGATTAGGGAAAATTGTTCGAGAAAAACTATCAGCTTTGATCTTAATGAAGGAATTACCTTACCTGCGTGTAGTAGGAAAGATAACGGAATATAAATCTAATGGTTACAGTGTAAATAATATGAATGACAAAAGGTCTTATGGTACCACCCTAATGTGTGTTGACACATATGCTATGGCTTTAATGCATATCACTGAACTCAAAACACTCAAAATTACCCCGAAATTCTTAAACATATTATTTGATCACAAAGCCAATTTGAATCGAATGATGCCCAGGGCACGCCTTGATCAGAATTATGTAGACCCTGCACAGTAGTTTACTCCTAATGTTTCACTTCTAATTGGCGATGAAACTGGCGTTCAGTAACAGAAAAAAGATCATTATCACCAATCGTCTGTGTGCCATTTAAATTTCAGAGATTGGTTTTGTAAGATTAAACATCATACAATCACCTTCATGCGCTGCCATGGATTTATTTCAAGGACGCCGATTTTGTTGTAATCTTCAATCTGCAAAGTTCGTGACTCCCATCAGAATTCAAGCAAACTATAATTAGGTTTAATTAATATTATCCTGGTCTTTGAATCCTTTTCACCCCGCCCAATAACCGTTCGCTTTCAGCATTCATATGTGTACATGCGACTATTAAAGTATAAAACCCAGCAAGCGAGTATTGCAGGGTAAAGTAAGACGAAATCGCGATTGGTTGTATTTGCTTAGCGTTAATCAATACCTGAAGTTACATTATGTTAGCCCCTTGTAAGCAGCATGTATGTTTGAGACGAGGAGGAATACATCTCAGTAATATTTATAGTGTTATCTCAATGAAACACACTGTATCAGACATTCAGCAGTATTCTCATTTCAGTGCTATACAAAACCATATTGACGACGAACAAATCTGATGTCTACTACTAAGTATAAGCATGCTTTATTTGTTTGTTTGTTTGATAAATCAACGTCGTATTAACAGCCAGGGTCATGTAAGGACTGCCTCCCATTTATAAGGTGTGTTACATGTAGGATTTGCGTAATGCGTGATTTGGGAGACTGCGGTATGTTCTTGTTGTGTTTTTTTCTATAGTGGAGCCCTTTTTACAGTGCTACATATCACTGATGTACGCTACCGAAGACACCAAACAACAAATCCCATCGGTCACATTATACTGAAAACCGGCGAACCAGTCACATACAGGAAGTAGGAACAGAAACTACCACTTTAATAGACTGATGTATCTCGGCTAGGGGAGAGAACCAAGAGCCTGTCTCACAGGAGCGAGCGCTCAACAGAAGGCCAAAAGTGAAGCGGTGTCAACGGAGGCTTTAGGAAGAATACAGTTAGTTAGGTATAAACAGGCTTTGTGTTGGCAAAGGTCATAGAACGGGAAATATAAGTAAGCATGAGACTTAGGGAAGGCGTGATCAAGCTTTTCTTGATGAATATCAAAGTTTAAATTTGTATTTTTTAAACAATTTTTCCATATTTCGAACCTGTACATGGCTCTAAATACATTGTCATTTGTGAGTGGTAACTTCCAGACATAGTAACTCTCATCTGGATTAAATGCGAAGTCGTTGTTGCTAAGCTTACAAGATAGAGTACTGCTGGAGCACAATTCTTAGATGTAATGTACGAACTTGTTTAATGCAGTATTCTTGAGAGGAGCCACTGCTACTTGCAGATTTCTGTCTTTCTCAGCAGGTATTATAACTGGTACACGAGATACAGTCGACTCTTTGAATGGTTTTACTTTCCAATTAATTTCAGAAATTTTTGTTATTGGAGACAACAACCCCGAGTCTGGTTTGGAAAATAGATGATCATGACCACTCATACTGCTGGATCCTGAGCCACTAGCAATAGCTGCAGAGCCAACGGTTTTAGCAGATACGCACTTAGTTTTGGTTTTTCTGCAGACATGCGTAGGCGGTCCCTTCTTCATTTTATAACACATTGTTTTTTTACTGCAGGAGACAATATTGAAGAGCAAAACCATTAATGAACACCGGTTCCGGTAGTTCATAATCTGGATTACTGTCAATATGGGTATCGAACACAGATTGCAGAGATTTTCCAAGAATTAGTACTCCTTCACCAATGTCCTTTTTTGGCACTGTAACATAGAAGAACCTTACCTCCCTAATAATTTTCTATATGTACATCTGAAGACTTTTTTAGTGTTGTTCCTCTTTTTCCTGTGATTTTATCCCTAAAGTACTTTCTTCAATTTTGTAAAGTCTGTGAAAGTCTCTGCTATACTTCCCGCGTTTTGGACTCCCAGATTTAGAGCTACACAAAACAAAGAAATAAATAATGCGTTTCTCCTTGCTGACGATATAGTTGAAACACAAGGAACAGTTTTCCATAGATTTGCTGCACAGGCACAATCTCTTAACATTTGCAAAATATTTCTGTGGATCACTTGGGTGTCCTCTCTGGGTTTTTTTAACCTATATTCCCTCAATAGATAAGGTACAAAGACTTTGTTTCCAGTAGTCTTGACCAGGAATTTCAAGAAAATACTACTGGAAATATTAAAATATAATTTTATATAGGCAATAAGCAGACACTTTAAAATGTATGACAATGTGCATCGATTAATGATCATGATTGATATAGGAAATATTTTAATGTTCTTTTATAGTTTGGGACAGGGATATCGACGTGTAAAATATTATTTTTTGTCCTTTTTAGGTCATCTGACCTATAGTCATCATGCTTCGTCCGTCGTCGTGCGCCGTCCGTAAACTTTTCACATTTCAATCTTCTTCTCAAGTTTGACCAGTGGGATTGAGCTGAAACTTACATGAAATGATCCTGACATGGTCCCGACAAAGTGTTGTTATTTTTCGGGTCGATCCGAAATCCAAGATGGCCGCCACAGCCGCCATCATGAAAACACATTTTGAACTTCTTCTCAAGTTCTACAAGTGCGATTTGGCTGAAACTTGTATAAAAATGATCCTGACATGGTCCCGACAAAGTGTTGTTATTTTTCGGGTCGATCAGAAATCTAAGATGGCCGCCACAGCCGCCATCTTGAAAACACACTTTGAACTTCTTCTCAAGTTCTACCGGTGCGATTTGGCTGAAACTTGCATGAAATGATCCTGACATAGTCCCGACAAAGTCTTGTTATTTTTCGGGTCGATCCGAAATCCAAGATGGCCGCCACAGCCGTCATTTTGAAAACACATTTTGAACTTCTTCTCAAGTTCTACTAGTGCGATTTGGCTGAAACTTGCATAAAAATGATCCTGGCATGGTCCCGACAAAGTGTTGTTATTTTTCGGGTCGATCAGAAATCTAAGATGGCCGCAGTAGCCGCCATCTTGAAAACACATTTTGAACCTCTTCTCAAGTTCTACCGGTGCGATTTGGCTGAAACTTGCATGAAATGATCCTGACATGGTCCTGACAAAGTGTTCTTATTTTTCGGGTCGATCCAAAATCCAAGATGGCTGCCACAGCCGCCATCTTGAAAACACATTTTGAACTTCTTCTCAAGTTCTACCAGTTCGATTTGGCTGAAACTTGCATGAAAGGAGCCTGACATGGTCCCAACAAAGTGTTGTTACATCTCTGGTTGATCCCCAATCGAAGATGGCAACCATGACACTATATCTAATTAATTTCCTATATGATTATTGCCAAGGTACTCAGATGACCGTTAAGGCCCATGGGCCTCTTGTTTGTGGTTGTGAATGCTAGGCCAACACACAAGTGTTAGTTATGAATGATGGTTGTAGAGATGTGGTCATGAACATATAAACTAACGGCCCATTGGATGTGTCTGTAGTCTATGGAGAAATTTTTGATGTTGAAGAAATAGATGTGATTTTCCTACATTATAATAATAATTTATTTCATGTGGATAATACATTTAGCAGATATATATATCAATATCAGGCTATGAATCAGTGGTATGAGTAGCACTATCATGAAATCGTAAAATATCGCCCAAATTTAAGTTGACGACCACACGTGCGGCGTCGAGAATGCACTGAATTGTTATGCATGTCTGCAAAAATATACCATACCTGTTTCCGTTTTGAGCTATACAACCGATTCGAAATATTTGCATATGGCTATTTCGTTCTTTATCAACAAACCTCTTATCGCCTTCTTTCCTTCTTCTGATAAAAACGATATAAAAACTTACGTAAGACGACGTTGCCATTTAATGCTTACAACTCCTTCGCTCCGCACATTGGTATTTAATGGCGGGAGTCGCGTCCGAAGAAGTTTGTAATTTTTGACCTATCGCTTTTCCGCTGATGTGTTATAGTCTCAATCAACGAGACGCTTTAATTACTGCTCATTTTATTTGCACAATTAGCAAGCGTCTGGTTGAACGAGACTAACAACACTTCCGGATATCGTTTAGAATGAAAACACGTGGTTGCAAGATTTGCAAATACAACCACCCTCCGGTGCGTTATAAGATCGTGCAACGACACATACGAATATATGGTTTGGATTCAAATACAGAAAATGTCGATGCCGAAGACTTTGACGGCGTGCAGTCATCAGCGGTAGCGAGTTCACAGCTCGATAGAGCCGCTGATCATGACCTGGACGATTCCACGAGTGTTCACTCCCGTGACTCAGTACTAACTCTAGATCTACAAACATCGATCCCGAACTTTATGATGATTGCAGTTGAGATATTCAGTAAGTCTTTTGAGGGGAAAATCAAACAAAACTTAATTCTGCTGTATATGTGGCATATTACTTTCGTGCTCCATTTTCATATTAATAGGTGAAATTTAGACGGATCAGACGATGATGCTTTATTTTCTTGATATTCCATACACTAGGAGGCGATTCTTATCTCTTTCACGAGATAAATATTGCGGTTGTACATACGCATCGTAACAAAAACTTGCGACGTTTTAATTTGTCATTATTCATTACATGTGGAACCCTATGTTTTCCTTTTTGATAAATAATAATACTTCCGATACTTGGTAGGCCCTAAATGTAATGTACAATATATCTTGAAACCGACTTCGTAAAATTGTATACATATATCAAAGGAAGGAGCAAATTATTATATGTTATTTTGAACAATTTTGTGTGATTTCAAAACGTCAAAAAATTAATTGAAAACAACATGAATGAAATATACTGCATTGTGTGTAGAATTGTCCGTTAACAAGCCTTCCGGGGTGTGACAGCAGTGACAGTCAACCCGACGCTTACCATCCAACCAAAGATGTTGTGCCTTATGTGATGAATGTAGTAACTGGAC
Source organism: Argopecten irradians (assembly GCF_041381155.1). NCBI lineage: Eukaryota > Metazoa > Mollusca > Bivalvia > Pectinida > Pectinidae > Argopecten > Argopecten irradians. The sequence continues at coordinate 11,348,532 of NC_091138.1, read as the reverse complement.
ATTGTGTGAATGCTACTAAAATCGTGGCAGCCGAAAAGCAAAAAAGTCGATTGCATCACATATACATTTTCAAGATTTAGTAGAACAAAACATCGGATGTTACATCGGAAAGTGGTTCAGAATGTGTCGACCTTCAGATGTCTACAGTTAAAAGAAAATGATCTGTGGCATGTCAACATGCAAGTACCAAAAACTGAAATATGCAACTGTGGAAAAACTTACCTGAATTCCAGGATCTTGCTTTTATGTTAAACAATGGAGTACTGACAATTGCATATGAGAGAGGAAATAACATTCGTGTACCTTTGGGATTTGAACTTAAACCTTCATTATTTATATGTAAAACTGCAGGCTGCATAATGACCCATTATTGGAAACAACTTGCAACACATGGAATCCTAAAGTTTTGCTTAAAAGACACATTAGAAGCACGATGAAGAGAGACACTTTACCTCCCGATGGATTCTTTGACATAGTTGTGTCAGAAGAATATCACCTATGATGATGTAGATGACATCGAAAGTAAACTTAACATATCTTTAGTTCTTATTGAAAGGAATTTCCCACCCCACCTACAGAACATTACTACCCGTCTTTTACACCACACACCTGATGGTATCAGAAAATATCTCCCTGTCTATAGTACATGAATGTTTGTCTTCGAACGCTTTAATAGTTGGATTTGCAGAAACAACAGCAATGGAAACATTGCCTATTCACGACTGGTGGCTGTATATGTTTACATCTGGTCGAATGTCCAGATCAGCGCTTTACTCACCATTGCCTCATCTATCTTAAATGATAAAGAGGAGGATGTACAAACTAGTTAGTATAATACAAAGACACCATGCCAATTAAGTAAGAGGTGTAAAAGAGCTGTCCACAATATCAGTAGAAAAACACTGTGCAGATCGTGCACATTTTGGAAGTATTTTATCATAAAGAAATTCACACCATTACTCTACATGTGAGCACTTCTACATGTGAGTGTAGAGAAACTCAACTCAGCTCTAATTCTTATGTGTATCATGAAATGGACAGAGACTTACAACAACAAAAGGTGATATCGGGAAAGTTTGCCAATTTTGGAAGAATTCAGTATTTCATTGAGCATATAACTGATAATTCTGAAACGGAAACTCCTGCATACATATCCTGGTTTTACACTGTTGAATTTGATAAAGCCACCGGTTTATGGTATGCAGTACTAGAATACACTGTTCAAAATTCAAAATTCTAAAAGCAAGCAATAAATGTTCCTTTGTCTTGGCAAAGTCTATGTCAAATCCTTTGGTTACAACAAACGAAAGCAACCATTTGTGGTCTAAGACAGTGGAGAAAAATCTGTAGATGTTTTGGTCATTTTTGTCTAATTTTGAATTGCAAGATTTTATTAAGAAAACTTCATCAATAAACGAGCTAGTTCAACTGAAAAATCTAGTTAGCTTGGTTCAATTGAATACATTTATGACAGCAATTAAAATTAGTCTTAATTTGCTTTAATTAGCTAAAGAAAAATGTCTAATTTTTTAATACCAATTTATATGATTCCATGGGTATTAAAAATATGAAGTCAGTATTTTTATTTTCATTTAAATTGTGGTAAATTATTTGATTTTCAATAACAATTAACTTCTTTTAAGAAAAACCCTTAAAATCATTTCTGACAAACTTTAACACAAAATTAATTGTAATGAAAACTTTCAATTGCTATTTTTTAATGAATTTGCGGGTAAAAGAGTTGTTAAATTATTATTTTAATATGATTTTAACAGTAAATCAAACAGGAATTAAATAGTAATTAAGAGTACTTTTTAAGGGTTTTTGTGCTTTGATGAAGTTTTAAAAATATTTAATGCTGTGTTGATTGTGTTTGTATACAGTAGTGATCTGGTGGGTTCATAATTATATACACAAACTACACTAACTGATTTTTAGATCCCTGTGTTTCGTACCCGACTAGAAGCATAGCAGTTCATGTACCTATAATAGTTCTAAACTATACCATCCCCTACTAGTTTGTTACATCCGATCCGTGTTATGTATTAAACAGATATGGCTTACACCATGGGAATGGCGAATATTATTCCTCTGACCTGGACCTGCACACAATGATGGACGATTACAACTAAACCTCTAGAACAACACATTTATTCATTCAACTATAACTATTATAATCCATAGGGCAAATCAAATTCCACGTTAAAACTGCTAAATCTCTTTTTCTATTACATTTCACCATATTGAGATAGCTGAATGGATTTTTTTTCTAATTACGCGCGATATGATATGGAGTCGGATGTAGGATGTTATCGTTATAGAATGAGAAGAGATATATATACCGACAAGTTAGATAGCGCCTTGGCTAGGGTCACGGGTTCTCGTCTTACCACAAAAATATTATTTAATGTTACCGGGGGAAATTGTTTGACATGATTTTCTCCTAGGCGGAATTCAAGATTTCATACTATTTTTATTAGAATGGAAAGGCTCCATAAAAATGACAAATTTCAATATAAACACTTGGATAGTTTGTTTTTATCTCGTTACTGAAATGAATTTCAATCGTTTTGGTAACTTTCCAATCCAGTTATGGAACTGTCAGTATGACGGCGATGGGTTGTAAATGCAGTGATGATAAATGGATCTCTATCATGTCTAAAGCATTATATTTGTTCAATATGAGTAATGAATTTAGTACACTCAGCCGCGAGGCAATTTTCTTCATTTTACGAACCGTCCGTATCCAGTGAATTAAGGAGAATATCTTAGAATTGATGGGAAGCAATAACAAATCTTGGAGGACACCGTTCCATGAAGAAGCTGAAATAACAATGTGTTATCAGTCACAGAACACAAGTCAAGGGCGGTAGCATGACCATAGTTGTTGAAACGCTTGCCGCAAATAATTCCCGAACATCGGCTACACGAATGAAATAGAAGCGTGGTTGCGACACAGAGCGAGGCAAATGTATCGATGATTGCGTTAGATCAACTTCGAACATAATCCAACCTTGATGCCCAACAATGCTTTTACTATAATGTTCTAAAGTTAATCGAGTTAATGTGGAGAATCGACACTACTCGGATACGACCAGGAAACTATTCACGCTTAAATGCGCTTAGTTGTCGGCGAGATGATGCTTATTTGAATCAATCAGATGATATATATCATTTTAGGATGTATGTCTCAGAGTTTTGGCACATAAATGGACAGATTGTGACGTTTCCATCTACCTTAGGGACAATGTACACTGTTTCAGTAGACTTACTAGAACTTTACTTTTTTTCAAATCAAACCATTTATTATGACCACTGGTTACATTTGCTTGCTGTTGTATGTTGCAGCTGGTCAACGTTTCGTAAGTGAATTAATATAAGTGAATTAATATCATAAAGCTATTACGGTATTAAGACAAATACATCAAGTTTATTCAGACAAATGTAACGTGTATGTATTGCTTTTATTACAACTAATAGTTATGTTAATAGGTTCACTTAGTTAAATTCAAAAGTCTGAAACGAACTTGAATCAAGATTCGATCTGAAGAACCTCACATCCTTACATGAATTTCAAAAAACCCTTCAAAATCAGCACGTTATCGATATCACAGATTGTACAATACTTTCTCCATCGTAGGCAACAGGAAAGACGAGTTCGTTTGTCACTGAAGGATGTGTTTTAAATTTTGACCTCTATAATGTTTATATAGTTTATATATAAATATGGTATTGCAATATGTAACTATTTAATTTATTATTCTTTTGAAGTAAGTATTATTATTAATTAGCCACAACACTTCAAAATAAATAATCTCGTTTCATTAATTTGGACATGTATATACATCTATCTTGTTGCAATGATTGTAACAAAGAAATCAACTTTATTATATTTCAAAACTTCCATCTTATAAAACATTACTAGCAACTAACAGGCTTCAAGATATGCCGCAGTCTCCTAACACACGCTCCACGCACTCGCATACATAGGAGGCCGTCCTGAAATGACTCGCTGTTAGTGGGACGTTCATTTAATGAAACAATCTTCCAATTTGAATACTCCTTATCTGCTTAAATAATAACAATAGCAGATTTTAACGTAGATCAAAAGATGTATTTCAATTTTCTACGAAGTTATTTTTTATTTACCTTAAGCGTGAATATACTCACAGCAGCCAATGATGATTGCTGACCATATTGGTAGCCAATATGGAAATGTTTGTGTGAAGGCACTCCATTCGTGGCTGATGTGTTCAAATGTCTTTATTGTTATACGTTTTATAAAACAAAATTAGTTAGGTTTGGTTTGGTTTAATATATTAACATCCTATTAACAGCCAGGGTCATGTAAGGACGGCCTCCCGTGTATGCAGCGTATTGCGTGTATGAAGTGTGTGTTTGGGAGACTGCGGTATTTTCTTATTGTGTCTTCTTGTAAAGTGGAACTCTTGCCTTTTAATAGTGCTATATCACTTACGCATGCCTCCGAAGACACCAAGCAATACACCCCATCCGATCACATTATACTGACAACGGGCGAACCAGTCGTCCCACCTTCGGTATGCTGATCGCTAAGCAAGAGGAGAAACTACAAATGTTTTAGAATTTGGTTTGAACAGGGGACAGAACCCAGAGTTTACCTCACAGAGGTGAGCGCTCAATACAAGGCCAAAAGTGAGGCTGTGTAAAGGAAAGACAAGGTAAGTTAGAACGAAGAAAAAAGATAAGATTCTAAATTTAGTCGACTTTTACGATCATACAAAATATGATATTTGGTAATTACTTCAATGAAGAGATTTACCCTTACTTTCAGATGAATATGAAATTAAATGAGTGTTTATTTCATATGACATTTTATAAAATCTAATATGAAATTAACACATATTTTAGATACTTTCCATAACGAAAACAACCTACATCCAGGGGAGGCTACCATGGCGTCCTCGAATCGTTGTGTAACGACTTGTTTGTTACGACTGTAGTCAGAACATCTAGTGGAATGTTACAATTAATTTGTTTTGTCCTAGGTTCGACTGCCGCGACTGACGGCTCTCAACACAAGAGTGAATATTATTAATAACTATCGAAATCCGTTTAAGAGCGAAAAAAAAGTATTTCAATCCCAAAAATATAGCAAAAATATCGACTGACAGCAAAAATATACACACAGTGAAGTTAATGCATTTCTATGCTACAAGATAACAGCATATTAGGGAAATGATGGGCGACAGATATAAATCAAGTGGCCAGGTGAAAACTGAATACTTGCAGCCGTCCAGGATCGTGAAATATAACGGAACTAAACGTACCGCTTCGCTTCATTTGTATACTGACGCCACAAGGGATTTCTTGCAATTGAAATATGCTCCAGATTATATTGACAGTGACATAGTGACATATGCAAAACATTACATTGACAAATCCACTGAATATCAGGCGGATTATGTTATAATCGTATTATATTAATTCACTTTATTTGTATATATGTACATAGTTATAGTGTTACCTGGGTGTTAGCCTGATATTCTCTGGCTCTAGAGTATCTTAGGATACCTGAGAGTGTACTTACATACATAGACATAGCTTGTTAAATTCTTCGCCAATTTATTGAAATAAGTCTGCTGAGGTACACCATGGTTTTCTCTTCAGGGCGATTTATTCAATTACATAGTTGTGAATAGGTATCTGCTTTGTTTTGATACAACAAACGAAAGTCTATTTTTCAAAGCTAATATTATTGATATGTTTTTTCAGAGACTCGGAGACTTGTGATAGTTGCCAAGTCTCGTAAATAGTCTATGACTCGGGCACGCTTGTCCTCTTTGGCTGACAGTTTATCGTTGTCGGGGTAGTCAACTCTCTCCCCTTCTCTATATCTCAAGCGTGTTTATGATAGAGACTTGGCGACAATAGTCACACTTCCAATGATATATGTTATTTTTTGTGCTGATCATCTGGCAGACGATAGTGTAATGTGCCGTCATAGGAGTCTGAGAAAGCCTTAAATACATAATGATTACACACACCGTATGTTAGATATGAAGATAATAATGACAACGGATATCAGACAAGACGTGTTGATGAGTCCTATCTCAGTGTTATTATAAGAAAGTATAGATCGGGTTTAGAGAATGTAGCCCCAGTATCAGAAAGCCTAACTTGGCAAGAACTTAAATGGAGGCACTTCGATGTTCAGTCTACCATGTGTTCTCACTCCAAGCTATTACACAACAAATGAAATTTTCTCTGTTTATGTAATCTTATATTGGTTCTTGATACTTGCATAATTGTTGTCTATTAGGTTTCATTTGCCGCCTCGTATCATCAGACGGGACTATTGATCGTGCGCAAGCCCTCGCGCTTCCTGTGCCTTAGTGTCCAGTGTCAGGGGGGTTTAGGTTACATCCACAGTAAACACGAGGTCAGGTCAAACACTGATCAGAGCTGAGGACAACAGGCCGTCAGATGTCCACCATCTATGACATAATCCAAATGAAATATCAGGTGATCCACCTGACACGATCCTATTTGCTTTAGTCGACATGCCAAAGAAATAAGATTAATGATACGGTGTATTATAATACCATATGCCTTATACTTTGTCTTTATACTAGAACGAGTATAGATTATGTACATTCTAAAACTGTTGAGGAATCTGACCGCTACTGATCAACTTTATTGGTCAAAAGTCTTTAAAATGCACGCCATTGATACTTAACCAAGAAAAAATATCATATTAGACTGTAATAATTATAGATTCCATTCGATAACAGTGAACACTTATTATACTATGAACTGTTTTATTCGATATGCATAAAGCTATATATTCCTTTTTATAGTAGTTAGTAAATGCCAAATGATTCAACGTGCAACAGCAGAACTCGTCCACGAAAACTACAAGTGCGTTAGCTTGTTCTTGATTCCTGATCTCAGGTTTTGACAATATCTCTGATGATAACACTTCTGAGTGAGTCCCTTTTTCTGATATTATCTTGGGTATTAGTAAAACTAGTGGTGGTTAAAACTGAATTTTATTTGATAACATTTACAAACTCTTAGAAAGATTGAAAGCCAACAAAGCACAAAAAGAAAAAAAACATGAACAAAAATGCTGAGAAATAATGGATGGTACAAGCGATGTTAACACTGTTAGCGAAATATACCACAGATAAGATATTTATCTGTTATTTACGTGCATGTGCTCCGCCTGTTCAGAGCATTTATACTAGTTATAAGTGTTAAAACTGATTTGTTATCAGGTATTGTTCTTTACACCGATTCTTAGTACAATTAGTACCAGTTACCTCCCCTTCTACGCCTCTCTCGGTCATTCGACATCAGAAAGGTACAAGATGGCACAAAGATAAACTCTGCCACAGAGCCAACCCAAATGTCAATACGTCTCGATCAATTACGGCCAGTGGGCACTTTGCTGCACTTTAAGGATGGCATAAGTACAATTCAAGTTATCCTGTAAGGGAATAAAACCAAAGAACAAGTTTACGACTCCTTGCGTCTATAAGAATGTGACCGCGTCGATTTTTAAAATTATCTAGTTACCGCAATTGATGATACGAAACACCAATGCATGTTATATGCATTCACACATTTAGTTTGTTTGATTCATTTAATGTCTTATCAACAGTCAGAGTACCCGGATACAACTCCATTACAGCAGTTTCTGACAAATGCCTTCAAAAAACTCACAAATGATCAGTCTTTAAACGACTACTTGCGAATAACTAAGATTCCTAGAGACGACCTGATATTGGGTATGTATATGTAGCACGCTTGGATGTAGGACTATACAATGTGTATTTTTTATTCAAATAAAGGATTTTCACCTTCATCCAAGGTGTCAGGAGTCAAATAGGTTAAGTATGGAATAAAAGCTACCCTACATTCAAGGGATCTGAGGTCAAATACATGCAGATGAAAATCTTTGAACAACTTCTCAGTAAGGTAAAGGCTTAATCTACTCAGATATTAAGTCTGTAGCAGATAGATGAAAAACACAGTGGAATGACCTTGACCTACTTGGTAAATAATAACAGAACCTGACAAACTCATCTGAAACGTTTGTATTTTATCAAATTTCGTATTTCTACTAAATGTTTTATTTTATCAATAGTGTAATATATACGGTTAAGGCCAATTGGGCCTCTTGTCTGAATTACTTACTTCCCTCAAATATACCCCCTTTACACTACTGATCTTTGGAGATTACTTCACTTTGGAGGAAAGAACTTTTGGTTTTATACCTAGCTGAATCATAGTTGTTCTAAATTATGCAATCCAATAAATGAACAAAGATAGTGAATATGTCAGATGCTATGTTTTACTAGCTCATTTTACAAATGTTCGTATACGCAATATTTGCGCATATCATCATTGATAAAAAATAAAGAAAAAACCTTTTAAGAAACTTTAAACAAAATATTAAACTTTCGAATAAATAAGGCTTCTACAACTCTATAAGATTTATAAGTAATTAATAAATAATTTATATTCCGGCTTTACTTCTTTTTATTGCGTTAACAAGAATAGTATCAAATATATCTTTCTATTATACTGATATGCTTATTTCATATGTAGGCAACACGTTAAATAAAAAATTGTCTGTAAATAGGTACATAAATATGTGTTTTCTTAAAATCAGATTGGGTTTTAAAAATAAGAAAATTATTTATTTGTTTGAATCAGATGGTAGGTTATATGTGTACGGTGAGATCCATCTGGACAAGTGGCTGTCTGGTGTTTGTTTTGTGAACAAAAACAACGCCATTCTTTAAATATTTGACCTAAGGATCAATTCGTGTTGAGTCTTTAGGAGCATACATAACTTTTATTGGATCGGAACCATTCCTGCTTATTGTTCCTCATGCCAATATGGACGTTGATTTAATGTGAACAGGATTTATATAAATTATCTGTAGCAATTTAGGAACATAGATAAATATGCATTAAATTGGATGACAGAAAGAGTATTTATGTTTGATATATAGAAATTACATTCGGACGGAGATAACGTTATCGAGGTAGCCATAAGCAGATTGAGAATTGTGCTAGGCCGATAGCACATTTCGAACAAATAAGACAGTGGGGCTCTAGATTGCATTGCCTGATAAACAGGCTACTGGTTGAAAAATGGCTGCCGGTTATTTACAAGTATATAACTGTATTCCTACGAGACGAGAATCTTTCAAGTTTAAAGGTTTTATTTTATATCTATTGCATGTACTGTACATAGACTATTTGTGTGTTGTGAATGACATCGCCCCAAGGCGACCTAAGAAACACCAGATCCTATGCTTTCACCTCAAGATACAATCTTATCTTAAACCAGGGAATCGCTGGGCGGCAAATCTATATTGAATTGATGGGAAACACGGAAATAACTTTTGTAGTAATGGGCATATAAGGTTTAAGAGAGAGAAGTTTGTTTTGCATATACTTCTACTGTAATATTGCCGACATTCTCATCCATTTCTCTGTATGTCCACTACATAAAGCGCTTGGATCACCTCGGGCAATTCTCATGAACATCAAGACAAAGGCTCTTATTCACATTTTGAAGGAAGCAAAAAAAAAAATGTACCGTGCATTTATTTCTTTATTTAAGAAATATTTTGAACCTTATCTTTTATCCTGATTATAACTTTTCTCCCCTTTTTAATGTCTCTCATGTTATACATTTGTATATATAAAAATATATGTTTCTCAAATATATGCTTTATTGACCATCAAGTGTCTTTGTATGTTATTTTGTATCAGCAGAAATTGTTATTTGCCTATAGCAGTTGAAAATAAACGTTAGAAGAAGACTGACGTCTATTTTTCACTGCAAGCGAGACCCCACAACTATCTGATTTAAACACTATACTCATAATACGATCTAAGCCTGGCGATGCATATATTTTGAGCGCGAGGACGTCCTAGGATTAGGACCCTGTCAAGTCCTATCAATTTAAGCAAGTTGGTTTCTCTCAGCAGTATTATGACTTCAGCTACTAAACAAAATGCTTTGTGAAGAAAAGCCCCTCGGAATTCCCAACACCAATGAAAATCTCGTAAGGCTTGGCTATAATTAATATCATTTAGTGTCAGTTACATTGTACCACTCGGGTATTACATGGCTTAGACTTTATGCATACTTCAACAGCGTAATACAATTGACATTTGAATTCAAATATGGTTTTGATTATATTATCAGTGAAACTATCGAGGTATTAAAATTTTATCCTCAATTTCGTAAGTCAGTGTGTACTGATCACAGCTTTCGCTGTCTGCTCTGTAAGAATATTAAATTTCCCTTGTCAGTTTTTAGGACGGCATTACCATCTTCTACACATTTTACTATGTATCTGATCCCTTTTTGCGGTGTGATGGGCATGTGATGTTCTCCCTCTAATGATTTTTTATTCCTACTGATCCTCACAAGGTTACAATACATCCATGTAGGTTATATCATTACTAGCAAAGTTTTATTAACAAATGTTTATTTACAAAGCAATACACATTAAATCACTTCCAGTTCTAGGTCTCCATATCAGTATCTCCATATAAGAATCCAAGTCGATATTCAATCTTTTTTACAATTCTGCTGCTATTTTGTTTACATTATCTATTTGGACCAAAACGCTGCCGGTCAACGGACAAGCTACATGGAAAAATTGTCTTTCCGGTCTTGCCGGTCACTGGGATACGGACAGGAGTTGATTAAAGCATGATTCAATGAACTTCATCAGTAGCTTATTTGGTATTTTAGTAAAAGACGACACTGAAAAGCTAAAATTATAATTTTGTATACCGGTAGTTGATAGGCGTGACATCTTAAAGATGCTCCACCGCTGACAAATGGTATTTTTTTCACTAAATAAACAGGAGCAGACGATTAATTTTTTTTCTTCAGTTACAAAAGTCACTTACTTTAAACCATTACCAACAATGAAAATTTTGAGCTAATTATTTTATCTTAAGTTAAAAATATATTAAAACAAAGATACATTTTATCCTGAAAAAAATCAGTATCATGTATCCTACATGAAATGAAGTACTGATTTGGCATGAACCAAAGGCAAAATGAATAATTTTGTATTATATTTTTGTGTTAATTAGACATATGATAATAACACCAATTATTGTTCAAATGATGAATATCATTTATGCTCTGTCGGCGATGGAGGATATTTAAACCAGGGTCATTTAATAATAGATTCGCCTATATGCAACGTGTTGAAAGTATAACGTGACCAGGTGTGTGTGCTTGATCGATATATTTGGTGGCATGCTGCATTGAGATAAATCTACTGAAAATCAGGCTTTTTATTCCTCTCCACTAAGATGCTCAACGATAAGCTCTACTGCCTGTTAGTGGTACCAAAGCATGGCCCCTGAGCTACTGATTGGGTCACCTTTGGAGTCATGCTCAGTTAACACGAATGTGATTTTTTGGATCTTGTATTGGAGCGGATTATAAGTCTAATTTTAGTTTGCATTATATCACTCTACAAAGGGCAAAATTATATTATTACAATGGAGAAACTACACGAATATACGACAGACTCCCAAACAATACCACTTACATCTATCACGTTGCATATATAGTAAGGCGTACTTAATTGACAACTGTTCAATCAGTCGTCTTACTTTCGTAAGGCTGGATGCCAAACATATAATATGGCGTGTCTTTTTCAGGGGACAGAACCCACACAGGAACTTTGAGACAGACAGGAAAATAAGGAAGAAGAGAAATGCTATAGTCCCAGATTTAATCCCCCTATAAGGTTGCACAATTAATATGTCATGATTTTAAAGGGCAATTAAATTGGAGATCTAATATTGTCTTTGTTACAGGTGCAATTTGAACTCCATACCTGCAGGACAGTTTTAAAGTTCTCATATTACAATTAACAAAATGCGCATCTCGGGAAAAATAATTTTCGATGTACAATTAAAGTTGTATGTGGCGTATTTTTCATACCCACGGATCGAGATGAGCTTTTGATATGTTATTCATCACCAATAAAAACTTACATTTTGAGAATTACGGTACTTTCAATGCATTGATTTTATCATGACTTTAATGTATATGTCTTTAAAAACTGATTCTTCGATTATTATGGCACGTTATGATGTTCAAGTAAATGTATGACTAAAATTAGTGAGTTTCGATACAGATACACTCAAATAGTTCTGAATATAGCACTGCCAATCTGTTTTGTCCGTATATCGGTAAAATCTCATTAAAATTCACATTAAACAGTGAATGTAAAAACGAATAATCAAAGCTAAGAAATAAATCATCCGGTTCACTGAATACCTGTGTTACGCAGAAAATATTTAACAAATGAACAAATAAACAAAAAATGAATAGTCAATGCAATATCTTGATAGACATTAATTACGGAGAACAGCGAATTATGATTAACACGCTTTTGGGAAGTAGAAATTTGTCATAAATGATTGATAGTTTCTCACTAAAGGTCATTTTGCAAGACAACTTCCATGAGAACGTTTTAAACATCAATTTAAAACAGTTTTGCATTTGCAATAGCAATGCAAATAAACATTGTAATTGTTGTATATACTTTGTTTGAATTGTTTGCAATTCTTAATAATTTAGGTGTGATGCATTCTTCTAATGCAATTAGTGTAGAAATCCTAGAAAAACGTTTATGTATTCTCAATTGTTTATGTATATAAAGCTTGAACATGTGAATGTACGAAGGTCTGTTAGCATGAAGATAAGAAATAATTGTAGATCAACAAGATAATTAATGGATTTACCTGAATAGTATGGCAGAACTGTAACATTGGTTATAATGTATCTCCGCTTTAGTTCTGCTAGTAGGAAGTTATAACTATACCTGCTTCCCCTATTGTATGGTCGTTAAAGGTGACTAAATTCTTTCTTCTTAACGTTTGCCTTGACACTACCTCACTTTTGAGCGCTCACCCGATGTCAGTATAATGTGACCGAGTGGGGAGTGTTTTTTGGTATCTTCGGTGTCATGCTTCAGTGACATAGCATTATAAAAAGGGCAACAGTTCCACTAAACAAAAGGCAGAACACCAATATACCGCCGTCTCCCAAAACACACAACACGCACTGCATACACGCAACGCACCAAGTACATGGGTGGCCGTCCATATATGACCCTGGTATTAATAATAGGACGTTCATTTATCAATAACACAAAAAAGGATTATCGCTTTGGATCGCACCAATACAGAGGTTTTCTATGCCTTTGTATTAATCATAATGGTTCCTAATTTTAAAGCTTAACAAATAATTTTTACAAATTATAATTTTACAGTAAAATTAAAAGTACATGTATAAACAAGTGAAATAATCAACGAATATTAACCTGCTGTTACGTGTTCATTTTGTCTGAATTTTCTTTTATATTTTTCCCCATTATTGGTTACACTTGTTATAAGCTACACTTATTGTTCACACAGTAGAGTTATGTCACTATAAATTCTATGATGTTTTCTTCGCGAAACACAAAAGAAAAACAACGTTCATTGGCCGCGGTTATAGCGCATCATAAATGCTGCGGATTTCTACGACGCCCACACCTCTACTGCAAATTATTGTCAATAAATAAGATCATGTAAGCCGAAAAAGAAAATATTATTAAGTTAAATTGGAAAGCTGATGTATTATTATAAAATTTTCAAGTTAATGCTAAACTAAAATAATTATTATGCCAATAAATCAATGATGACAAAGTAAATGAAGGATCATTTCCTAGTTCCTACACCTCAAATGCCCTTTGTTGGTCGATTTGGGATCTGTATTACTACCATTGCAGGCTGATATAGCTTATCTTGGGATCCACTGATCGCACAATTTGAAACCATTTCAAAATTTCATTGTCCCTCGAGACACAGACAGAGGAAAATTCTATTAGATGATAATGGAAAATATGCATCGAAAGAAATGTGATACGGAATTCGTGTCTTCCAGGGAAAGACGATGAAGTTTCCCTGACGGGGCGTGAAAATGAAATGTTAAGTTTTCAATTGAGAGAGACGTGGATATTTCAACCCATAAATCTATTTATTACTCAAGTCCATTCTTCTACGTAGGGCGTCGTCTTTTAGGCAGCTAAAAAATTGCACCCTTTTGCATCAAAAATACTTGTACAATGTGGTCATTATGTATACACCGAGTGGCGCAAACTTCTTCAAGAATCTGACACGAACATAAGGTAATGGCAGTATTTAGAATATGACAAACGCAACATTGACACAGACCAAGCTTTTGAGAAATGATTGCCCAATTTGGCAATGTTAGTCGCTATTCAAATAGGATCGTATGTTGTGTCAGCTTATCAACGTCCTAATGGCAGCTAAGGCCATTGGATTGCGATCGTTGTTATATGACATGTGGTGTGTATGACTGCACGTGTTTCTTCGTGTTTTGTTTTATAGCAATAACACTGAAATATGTCACTAGACATGGCAGCACACCCGACTGATCACATTATATTGACAACGTGTAAGTTAGTACTCACACTCCCTTTATTTCCGAAACAAAAGCAAAAACTATCACGTTTATAAACATTGTACACTTTAAAGCTCACCGCATTTTTTTCTAAGGAGACAATTCTTTGAATTTGTGGTACACTTAATTACGTTTGCAGTTACACTATAAACCGCCTCTTGTGTTCAAGGGAGGTCCGACAACGTTTCAAAATTTGCTGTTCCCTTTGTCTCCTTTGCATTATGATAGTATTAATGAGAAGAAAACTGGATGATCCTTAACAAGGTTACATGACTTGCATTTTCCAGTTTGGAATTGTTTTCTAAGCTTAAATTCACATTCCAAATATCTTATCTAAGAGAAGTTAAACAATAATTTGTTTTGCATTTTAGCCCCTAAAATTTTAATGCATCCTTAACTATTCTGCTTTCATAGAATATAAAATACTATTCTGTTTTAATAGAATACAAAATGCAGCGGACATTAGGGTAGCTTCATGCAAGAATATACTCTGATTATGAAATAAGGGCCACGGAACAGCTAAAAGTGATATTATTCGTTTCAATTTAGCGGATGTAAGTGATTTGCCCTAGCGCGACTCATTACTGAAACATATGGAAGACAAAGTTACGTTACTACTTGCAATGACATGCGGTAACCATTTGCCCAAGTGAATGACAAAACTTCGATTGATGTAAATATTCTCCTCCTTTTCCCGTGCATTTAATTGTAGAACGTTATATGAAATATAGCATCCCAATTGTCTCCGAATACAAAATTGGCACCAAAATTGTTAATTTATGTGCACAACCTCATTGTATTATATGTTTATTTCTACAATATGCAGTAACACCTGTCTACTGATACTTCCCATAGTCCATGCTTAATTGTCGTATACTTAATTTCCTTTTGTTGCTATAAGTTAACAGTGAGATAAAATTGTTGAGAGAAGAAATACAACGATGGCAAATCAAGTATGGAAAATAAATAATTATTGTTTAAGATGACACCAGAGACTAGTGGTATTGCTCTTATTTCTCGTTTTCGTTTTCCGTTCTATATTTTTTAAACCTTGTATGCAAACTAGAAACCAAAATTAATATTTTTGCACAAAGCACCAATTCAACTAAATGTTCATTTTTTCTTCTAAACAAAAATGATAACAGTCCCATAAGGTAGGTTTCTAAAGTTTATACATTTATTTGTGCTTCACCATCTAACATTGATCATTGTATACCATGAAATGAGTTTTGTTAGAACTACCAATTTGGTATAAAAGTTGACCCTGACGGATCTCCAGGAGCTAGTTGAGTGAAGATATCACCAGAACGATGCCACTGGTATTTAACAACCTTATTAAATCAGATCGACCTTCAAACATGTTGTAAATTAATTACCTTTTTTCGATATTTTTTCTCTATTAAACATAATGAAATGTAGGTCACACGGGTCATGGGGGAGGAAACATGGTTCAAGCGGGGAGGTCGCAGGGTCAAGGGGGAGGTAACAGTGCATATATCGGTTGTGTTTATAAAGGTTCCTAACTAAAAGTATCATTTAATGGTCTTCGGTTATGATAGCCATTGGACATGGCTGACATCTAAATGATGCATAGAGCAGAGAATGGTAAAATGTCTTAACCATTACTTAAGTGAGTGTTTAGGCCACTGAGCCTCATAAATTTACGATTGTATTATCTATATTCGTACTTTCTTTTGACGAACTCAAGACGATGTGCTACATTGTGATGATTCAA
Source organism: Argopecten irradians (assembly GCF_041381155.1). Taxonomy (NCBI): domain Eukaryota; kingdom Metazoa; phylum Mollusca; class Bivalvia; order Pectinida; family Pectinidae; genus Argopecten; species Argopecten irradians. The sequence continues at coordinate 11,332,282 of NC_091138.1, read as the reverse complement.
GTGTTGACACTAGTCATTTTTGGACGACGACGTGACATTTTAACAATATCATCAACATCGCCAAAAATGTCATTATGTAGCAAATAGCCAATTTTCCATCTAGCGCCAAAGTAAATTCGTCAAATACTACCGTCCTAATATTCCCCAAGAGAGATTCACCATCACCATACTGGCTTGGTTCTCAACGACTCGCCAAGTTTTATTGCTAGTTATGTCAGTCGTTGTCGGTTCGTGTTAACTTCGTTTGTTTGTTTTTTGTTCAAATTAGTCTTACCAGTTCGCTGATGTTTTTTGTTGTCTGCATTTCTTTCCTCTTTCCTCGAAATCGTCAATCTTTTAAACAATTCCTCCTTTGGGAAGAAGTTGATAGACCGTTGAAGGACAAAGTCAAAGATTGTAATATTTACTTGTATCCGCATGTACGGACTAAATCTTACCTATTCCTTTGAGGTGTACTTGAATGTGTTTAACGTTTTTGCGATATTACTGTATCCTTTCAAAACGATTTTTATATTCATGTGAGAAGCCTTGAAGAACGTATTACAATAACATTAGCATTTTTGTGTAAGATGTGATGTATTCCTGTATGTTTACGTTCTGAATAGAGTTAGGATGTTGATTATCCAGTCATTTGGATTTGTTTTGTCCTTGAGGCTTATCGTTCTATTAGCAGCCAGTGTCATTATAGCATTGTGTGGATATTAGTATATTTTCGGAAGCTACGGTACATACATGTCTTCGTTACCTTGTTATAGTGGACTCCGTGCCATTTGATGGATATTACTGATGCATTACCAACTCAAACACTCCACCCGGTCGCATTATACTGCCAACGGACAAACCAGTCGTCCCACTCCCAGTTTAGCAGAACGGTAATCAGAAGAATCTACCAATTTTATAGACTATAGCGTGTCTCGACGGCGCTCACCTTCAATCCAAAAATGAAGCAGTGACAATTAGACATTAGGAAGAGGAGAAAATATAGGATCCTTAAGTCGTCATTTACGATCATGCGATATGGGACAGCAGGTACAATTCTAACGAACTACATGCATGGCCCTTCAATCCATATACTCCTCAACTTTGATTGAACAGAAAAAGGTATAACTGAATTATGTCTTACAGTTTTATTGTAGATAGAACGAACATTTCATCTAAGATGAATACGTGTGGATATATATTTGTTTTGTTTTACAAACGTAATGTATTTTCATTTACTTGATATCTGCAACGTTTCTACGTCTTAAAACATAACATTCAGACATAAGAGTATCACTATTGCAAAGAGACACAATGATACCGCAGCCTCTAAAAAATAACAGAAATTCACACATCGCCTGCAGGACAGGGCTTACTGGTAAATTGGTAATACATGTATAAGACTCTCTCTTATATGGGTAGGACGGATAGTGATATTCTACCCAAGGATCACAAAATGTTGTAACACCGGGGCTTGCCGAGGGTTTTACAATATTTTGTAATCTCGAGAGTAGAATATCCATATCCTTCATAACCAGCAAATCAAGTATTTCCATACATGAAAATTGCGTGATATTTCAATGCAAATCTCATTGTTTGTATGTTTTTCAAGTAAACCCAGTCTAGTCTAAAAAAAGGTCGAAATAGTTCCTATAAAAAAATACCAATTTTTTACGCTTTGACGTCATGAAGCTGTATGGGTAGCCATGCATTACAAACAAACAAGCAAAAACAAGCACGGTTGCGCATCTAAAAATGATAATACATCCATACACCAAATACCAAAGGCTATACAGACCTCAAATCATGCTTAAAGCATGCTGAACCAATGTGAAAATAAAAATTGAGTGAACGTTTCAAGAAAGGTTATAAAAGTGATGCGAACGATATATTAAGATTAAATTTTACTTCTTTGGAAAATCCTTTATATCAACATTGTCAGTCTGGCAGTGATGAGATATTGAAATCAAGCATCTGTTTGTAGAGCAAAATAAATATATTGTCTGAAAAATGTTTGCTTTCTATTTTCAGACATAACAAATAAATGAAATAATGGGACCCCGCGCGTATCTGTAGATTCAGCTGGTAAAATAGTGATTCTGAGGTGTTTACTGTGGATCACCCAGATCGGCATGTCTGACCATTCTAGACAATTACATGCAACTCATGCTATCTTGCCTTTTGTATCATATGGACCTCAAAAGTTTAAGCTTTCACCGATAGAGTTGGTCCTTGGTCGAGAGGCGGTCGCACAGACGTTGCGATAGACATTGAAACAGAAACATTGGCTTGTATGACAAGTCTATTATAAAATGATTGATTGATGTCCATTCGTAATTGTATACACCGATTCTCACCGAATCGATGGCGCAAAATATAATTTGGTAAATCTACCAAAACCATTTCATTTTGCTTAGCCCAACAAAATGTCATAAATATTTGGATGATTACCTTCGTATCTTAACTTGACATTTGAAAAAGAAATTTGGATAGTTTTATTTACATTGATAAATCATTTTGTCTCAACTAGACGGGAATATAAAAAAGTCCAAAATAGTATAGTCTTTACCGTAACGGCAACAATCATGAAATTGAATGAAGAATAGAAGTGTAACATATAAAATAAGACAGTCATATGTCAGTAACGTAACCAAGATCAAGACATCTTTAAGATTTCCTGTTCAAACTAGAAATTTAACCTAAGTAATTGGAAGAAATATTCAACAAAACAAATTTAAATAAAATTAACAAGATAGTCGAAAGGCAATACGAAGATAAGGCCATTTGACCAGTAAAGCCAAGGTTATTTTTGTGCTGTTTTCTAGATATTATTTTATTTTTTTCTTCTCGCATGTCATTGGAGTAATGGCGGTAAACCGTGAATCAGGATCCGTGTTCCAAAACAATCGGTACACCTGGGAATAGTCTATCAAATGAAGAGACAATGGTCAGACTTCCTGATAAAACATGACACTAAAACCTTGCCATTGATCCCCAAGCTTCGATGTGGAAAGGAAGTCTTAAATACATGTCTCGTGGAAAAAGTGAAGTTATTAACTTACCTTTAATACTACACGTACAATGTATCATCACCCTTTGAACGATTTGATTAAAATAAATGTTAGTTTTTATAACGCGGATCGGCTTATATTTCCCGCCGTCGTTCTAAATACCGTTGTTGACTATCACTGCGCCAGACGGCAAAACAGCGAAATGACTGTTATCATATCTCACACAGGAAATCTTGTTTATATTTGGTATTGTAACCTCATCTTAGGCCATCTGTAGATATCTTCTGATGCTATTAATGTTTTTAAGAAAACGCTATTTTAAAGATGCTCCACTGTAGAGAGAGCATCAACGATATTCATCATTTGTACAATAATGGATGTTTAATCATATATATATATATGTCTAATTAACACAAAAATAAATATGAAATATTTTTTTCTCTTTAAAAACACGCAATCTGTACTCCATTCCATATATGGCATCGTGCTATATATTTTTTTCGGGACGCAATTAATCATTTTTAATATTCTTACCTTAAAATAAAATAAGTACTTTTAAACTTTTAATGATGATAATTGTGTAAAGTAAGTAACTATTGTAACTGAAGGAAAATACTAATTCTGTTCCTGTATTGGTAGAGAGAAAATACCATTCGTCGGTGGTAAAGCATCTTAAAATAACTCACAATCAATATAGAAAACTGAATAAATCATTATAATACTAGAGTGAACAAATACTAATTGTTGGAAAGTCATTTGACATGCCTACAGAAACACCTACATACCAATCCTTAACTAAATAGGAGGATATCTAAATTAAGATCCACCCAATATTTTTCTAGACATGTGTCGGTAAAATGAAGAGGAATTGGAGTAAAACCGATAAGTCTTTTCGACTTGGGTTGGGAAGTGGGGGGGGGGGGCGGTGGGGGGCTGATCTAATACACTGTAATTAATACTACCGATACATTTCATCTAGTTATCGAGATTGACCCTACCAGACATCAAAAGTTGCTATTGGTATCAAAGGTCTTTCATATTATAATACCTCATGCTTATAACAGTGACTGTGATTGCAATACATCACACGACAGGAAAATAAAACTGCGTAATTTTCTCGGGAGAAATAAATATCGTATTGCCCTGGGACTTGTGCATGGTGTCCGCCGAATTTTTTTCATCGTTGTTATAGTTTGATTTATCTCGTAAATCAACGCTGGCATAATTCACTTTTGTTCCTTACAGTTGAATTGTGCAATATTGTTAAAATAACGTCTTGGTTAAATGTTTTACTTTTACGACGTTTGAGAGAGAACAGAGCTTGAAGACTTTTATGCTCAAATGATTTTCGTGCCTGTCAAAGGGAGCGTTTATAACGTTGACGCGATTATGTTCACCTTTTTCATGCAAAGTTCGAAAAACAATGTTTGGAACAAACAGTAATTTTAGGCTAGTAAAAGAAGAAAATAGAGAATCAATGAATATGCTCGATGGCGACGACACTTTGCATTTGGTTTTAAAACAATGAATATGTTAATACAGAAAACTCATGTTTGTGATTGACTAAATTACGATTAATACCAACTCGCAAAATAGTGACGGGACTTTTATAAAGTCTATAAGATCATTTACACAATATATGGATGGAATATGATCATTTACACAATATATGGAGGGGATATGAATGGGTACATTGAAATCTTATTAACCTCCATTTACTTGGAACTCGAGCTACCTCATATCTGCAGTTTTAGGATACATTGCTCGATAACATTATCCTACACGCCGTCAAAACACGCATGATTGCCCGCATTAAATAACTGTATCAAGCAACGTCAGTAAAACTGTTTTTTTATCGTCTAATTTTTACTTATAATACGCATATGACACAAAAGTGTTTCTGTAGTATTATTACGTTCTTATTCTGATTTATCATACATAAGTTAAAAGGCCGGACATCTAATGCAACCAGCAAATACTTTGCCAGTTTTCATCTAACTACAAAAGTAGTATTGGATTGGCAATTAAAGATCTCTGCAGAGAAATAAACATTTCCCTATAACTATTTTCTAATATCGATTTATGGAAATAGAAGTCCATACTAAAGTCGAAAATGGAATAGAATTATATGATAATGTGCTTGATGTTGAGCTATGTAAATCAAACATACCTATTTGAAGCTATGTGCAATGTTACCTGATCATAAATTCGACAAGAAAAAGCAAAATCTTCAAAAGTGGTAGCTGATATGCGTGGGGGTTTGCATAATTTGCAAAATCAGTAATTGCTATGAAATAATAATAGTGATTTCCAGTCCATCCATTCTATTTGCTAAAACATCTGAAGATCAAAACACTCCATTTTTCGATTTCTGCCAGATTCAACACTTCATACAAAAGTTCATATTTTCAATTTTATTATCTTGCAGCTTGAATAATTAAAAAAAGAATTGTTCATGTTGCGATATTTGTTATGCTTCAGTATTTCTCCAATAGGTTCTAGTTTCATTTTAAATTAACTTGAATCTCCTAAATCCCTTTTGTTGTTAAAATAAAGTAATAAGAAAACAACTTTTTTGCATTTCATTCATGTCCTGAGGAAACTTGATTGAAGAACACTGCTGGGAATCTATCAACACGACGCATTATCTAATACAGCGGTTTTCACAAAGTTGACATTAATACTTTCCTGAATGTGATATAGATTGCCAACTGTAGGTTTAACACTGCATAATACAAGGTTGAAACTCAAGGCGACATGGGGATATATCTGATTGATCAGTTGGAACAAGGTGTTGAAACAACACCTTCCTTAGAACTTGTGCACCTCTCCTAACGCAAGCCAATAAACACTGTCCAATGTATGCAGGCCACATAACCGTTGATTGGCTGACCATTGGCCGATATTGACATTGACAAGTCCCTTGGTGGTGTGCTACACATCTCCCCCCGACTTAACACACGATTATAGCGACCATGGATCCCGTGTGGCCGAGACATAAACTACACACTAAGACGAACAGGTCCCACTGGGTCGGCTCTGTGTTTCTTACTATGTGTTAATTAATGTCCACCCCTCCATCACACTATACGTGTACTGTGTTTAGGGAGAGATGCACGGAAGATTGGTAAGCCGACAGCTCAATTACCAACCATACTAAATATTTATATATGACAATACGGAAAGCACAAGCCACATGTTTTGTATATTTATACTATATACTTTAGTAGGTAATTGAGTATATGGCTTTACATTGTACGTATTTGCGCAAAATATTAGTAACTCGTCGATTGTAGTCATTACGAATCTAACATACTTGTTCTTTTGGCTATTAAATAATGATCAAATAGGTTTAGTGTTGCGCAACTGCTTCCCGTAGCAATGTCCACCAGAGAGTACCTGTTTGAGACGAATACAACCGTATCTGAACAAAATGTAACAGAATACATTATCTTTGGTATATGAAACCAGGTCCTTGGCAGGCAAAGCAGGCTTGATATGTTCTGCAAAGCGTTGTCTAAAATAATGAAAGGCAAAATAAAACTATTTATTTCGATGGAAACTGAAGCTGAAATTGCCTGATTAATTCTACCGAGCAGATTATGCGATGGTAAATATTCGAATTCCGAGCCAAAACACAAAGTGCCGGCGCCCTCGGCTACTATATGCTATATCTGTTGCCTGTCAAGGCGCCGATGACAAACGGGGTTTCAATTTCTATTGTGAAATATTGATTTTAAACGCAAGGAAAATTGATATGCAGTTTGAAGATTTAGAAAAAAAAAAGTTTTGAAGGATATCGTAATATGTTTGCACTTGACGTTCGTTAGAAGTACTTTACGAACCCATGTAAATATGTATATCATTATTTTGCTATTTGACAGCCCTCTGTTCCTATTCACAATTTTCAAATTCGGGTTTTATTGATGGGATTGTGTGCGTTACGTACAGAAACGGCACAGGGAATATCAGCGGTAACAGAAGCAGATGTCCATGAGACTCTCGTTCAGAATCACAGTTCGGCAAGCTGAAAATACAAAGGTCTTCTAAGAAAACTATACAATCAATAATGCAATCAAGTACAATTCACTTATTATTTGGTCACTAAGGATTCTGTTTAAAACTATGGAAATCAAACTTAAAAGTCAATATAAAGAGACGTTTTTCGTGAAAAATGATTGACACCAAAATCACAGTCGCAATGAATATCGTTGGGGTTTCTTTGCACATTATTTTCTAAATAAAACATGACTCTTAACCCAAAAAGACTATTTTCCTCAAAAAATAATATGGTTTCACTCAATGCAGCTGGTTTAAGTTCTTGCCTAAGGGTCCTTGCTCAACAAACACTGTAACACGAATCAAGATGCATTTCGAGAAGTGTATGAAAGGAGCTTTTTGGTATTTAGTACAAGTAAAAACACGATACTCTTAGGAGAAAACGTGTTTTTCTAATTTTGTAGTAACGTGGATCCTTTAGAGAATAGGAATGCAAAATAGTTCTGCAGGAATATTCCCCTATAAAGAAAGGAACGTTGCGTAATTGCTACTCAGTGTTCGGCTGTTGGCCGCGGGCTCTCGGAAGGCTGAACGAAAGGAAAGACTCATTATACCCCTGTAGAGTGTTTGTCACTATCATCTAATGAAGCTAGGGTCAATTGGGGGTGATTAGAGGCCTCTCTACCGCTGTATAATCAGATGCTAAAATTAAAAAGCAAGCAATTTTCAAAGCACACATTTAATGCGTTTTATGAAAATATAATCTGGTTTGGACAAATTCATAGCAGGATGCCATTAAAAGCCAGTACGTAAAGAGGCTAACGTCGATCCGCCCTTTGTGAACATGTCAAACTATTCTATTTTGATATCAGAGTAATAATTTATTGCTTTCACAATATAAAATTCGGCACTAAACGTGTGCATTGGTGCAGCCCTATAATGATTGATTCTAAAATCATCGTGCCATATAAATTGTTCTGACAGGGAGTCCACGTACGACTGGACTTTCTCTTTACTTGTTCAAGTCATGGGTACGTAATTGCCTATAATATCACAGAGAAGATTAATTTCGTATGAAATTAAGTATCAAATGCATAAGTGATGGGCTTGACTGGTGTGAAGCTCATTCGAGTTTACAGTGCACATGTCAGAATAGATTAAGGATAGCATGCTGACGAACATCCAGGCGACTTTTAAGCTATTATAATAATCCCTTTCAAATGCGCTGTGCACTTCCAAAGTATTGCGCAATGGTTATGGCGTTTGTCCCCATTCATTTACTCTTGGTACTTTACAGCATTTTTATGAATGCATGGACACTTTTATGTATGTTTTCAGGTTGAGGGAAAATAAAATATTTAAAATAGTTGCTTGTTTTGTGGCTCAGAACGGTACATTTTGTTAAAGGATGTAAGTGAGGCAAAAACTACAACTAAGAAATATACGCTCATGTTTCAATTTTCTTCGATTTATTACAATTAATCTTATACAAATATCATAAAGCTACGAGAATGATTTGCATATTTTTGAAAAGCGACAGTGAATTGCAATATGTATTCGTTCCACTGTCGAAAGAATGGTTTTTAATATGTCTTGATTTGATGAATGTTTGAGAATAATCAGCTTTAATCTTCCGTTATGTCGTTTTATTCTAGGTAATATTTGGATTTACATTGTTAATACTATCAAGACTATACATTCGTTTTTCTTTGAAATGAACATTTACTGAAAAAAAATATCAAGAATGCCTCAAACGGCTTTGTCATCTGTAAGAGCTCTCTTTATGTCCTCATGTCTCAAATGGGTTTTGAATTAAGGAAACAGAGCTCAAAATTTGGGTTGCTTCTGAGCGATTTATGAAGTTTGAGCTGGTTCTGCTCACGATTTACTTAAGTTTGGTAACTCATTTAAACATTACCACTCCAGAGCCTAAAAACGAGGCTAAGATAGCAAGGTCACGTGTACGGGCACCGAGTAACCGCTGCCAATGTCCAGTAATGTGCCAAATGGAGGTGAGAAATTTCTGTACCGAAAGGAGATAACCTCTCAAGTCTCTCATCTCGACGAAGCAATCAAAGAGACATATTTGTCCTAATATACTGTTGATTGGCTTCTGTCCCTGCCACTAAATTCCAGGCAAATCCCATGTTTTCTCCCCAACTACAAATGAAGTAGGAGAGAATCTCTAAAGGATATATATATTTATATATCTCTCGCACCACGAGCTTGGTTATCACTTCCCTAATTGTAGCAACAACGATGTGGATACAATTCGATAATAGGGGTGCGAGGAGTAGTTTTACGGATTGAATTCGGTATCACTACAAGCACCGTCTAAATGTCATACCGCCATGAATACAAATTAACCAAATGAGAATATGGTTTTGAGAGACGGCCGAAGGATACAGCAGCTAAGTAATCATAGTCACTAGTGCTTTGTTGTACCAAGGAAATGTATACACTTGATTACCTGAAGATGAATTATCAACAATAAAAGGCGACTTTTGAAAAATGATGATTATTAATCAATTGAGGATCATACGCATTGATATCAATATAATAGATTCTTTAAATGTAATTCATGATCAGTGAAAGTTAATGTATAGAGGTTACACAATGAGTGGTTGTTGAATATTGAATTTATTCCACGCGAGTGAGTTATTTTTTTAAAGTTACAAAAGACACGAGCTTAAGTGTTTTTTCGTTTTTAGCTGATAGAAATACGGCAGGGATACTGTAACGTGTATTTACCGAAATATGCAAATAAGGTGTTGTAATATTTTTATCAGCAAAAAGACACTAATTAGTATTCAAAAGTCATTGTTTAATAAAGAATCCATCGAAATCAAATATTTGTGAACATTTGTAGGATTGAATAATACTCTTTTAAGGTCTTTTTGAGTTCAAATCTTCATAGTTGCTTCCAGAAAATAAAACTCAATGTCGGACTTCAATGTACATGTATACATGTAAAAGCATTCGCATGACACCGCATCGTGTATTTCCCGCCAGATAATCATCAAGCCATTACAATCAAGATCAATTTCGTTTCATACCCGTTAAATCTACGAAAGTTCAATTTAACATGTATGAAAACGTCACGTATTTTGATACAACGACCACGATACATACGCTTTCCAACAGCAGTTTTGGACGACAAGCGGCGATCACATGATCATTGACGTCATTTGATTATTGATGACATTGACAATGATAACGTGACACTGAGTAATAAGTAGTTCGGTCAAAGTTCACCGTGTCAGCCAATCAGAATGCGTACAGAGTTCATACCACGTGTGGTATAAACAAGATATTAATCAACAGCTGCAGTGTTTATTCAATATTCTGAGAGTTTAATAACGCCGCAAATTGAGCGAAATTGAAAGTATATCAAGGGACAATGGAATGCTACATTGGGCCCTAAAACAATGCCTTGACTCAGAGAGAAGTAAAGAGGGCAGGAGAACGAAGAGAGAAATAAGAAGCGAGACTTTCTGGTTTCCCCATGCTGATAGATAACGCTATTGTATAAGTATTTCTTGGCATGGTAATAATGTTTCCATCGTCAATCAATGGCGAGCAGACGTATTTATATATAGTTTCTTTTGTTTACTTATATTCATTATGTTAAAAGCCATGTTCCGAAAATCCCGTGATGCAATGGTAAGTTAGCAATGGCAGAAATAGCTGTAAAGTATTAAAGAAAAAAAAAAGAAAAGAGAAAAAAAAGACATAAAACGAGCAATGCGGTCTTGTATTCACAATGCCCGGCACTCACGCTTCTGGATGGTTCCTAATACTCAATTATTAAGGTTGTACATACATATATCCCCCCTGACATGGTACATCAGAGGTATGGCTAAACAGCACATTGCCTGATATGGGTCATTCAGTTTGCTTATATGAAAACAATTGTCTGCATTCGCTTGCTCCCAGAAATGGATACAAAGGAATCATCAATTATTCAAATAAAGAGCGCGAAATCACATCAACGGAAGAATTGTTCTTTAAAGTCAGAGGATCGATGATTTGTAAATAATGTAAGTGGCGCACTAATCAGTCTCGTAATTGGCGTCGGAGATAACACCTGTGCTAGTAAAAAGGCAGGTATGCCAGGGCTGGCTACGTCTATAATCCACATTATCTATCGATCTCTCTCATCTCTCCCTGTGTTTACTTCAGGTCTCTTCGGACATTTTCAATATATCCAATCTGGTTACCGACATGTTCTATGCTGATACAAATCTGTACGATTTAAACTTTTAAGAACATGTACAATGAAAAATAAGAAAATGAAGAGACTTTCTGATCATTCTTTGTTGATTAACCTGTTTTTCCTTAAACAAAAGAAATATTAAAGACGGCTCCACTAAGATTCATTAACGATACACTGCAATGTACACATGTTATTGATTATAATTTATGCATCTGGCCATGGCTTCTAGAATGAAAAACAAAATAACTCTGTCTATATAACAATTCAAATATTGTCCCTTCAAAACCCCAAATATCACTATTGTTTCTTACTTATGGAAAACAATCCCAACATTATAATGCACATAGTCAACCTTTTTATTTTCCTTTTTTCTATATATGTTACGATTCCTGCTGTGACTACCGTTTATTTCCGTAATAGGTCTGATAGAACTAATATGCTTCTAATGGATGTAACATGGGCAGAGAATATCTCCTCCCGACCGTTTAGCTGTGGTCAATATCAGATCAGTAGCACTTTGATTGTTTTTTTTACATTACTCTAAGAGTTCAACTTGATGTATACGATGGGTAATGTCTTGCTGAATACTTTTGACAACTGGTTGTATTGAAGGCAGATTGTGACATGATTAGATAGCATAATTCTTCATCAAGTTAACACTTTTGAATTCTAATCAGTGTCTTAATCTGATATAATTATGTTTCAGAGAGGTCACGCGATTAGTGGTTGTTGAATATGGAAATTATTTCACACACTTTTCTATTAAACGTCACAAAAGACACTTGCTGATGCTGGGGAATTGTATATTTTTTTTAATTAAGTCACCCGTGTGAAATACATACTATATACACCAACCACTGGTTGTGTAAGATAAATTTGATTGTGATGAGCTATAATAGCTTCCGACGTCATATTACTTTATATTTAGAATTACATTATATCTCCTAAACTTATATGACACGTATATTCTATCAAAATAAACAATTACCCATCCACAGCAGCGTCCCAAAACAAGACTCACCACAACTTGTACTACGTATATAGGGAATGTCGCCCGGACAATAATAAAAAGACGGCTGTCGGCGATCAACTTCTGTACAAAGCGTGCTTCCGTTACGCATGGGGACTGTATTTAAATAACTTTTAGCTTCAAGTAATCAAAACTCAGATTTTTATCCAAATGATGTTGGAAAGGAAGTTATATTATGAGTGTGAAATTCGGGTTATGCTTGTATCCGATTTCATGCAAACAATTATACAGAACAGACTATTTTATTTCATAAAATCCTAGTCACCCAGCACCAATTAACACCATTATTAAATAAACAGATTAATCCACACCAACATGTTTAACTGATGGGGTTATGATATGCCAACGCCGTGAAACGGGTGACAAATAGTGTAACCTATTTTGTCATGCCATGTCCCATTATCGGGTTTAATTAATGGTGGGGGTGGTTTTAGGGGGAAACAATACAGACATATGTAATCCCAAACCATCTTCGTTTGATTTTAAAAAAATATTTGAGTGTGAGCATCGTTACGGATAACACAAATATGTATGTCATCAGACATTAAACAGTTTGAATCGGGTAGCTTAAAGTATCATAGTCAACAAGTTTGATATCCCATTATAGATATTTAGATTAAACAAGTAGTGTATACTCGAAAACATACCGTTTCTGTGGGTTTCGCAGAATTTAAAATTGGCAGATGAGAAATGAAAGTGAATAAAAATCGAAACTTCCTACATAAGGTTAGATGGTGGTGGGTAGTCTCCATTTTCAGTGTCTCTGAGTGCAAGATTCGGAACTGTTATTGGCTATTAGTGATAAAAGCACAGAATACCTCCCCAGTAAGGTCTAATGATTGGCATAACCAAATTGTGCAATAGCAGCAGATTATGAAAAGACGATCCAATTAGGCAGTAGGATATATAGAATGTGAGGAAAACACTAACGGAGAGAAGCAGCACCATACCATGTTGCGATTTCTCTTCAACACAATAACAATTTAAAGGTATTTCAACATTATCATTAACTTTTCAATCTCCTTACAAAATCCGAACAAAAACTTGGAGGCTGAGATATGATACAGTGACGTTTCTAGTGATATGAGGACTTTCGGCAGGGTACTTAGCGATACATTTGCACAGATGCCAAGAAAATAATATATTGTAGCGAGAAGATACCTTGGAGCTAAATAAATCAAAGAGCTGGCTGATGATTCTCCCATTAAATTGTAACTAAAATGTCTACAGGCCTAGGATTATAGTTGGATTTCGATCCATACTTTCCCTTCATAATTTTAGAATTTTCAGCATATTTGAATGACTGAAATTTCCTTGTAACAGAACAGGAGCGATTTCATCCAATTTAAACAATTGAAATTTCCCTCGTGATCAATAAGTTGGGACGTGTATAAGAAACGCGCCAAAATCGATAGACAGTGCGCTGTCTATATATGCAAAGAAATGAACGTGAGGATGTTTCAGCAATTTATCAATGTAAGTGAAACGCTGCAGACCTTATCCACTGTCTATTCCGTAGTATCATTTCTGAAAACTGCCATAAATGACGTGGATGGCACCGCTGGGAGCCTTGCATAGCTCGTGCTGAGGGTTCGCTACCACAACATGGCCACAACATACAACTACAGCTAGAAATAAAAAAAATATCAAATCACAGATATCCAAAGTCTTATTCAAGTAGCAGGCGCCATAAAAAACTTTTAGCTAACTCACAAGGGAAATCACGACTCAGCTTACATACAACAGCTCGTCTGCAGCTCACACCTTCGAAATGAGGCATGATCAAGTTCCAGACCAATATAAACAATACATCTACATGTTGCTCTTAAATGCCTCTATTTTGTTAACAATAAAGAACAATTGAGGTGGCATCAAAAAATGTCCTCTACAGGGATGACAGTGATATCAAGCAGCCTTTTTGATAAAACATGATTCAATATAGTACTAAAGACGTTTAAATGCTAATAAAAAGTTACATGTATCACGTCGTTAGCTAATACTAAAGGATAGCAAGTGATATGATTCATGCACAAACAATACTTCTGGCGCGTGTTTTGTTTGGAACGTAATTAGGGCGGAATTATCTTGCTAAAGATTGGCCGCCAATGACACACAAACACATTTTATACAGGATAGACCGTCCTTAAATAATCCTAACTCTTAATTGGACATAAATAAAATAACCAACCAAGCAAAGCAAACGACACTAACAGGACAGCAAATCAAACGACACTAACAGGACAGCAAACCAAACGACACTAACACCACACTTTATGTCGGACTTAGTCTATGGTGTGTCTCGGCCATAAAACAGCATACATAACCTTCCTCGAAGGGGCGAGCGCAAATCTCAAATGCCCAAAACAACTTCCAAGGTAGATGTCAGGACTCAACACAGTCATGTAGCTCGGGTACAGTCATGAACAGTCATGAACAGTTAATGGCGTATGCAGGGACGTATGTGATAGGATCATGGGACACTCCAGCAGACAATGGGACACTCAAGCCGACAATACCAAGTTATCTCACGGAAACCTATTCTTACCTATTCTTCTGAACGTTCACAAGGAACAGAAATTCCCAATATTTCGTAAGTTATGTTATTGGTAAATAAACTGTCGTCAAATAAGTGAACGTTCAACAAAAGCCCAAAATATGACAGGGAGACCATATCATATGGAAAAGCAATCGGGAAAAATAAAGATGTAATGGGGACAACAGGTACATATAATGCCACCCTTGCATTTGAAATTTCAAATAAGTCACAATGTATAAATATGCATCATTAGGGTTTAATTTTTGATATTTTCACGCATGTATTACTTTTGACAAGGAATTATAGATTAGACAATTAAACATCATTACTTAAACATTGGTTGTCATAATTTTTACATGCATTTGTGTTTAACATAGATTGGGTGTTCTAGCATATCCAGTGTTGCGCGTTAGCTAGTCGTTATCGGTATAAAAAGTAAATAGATAAAAATAAAGCATGAAAATAATACATATAGGTCAGCCAAAAAAATACAGCTAATGAAACAACCTATGGTTTGGTGGAAAATATTGGTTGCCAGCAATTTCCGGTGTATTGTCATGGAAAATCGACTAAATAATAATAGTAGATGAAATAGTCTCCCACCATTCACTGATTTTAGCAGTGGGAAAATTCTCTGTCAACCCCTAGGGTATGACAATTTGTGTGCGCTAAGCTTTTGAACATGAAGACAATTACGTGACAGTGGCGTACATTGTCGATGACATCATCAATATTGACGTGCAGACGATGGAACCATGTTCATGTGGTGGTGAAAATGTTTCTTTTTAGGTTATTATCTCTTCACTTTCTTTTGTATATGGGAGAAAAAGAATCATTCCCTACCTATGAGGGTGTGACAACAAAATAACAATTTGCGGGGAAATTTCTGAATGTCCAACCTTCGGCAAGCCTGAGGTTGGACGTTCATAAATTATTTCTCGGGTTGTAATTTTGTTGTCACACTCTCTAGGTAGGGAAAGATTCTATTAGTCATATCGATAAACCAGATATACAAAGATAAATACAATATTTCAATTAATTTCAAATTTTAATGAAAATATATTTTCATATAGAGCGATTTTAAGAATATATTAATATTCTTTTGGTGACTTCTCACACCTGACATAAACCAAGTGTTTTGCGTGACCTCTTTAACTCTGATGAGGGTATTATTAGTACGCCAATTTAATCATTGATGGATAAAATTGTTTAAATGGTTTTTTTGCCACATAATTATGCCGTGTATGTAACGCCAGTATAACTTGATAAATTACATATAAGTAGCATATTAAACTATTATAATGAAAAAGACAAATAGCCGTTTGGTTTAGATTAGCGGATGAAAACGGTTATAAAATATTACAGCGAAGCTAAAGTAAGAATATAGCAATGCTTAATTACGGATCCAGTGAACGTAATAACGGATCCAGTGAACGTTTACAGGGATACTTTTAAGGTATGTAAGGTCTTTTGTTGGTAAGTAATGCCATATTCCTTGTTACATTTCCACTTCAAACCATTCGTGTGACGTCATTTGATTCCATTGTACTCGCCTAAAAGCAGTACAAAAAGTGTAATTTCGGAATGTGGGCTGTTAGGAATGCAATGGTGGTAGTATTATCATTACATTAACGACTCGTAATACCGCAACGTACACGTCTGTGTACCGGATTGGATAGGGGGCGCTGCAGCATAGGGGAAAGGGGAAAGCACTGAAATCGCAGATACCAGCATTAACTCGGAATTCGCGCTATCTCAGATCTGCAGTTTGACGATACCCAGTTCGACAATAACTACATGACCGTACATGCCATCAAAACTAGCTTGGTGGTGTTCGTCGAAAGGTTACATTTGATTCGGAATTCTCTTAGTTGTGAAGCTAATTAGGTTTTTCTTGTAACAATGTGTTTTTATTACCAGGTTCCTTCAGTAATTCCATGATTAAAGTGAGAATAGAAGTTGTCCGTCTTATACACATAGAGTTATGCTACCTGGATGAAAAGAACCTATCAAAATTAACATTACTTCTTTTTAACCGTAGTTTGTTTTACCAAGGCAGACAAAAAGTAGGTAGAAGCAATCTACCAAGCTATAATCTATTTCAATCTGAATATTTCCATAGTGATCGTTGATTAACCCATTGGTTAAGATTATATACATGTACGTTTGCATCAGTCTGAATATCAACATAAAAAATATTTAATTGCATCTTCCTTTAATGTGCCCTTACGTAATTCTTAAGGCATGTCTAGGAGTTCGACACCCGACACGCACGTGGAACGGTAATTGGTCTCTTATACGATCACGTGATCTGGCTTACTCTATCAGTTGCACCTATTATTCGTGTAACAAGTTTATAAACTAAATGAGAGAGTTACACTATACAAGACAGCACGAATATACCGCATTCTCCCATAATACATACAAAACACCCGCATACCTGAGAGACCGTCCTTACATGACCCTGGCTGTTAAGAGGACGTTAATACAGAGTGTAGCACACAAGGAGATCTAATGTAAAAGTAAACGAAAGTCCAGGAAAAAAAACTTGTGTGGACAAGTGGTTGACTTTATACATGTTTACGTTTAATCGACGGGAACGAAACCTAGTCGACTTGGTGAGACCAATGTGCTCCTACCGCGCTACCCGACAGCACTTGCGCGCTTAGATCCAAGCCTGCATAATTGATAGGTAAACGTTTTATGACTTCGCAGCAGATGTAAAAAAAATAACGGTTAAATTGTCTTTAAATGTTCGATTCCACTAAAATAAGCAGTATTAAAATTTCACGTTATCTTGATGAGGATTTTAATATGTCTTTCTCAGTAATTGACCGATTATTGAATAACTAAATAATGCGGACCCAGGATGGGAAAGGATTCGCGTAGATGTTGTCTGTCTGAACCCTAATGAAGGTTCAAGATAATTTAAAAAAAAATAAACAGATTTGTAATAGTAATTACGGTGACATCAATGTATTATTAATAATAAATGTTTTTGTTTACTCTTTAGCTAGTGCTCTTGATATAAGATAGACAGAAATGTCCAGTACGGTACTAAAAAGGGAAAATTTAGAAAGGACAGTGGAACTACATAGCTTTCATTTATGTGAAAATGTAATAAACATTAATGCTACACAAATGCATGACCACGTTAATTTACGTTGTACGTACATAACATTGAATTGAACATTTGAAATTAAATTTCCCAATGGACATATCATTATCAAGAGGTGACAAACTATTAATCATGAAATATGGCTTCTCGCTAACACGAAACATCCATTAGACTATTTCGAACAACACATTAACATATTGATGTGTTCTTTGCACCACAAATTAACACGAAACATGTTTTCTTTGACGCATGCCAAAATCTTGATAGAAGATGTTGAATAATTTTGCATAAAGGTAACTGCAACAGTATTTTAAATATCTTAATGCTTGGTCATGGTCTACTATAAAAGTGAAAGTGTCTGTTCTTGTTAGCGCTCAGCATAAATATAGTAGAAACGACTGGTTTGGCCGAGTATAATGTTAACAGTTGGGGTGTGTGCGACGGCATGCTTCAGTGACATTAAATTTTTATTTATAACATTATAAATAGGTAAACGATCCTATATTACAAGACGACATCCATGGATTTATCAGTCTTCCAACACACTCGCCTCGCACTAAAAGGCGACTAAGTTTAGGATCTTATCTTTTCTCTTCTTCCAAGATGACTTTATCTTTCCTAATGCCTCCCTTGGCACTGCCTCACTTTTGGCATTGAGTTGAGCGTTCGCCCCTGTGAGGAAGGCTCCGGGTTCTGTCCCCTGGCCGAGACACACCAAAGTCTATAAAAGTGGTAGTTTCTGCTCCTGCTTGGCGCTCAGCAGGGAGTGGGACGACTGGTTCGCCCGTTGTCAGTATAATTCCGACCGCGTGGGGTGTGTTGCTTAGTGTTTTCGGCGTTATGCTTCAGTGATATAGCACTATAAAAAGGGCAAAAGTTCCACTATACAAGAAGACACAACACGAACATACCGCAGTCTACCAAAACACGGACCTTGCACAATTTACACGCAATACACCGCATACATTGGAGGCCGTCCTTACATGACCATGGCTGTTGATGGAACGTTAATTAATCACACAAACAAACAAAAAATAATCAAACAAACAACCAAACAAATCGCACGTCACACACCGCTTACATAAGAGTCCATCCTTAATTGATCCTGCGTCTTATATGACGTTCATTTAATCAATCAAAGAGGTCCATTGATTATACTTATCCAAAAGACTTTATAACTATGCTTTAAAATCATTGCCCAAACATTTGTAAAGCATTATCATCTTCAAAAAAACTTTCACTGTTCTTTATCCTCTGTACATCCACAAGGCGTATCTAGGCCTAGTGGTACATTACCGAGGTTATAGGGAACAACCCACTAAATAAAAAAAGACTTCGAAATGACTCCTGTGTATACAAGGTTGAGCCCAGGATAGAATTTTAACCCGGCCGCTGATTGGCTGGCTAATTATGAATTTCAAAAGTAAAAATGTTTTCTGACAGGTAATTATTCCTAGATAACCGTGATATGAATTTGGAAATTCATATTGAGGTTTAGGTTCAAAATATCAATTTTGATAATGAATAGATGAAAACATTAGAATTTCAGGATTTTTTAGTGCAAAATGCGCCTGATTTCAATAAAGCTACCCTGGTTGGAGTTTGAGCAGAAGGACCCAAACTTTTTTTCTATCTAGTGTTATATGAGAACCTAGACTTTAATTATAGAACACAATAGCTAACTAATATTCCTTTGTTTTAATAATACAGTACAAAACTTTAACAAAGTTTAACACTGTGGTCTATGTAAAATTATTTAGTTGGTTGCTCTCTTATATCTCCCAAATGAATTCTAATCATACCGTGGCTTGACAGTCAACGTTTACAGTTTTCTAACAAACAAGATAGTATGCAGGATTGTGTCAGCATTAAATAAGCAATTTTACCTGTATTTAGTTTAGGAAAGTATATTTTCGTTTGTACGATCTTGTAAAATCTAATAAATGAGGCTCCCATGATATATTTGCTGCTTTTAAATACCTTTTAAAGCTGACGGATATCCGGATCTGGTATAGAGTTCCCATAGAACCTGTTCTTATCATATACATATACGATATGAATTATCGTTCAAAGTGCAAAGGTTTTGTTTTATTTTTTCATAATGTATGCAGAATACTTTTATGTAAAGGTTGCCAAGGGAGACTTTAGAAAGAGGAAAATAAGTAAGGAAGAAGAGAAAGATACTATCCTAAATTTAGTCGTCTTTTACACAATCTAGCCCAAAGGAGCTACAAATAGTGTCAAATGCTGAACACAAGGCCTAAAGTGAGGAAATGCCAAGATATACGTTAGGTAGGAGAAAAATATCCAGAATACAGTCGCGTTATACGCAGCAGCAGGTAAAATTCAAACGCCCAATATGGAACATAAAAAGACGCAAATGAGTCTCGAATTACTTTTATTTCTGATCATCCATATATCAGACCTGTTAAGTATGCTGAAGTATAAACGTGTCTCGGATGTGTATGGTATATTTTGTGATTAACCTGTTTGTAAGCGAGTTGTAACATAGGTTTTGACAGGATTCATAAAGGTTAATAAAATAATTTTAAGACATCTAGAGGCAGTATGTATGACGTTATGCATGTATCATACTCAGCCTAAATGTGGAAAAGTTTAGTAGGATGAATCCTTACACAAATGGCGTATGAGAAATTGCATTGAGAAACCAACTTAACCATGTAGGATAGTGTTATTGGAAGTGTATGTGTTGAGTCCAGTTCGGACAATAATCTTGATCTATACATCTGCTAACTTACATGGTTTGCTATATATGCAATACAAGCACTGTGATTCCATGAACAAATAAAAAAAAGGAAAAAAACAAGTCAACATGCAGGTGCACTCAGACGAAATAATATCCATATAAAGCCTGCAAACTTTGAAAGTAGTTTAATTGGGTCCGATACTGAAACAACACTAAAACGTCACATTGCTGAATCAGATAAGGGGGACTTACGTAACGTATATTGAGACAACCCCAATAAAAACACCCAAGTGTAGTGGTTTATTGGGTAACTAAACCATATAGTCAGGCCGACTCGATACTTAAAACCGGGGAATACACTATGACATTTAGTACGTTTGACGAATATTGAGGGAGGCGTGTATAATTGTGTGATAAAGCATTGGACGCAGTGACACTCCTGTGCTGTATATTCGGAAATGAAGATGTCACATCTTCCACGTGTTTTTTTCGTTGTTTTTGGTGGTTTTACAGTGTCACAAAATAGCATTCATAATCTGTAAAGTATACTTTGCAATGGTTAATATGCATTATGTTTGAAATTAGAATTGTTTAATAACAACCATAAGTAATTCCCTGATTTATTATTAGGATGTGTTTAAATTTCATAGTGCATTAATTGTGTGGTGTATATAATCAAAACATTTCTATTTTGTTAAGCCTGCATCAGGCGCCGGTAAGGCTGTATTCTGAATTAAAATTAGTAAATTTTGACAGTTTATGATGAGCTGGGTAACCTTTGGGGCAAGCATTGTCCCAACGGCACGTGTACCAGTCACGTACCCAATCATTATAAATAGAGGGCCGCAATAGGCCCCCAGTCAGACTGAAACCAGACTGAAGACGGAAACTAGAATGAAACCAGACGGAGACGGAAACTAGACTGAAATTAGACGGACATCAGACGGGAATAAGACTGAGACTGGGTACTTCCGCCTCACATACACCTACGTCACCGCCTCCTCTAGGGCCACCTTTGAGAGAGAGAGAAAGTGAGAACTCTTGTCTACACTTTGAATAAAAGACGTCAACAAGCTTCTACCCTACTCCTTGTCGTCATTTCGACCAACACAGCCATCCATAGGACGACAGAAAAATATAACTATGTGTTAGATTGCATAAAAAAAACCATCCAAGCCATTTTTAAGACAAATAAGCGAGGACGAAGTGATATACAGATGCAATACTAAAGTAGTAAAAGTGTAATATATAAGCAAATGGAAGTTCAGAATTTATTATATACGAGGAACATAGCTATTGTATGTATTCAATTGTATATAATAGCTTTATTATATAAAGAAACGGATATATCATCACTATATCAAATAAACCATTCTTAAATTTCTAGGATTGCGTTAAGCGTGAATTAGATGGAAAAAAATTACTGCTAAATGAACTGAACGTAAAACCTTACTCAGAGTTTCATGATGCACTTGGATGAATATGTTGATATAATAATAATTGCTAAAAATCGGCCAGGTCGTTTAACATTCTCATTGGTAGTTTAGAAAGAAAATGAGATGCGAGTTAATTCCAAGACGCTGATAGCCAATAAAAAATGTATGTAATAATTTGTTTATGAACGGAAGTTAAGATAGAAAAGAAATACTATTTGTCAGCGTTGTGAAAAATACCAAATTACCTTTTCCTTTTGTTTCCGAACTATAACTCCAAAACTGTTCAACGCAACTCCTTGAAACGTTCTGTATACATCAGCTAAATGCCCTAGTTGTGCCTTTTGATATTGCGGACCTTCAACATTTGGAATTTTTTCTATTACCATGTAAACTTTCTTTTTATTACCTGCATGTTTTTTTTAAGTTTTGCAATACTCGCATATATCTAAAGTTATACTTGAGTAATCGTTTATACATATAATCACCTTTCATGACCAATCAGGATTATTTGACCTTGAAAGGGACTGAATCCGCCATTCATGACCAAGTAAAGGTTATTAGCATAAATAGGTACAGGAAAATCAAAACAGAGAACAATGGGAGAGTGAGGGTATATGGATGGAAAGGTGTGTATTATTCAATCTGCCTGTCTATTTGTACGAGGTTAAGAAGCATGCAGTAAGTCAGTTATTGCATAATTTCTCGTCACTCGGGACTTATTACCCCCTTCGCTCGGAAGTAATAAATCTCTTATTACTAGAAAGCCATGCAATAACCTTTATTTCTTGTAGTCAAAATGACTAAAGTTCAGATTAGTCACAGCAGGCGAATGGACAAGCTTAATTTATACAAGAAGAAATGAAAACATGTTCTGAATTGTTGGCAGATTGTCCACAGGTAGATAGACTGCCCATTGTGATCTATATATGTAGGTATCAAGTTATATAAACTTACTCCAACTCTACTAATGGTTTGCGATGGAGCATCTTTAAACAAAATAAAATACGTAGATAAGATAAAAAAAGTTGATTACGGGAACAAAAGAGGTATGACATATTTGTAGGACTATAGGAATCATATGAATTGTAAAATCACCGATATTGGGATTCCGTCTTTCCATTTTGCAATGTCTGGTCTTGCGGATTATTATCCATCGTGGTGTCATTATTTTGTGAGCGAAACTCACGTCGTGATCACATGACATGACAAACAATATCTAGCCCGAGGGGAGAATTCTTAAGTCTAGAACATATTAGATGACATGACTTAGATAATCAATTAGCAGTTATCGCTGCTGTTACATGTAGTATAAGAAGAAGATGATGATATCTTCAGATTTAATTTAAAACATGAACAACTAAAATGAAACTAACCATTAGAGCATATATATATTTATAAATACGGATCTGTATCTGATCTATTATTACATGCTCTACCGTAATATTTTCAAACATATCGTTAAGGTAAACACCACAGTCAAACAGAGAAGGTAGTTCAAAGAACATAGAATAATTTATTTATTATACAGAACAAAGCACTATCTCTCCATACTTATCATGAAAACTAACATTTGGTTTAGCATCGTATAATAGTAAAGCCCGGCTAGAAATTTGCATTCCTTGATAGATTGATTTCGTTTGCAGAATCTTTAATTGCAGTGTATTTCACAGATTACATAGCATATACCAGTTTAATCACAATTCGCAACTGCATAGGAATAATTAGATTTATTTCCTTGGATTCTACGTTGTATAAACACAATTTGGTAGGACGTAATGAATAGGAGAGGAGCGGATGGATTTTCCGATACCTTGTGTACTTGTCACTGAACAAGCCTTCACTTGATTTTATCTCCACTTTCACATTTCTTTTTTCATCTAAATCCTTCCCACTGGTTTAGCCCTCCTTATCAATTCTCAAATTTAAACCTACTATTAACTTCTTCACTCCGCTCTTTACTTGTTATTGCTCCGGACCCCCTAACACTCCCCGATTTACAGAAGGGTATGTCAACTTGACCTGATCAAGTGGAGGCTAAGTGCAGATGGAGCATGCGTTTTATTCATTCAACAAGCGACAATAAAGTTCAGTGCTTCACTATGAGGATGACACCGCATATTCAATATGAATTTTTCGGAACAATATTATGCGCATTATCTTATCTCTTTCATGACCAAAGACATGTGTAGAATCCTTTTAAGGGTTCGGAAATAATTGTTCATCGTCTTTGAAGTCATTTATTTATCAGTTTTTGGAAGACTATGTAATCATGTACCTTAACCCATAGCATAGATAAACATGCTTACATGTACATCAAATATTCAAAAGTCTGAAAGGTAATTGGTTTACATCTTCTCAGATTATTTCCAGAATCCTACAATTACACTGGTTGATGTTCCTTGTCGCTGCGGAGTCAGTAAAATTCAATTTCAAAATTTGTAAGTTTTATTCCTGGTCCAAAAGCAAATGCCGATGATGCATATAACTTGACACTTTGTGTATCGATTGTTAATTTAAATATGTCATTTTCCAAGAAAATTGAAAATATTTATTTTCAAATTATTGAGATTGGCCGTTTTGTATGCGCAAACTAAAGTCAGTGTGTCTGTCGGATCGAAAGATGTATAATGCATTTCTCGTTATTTAATAGCACAAAATAACTTGTTCGAGACACTTCTCTAATTTACCAATTATTGTAATTTGAACCCATAACATAAAGACAGATTAGTTGAAAACTTCATTCAAATATCTTTGTACGAGACAATGGGTTGTACCTATGAGCTGGTTTATTGAAATTTTATAAACACTATCATATCAGTTGTATGTGTTTCTGTTACATGTGCATATAAAAGGATGTATGGATCCATTATATACATAATTATACTTACTCATCTGCTAAAACTATTTTATAATGTTTTCATTTTAAAGGATAAAAGTGTATATGTTTTATATTTTAAATTATTTATTAGTTTACGAAATACCGAAACACATTTTATATATAATACTTCTAGTGTATGAGGATACTTCGTTCATATGAGCTGTATGACACATTCTTGTTTGAGAACATCAAAGCATTTTTCATTTTCTATATCTGTATTTCTGTTACAGAATGCATTTGTCCTTTAAACTTTTTCCGGACACCATGACACATCACTTCGCTGCTTTAGTTCGCCCATGTAGGTGTCAACATCGAGGGCTTTTTTTATTATTAAAGTATATTTGACAAAAACTCATCTTTTTAAACGATAGAACATATCATCTTACCCTTGTATAAAGTTATATGTACAGATGTATCACATCTGGGCGAACATTTTGACCTGGTTTTTTTTTCTTCAATAACCTATTGAAAACCATTAGGTGTGATAAATTAAGCTGTGAAAATCATTCAAATTGACACATATGTATGATGCCTTATAAACATTAGTTACAACACAAAGTATATGCTCTGTTTGGAAGCCTTATATATATTATATTTAGATGGTAATATCTGCAGAAATCACTTTACAATTACTAATAGCACTATGAAATGTGAAATAA
The DNA here is from genome assembly GCF_041381155.1 of Argopecten irradians. Taxonomy (NCBI): domain Eukaryota; kingdom Metazoa; phylum Mollusca; class Bivalvia; order Pectinida; family Pectinidae; genus Argopecten; species Argopecten irradians. Next base: position 11,306,713 of record NC_091138.1, on the reverse strand, counting down.
CATTGAACAACTTATCATTATAGCTGTATATATAATGATTTTTGCCAGTACTGCCAAGGTTATTTTCAGCTCTTATTTGTATTTGGAACATTAAAACCTATGAATTGTAAGTATAGTAATTCTCAAAATGTTGGTAGTATCTGGTGGGGAATAAAATAGTGAAAGATGTTTTTGTTCGTAATCATGTGTTTCCTAGCGCGCTCCTTGACACGCGATACCTTGGCTGGCTTGTTGAGTATGCAGAAGTCCCAATAGCAGTTAGGTTTAATTGCGATCAGTCCCCCTAAATTTTGTTAAACAAACTTTCCCTCCCCATGACCAAGTGTCTGGATGGCCATTCTTGCCAAAACAAATTACTCTTTAAATGTTAATGTCCAACTTCTAACCCAAAGGGAGTCTATAAATTATATCAAATGGGGTTTGCTGTTCGGTGTCTTTGGCAGTATGCTTCAACGAATATAGACTATATAATGACCAAGATAGTTACAAGATGCTATAGCAAGCAGAAGTGGTGACGAGACCTAAGTGCTGTTGTATTCACTAATGTTGAAGTGAAATGTAAACTCATACTACCTCCATGCCATTGAATTTGGACAATGATCAGGTTTGTTCCCGCCAGGTGAGTCGGCAGCTTCATGGCGATTGGTACAGCAGTTGTTACATGTTCTGTTGGATTGCATGAATTGCCAGACATTTCTAAGTGATTAAATGCTATTCTAGGTTTAATGGCCAGATCTTCAATACTAAATTATTGATAGGAAAGACGTGGGGCGTGCTACAATAGTTTCGGTAAAAAGGTTAAATTAATTACACTAAAAAGTGTTTTGGATACCTACATGCACACAATGAGATGAAAACACGAAGATTGGAGGATTTCACATACTGTATTTGATTAAAAGAGCTCATATTGAAATAGCGAGTTGTCCATTGGGAGGAACATTTTACACAATGAATAGTTCTCTAATAAAAATGTAGGAAAATGGGGCAGTGAAACAATAAAAATCGCTACAGCTATTTAATTGTTCACTTTTCATCTGACGTTTTCACATAAAAACGTAGAAACAGCAGTATGTTTAGACATCGAGTACATTTTCGTTACTTTTACACTATATTTATCTTACGTCAGTAAAAAAAAACATTACCTGTGTATTTTGAATAATTGATTGTGTTGGCATTCGATTTTTAAAGAGAATTATTCGGGCAGTATATGATATAATTACATGAAAATAATCGGTTTTTCAGAAAAAATTATTTAAATAAAAATAATAATTAACTATTCTTAATGTTACAACATTTTTACCAATTTGATGAATTTATCCATAGAAATGATATATAGTACGAGTTTTGAATAAAAGATATATAATGTTACTCATTTTACATGTCTATTGCAATTGTTTGTGTATTGCTTGTGTATTATTACATTTTTCGCAGTGAAATATAAGGATGTACGGTAAATATAAAAGTGATATCCTTCACTTCAGTATTTTCATTAGCTTTTGATCAATTGAAATGCAGAATTGATAATGAAAATATCATTTTTATTGTTACGTCATTTTATTTGTGTTTGTATAATGAAACTAAAGTTTGTATAATGAAACTTGTGTTAACGGAGTAAGTCGACTAAATTATCAATAATGACAATAATATATTATATTACTATTAACGCCCATGACCAACACTTTATCTCAAAAACTGTTGGTTTTTGCTCAGACATGTAATACAACTTGAAATACCTTACTATTTAGCTCAATGTAAATATATGATAACAATCGGAGACTCAAATTGATAGTTCACATAATATGGGACGTTTAACATGTTTAAGCAAATACCACAACGCGGACGTAATGATGCTTGACAGCGAGAACAATAGACAAGAAATCAATGATTAGCGACAGTGTGATGAGATGATACAGGTCGAATGACTGATTACTAGCCTTACATCTAACTTTTAAATGCTGATGTACCAACATAGGGTGTGCATAGCAGGCACTCGCCACGATAATCTATAATTAGCCATAGAGGCGGACAGTGTCAATTGGTAAATAAGGAAGTGATATTGATAAATTGTTTTTACTCTGTGCGTTACGTTGGGCCTAGGAAAAGTTTGAAAGTCAGATCGACTTGATAGTTTTATATAGGTCAAAACGTATAATTGATTTTGTTGATTAAATTGTTAAGATACTAGGGATGTAACATTTTTATTGAGTCTGCTGTATGCCAATGTATGTTCACCTTCAGTACAAGAATGAGGCGGTGTTAGGGAGTGTAAAAGTGGGTAGCAGTTGCAATTTTAACGCTTTACATGCAGGGTAGAAACCCCCAGACTAAAGCAGCGACATTCCTAGTAAAAGGGCGAGAGTGTCAAGCCAGCGTTTACTCCTGGCAGATAAATAGTGTATTTCTGAATTCAATGTGAAACGTAATACATTAGATATTAAGTAAAGTTAAAAAAATCAGGATGCGATTCCTTCTGCGACTTCTGATAATATATCATAAGACCTATGCTGAAATAATCTTTATAAATGCGCGATCTGTAGCTGTCGCAACCGTCATCGTTTGGCATGAAATAGAGAAATAATCATTGAACACATAAGAAAGCAGCCGAATTTCCCGGCAACAAACTATGGCTGGTATGTTTATCAAAATTTTATAGGTAAATGGTCTAAGCGTCGACGGAACCAATATAGTCCATGTAATAAGAGTTTCCCGCATGTGGTTAATGAAAGGAAAGTGTTTCGTAGTCACAGCGATATCTATTCCCCTTACACTAACGTTTCGAAATCATATAAAAATCACCTTGGTAACGGAATAGATCATGTGACATGGCTTTTAACCAAACAAATAAAGGAATAAAAAAGTATATCAGTAAGAAAAAGAATATGTGCCACCAAACAGCGAATTAGCTCTTGTCTATCACTATTCCTTAACACTTATATACAAACCAAAAAAACTGGGTAACAATTCCATGTATCAAATATAATAACACATTGACTGTATTTCACAAAAAAAGATAATCCGATCACTGTGCCACTGATCACTGGTAATGGTTACTATTACAGTGTTGTTTACGTGATGGTTAGTATGATATATATAACTTATAAACATAGGTATACATTTATGGTGATGGATTAATTCAATTATGAATCTTATAATTATGACCTTCTATATTTTTTTCTAACAGTAATTAAATTACGGTTAAATGTAGCTTAACATAAATGTATAACATTGTAGTTGTAAACATAAATCTTTAAAAGTGAATTCATCAATACAGCATAACTTGATTACTCCACTTAACAATATCACTTTAAATACAAAATCCAGTATCCATGATGGGCCCCAAAACTCACGGGTGGTTGACTAATGACTAACAAGCCGACTTTTTCTGGTCTGTATACCATGGGTGGGGGAACCCTTTCATTGAAAACTAGATTTAATACCAGTGACCTTCTGAAAGCTGAAAAATATCTTCTTTATACACAGATTTTGTTAATTGAACATCATTGGAAAATATCCGTAAATTCATACTTCCATATGCAAATTTTGTATATATTAATTATAAGATGTTTATACTGTTATATGTTGAAAACAACACTTTATATATTTTGTATTTCGTTACCTACTAGTTGTTGCTTAGAGACTCCTAGAGGCTATGACTGCTGTTTGATCACTTTTCGAATATTTTTGAAATTGAATGATTCCTTCTAGGGCTAATAATTCAGCAATGGTTAACAAAGGTTTGTAACTACTAATAAAAATAAACTAGCAAAAGATCACATGAATTCGTGTTGGTGGCACTTCCATTGAAAATAACAGGAATCTGGTCCTTATATTAGTTTTGCTATTGATAATGACTTGATATAATTACCGGATAGGGGTGTGTTGCTAGGTGTTTTTCGGTGGCATGCGTCAGTGATATAGCAATAAAAAGGGCAATAGTGCCACTATATACAAAATATACAGCAGTTTCTCAAAACACACACCTCGCACTTTACATACAAGACACCACATACACAGGAGGCCGTCCTTTCATGACCCTCTCTCACTGTTAGGACGTACAGAACAAAACCAAGTAACAATCACTACCACTGCTATAGATTATGGTGGGTCCCTGCCAGGGAACAGAATCTGGAAAATTCCTCACAGAGACGAGCGCTCAACTGAAGGCCAAACGTGAGACGATATCAAGGGGACATGTTGTAGTAGCGAACAGTGAAAACAAACAAAAATGTTTTCATAATCTGGATGCTTTGTGGAATGATATCTGTAAATACTAAATGTTTAAAACCTGAGCTTACGACTGACCTAATACAGCCTAGTACCACTTCCGAACAGCATTTATGCTAAAATGTTTCTGGTTATGAGAAAAGAAATCATAATTTCACACCAGAGATTTATAGCTCCGTCTGGAAGTAGAATAGAAAACTGCCACGCACATGCAATCTCAATCTGATATGACATATTAACTGATTTGAACGTCTACATATACACTTATAAACATGTTTGCCTATACGAACTGTAGAACTGTTTCCAAAGACCACAGTGTTTATGTTTGCCACTGTCAAGGCGCAGTTAGAGCTGTAAACCGATGGCTAACAAATAACACATTAACCCTTATTTAAGACCTTGGCAACTAAATGGTTTGGTTTATTATATCATGTAAAGACGGCCTCCCGTGTATGTAGTGCTGTGCGTGTGGGAAGTGCGATGTGCGTGTTTTGGGAGACTGTGGTATATTCGTTTCGTATTTCATGTATAGTAGAACTCTTCCCCTTTTTATAGTGCTATATGTTGCTCCCTTATCTTACAACGATAACTGTTATTGATACATGTGATGTGCAGACATTCGTGTTGCATCAATTGACCAAATTTGAACAATACTCGAAGAGCTAGTAATTCATTGGCAATTTTACAAAACATGTCTATGGTTACAATGACAAACACACTTTTGACCGGGGAGGCCGTCCTGAAATGATCTCAGCTGTTTAAGGACGTTCAATTTACCAACAAACCAATCATAACTTGAGTAACGATTTTTTACGTCTTCATTTACGACCTTTAGCTCCATGGTCATTAAAGAATGGCCTCTCGTGTATGTGGTCTCTTACGTGTATGAGGTCTCTTACGTGTATGAATTGCGATGTGCGTATTTCGGAAGATTCGGTATATTCGTGTTGTGTCTCCTGGTATAGTGAGACTATTGCCCGTTTATAGTGCTATATCACTAAAGCACACACAATCTGATCATATACTGACAACGGGCGAACCAGTGTGATTGACTATGCCGAGTCTCAGCCAGGGAACACAACCCAGAGCCTACATTACACGGCAAGCACTCAACCGAGGGTCAAAAGGGAGGCGGTGTCAAGGGAAATGTTAGAAAGAAAATAAAACAAAAGATTCTAAATATAGTCACCTATTACGACATTCTACAATAAGGGCAGCAAGTACAATTACAGTGTCATTACGAGTCATATAATCGGGTAGCATCCCAATCTTTTAGGAGGATATATATTGTATGGTACGTAAAATGTTGAATTGCACGATATCGTAAAATCACTACATGTAATGTAACAATACAATATAAATAGCACGGTCATATTTATACACTGAAAGTATCGCACGATAAACCTATATATATTAAAAAATGTAGCTACAGTTGTTGTTACCCAATTGATATTGATGTCGGAAATGTACATAAGTTAACCAAGCATATAAATATATCATCTAAATAATTGTTGCAAGCCTGTCATGTAGATAGGTCATGGGCTAGGAGGGTCTCACATGCAACCCCCCCCCCCCCCAATAAAACAACCTCCGAACCAATACTTTTCTTAACCTTTATGACCCACTGATCACAAATCAAAATGTGAACTTTGCATAAGTTAGGATGAACTTCCGGTTATGACGTCATCAAGATGACCGCCATCTCGAATTTCACTAAAAAAATGAAAAAAAAATAGTCATAACATTTACACTTTTCATCTGAAGTAGACAAATGAGGTATCAAAAAGACCACAATAGAACAACAAATACAGATCAGGACCAAGTAATCTATATATATATTGATTGCTTCGTAGAAAATGAAAAAAAAATGGATTTCAAGCTCAAAAATGGTATTTTAAGCATTTTTTTCATATTTGGCTTGACGTAGCAAAGGTGTTTCCTAACAGCAAACTATCATTTCTAATTATTTGACCTCTTGTCAATCAGTAAAAACAGCAACAAAAATATAAGGAAATGCAAAAGAGAATTATTTTTATAACATCATTTGGTTTACAAAACATCATCGGATGCGTATACAGGGCATATGATTTTTTTTCCAAACCGCCGACACTACACTTTCCTGGTGCCTTAGAAGTTCCTGAATATAACATTGGATTTTGACGATTTAGATTTTAACAAATATGAATTTAAAGTTTGCTGAATATCTAAGTGGGACTTCAAAATAATCCATTTTCATGTTCGAAATTTTATAGACTAGAAGCGTCTCAAACTGAGTGATTACAGCAAAACGCCAACTAATAGCTATATGGTATCAAAGTAAAACTGAGATAAGCTTGTCATTCCGTTAATACCAGGACACTTTCCGAAACGTTTTTTGTCATTTAGAATGAGCGCCTCCATTGTTATTTCTTGTGTATAACGTAAGGACATGTCAGAAGGTTACTACAGTGTCACATATTTCTTTCACTAGTTATTTGTCTTCGATGGCTTCAGGGATTTGGGAGCTCTTCCTGTTTTCAACCTAGTGATTCACATACCGTATATGATGATCCAGACTTCCCCGGCATGATGTTAAAGACACCAGATCCACATTCTGCGAAGGTTTGAGCTGGTTCTCCTTAATTAGTAAAAAACACAAGTACTCATTCTTGTGAACCCTCAGAGACCATACATAGCACAGGTGAATTTTTAAGGTCATAAATGAGGTCTGCAATGAGGTTCCACTATATGCCTAGTCTGTAAAAACCGTAGATAACTTTTTTTTCTGGAGAGTCTTCAATGGTCTCTTTACGCATACACCAGATGTGACACAACCAGCATCTTCAAGGAAGTAGGAAAAGTCAGACCAAAGAAAAACATTTAACATTTATGGCCTCATTAATGACCTCGATGATAACACCTGTGTCATTTATGGTCGCACGAGTGTCCACAAGATTGATGAATCGAATTATGAAGATATGTGCTATAGATAACCAATTCCACCATTCGAAGAATGTGTATCTGGTGTAATCTCCATTATGCCGGAGAAGTCTGAAACAGCATATACGATATGTTAGAAGCTGAGGGAGATCCCATATCTCTGAACCTGTTGTTCCTGATATGAACTCTTGCCATTGATGGATCATGAAAGATGACCAGACTAGAACAACACTAGAAATATAGTGTCACATCAGCTCATCGACATTGAAGACGACGCTCTGGTTTCGACGAATTTTATACTGATATCTCGATAACTCTGATTTGGACTACCAGCTACCAGACATACTGAGTCTCCTCAATGGATAGAGCAGTGAGGCGAGAAAGCACGCATAATGATAATGGTTATCATTTATAAGCAATGAAAGAAATGTGTGACACTGTAGTAACCATCTGACATTTTGCTTATGCTATGCATATGAGATAAACAATGAATGTGCTCATTTTCAAAGACACAAACGTTCTGGAAACTGTTAATTATATGAACGGAAATACAGGCTTAGCTTAGGTTACATTTGTTACGCTATCAGTAGGTGTTGTGCTGTAAGAATTATTTTTGAGACGCTGCTGATCTCCAAAATTTCAAACATAAAATGTATTATGTTAAACTGTGACTTGTCCCACCTATATACTCTGTCAACTTTACATCAATTTCTATTTAAGGAAATTATAATACACCCGTAAACTGTAGTGTCAGCGTTTGGAGTTAGAAAAAATAGCATATGCCCATTATACGCTACGGTAATGTTTTGTAAATCTAATGAGGGTATAACAATAATTCTCTTTTTGCATTTCTATATATTTTTGTTTTTGCTGTTGTTTTTACTGATTGTTAAGAGATCAAATAACTAATTACGAATAAAATTTGTGACATTGGGAATCAGTTTTACTGCTTCAAGTCAAATATAAATAAAATGCTGAAAATTTACCATTTTTTAGCTTAAAATCTTATTTTTTCATTTCCTGCGTACAAATCACTATATATATTGGATAATGGTCCTGATGTGTATTTGTTGTTCTATTATAGTCATTTTAATACCTCATTTGTCTACTTCTGTTAAAAAAAGGTAAATATTATGACTATTTTTTTACAATTTTTGTGACATTCGAGTTTGCGGCCATTTTGATGACGTCATAACCGGAACTTTTACAATGTTAACATTGGGTTTTGTTGTTGTTACTGTTTGAACTGATTGATTCGTGAAACATTTTTGCTGCGTCAAGTCAACTGATTGATTCGTGAAACATTTTTGCTGCGTCAAGTCAAATATAAAAAAAATTGATAAAAATAATACATTTTTGAGCTTAACGTAGAACGTCCCTTCTGTGACGTCATACGTTTGTAACGTCGCTATCCGGTTCGCGGCAAACGTATTTTATTTCTCCGTACCCATCTATTACAACTCGCTTCAGACATTGGCATTCGAGCAAGTATTTCGTCTAGAACCTTTTCGAGTGTTTACTTGAAGTGTATCAATCTAAAGGTGTGACAATAGGTAAATATAGTATAATTTTGAAGATTCATGCATGAAGTAAAATTCCAGAATCATAATACTCGCTAAACAATCAGATGGAATACACATGGATTAATGGGGACCGAAAATGAAAAACTTCACTTCAGTAGTAACAAATAAATGACTGTTATCATTATAATTGTATACCTATCTTTTTGCAGAATAGAAATAAATACACAGTTTATGGATGCCGAATTATAAGTTAGAAACGGACAAACAAAATACGGAAATAAAATTGCCGGAAATATTTTCATTTTATTTTTTGTTAAAATCTTCACTTATAATTTGAAAGATGCTATAATGGAAAATAATCCATTTTAATACAGTATAACAAAGAGCAAATTATTTGTCTCAGAAAAAGCTCATATATTTCCTGCTGAATTAGACTCTTTTGGAAAGTTTGAGGTCAGGCTTACATATAATTATTGTGTTATCTGGTATGCTCCAAAAATATAATAAATATAGAAAACTAACAAGGGAAAATGAATAACATAAATCAATGAAAAGTGCTTCGGATCTTCCTAATCTTATTTTAACATTTTCAGGCCAAAATCTAAGGGGTCTTAGGAAGCAAATCGGTCATATTTTGAAAAATAATGCGGTGAGGTATACTTTTTATTGGCTATTCTTATTGCAAATAAGCCAATTTTCATGGTAATTCTAAAAATCGATTTTTCTTGAGATCAAAAAAGAAAACACGACTACTTTGATGCAATTTTTCACTAAAATTGGGTCCGAATTTAATTTTAAAATAATGATATTTCGTTTTATTGTGGAAAACCCAGCTTATTGAATATAGTTATTAAATCTATATCACCTACTGAAGGTATGAACATGTTAAAGGTTTGTTTGTTTGTTTGTTTGATTAATTTACGTCCTATTAACAGCTATGGTCATGTAAGGACGGCCTCCCATGTATGCGGTGTGTTGCATGTATGTTGTGCGGGGTGCGTGTTTTTGGGAGACTGCGGTATATTCATGTTGTGTCTTCTTGTATAGTGGAACTGTTGCCCTTTTTATAGTGCTATATCACTGAAGCATGCCGCCGAAGACACATTATTTATATGTTAAGGGATGTTACAGGGAGAAAATATCATTTAGTTAAAAATCCTTAAATTCCGGAATATTAAGTCATTAGTGCATATCTTTATGCAACCCTGGAAGAAAAATTTATCCGGTGACATGATTTGTATGCGGTTTTTGTGACCAGGGTATACCCAAAATCAAAATATCTAAAAAATGCACGAAATCCTTGAGAGGAAACCAGAAGGGACGGTCTACCTTAAAATTCGATTTGTAGCCCACCATCAACAGATGGTGGGCTATTCAAATCGCTTTTTGTCCGTGGTCCGTCCTCCCTTCCGTCCGTCCGTTAACAATTGTTGTAACCGCTATTTCTCCATAAGTACTGAAGGGATATTTCTCAAATTTCATATGAATATTTCCCTAGGGCCCTAGTTGTGCATATTGTATTTTGGGACTAATCGGTCAACAAAATGGCCGCCAGAGCCATCTTGGATTTTGATAGTTAAAATTTGTTACCGCTATTTCTCAGAATGTTCAATAAATATTCATGAATGATTCATGAACTTTCAAGATTGTGGTTCATAAAAAAAAATTCATGAATATCCATCAAATGACTCATGAAATTTTATGAATCCATGAAACATTCATGATTGTTCATGATCAATGTGTCAAGAATTGTTTATGACGTTTTATGCATGACTGCTATTCATTAAAATTCTTCAAAATGAATGAAAATGTTTCATTCATTTTTAAGAATTTTAATGAATATCGGTTATGCATAAAACTTCATGAATGATTCTTGACATGCTATTTCATTCATTTTGATGAATTTTAATGAATATCCACTGAAGTCACATGACTTGACTACACGAGTCACATGACTTCTATGTACCTTTCCCGCCAAAACAGTCACAATCCAAAATGGCTGCTGTATCTGCTGGCGTGTGGAAGGGGAAACATTCTTCATCTTAAAATGGAAGTTTTAGCACATTAGTGAACGGATTATTCCATTCCTGGATTTCTTTAAGCACAGATGAACCCTTCAGTAAGTTTTTATCTATCTGCAGTTCATTTTTATATGAAATTGTTGCACACTGATAATTCTATAGTAATTATGCATATATATTGGTTTGTGAAATTTCGGCAAATCATATTGTATTAAATTGCCTATAAACTATCATGCTTTACAACTATAGGTTTATTTTGGTCATAAACTAATTTACTTCGAATGTATTATGATATTGATTGCTGCGTATCACTGAAAACAGATATTGTTAGCACTTATCTGTGGCAGTATGAAAATATAATGAACACAGTAAACTGTTGGTGATTTCATGTTAAACTCTTGTTATATATTAATTTATATTATACCTATAGAAAAATTCAATTCTAGACCCCCAGTAGAATTCATGAAATTCAGATGCCGCTGACTCCAACTTGCATTCATTAAACTTCATGAACACGACTCAAGTTCATGAATATTCATGAATTGTTCCAGTTAATGAGGCTTCATGAATATTCATGACTTGTTTCTACATACTGCTGCGAGTTGTAGTTCATGAGTAACTCATGGATTGCCATGAATAAACATTCATGATGGTTTTAAGTTTATGAATATTCCTAAAATATTCATGAACTTTTTATGAATTAATATGAATAGGTTGTTCATGATTTCATGATTAAAATAATTCATGAACGTTAATAAATTTATTAATGAAAGGATTCATGAATGTTCATGAATCCCCCCCCAAGTTTTAAGTTCATGAATTGCATGAAAATATTCGAAAATTATTCATCAACGTCTCGCATGGGGTATATGCGAATTACATTAGGAGCGCAGCAAGCATTCAGATCACGTTATGGTAATTGCTTTGAAGTTAATTTTCGTCACAATTAAGTTTTGAGGACTGAAATTTAGAAAATGATTTAATTTCCATTAGCATAAGTAGGATTTGGTTACACGTATTTTTTTCAAATTGTAACTAAATTATCACGTATTATGTACCATTTTCAGATTGATGGTAATTCTATCTTTAACTAGAAGATAGTCCGTATTTAATTGTGCAAGTGTAAATAGTAAACGTAATAACGGAAATAAAAACTAACCAATACAAATGATGTTAAAATTGTTTGTTATCAATAATCGAGCAATACAAAAAAAATGATCTTTTCTCAGACAAATATGACAACTAAAACGCATAAAAATCTAAAGGAAGAGATATATTAAATATGTCGACTGCATTTGATCTTGTTATGGCATACTGTTTTTTATTTATGTGTTGGGTAACTTAAAACATATTTTTCCTGATATTTATTGCTGTTCTTAGCATGAATGTTTCGATCGATTTAATAGCATAGTTCGCCAGTGAATGGTCTTTACTATGAGAACCGGAAGTGGATTCCGAAAGGACATCCGGACCTTTCGCGACTTATTGGAACGGGAAGACATCGCCATTTGTCATCAAGTCAGTTTTGCCATCAGTATGCGAATAAACAAACAGACAGTAAAGGATATTTCCGCACGGTAGGATATACTGATACGTGGGATAGCAGACGTAATAACGCCAGATAAGCTCAGATTGGCCATCAAAGAACCAAATTACTCTATACCAACAAATCGCAATGCAATGGAAACCGTAAAATTGCTTGCGAAATAGTGATTCACGTTACAGATAACACAACAACAATGCTGTTTCCAATGTTATCGATTGTTATGATTAGTAAACACAAAAAGAGTTCATCAGATAGACCAAAGCGGATAAAATGGAATCAACGGCCGATGACCTCACAGCAGCTTCAGATATCCGTAAAATGAAAGTGTCTACACGACAAGATAGTGTACGATTAAAACCATTGTTTCCTAACCTTTATTGATACCCTGGAGTATAATGGTGATACCATCTACTTGAGCGAATATGTGCTAACGTTTTCATCCCACACATTTATACTTTGCCTATAAAGCATATTTCCATATTCACGTGGCTTCTATTGAATCGACCTCCACCGATGTTGTAAGTGGTACCATTCATCTTAATTAGTAAATTATTCCGACAATCAGTGAAGGTGTAAAAATGTTTTGGGTAACTTTGAAATATGTCTCTATCATACATATATGGATAAAACAAAGACATTGCCTCAGAGGAGTTCCGATTATATTTTTTAAAATGTTTTGGATAAGTTTGTAAAATACACTTAGATAAAGGTGAGCTACAATGCAAAATGTAATTGAGGATTGCTTCAATTCAATTCTAGCACCCCTTACCATACATACCGCAGTAAGAGAAATACAAGGACTGATTGCTTTGTGAGATTTAAAAACTGTAACACATTTCTGTTTAAATTGGAATTAAATAATTGATTGTGAGTGACTCCCTAGACATCCCCGTGGTAACCGTCAGTAGCTATAGAGACTGGGTAAAAGTCATTTTCTTTCCAGGAACAGTCACTGCGAGATTAAATCCTGATTTAACTAATTACAGAATATACTGCTTTTCCCAAACGGCTATCCTATGTAACATTTAAGGACGATGAGTATACCTAATGCATACTGTGCTGCAGTGTTTTCAACTTCAATAAGCTGTGCCTCTTGAACATACCAAATGACCTTGTAAAATCGGAACCGTGTACCGGAAGTTGATATGTATTTTCAGAGAAAAAATAATGCTAATATCAAGTCCGTTTTATTAAACATATAATCATATAATTCAATGCTGCATGTGTTGAAGCATCGGTGAGCGTATTTTGCTTAAAGTGAATAGTCGGGCAATGAAAAGCAGTCTAAATGCGTTCGTTGGTATTTCAAAAGTCAATACATATCAAGACGACGGTCAAGTTCTGCTTATCCTATTCAGTTTTTATCCTTGAAATTATGGAGAGGCCCCGCGTAACTTCAGCACAGTTCTAGAAATAAATTCTGAAAGCGACGCTAAGTGGGAAAGTCTATACGGACACAGCCAGCCGGGAAGACTTTTAAGGATTCCTATAATATAAACTAATTTCTTCGCATGCAGAGCGATTTTGTTGGGAAATTCTGTTTTTCTATTTCATAAGAATACTGGGTATTTTATTTTCACCATTTTTACCGACTTTAGTCTTACTTTGACCGACTATTCACTTTAATTAAAGGTAGGTTTCGCCCAATGAAATATAAAGACTGCGAAATTGAAATTTACCCTGTACATAGATATAATCTTTAGATCATTTTCGATACATACCACAAACAACATAGCTGGTCAGTTGCGTAGCTTGACCATGAAAAAACTCTCTTAAAATAGAGCGAGGTCAAGCTTTACATACAACATGACGTATTTTTTTCCAAAACGAGGCAGCGTCAACAAATGGAAGCGTGCAACAACATATCAGATAGAAGTGACAGTCTTGCCACGCCATATTTAGTAAAAAAAAAAAATTGAAGTGCAATGGATTGTTTATACATATCATATAACCTATAACACTTCAAGTTACTTACATACCCTCGCTAGCTTAGTACATCAAACATATATATAGTTAGTCTGCCACTGCATGTCCGCTGGTACAGTGTATATGTGTTGAAATCTTAACTCACAACGCGCAACAAGAGTCCAACAGAATCCTGGCAAGTTCCGCATGTTTCTTCTATTGCTACATGCCATCTCTGAATTTCATTCCCTAAATATATCCTAGGGTACTACCGATTCCATTTTTTTATTTTCTACCTTTCTACCTATTGCCGATTCAAATAATTGTTTACTTACACGCTTTCGTTCAGCCATTATATTTACTTTGAGTGCGTACCAATGTTCATGCGCGAAACCTCAACACCACAATCCATCGCAGCTTGTATGTGCATACTATTTTGTCAGCCTGGCATCGTAATATATCAAGGATTTCCTACAATTTTGTATTCAAGACACATTTGTTCAATATCATACGCATTATGAAATTTAATTGAGGTATTTTAAAAATGTTTTTCACCTTTTCTTCCGTTTATCGGATTTTATGAAAAATTATTTATGTGGTTGGGCGAGACCTACCTAAAAGCTGTTAGAAAAAATTGTTCACACAATAGTTGCTGAACTGAATTCTGACTGAAGACTGAATGTGTTGGTTTGATTAATTAACGTCATATTAACAGCAAGGATCATGTAAGGACGGCCTCCAATGCATCATGTATGCCTGTTTGTTTGTTTGATTTATTAACGTCCTATTAACAGCTATGGTCATGTATGCCGTGTCTAGCGTGTAAGAGTTGCCCCTATTTCATGATCGTGAAAGGCGACTTAATCTTGTCTTTCTTCCTGATTTACTTTCTTCTTTCTAACGTCTCTATTGACCACACCTCAATTTTGGCATTCAATTGAGATCCTTCCCCTGATAGGAAGGCTCAGTCCCCTTTATTCAAGGTCACAAGGGGGTCTGCCGCTGCTGAAATAAAGGACTACCAACTTTGTTCTGAAACCATTAATAAGTTCTGGAAGGTCTATACCTAGTATTGGGCTGTAGCATTCTGATAATGAATGACATAGACCATTATTGCTTGTTAGTGTTAAATTCGTGTCAAGTTGTGAAAGGCCTAGAGACCATTTATTGGGTATATAGCATGAGAAAGATGACTACCACGTTTGCTGATTTTAATGACCTTGACATTCGTTTATGGTCAAAGGGACAAAAACTCATACCTATGTTTGTTTGTTTAAATAATGAACGTCCTATTAACAGCCATGGTCATGTAAGGATGGCCTCCTATGTATGCGGTGTGTAGTGTGTGTGAGGTGCAAGGTGCGTGTTTTGGGAGACTGCGGTATTATCGTGTTGTGTCTTCTGCGCACCTCGCACTTCACACACGCTACTCACTGCATACATGGGAGGCCGTCCTTACTTTACCCTAGCTGTTGATAGGACGTTACAATAATCAAACAAACGAAGTATTGGAAGTACAAGTCTTAGTTTAATTAGATCAAGTTGGCATTCCGTGTTGGTGAAAAGCTCGTCAAAGTGTCTAATGATAAAGTCTAGTGTTATAGAACACCTGAATTGTTGGTTCGTAAAGGCAGTGGGTCTTTAAGGTACACATTTTGGAGAACATAGGTTTGCTCAAGGTTGCTCATAATGATTTCCAGATGAAAACTGCCAAATATTGACAACAATTTCATTTATATGTTTAGATTGGTTACCATAGATCAAACCATTCAAAACAATCATATCAATTGTATTAGAGGTATAATTCATATTTGACAATTTATGCTTTTATCATTTAAATTTATCATTCAAGTTTCAAAATGGACCAAAACAGCCATAAACCATTTAGATGGTCCTCTTTGAATCTTGAAATAATTAACTAGAGGTCTCAGGATTTTGCATCAAAATTAAGTATTTTGTCAAACTCTTTAAGTACTAAGTAAACGTTTCAATACAGTGCTAAAACCAATATTTGCTTTCTTCTCCTATTCTGCAAAACAGACAATAATGTAGTTTTGTTACTCTTGTTACAGATACGATGTTGTTGAGCATTCCAAGAGAATAAATGGATGGATTTTGTATGCTTCGATGTTCATACTGACTATACGCTGCCGTCAGGGGCGAAGGTATAAGAAAGAAAGTGATGGGAAATCCATTCCAGCTACATGGGAGGTTGCATGCATAGGGACTAACAGGTCGCCAGTTCGGCTCTAATTTTGATGGATAATTTTTCATAAAATTTATTTCCTTTAACAAAAGATCAAATAGAATTGCAAGTGTTATCTTGGAAGGAAGTGTGTGGGGGAAAAGCTTTATTTGTTATACCTTCTTAATTGATCTCATCGTTCGACTTGAAGACAATCTGCCATTTTATAGAAGCTGCTAACGGATAAGTCTGTAAGATAGAATTATCTCTGGAGAAATCTCAGAAGGGTATTAGACTAATACAACTTTAGCCTGGGGGTCTCATGATGTGTAGTCATTCAACTCATGTTTCGTTGCTAATGGAATTCTCTAATATAACAAAGAAAAGAAAACAATACGTTGGCAGTAAACAATACATTATTTCACACAATCCTCATTAATATTGAAATAGAGATATTGCTGTGGATATTTGCATACATTTGTTTAGATTAGTTTCAATTTATATGTCTGTTGATCGGGATAAAGCCAAAATCTCCATAAATGCTTTCGTTGCATTTATTTTCTTTGATTTTTTAAGGGATCTAAATGCACATAGCACTTCTGGTGAATTCATTGCGACGCCAATGACTGCTTATTTCTGATAGATACACACTTTTATAGGTTGTTCGGAGGCGTTGATCATAATCTACTTCAATTAAAGATGCTTCACCGCGGACAAATGGTATGTGTTCTCAGGAGAAGACAAATAAGGATAGTTCTTCGGTTACAAAAGTTACTTTCTTTACACCATAACCACCATTAAAAAGTTTAAGCTTCGTTTTTTTCGTTGAAGATAAGAATAATATTAATTTTGAGCGTCCGGAAAAAAAATCCATGACATTATGTCCTATATGTAAATTAGATATATATACACCATTAACTATCAATTATTTATTTGGGAACACATGTGATTTGTAAAAAAAAGTACTGTACGGACTATTTAGTGGCATATTGGACAAAGCATATGACTTGGTCATTAAAATGACATAAAACAAACCACGTGATTTATTTAACAGGGTATCCAACCACATATGGGCGTGCCTGATTTACATATTTATGATAAGGAGAAAATGCAAATCTGGTTAAATATTGGGAATGAGTTACACTATATTTCAAGTCAAATAGCAGAAAACCCCAATTTAGCAAATAGCCAGTGTTTTGAACATCAGTCAGAAACCAAGTCGTTAGTCAAATAAAGACTTTAGAAAGACAACTTAAGGGATTAATCGTTTTGCCTAATGGAAATGTCAAATGTGCTATGATAGTCACCACGTTTTTAGATTCATTGATATATTTCATCAGAGCTTAACGGCAGACAAAAGGTCAGTGCTGTCTGATAGAAGTCTAGTTTGATATGAACTCTGATACTGAGGGGATATCAAGTCATACAGCTTTATAGATATGATTATATTTTCTTAGAATACTTAAAACAATTAAATGAGTGAATTTCGAATATTGAAATACAGAATGTTTGAGTGTGATAACAAGTTCTATGACATGTTACTTTTATTATCAAATCAGTAGGATGGCAAAGTTATCAACAACTAAAACTGTAGGATACTTTATATTGCATTTTGGATTTTACATCCTTCATGTACAACCCCAAATCCATTGCATAGCGATAGATAGATAACAATCTCCCATAACACGCACATAAAAGACTGTAAATATAATCAACCAAACCAAATAGATGTAATGTCACTTACGATCTCTACACCCCTGGACTATGTCGTAACGAAATTGAAGGCTCCCGGATACATGTAACCATTTCATTAGCCTATGGCTGCTTTCTGATAAAATCGCCTGACCAATCAAAATGCCCATCATTTTCGGTCGGGTGTGCTTCTGTCAAAACAAACATGGCGGCTGTATCGCTTGTTGTTCAAGGTGTTTGATAACACGAATATTTGGTTGTGCTGCAACTACTGGACATGATTTGTCGCGCCACGTATGTGGCATTGCTATAAATAGAGGTTACACAATGAGTGGTTGTTGAATATTGAATTTATTCCACAAGTGTAAGTTATTTTTTTAAAGTTACAAAGACACGAGCTTTAGAAATTAAAAAAAGAAAATAACTTACGAGTGGGGAATAGATTAAATATTGTAACCTGTTTCTACCACATTTATGTTTATTTCAGCGGATAGAATATGGTATGGATATACGGTAACGAGTATTTACCGAAATATGCAAACAAGGTGTAATAATATTTTTATCAGCAGAAAGAATCCATCGATATCAAATTCTTCTAATAGGGAACATCTTCAGGGTTAAATAATACTCATTTAACGTCTAACTGGCTTCAAATCTTCATAGTTGCATCCAGAAAATAAAAATAAATGACGGACTACATGTATATATGTAAAAGCATTCGCACGACACGGCATCGTCTATTTCCCGCCAGATAAACATCAAGCCATTACCATCAAGATTACCAAGTTCGTTTCATACATGTTAAATCCACTAAACTTATCAGTGAAATTCTTGTCCGTCAATATTTATTACTAGTACCAATGGTCAATTTAACATGTTTTTTGTTTGTTTGTTTGATTTATTAACGTCCTATTAGCAGCTATGGTCATGTAAGGACGGCCTCCCATGTATGCGGTGTGTTGCGTGTATGTTGTGCGAGGTGAGTGTACTGGGAGACTGTAGTATGTTCGTGTTGTGTCTTCTTGTATAGTGGATCTATTGCCCTTTTTATAGTGCTATATCACTGAAGCATGCCGCCGAAGACACCAAGGAACACACCCCACCCGGTCACATTATACTGACAACGGGCGAACCAGTCGTCCTACTCCCTGTATGCTGAGCGCTAAGCAGGAGCAGAAACTACCACTTTTATAGACTTTGGTGTGTCTCGGCCAGGGGACAGAACCCAGAGCCTTCCTCACAGGGGCGAACGCTCATCTCAAGGCCAAAAGTGAAGCGGTGCCAAGGGAGGCATTAGAAAAGATAAAGTCAGGAAGAAAATATAAGATCCTAAATTTAGTCGCCTTTTACGATCATGCAATAGGGGCAGCAGGTACAATTCTAACGCCCTACCTGCAGGGCCGAATTTAACATGTACGAAAACGTCACGTGTTTTGACACAACGACCACGACGCATACGCTTTCCAATAGCAGTTTTGGACGTTTGTTTGATTAATTAACGTCCTATTAACAGCTATGGTCATGTAAGGACGGCCTCCCATGTATGCTGTGTGTTGCGTGTGTGTTGTGCGAGGTGCGTGTTTTGGGAGACTGCGGTATATTCATATAGTGTCTTTTTAGGTCATCTGACCCGAAGAGTCAGGAAAACCTATTGTCATCATCCACCGTCCGTCGTCGTGCGGCGCCGTCTACCGTGCGTAAACTTTTCATTCAAACACTTTCTTCTCAATAACCAAAAGGCCCAGGGTACTGCTATTTGGCCTATTTTTTTTTATTTGGCCTGTCGCATTGTCGCATGCTGAGACAAAGGGCTACCAAGTTTGTTCAAATGAATGACATTGACCTTCATTCAAGGTCACAGGGGTCAAAAAGGCTAAAATCTTCAAACGACTTCTTCTCAAGACCCAGAGGCCTAGGGTACAGATATTTGGCCTGCAGCATGCTGGGATGAAGGGTTACCAAGTTTGTTCAAATAAATGACCTTGGCTTTCATTTAAGGTCACAGGGGTCAAATCATTTTGTGTAACAACTTCTTGTGAAACAACTAAGAGGGCTATTCAGTTTGTTCAAATGAATGCATGAACATCATTGGGTCAAACCGTAACATGCTTTAAACTTCTAGTTGATGAAGGGATACTATCAAGTTTGTTCAAATGAATGACCATGATCTTCATTCAAGGTCCCAAACCGTCAAAAAGGCTAAAATCTTTAAACAACTTTGCTAGTGAATAACTAAGAGGCCTAGAGACCTGATATTGGGCCTGCCTGTGACAAAGCTAGGATAAAAGGGCCTCTATTCAGTTTGTTCAAAATGAATGACCTTGATCTTCATTTAAGGTGACGGGAGTCAAAAAGGCTGAAATCTTTAAACGACTTCTTCTCAAGAACCAAAAGTCCCAAGACACTCATATTGGGCATGTAGCATGCTGGGATGAAGGGCTACCAAGTTCGATAAAATGAATGAACTTGGCCTTCATTCAAGGTCACAGGGGTCAAATTTGCTAAAATATTTTACACAACTTCTTTAAAATAACTAAGAGGCCTAGAGACCTGATTTTGGGCCCGTAACATGCTTGGATGAAGGCTACCAAGTTTGTTCAAATGAATGACCATGATCTTCATTCAAGGTCAAACCGGTCAAAAAGGCTAAAATCTTTAAACAACTTCTAGTGAATAACTAAGAGAGGCCTAGAGACCTGATATTGGGCCTGTGACATGCTAGGATAAAAGGTCTATTCAGTTTGTTCAAATGAATGACCTTGATCTCCATTTAAGGTGACGGGAGTCCCAAAAAGGCTGAAATCTTTAAAACGACTTCTTCTCAAGAACCAAAAGTCCCAAGATAGTCATATTGGGCATGTAGCATGCTGGGAATGAAGGGCTACCAAGTTCGATAAAATGAATGAACTTGACCTTCATTCAAGGTCACAGGGGTCAAATTGGCTAAAATATTTTACACAACTTCTTTAAAATAAGTAAGAGGTCAAGAGACCTGATATTGGGCCCGTAACATGCTGGGATGAAGGGCTATCAAGTTTGTTCCAATGAATGACCATGATCTTTCATTGAAGGTCACAGGGGTCAAATAGGCTTGAAATCTTTAAACGACTTCTTGAGAATAATCAGGAGGCCTAGAGACCTGATATTGGGCCTGTGACATGCTGGGATGAAGAGATCTAATAAGAATATGTTCAAATGAATTTTTTAAATACTTTGTTTATTGTGGTGCACTTTATGTCAACAAAAAATACAGTTGTATTTGACGTAGAATTCTTAAAATGTGCTTGAAACGAAGTCCACAACGACCCTTGTTAGAACGATTGCATCGCTTATCGCCCCTGATATCCCACCAGGTGGCCGTAGATTCGTGACGTCATCTGAGACCAACAGCTGTGACAAGAGCCGGGAAACTCAATGGGGCAGTGTTGCGGAATTGGCGATTATAGATATTTAAAACAGTCGCGCTACGTGTAGTTGCTATATTGAATAGTGGAAATGAATCCGTATATAATATATAATCTATAACATACAATGATATAATAAAAACGATAGCTTACTCATTCTTATCGTCATATTCTGGGCTATAAAATTGTTATGTTCAATATGTTAAAGATGCTCCACCGCTGACAAATGGTAAATTTTAACTATCAAAAACAGGAGCAGACGATTTAGTATTTTTCTTCAGTTACAAAAGTTACTTACTTTACACCATTACCACCATTGAACAGTTTGTGAGCTTCTAATTTTACTTCAAGTTAAAAACATGAAATATAATTAATTGCATCCCGAAAAAAATCCGTGTTACTATATCCTATATGGAATGAAGTACTGATTGCGTATCCACCAAATGCGAAATAAATTATTCTATATTATTGTTTGTGTTAATTAGACATATATGACGAATATCATTTATGCTCTGTCGGCGGTGGAGCATCTTTAAAAGCCATTTGAAACCGTGTACGTGTGTGTTACTGACTCAGGTTCAAGGGGGTTGCGCTTGACTTTTGTCTGTAGCTTAAAACTCAAAACATAGACTTTAAAGTTAAACCAACAAGAAGAAATATAACTTTACAAGAAAATGGACCCAAATTACAATGAGACTACATACTACATGCACATACATGTACATATAATGCATATTTATAAAAAAAAACCTTTCCAAAACCCTATCATACCGCGATAAACGTGCCCCTATCTCGCCTTATGTACGTACTGCACACCTCTATATTTCCTATTTGAAGCTTAATTCTTCAGAACACCGCACAGAAAGGGCTAGACTTATTTATTTTCTTAAAGTTCTATAATGAGTTTTACGGATGTGAACGAAATAGAATAACATGTACAGTAGTAACAATACACGCACGGCCGATAAAAAAGACGGGACACAAAACACAGATACTAGATACAATGACCTAATATGGATGACATGTACTCGTGGACAAGATACACATGTAATAGTTCAACTAACACAGGACCATGAAACAACATATATTTCTTATAAAACACAAATCATTTACAAGACCGCTTCATTATATTTTCTAACCGTGCGGAGTTTTGGAAATAAGAAACCTGTCGACCTTAGTAAATTTTAAAAGTATACGCACAGACCACAGCACACTAGATAGCCTATTGACCATTATGAGAAGATCTAGGGGTCTAAATTTAAAAAAAAAATCGGTAAAAAAATTCGCATTCTACATATATATACGCAAGTGTACTATGTAGAATATAACAGGAAATTAATGAGTACTAAAATTGGCCAAATTTGCGAGCATTGTGGTGTTTTGGGGGTTCGGGGGTTCGGGGGAGACCCCGATAAAGATATTACAATTTAGAATGACTGAGATATGAGTTTCACGATGTATTTTAATGATTTTGCGAGGGCTTAAGGCGAGAGATTTTGTTTTTTGGGGGTAGGAAAAATATTACTAAATGTATTTACGATTGCTGAGATGAGTTTTACGATGTATTTTGATGACTTTAGAGCGTTCTTAACATGGTAATTTTTCGAATTTAAATTCCTGCAATTAAATAATGATAACTGTGAATGTCGTCATATCATTATGCAACCCTGCTCGATCTGAACTAGTCCGCTAAACCTGCCTATATAATTAGGCTTTTTTTTCTTTTTTTTTTTTGCCTATATATTAGGCAAAAAAAAAAGATAAATTAAAAAAGCCTAATAATATAGGCAGGTTTAGCGGACTAGATCTGAACATACCGGTTTCACACCACCGGCACATTGTTGTGGTAACCCAAAATAAATATGAAAATCCCTAAAATGAAAAATGTGCAGAAGGACCTCTTTTATTTTTTAATGCGAATTTTGAGAACATTTCAGTCCACGAAAATGGGGGGGGGGGGGGGGGGGCAAAAAAGACACAACTTATAAATTATTGATTTTTTTTTTTTAATCTGCATGTATTTTTTCATGTCTCCGTATGTTTGTAACAGATGATTTTTCTATCAAAACGTAGGTCTAAAGAGGTGGGCCCCAATAATTGTCCATTTTCGCTACGATCTTATTTCGCACATAAAATTACCAGTAGATTCTATGTATATCAAAACTCCTCGGTTAATTTTTATGTGTAAAACTAATAAATTACGTACATGCACAGTCGTATTACTCCAGGGTGGACTGAATAGGAAAGAAACTACTTATTCATTCGTGGTTTAACCCCTGGCACACCATAGGCCACATAACATATGTACCCGCGACATTAATGACATCATTGTTTACATGTAGTGGCGTCATTTCATAGGTTATGGACGTCAATAATGTGTCATTATGTTAGGGGATAAATCACGCTACCCAATAAGTCGAAATATAACATATTTTTCTCTGTGTGTATTTCCGTAAGTACTAAGACATGTGGCCTAAAATACACATGCATGTTGACAGTTCCGCGATCGGCACACCGGCTTCCGGTAGTTGATTGTCTCAGATGGCGTCACAACTCATCGGAACTCAAGGGAGGTAAGTCATAGAAAAAAATCTGTCGTCGAAAAAATGTGAAGATTGCTTTCATTAATTTTACTATTTAGAGACAAAATTAAGCAAATATCAAACTGGTATATGTTCAACAGATGGTGGGCTATTCAAATCGCTTTTTGTCCGTGGTCCGTCCTCCCTTCCGTCCGTCCGTTAACAATTGTTGTAACCGCTATTTCTCCATAAGTACTGAAGGGATATTTCTCAAATTTCATATGAATATTTCCCTAGGGCCCTAGTTGTGCATATTGTATTTTGGGACTAATCGGTCAACAAAATGGCCGCCAGAGCCATCTTGGATTTTGATAGTTAAAATTTGTTACCGCTATTTCTCAGAATGTTCAATAAATATTCATGAATGATTCATGAACTTTCAAGATTGTGGTTCATGAAAAAAAATTCATGAATATCCATCAAATGACTCATGAAATTTTATGAATCCATGAAACATTCATGATTGTTCATGATCAATGTGTCAAGAATTGTTTATGACGTTTTATGCATGACTGCTATTCATTAAAATTCTTCAAAATGAATGAAAATGTTTCATTCATTTTTAAGAATTTTAATGAATATCGGTTATGCATAAAACTTCATGAATGATTCTTGACATGCTATTTCATTCATTTTGATGAATTTTAATGAATATCCACTGAAGTCACATGACTTGACTACACGAGTCACATGACTTCTATGTACCTTTCCCGCCAAAACAGTCACAATCCAAAATGGCTGCTGTATCTGCTGGCGTGTGGAAGGGGAAACATTCTTCATCTTAAAATGGAAGTTTTAGCACATTAGTGAACGGATTATTCCATTCCTGGATTTCTTTAAGCACAGATGAACCCTTCAGTAAGTTTTTATCTATCTGCAGTTCATTTTTATATGAAATTGTTGCACACTGATAATTCTATAGTAATTATGCATATATATTGGTTTGTGAAATTTCGGCAAATCATATTGTATTAAATTGCCTATAAACTATCATGCTTTACAACTATAGGTTTATTTTGGTCATAAACTAATTTACTTCGAATGTATTATGATATTGATTGCTGCGTATCACTGAAAACAGATATTGTTAGCACTTATCTGTGGCAGTATGAAAATATAATGAACACAGTAAACTGTTGGTGATTTCATGTTAAACTCTTGTTATATATTAATTTATATTATACCTATAGAAAAATTCAATTCTAGACCCCCAGTAGAATTCATGAAATTCAGATGCCGCTGACTCCAACTTGCATTCATTAAACTTCATGAACACGACTCAAGTTCATGAATATTCATGAATTGTTCCAGTTAATGAGGCTTCATGAATATTCATGACTTGTTTCTACATACTGCTGCGAGTTGTAGTTCATGAGTAACTCATGGATTGCCATGAATAAACATTCATGATGGTTTTAAGTTTATGAATATTCCTAAAATATTCATGAACTTTTTATGAATTAATATGAATAGGTTGTTCATGATTTCATGATTAAAATAATTCATGAACGTTTAATAAATTTATTAATGAATAGGATTCATGAATGGTTCATGAATCCCCCCCCCCCCCAAGTTTTAAGTTCATGAATTGCATGAAAAATATTCAAGTGAATTATTCATCAACGTCTGCATGGGGTATATGCGAATTACATTAGGAGCGCAGCAAGCATTCCAGATTCACGTTATGCTAAAGTGGCTGTTATTGAAAGTTAATTTCGTCACAATAAGTTTTTGAGGACTGAATTTTAGAAATGATTTTTAAGTTCCATTGAGATATAAAGTAGGAGAGTGGGTTACGCGCGTATATTTTTTTTCAAATTGTTACTAAATTATCACGTATTATTGGGAGCGCCTATTTCAGATTGAATGTGAAATTCTAATCTTTAACTGAGAAGATAGTCCCGTATTTTAATGGTGCAGTGTAAATAGTGCAAACGTAATAACGAAATAAAAACTAACCAATACCAATGAAGTTAAAATTGTTTGTTATCAATAATCCGCGAATACAAAAAAAAAATGATCTTTTCTCAGACAAATATGACAACTAAAAACGGCATAAAAATCTACAGCAATGAAGAGATATATTAAATATGTCGACTTCATTTGGAATCTTGTTATGCATTACTGTTTTTTAATTTATTTTGATGTTGGTTAACTAAAAACGATATTTTCCATTGAATATTTAAGAGCTGTTGCTAGCATGAATGTTACGGAATACGATTTAATAGCATAATATTCGCCAATGAAATGGTCTCTTTACTAGTGAGAAACCAGTGAAATGAGAGAGATATTTCGAAAGATCACCCTGTACCAATCGCGACTTAATGTAAACGTTAAAGTAACCATGCAGTCCAAGATGTATGTCATCGCAATAGATCGTGTGTTAGTCTGCATTCATTCATTCTAGAAAATAACAAAGCATACAGTATTAAAGGAAAGTCTGACCGCACGTGTAGGATAAACTTACATGACGGTGGGATAATGAACAAAAACCGAAATTAGACGAGTTCCCATACATAGAGCTCAGATTATGGCCATTCTCAAAGAACAAACAGTTACTCTAATAACTCAAGCAAATCGTGCTAAAATGTGTCAATTTGTTTAAACCGTTAATAGAAATGGCTTAGCGAGAAATAGTGGTGGATTGCGACTTTACAGAAAACACAGAACAAACAAGTGCTTGTTTTTCCAATGCGTATATCTGATTGTTTATGATTATGGTACAATAACTAGAAGAGATTTCATACAGTGAATAGAACCCAAGCTTGATTAAAAAATTGAAAATCGAGAACGTACCGAGTGACCTGCACGAGCGACAGGACAAACAAGATATTTCCTTAAAATGAAAGATGTCTACACTACAATAAGTAAAGTGTCACTAGTGGATTACAAAGCCAATTGTATATCCAGAACCTGTATAATGTTATACCTCCTGGATAAAGAATAATGTAAGAGAGGTAGACAACAACAATGATTGTAGCAGGCGAACAAATGGTTCTGGACGATTTATCAACCCCACTATGCAAAAGGTATACATAGCCAAAAACGCTGCCTTAAAAGAAAAGACCCAAAACACCCAGTGCGCGCTGACACAAATGTATAATACTACATCTCATCCCTACCGAGTAGAATTTTTAAGTGGATACCAGTATCTTAATTAGAGACAAATTATGAAATATTGGTGTGTAAAAAAAAGTGTTTTATGGGTAACTTTGAAATATGTCTCTATCATACATATATGGATAAAACAAAGACATTGCCGTCAGAGGAGTTCCGATTATATTTTTTAAAAATGTTTTGGATAAGTTTGTAAAATACACTTATGATAAAGGTGAGCTACAATGCAAAATGTAATTGAGGATTGCTTCAATTCAATTCTAGCACCCCTGTAATACCATACATACCGCAGTAAGAGAAATACAAGGACTGATTGCTTTGTGAGATTTAAAAACTGTAAACACATTTCTGTTTTAAATTGGAATTAAATAAATTGATAGTGTGAGTGACTCCCTAGACATCCCCGAGGTAATGGTAACCGTCAGTAGCTATAGAGACTGGGGGTAAAAAGTCATTTTCTTTCCAGGACAGTCACTTGCGAGATACAAATCCTGATTTAAAACTAATTACAGATATACTGCTTTTCCCAAACGGCTATCCTATGTAACATTTAAGGACGATGAGTATACCTAATGCATACTGTGCTGCAGTGTTTTCAACTTCAATAAGCTGTGCCTCTTGAACATACCAAATGACCTTGTAAAAACGGAACCGTGTACCGGAATTTGATATGTGATTTTCAGAGAAAAAATAATGCTAATATCAAGTCCGTTTTATTAAACATATAATCATATAATTCAATGCTGCATGTGTTGAAGCATCTGGTGAGCGTATTTTGCTTAAAGTGAATAGTCGGCAATGAAAAAGCAGTCTAAATGCGTTCGTTGGTATTTCAAAAGTCAATACATATCAAACGACGGTCAAGTTCTGCTTATCCTATTCAGTTTTTAATCCTTGAAATTATTGGAAGAGCCCCGCGTAACTTCACAGCACAGTTTCTAGAAATAAATTCTGAAAGCGACGCGCTAAGTGGGAAAGTCTATACGGACACAGCCAGCCGGGAAGACTTTTAAGGATTCCTATAATATAAACTAATTTCTTCGCGATGCAGAGCGATTTTGTTGGGAAAATTCTCTGTTTTTCTATTTCATAAGAATACTGGGTATTTTATTTTCACCATTTTTTACCTGACTTTAGTCTTACACTTTGACCGACTATTCCACTTTAATTAAAGGTAGGTTTCGCCCAATGAAATATAAATGACTGCGAAATTGAAATTTACCCTGTACATAGAGAAATAATCTTTAGATCATTTTCGATACATACCACAAACAACATAGCTGGTCAGTTTGCGTAGCTTGACCATGAAAAAACTCTCTTAAAATAGAGCGAGGTCAAGCTTTACATACAACATGACGTATTTTTTTCCAAAACGAGGCAGCGTCAACAAATGGAAGCGTGCAACAACATATCAGATAGAAGTGACAGTCTTGCCACGCCATATTTAGTAAAAAAAAAAAAAAAAAAAAAAAAAACCATGAAGTGCAATGGATTGTTTATACATATCATATAACCTATAAAACACTTCAAGTTACTTACATACCCTCGCTAGCTTATATACATCAAACATATATATAGTTAGTCTGCCACTGCATGTCCGCTGGTACAGTGTGTATATGTGTTGAAATCTTAACTCACAACGCGCAACAAGAGTCCAACAGAATCCTGGCAAGTTCCGCATGTTTCTTCTATTGCTACATGCCATCTCTGAATTTTCATTCCCTAAATATATCCTAGGGTACTACCGATTCCATTTTTTTTATTTTCTACCTTTCTACCTATTGCCGATTCAAATAATTGTTTTCCTTACACGCTTTCGTTCAGCCATTATATTTTACTTGAGTGCGTACCAATGTTCATGCGCGAAACCTCACACACCACAATCCATCGCAGCTTGTATGTGCATACTATTTTGTCAGCCTGGCATCGTAATATATCAAGGATTTCCTACAATTTTGTATTCAAGACACATTTGTTCAATATCATACGCATTATGAAATTTAATTGAGGTATTTTAAAAAATGTTTTTCACCTTTTCTTTCTTCCGTTTTATTCATTCGGATTTTATGAAAAATTATTTATGTGGTTGGGCGAGACCTACCGTAAAGAGCTGTTAGAAAAAAAATTGTTCACACAATAGTTATTCTGAACTGAATTCTGACTGAAGACTGAATGTGTGTGGTTTTGATTAATTAACGTCATAATTAACAGCAAGGATCATGTAAGGACGGCCTCCAATGCATCATGTATGCTGTTTGTTTGTTTGATTTATTACGTCCTATTAACAGCTATGGTCTCATGTATGCCGTGTCTAGCGTGTAAGAGTTGCCCCTATTTCATGATCGTGAAAGGCGACTTAATCTTGTCTTTCTTCCTGATTTACTTTCTTCTTTCTAACGTCTCTATTGACCACACCTGCAATTTTGGCATACTTCAATTGAGATCCTTCCCCTGATAGGAAGGCTCAGTCCCGCTTTATTCAAGGTCACAAGGGGGTCTGTGCCGCTGCTGAAATAAAGGACTACCAACTTTGTTCTGAAACCATTTAATAAGTTCTGGAAGGTCTATACCTAGTTATTGGGCTGTAGCATTCTGATAAGAGAATGACATAGACCATTATTGCTTGTTAGTGTTAAATTCGTGTCAAGTTGTGAAAGGCCTAGAGACCATTTATTGGGTATATAGCATGAGAAAGATGACTACCACACGTTTGCTGATTTTAATGACCTTGACATTCGTTTATGGTCTCTAAGGGACAAAAACTCATACATATGTTTGTTTTGTTTAAATAATGAACGTCCTATTAACAGCCATGGTCATGTAAGGATGGCCTCCTATGTATGCGGAGTGTAGTGTGTGTGAGGTGCAAGGTGCGTGTTTTGGGAGACTGCGGTATTATCGTGTTGTGTCTTCTTTCTGCGCACCTCGCACTTCACACACGCTACTCACTGCATACATGGGAGGCCGTCCTTACTTTACCATCCTAGCTGTTGATAGGACGTTACAATAATCAAACAAACGAAGTATTGGATTGGAAGTACAAGTCTTAGTTTAATTAGATCAAGTTGGCATTCCGTGTTGGTGAAAAGCTCGTCAAAGTGTCTAATGATAAAGTCTAGTGTTATAGAACACCTGAATTGTTGTAGCCGTCGTAAAGGCAGTGGGTCTTTTAAGGTACACATTTTGGAGAAAAATAGGTTTGCTCAAGTGTTGCTCATAATGATTTCCAGATGAAAACTGCCAAATATTGACAACAATTTCATTTATATGTTTTAGATTGTTTACCATAGATCAAACCCATCTTCAAAACAATCATATCAATTGTATTAGAGGTATAATTCATATTTTGACAATTTATGCTTTTTTCATCATTTAAATTTATCATTCAAGTTTCAAAAATGGACCAAAACAGCCATAAACCATTTAGATGGTTCCTCTTTGAATCTTGAAATAATTAACTAGAGGTCTCAGGATTTTGCATCAAAATTAAGTATTTTGTCAACATCTCTTTAAGTACTAAGTAAACGTTTCAATACAGTGCTAAAACCAATATTTGCTTTCTTCTCCTATTTCTGCAAAACAGACAATAATGTAGTTTTTTAGTTTTGTTACTCTTGTTTACAGATACGATGTTGTTGAGCATTCCAAGAGAATAAATGGATGGATTTGTATGCTTCGATGTTCATACTGACTACTATACGCTGCCGTCAGGGGCGAAGTGCTATAAGAAAGAAAGTGGATGGGGAAATCCATTCCAGCTACATGGGAGGTTGCATGCATAGGGACTAACAGGTCGCCAGTTCGGCTCTAATTTTTGATGGATAATTTTTCATAAAATTTATTTCCTTTAACAAAAGATCAAATAGAATAATGCAAGTGTTATCTTGGAAGGAAAGTGTGTGGGGGAAAAGCTTTATTTGTGTATACCTTCTTAATTGATCTCATCGTTTCGACTTGAAGACAATCTCTGCCATTTTAAAGAAGCTGCTAACGGATAAGTCTGTAAGATAGAATTATCTCTGGAGAAATCTCAGAAGGGTATTCTAATAGACTAATACATACTTTAGCCTGGGGGTCTCATGATGTGTAGTCATTCAACTCATGTTTCGTTGCTAATGGAATTCTCTAATATAACAAAGAAAAGAAAACAATACGTTGGCAGTAAACAATACATTATTTCACACAATCCTCAATGTAATATTGAAATAGAGATATTGCTGTGGATATTTGCATACATTTGTTTAGATTAGTTTTCAATTTATATGTCTGTTGATCGGGATAATAGCCAAAAATCTCCATAAATGCTTTCGTTGCATTTATTTTCTTTGATTTTTTAAGGGATCTAAATGCACATAGCACTTCTGGTGAATTCATTGCGACGCCAATGGACTGCTTATTTCTGATAGATACACACTTTTATAGGTTGTTCGGAGGCGTTTGATCATAATCTACTTCAATTAAAGATGCTTCACCGCGGACAAATGGCTATGTGTTCTCAGGAGAAGACAAATAAGGATAGTTCTTCGGTTACAAAAGTTACTTTCTCTTACACCATAACCACCATTAAAAAGTTTAAGCTTCGTTTTTTTCGTTGAAGATAAGAATAAATATTAATTTTGAGCGTCCCGGAAAAAAAAATCCATGACATTATGTCCTATATGTAAATTAGATATATATACACCATTAACTATCAATTATTTATTTGGGAACACATGTGATTTGTAAAAAAAAAGTACTGTACGACTATTTAGTGGCATATTGGACAAAGCATATGACTTGGTCATTAAAATGACATAAAACAAACCACGTGATTTATTTAACAAGGTATCCAACCACAATATGGGTCGTGCCTGATTTACATATTATTTATGATAAGGAGAAAATGCAAATCTGGTTTAAATATTGGGAATGAGTTACACTATATTTCAAGTCAAATAGCAGAAAACCCCAATTTAGCAAATAGCCAGTGTTTTGAACATCAGATCAGAAACCAAGTCGTTAGTCAAAATAAAGACTTTAGAAAGACAACTTAAGGGATTAATCGTTTTGCCTAATGGAAATGTCAAATGTGCTATGATAGTCACCACGTTTTTAGATTCATTGATATATTTCATCAGAGCTTAACGGCAGACAAAAGGTCAGTGCTGTCTGATAGAAGTCTAGTTTGATATATACTGAACTCTGATACTGAGGGGATATCAAGTCATACAGCTTTATAGATATGATTATATTTTCTTAGAATACTTTAAAACAATTAAATGAGTGAATTCGAATATTGAAATACAGAATGTTTGAGTGTGATAACAAGTTCTATGACATGTTACTTTTTATTATCAAATCAGTAGGATGGCAAAGTTATCAACAACTCTAAAACTGTAGGATACTTTATATTGCATTTTTGGATTTTACATCCTTCATGTACAACCCCAAATCCATTGCATAGCGATAGATAGATAACAATCTCCCATAACACGCACATAAAAGAACTGTAAATATAATCAACCAAACCAAATAGATGTAATGTCACTTACGATCTCTACACCCCTGGACTATGTCGTAACGAAATTGGAAGGCTCCCGGATACATGTAACCATTTCATTAGCCTATGGCTGCTTTCTGATAAAATCGCCTGACCAATCAAAATGCCCATCATTTTCGGTCGGGGGTGTGCTTCTGTCAAAACAAACATGGCGGCTGTATCGCTTGTTGTTCAAGGTGTTTGATAACACGAATATTTGGTTGTGCTGCAACTACTGGACATGATTTGTCGCGCCACGTATGTGGCATTGCTATAAATAGAGGTTAACACAATGAGTGGGTTGTTGAATATTGATGATTTATTCCACAAGTGTAAGTTATTTTTTTAAAGTTACAAAGACACGAGCTTTAGAAATTAAAAAAAAGAAAATAACTTACGTGAGTGGGGAATAGATTAAATATTGTAACCTGTTTCTACCACATTTATGTTTATTTCAGCGGATAGAATATGGTATGGATATACGGTAACGAGTATTTACCGAAATATGCAAACAAGGTGTAATAATATTTTTATCAGCAGAAAGAATCCATCGATATCAAATTTTTCTAATAGGGAACATCTTCAGGGTTAAATAATACTCATTTAACGTCTAACTGGCTTCAAATCTTCATAGTTGCATCCAGAAAATAAAAATAAATGACGGACTACATGTATATATGTAAAAGCATTCGCACGACACGGCATCGTCTATTTCCCGCCAGATAAACATCAAGCCATTACCATCAAGATTACCAAGTTCGTTTCATACATGTTAAATCCACTAAACTTATCAGTGAAATTCTTGTCCGTCAATATTTATTACTAGTACCAATGGTCAATTTAACATGTTTTTTTGTTTGTTTGTTTGATTTATTAACGTCCTATTAGCAGCTATGGTCATGTAAGGACGGCCTCCCATGTATGCGGTGTGTTGCGTGTATGTTGTGCGAGGTGAGTGTACTGGGAGACTGTAGTATGTTCGTGTTGTGTCTTCTTGTATAGTGGATCTATTGCCCTTTTTATAGTGCTATATCACTGAAGCATGCCGCCGAAGACACCAAGGAACACACCCCCCACCCGGTCACATTATACTGACAACGGGCGAACCAGTCGTCCTACTCCCTGTATGCTGAGCGCTAAGCAGGAGCAGAAACTACCACTTTTATAGACTTTGGTGTGTCTCGGCCCAGGGGACAGAACCCAGAGCCTTCCTCACAGGGGCGAACGCTCATCTCAAGGCCAAAAGTGAAGCGGTGCCAAGGGAGGCATTAGAAAAGATAAAGTCAGGAAGAAAATATAAGATCCTAAATTTAGTCGCCCTTTTACGATCATGCAATAGGGGCAGCAGGTACAATTCTAACGCCCTACCTGCAGGGCCGAATTTAACATGTACGAAAACGTCACGTGTTTTGACACAACGACCACGACGCATACGCTTTCCAATAGCAGTTTTTGGACGTTTGTTTGATTAATTAACGTCCTATTAACAGCTATGGTCATGTAAGGACGGCCTCCCATGTATGCTGTGTGTTGCGTGTGTGTTGTGCGAGGTGCGTGTTTTGGGAGACTGCGGTATATTCATATAGTGTCTTTTTAGGTCATCTGACCCGAAGAGTCAGGAAAACCTATTGTCATCATGCACCGTCCGTCGTCGTGCGGCGCCGTCTACCGTGCGTAAACTTTTCATTCAAACACTTTCTTCTCAATAACCAAAAGGCCCAGGGTACTGCTATTTGGCCTGTCGCATTGTCGCATGCTGAGACAAAGGGCTACCAAGTTTGTTCAAATGAATGACATTGACCTTCATTCAAGGTCACAGGGGTCAAAAAGGCTAAAATCTTCAAACGACTTCTTCTCAAGACCCAGAGGCCTAGGGTACAGATATTTGGCCTGCAGCATGCTGGGATGAAGGGTTACCAAGTTTGTTCAAATAAATGACCTTGGCTTTCATTTAAGGTCACAGGGGTCAAATCATTTAAACAACTTCTTGTGAATAACTAAGAGGGCTATAGACCTGATTTTGGGTCCGTAACATGCTTGGATGAAGGGCTATCAAGTTTGTTCAAATGAATGACCATGATCTTCATGTCAAGGTCAAACCGGTCAAAAAGGCTAAAAATCTTTAAAACAACTTCTAGTGAATAACCTAAGAGGCCTGTGCATGCTATAAAGACCTTCAGATATTGGGCCTGGTGACATGCTAGGTTCCTTCATAAAGGTCTATTTGGGCAGTTTGTTCAAATGAATGATTGACCCTTGATCTTCATTTAAGGTGACGGGAGTCATAAAGGCTGAAAGGGCTCCAAGATAAACAAATGAACTTCTTCTCAAGAACCAAAAAGTCCCAAGACACTCTATATTAATGGGCATTGTAGGCATGCTGCTGGGATGAAGGGTCTACCAAGTTCGATAAAGGTGGATGAAAAAAGAACTTGGCCTTCTTCTCCAAGGTCACACAGGGGGGATCAAATTTGCTAAAATATTTTTGCACACAACAATTCTTTTTAAAAATAAACTAACAAGAGGCCTAGAGACCTGATTTTGGGCCCCAGTAACATGCTTGGATGAAGGGCTACCAAGTTTGTTCAAATGATATGACCATGATCTTCATTCAAGGTCAAAGAACCGGTCCAAAAAGGCTAAAATCTTTAAAAAACAACTTCTAGTGAATAACTAAGAGGCCTAGAGACCTGATATTGGGCCTGTGACATGCTAGGATACTAAAGGTCTATTCAGTTTGTTCAAATGAATGACCTTGATCTTCATTTAATGGTGACGGGAGTCAAAAAGGCTGAAATCTTTAAACGACTTCTTCTCAAGAACCAAAAGTCCCAAGCTCATATTGGGCATGTAATGCTGGGATGAAGGGCTACCAAGTTCGATAAAATGAATGAACTTGGCCTTCATTCAAGGTCACAGGGGTCAAATTTGCTAAAATATTTTACACAACTTCTTTAAAAATAACTAAGAGGCCTAGAGACCTGATTTTGGGCCTCCCGTAACATGCTTGGATGAAGGGCTACCAAGTTTGTTCAAATGAATGACCATGATCTTCAAAAGGTCAAAACCGGTCAAAAAGGCTAAAATCTTTAAACAACTTCTAGTGAATAACTAAGAGGCCTAGAGACCTGATATTGGGCCTGTGACATGCTAGGATAAAGGTCTATTCAGTTTGTTCAAATGAATGACCTTGATCTCCATTTAAGGTGACGGGAGTCAAAAAGGCTGAAATCTTTAAACGACTTCTTCTCAAGAACCAAAAGTCCCAAGATAGTCATATTGGGCATGTAGCATGCTGGGATGAAGGGCTACCAAGTTCGATAAAATGAATGAACTTGACCTTCATTCAAGGTCACAGGGTCAAATTGGCTAAAATATTTTACACAACTTCTTTAAAATAGTAAGTAAGAGGTCAAGAGGACCTTTGATATTGGGCCCGTAACATGCTGGGATGAAGGGCTATCAAGGTTTGTTCCAATGAATGACCATGATCTTCATTGAAGGTCAACAGGGGGTCAAATAGGACTCTTGAAATCTTTAAAACGACTTCTTGAGAATAATCAGGAGGCCTAGAGACCTGATATTGGGCCTGTGACAATGCTGGGATGAAGAGCTACTAAGTTTGTTCAAATGAATGACTTTGATCTTCATTCAAGGTCACAGAGGTCAAATATGCTAGAATCTTTAAACGACTACATATTTTATTGTGTTGTGCTTATAGTTAAATGACCGTTCAGGCCCATGGGCCTCTTGTTGTATAGTGGAACTATTGTCCAGTGTATAGTGCTATATCACTGAAGCATGCCGCCGAAGACACCAAGCCAAAAAACCCACCCAGTCACATTATACTGACAACGGGCGAACCAGTCGTCCTACTCCCTGTATGCTGAGCGCTAAGCAGGAGCAGAAACTACCACTTTTACAGACGTTTGGTGTGTCTCGGCCAGGGGACAGAACCCAGAGCCTTCCTCACAGGGGCGAACGCTCAACTCAAGGCCGGAAGTGAGGCGGTGCCAAGGGAGGCATTAGGAAAGATAAAGTTAGTTAGGAAATATAGAAAGATAACATCCTAAATTTAGTCGCCTTTTACATAGAGAAAATAAGGGGCAATCCATGTAATCTCGGACACTTTTAGGGACAACAATTTTCAACTAACCCTTCGCGATGGTTGCGATCATTTAGGTTCAACATGGACAAACAATCTCGCTAACGTTGCTATTTTAGGGTATATTTGCAGCGTAGATTTTCATTGGTTGGTCGGTACAATGTGTAATAAATAAACCAAAAGACGGAAACATGAAGAATATAAACCCGGACAGCCGGCACAAAAATTCGGACACCAATTAACTTTAAAAAAATCTTCAATCTTCTTCTTGCATGATCATAAAACATTGTGCTATTATATGTAATTAGTTGTACTTATCCATTATGCCTATTAACTATAATAATAACACTAAATATGTTCTTTCTATTTTGACTATAGGATGGATCATACGGAGATACATGTACTTTTCAATAATAATTATTGTATCATCATAATACATGATATTATGTATGGTTAATTGTACCGATTCATTATGCTTATTAATTACTTGTGTATGATATTAATACTAAATATGTTCTTTCTATTTTGGCTCTAGGAAAAATCATATGAAGGAACAAGTACTTTGTGAGCAGGGAAGTCATGCAAGATAATAAATGCCTCAATGAAATCATTTTGGATAAACGCCTCTGGAATAAAAATTATTTGACTTATTACCAGCAAATTGTTTGTTCATTATAACTTGAAGTAAACATAAAAAAACATAACACATTTCCTTTCTTTTTCATCTTTTTTTTTCTTGAACATTCCTTTTGTCTTTGAGGGCATATCGCTAGTTAAAAGACGATGGGATGCGTTTCTTTTCTTTTTGCTAGCAGTTTCATTTTTAACAATCTTAGGTGGAAGAAACATATTTTCTATTTCTGAATTCCAGAATGTTTCCAGCATTTCCTCTTCTGTTGGTGGAACGCTTTGTACAATCAAATTGTACAGGATTTCGTGTCTCGTCAGATAGTTTGCTCCTTGACACATGAACTCCCGGGAAAAGCAGGGACGGCATCGTCATATGAGCACGAGGCGGGAACAGTCATAGTGTTAGAACAATTGTTTGGAACAGAGATGGTGGCAGAAGCAGAGGCTTTGTTGATGGTTTTGCTTGGCAAAGGATACAAGACAGGAACCTACATAGTGTCGTCGGTGCTTTGGAAGAGGTGGTTGCGGAGGCAGTATTGGTGGCAGTGTTGTGGGAGGACGAGGTGAATACCAGCATGTCAGTAGGTTTGGGCGGTTCAAAGGAAGCCGACGATATCGCTGAAGGGTTATATGGATATATCCCACATGCACGAAACCCATCATTGATATTTGCTGGGCTAAATGCCCTTCCCACGCTTAACTTACAATACCAGGAAAAACTCCACTTGTTAATAGAATATAATGGGTTCTCGCTTAAAATTTGACTTGTAGTGGTATTATAGGCAGAGCTGAATGGTCCAAAACCTGAGCGATCTAGCGGCTGACAGGATGTGGGTGGGGTGGGGTGGGAGACATAAAATGTGTATATTATTTTCCTTTGCAAGTTCCAAAATGGCGAGACTCGTGAGATGAGTGCCCATCCGAAATGAGTAATGGAGGTCTGGCCTCCCCACACTCATTTAAAAATACATCAGAGAACCATTGTTCTCCTATTTTGTCTGTAATCCAGCCGTTTTCTGTTGCCATGCCCATTTAGTACCTACAGGGGCCGCATTTGTTAAGTATTAAAACCATGGACAGACGATGAAGTTTTACCTTTTGCGATGAAAATCGGTGACAAGTTCCTTCCTTCAGCATTCATGCACGTCATTATTGTTATATTTGTTCTGTTATTGGACGTTCTACCAACGACGTTGCGCGCGCCCTTCTCTGCGATGACTCGCACAGGTGTACGTTCGAACTTGCGCCCGGTTTCGTCGCAGTTCTAAATATGTTCTGGGCTGGTGGTCAAGTTAAGATTGTGTAGGACCTGGTCCAAGTCGTCCATGTATTTTTGGACCACAACAAGGTCTAATTTGACGCTCCGGCGGAAGCCAACTTCTCCGGTTTTCGAATTGCCAATTCTGTGTGCCTTTTTTGAGTCATTCCCACCATTGTTTAGAGGGTGTAGCCTTTTTAAAAGGTGTAACTCTAATTTTTTGCAGAGGTCGACGGTCCTGACCAACCACTGTTTTCTACTTATTCCTATTCCCTGCCGTGACGCTTCTTTAACACTATGAACAATTTTGTTTTCGATTACTTCAGGAAGGGCAGGCTTTCGACCGGGATGAGCATTCATCGCAGACTTTTCTGTAACCCTATCGTGCAGCGTTGACCTAGGGACGTTGAACATTCACGCTGGCTTTCTTAGGGACGTTGCCCCACTTTTGACCTGCTGTACATAAGCTCGGTCGTATTTCATTTCAGGTCCCCTGGACTTAGTTTTAGATTTCTTAGGCATCGATTACACACACATTAATATAATGATGTAAATATTGTCCAGTTTTTAACCCATTCTTCAAAATATATTTGAAACGAAAGCGCTAAGGATTTCATCTAATTTTCATTTCTTGTTTTATAGAATTTTAGTCTGAATGGATCATGCGTATTATATACATGTATTTATCCATGTATTCCCAGTACATTTAATATCATGTCGCATTTTACTTTTATTATCTATATGCCTTCTCGTTCTCTTGTATCCTAAATTGCAAAATCTAACTATAATTTATTTCACACATTTTTAATTGTCTGGTCTAAATTGGTGTCCGAAATTAAATGACTACATTGAAAAGTTGTCATTTAACTCGGACAGTTTATTTTTTGGTGTTTTTTATATATACTGTATGTAACTTTTTTTTCAAATGTTAGAATCAGACATTAAATACTATTAACAATAAAGCCATGTTCTTAATATAATATGAAATTTAAACTTGCCTCGGTTCACTCTTCAAATCACTGGCATTGAAACTATGTTGACCGCTTTTCACTTTGAATTTTCCCGGGATGCAGACACGGTGTCACGTGATGTCAGGGAAAAAAATCCGATTGTACCGGTTCCTGATTTTAGTCTCACCCTTTTTAAAAATCGTTTCCGGTTTGCGATTGCATTCAATATCGAAAAACCAACAACACAAGGAATATATGGAATGAAACAGCGCTTTAATACCAAACGTTCGAGTTAATATGCCTGTCCGAGATAACATGGAATGTCCCAATATCATGGAAATTGTCGATCAATCAATTTTAATTAACGCATAATTCTACAATGATTCAGTTGCTTGATTTTCAGTTTTAAGATAATATAAACAAACTTTCACCATGGGTAGAACTGCAAAATTCGACTTTTATTTAAGCCGATATTAATCTGACTAGTGTAAAGAAACAAGTGTGCCAGATTTTACACGCTATATCAAAGTATCAGCTGTGTTAACTGGTTTGACACCCAAACAACCACCACGGTTTTATAAGTAATTATATTTTATTCACATACCTTATTCCCAGATCAACTGAATTATGTACATTTGATACAAGTCGCTTCATTTAGGTGTCACTCCATTATCCTGCAGTGTAAACAAAAATCAATTCTTATTTATATTTCATTCTCCAAAGGTATCTTTTTAAGTGTATTATGTTTAGATGTGGTACTTAAGTATAAGGTCTGTTTAGATGTTTTTGAGAGTATACTCTTATCAGTATCCACACGTCATATTTTAGAATGTGAATGTGAACGTTAATGATTTCCTTACACAAACCCTGTAACAGTTCATATTCGGCTTGTGACTCAAATACTGTCAGTTGTGAAAGTTAAACAAACTGGATGCTAAAACAAATGACTTGTATGACTGGAGACTAAATATGTCATCGATAACATATCGATAGAAAATAAAAACAAATAGTCGGAAAGAATCATTAAAATCATAACTTCATTTTATATTGTTTTTTTTTTTATTTTAATTGCGAAACCGAGAAAAAACTCAATTGAACGGGATGAATTCATTCTATATAACCATATAATTGACACGGAAATTTCATTATTGAATACCTTTTGGTTTTAAAATAACCTGCCAACGAGATACAGCGTAGATATAAATTATGACAGTGTCGTAACGTAGGTCTAAATGCAGGTCTCTTTAAGTCAGCCATGAATGATAGCAGCGAATGGTCTAATCATACAAATATTATTTAAACCAACGGCAGCTTTACACAAAAAAATGCAAACAAAATTTTGATAATAGCATGTCACATGATTTAAACGATTTCAATGTATGTAAGTTGAAGAAAATTTGTTGGTTTGGAACGCTTTGTGTAATTTCTAAAATCGTTAAAACAAAAGCTGAATTTAACAGGATATAAAACAATGTATCAAGCTTGTTGAGGACTAATAATACAATTGACAATTTCAGCACAAAAGAGATGAAGTGCATCAAGTAATATTAAAATTAATTTCAGCATGAAAGAAACTAAACAGTTAATTAACATTCTTTTGTCTCATAAATTTTCGATTTCAATTACTCTTCGAAATAATTACTTGCAGTCACTGGATATTCTATACCATACGTTACCAACATTATCGATGTATCAAAGTAGTGTTAGGGCGTGCTTATTATGACGTTCCCGTTTATAAACTACAGTACAGTGTATTAATTCCTATCTACATGGTAACTATAACTGTATCTTTATGTCCATTCGGAAGTCCGTCTACGAAGCCATGCATTAGTTATCATCTAGAGCTTTGACTCCGGCAGACAGCCAGTAAATAATAAACTTTGTAACATCACGGATAGTACATTTACCTTTATAGAAATGAACATCAATGGAGAGATAATAAAGTAGACATCAGTGGTTTATACCTACCCACCGCCTTCCCCGTCGTCAGACAGACATGGCCGCACTACAAACGAAACTAACATTTATTTATAGGTTGTGCATCATTTACAAGAAAAAAGGTCACCATTCTTTGCTGAACTGTCCGGTTAGCAAGGGCTATAGCGTGCGAGAATTCAACAATGAATTTTGTCATAAAATAATGTACACACTCTGCAGAAAGTGTTTGGTTTGTGTTTGAATATCATTAAAAGAACAAAATTCTTAAAGCAAACCAACGTATTCCCATTTGTAGAATTATACTATCTATGTACCAGAGCACAAGCTCTCAACAAGTTCATGCTGAGAGGTATAGAGCGGTAAGTATTTACCAGTGTTACATCTAAGTAGAATTTTGACCGGAGTTACATCTAAGTAGAATTTTGACCAGAGTTACATCTAAGAAGAATTTTGACCAGGGTTACATCCGAGTAGAATTTTGACCAGAGTTATATCCAAGTACAATTTAAATCTTTATTGATAAAAACACGATAGATAAAAATATCAACAACCAAATTCGATAGACTTTAAATGTTAAATGAAAATAACGTTTTGACATTTTTCATCAATGGATTGTAATTAGATATAGAGTGAATTATATGGTAGTTTAAATCTAAATTGCAAAATATTTTGTAGCTGGCTTTATTCATATCATGATGTTGTCTTCAGATACAAATATGTCTTGTTTCAACGTTTCAATAAAGATTCGGAAAAGATGAAGATAATTTGAATAACTATGCAAAACATAAGATATTATTGTTCATATTACTCTTTTCGTAAAACAAACATCACAAAAGTTAATGTTGTTTTATCTATTGACTTTATTATGAATGCTGACAAAACCTTTTAAACCCCATTGGTTTTACTCTTTTCTTCGGTGACATTGCCCGGCTTTATCGAGGAATATACAACCAAACATCGAGCTCGCTATACT
The DNA here is from genome assembly GCF_041381155.1 of Argopecten irradians. Classification (NCBI taxonomy): domain Eukaryota; kingdom Metazoa; phylum Mollusca; class Bivalvia; order Pectinida; family Pectinidae; genus Argopecten; species Argopecten irradians. The sequence continues at coordinate 11,264,223 of NC_091138.1, read as the reverse complement.
GTTGGAGCGCAGCCATTAGACTTAGAACATGGATTGGGTGTTATACATAGTAGAAACATCCATTAATATAGACACAGTGCATTACATACATGTATACCACGAAAAAAAGCAGAATCCAATACGGTTCCATGTTATACGCGATGAACTTCACATTTGTTACCGCGTGGCTATTGGCTTTTTGGAAATGTTCCGCTTTTCTATAGTTGGAAGTTCCATCAAGAAATCACGATTTAGTTATTTAGCTTGGGAAATTAGTTTGGTAGCGCTAAAGTCATTGTTGATAACCAAAAACATGAGCTGTTCTCTTCTAGTATTCATTTTCCATTTCACACAAGTGGATTGCTGGCCCACACTATATTGTGATATATCTTTTCTCTTCTTCCTAGCTAACTTTCTTCTTCTTAACATTTACCTTGGCACCACTTTAAGCCTTCTGTTGGGCGCTCGCCCCTGCGAGGTAGTCTCTGGATTCTGTCCCATAGTCGAAACACGTCATATACAGATAACAGAGTGGTAGTGTTTACTCTTGCTTGTTAATTAATGTCCTATTAACAGCAGTGGTCATGTAAGGACGTCCTCCCATGTATGCGGTGTGTTGCGTGAATGTTGTGCGAGTTTTTTATAGTGCTATATCACTGAAGCATGACGCCAAAGACAGCAAGCAACACACCCAACCCGGTCACATTATACTGACAACAGGCGAACCTGTCGTCCAACTCCCGGTATGCTGAGCGCTAAGCAGAAGCACTTTTATAGACTTTGGTATGTCTTGGCCAGGGGACAGAATCCAGAGCCTTCCTCACAGGGGCGAACGCTCAACTCAAGGCCAAAAGTGAGGCGGTGCCAAGGTAGGCATTAGGGAACATTAAGTCAGTTAGGAAGAAGAGAAAAGATAAGATCCTTTATTTAGTCGCCTTTTACGATCATGCAATAGGGGCAGCAGGTACAATTCTAACGTCCTAACTGCAGACTGCTTCTGCTAAGAGCTCAGCATACAGGGAGCAGGAAGATGGATTTGCCCGTTGTCCGTATAATGTGACCGGGTGGGGTGTGTTGGTTTGTGTCTTTGGCTGCATTTTTCAGTGATATAGCACTATAAAAAGGACAAGAACCCACAACACGAACATACCGCAGTTTCCCAAAACACGCACCACACACCACATACACGCAACAGATCGAACACATGGAAGGCGTCCTTACATGACTCTCACAGTTAATAAGATGTTATATAATAAACCAAATCTTGATCTTCTCTCTCTCCAATACCGTAATCTGACTACCTTAAGTATATATCACACACCTATGACAACAAGGACATTCAGATCCCCCGCCAATGGAGATATCAAAGCTGAAGTAAGTTTGATTGTGGAGACTTATGTGTATGGAAAAAAACCAGGAAAAAGGAAGTTGAGCGAAAGAAAGATGGAGTATAATTCAAGTAGAGCGGGGCTGCAATTGTTGAATCAGGTATACAGCCTTGATATTTATATTAGACTATATACACAAAGATGGGTGGAGTTTTGCAAAGTAACGTTTACCATGATATTTCAGCAATGTTTCCATGGTAACGGAAAAAGTGCAAAAAATGAAAACCTAAAAATAGCAAAAGGTACTACTAGACCATAAAAAGAATGTGTCTATGTAGTTTCGTGGAAATATCTCTGCTGGTTTTAGTTATGCTCCGGAAACGAACCTGATACAAAAATATGATATTTTCATCAATTTTTCCATGGTTACGGAAAAAATGCAAAAAATGAAGACCTAAAAATAGCAAAAGGCACTACTAGACCATAAGAACAATGTGTCTATGAATTTTCATGGAAATATCTCTGCTGGTTTTAGAGTTGTGCTCCGGAAACGATTCTTACATAAAAATCTGCCATTTTCAGCAATGTTTCCATGGTTACAGAAAACAGTACATAAAGTGAAAACCTTGAAATTGCAAAAGGCACTACTAGACCATAAGACTAATGTGCCTATGGAGTTCCGTGCATATATCTCAACCGGTTTTCCAGTTATGCTGCGGAAACGAACCTGGTACAAAAATATGATATTTTCAGCAATGTTTCCATGGTTACGGAAAAAATTCAAAAAAAGAAAACCTAAAAATAGCAAAAGGCACTGCTAGACCATAAGAACAATGTGTCTATGAAGTTTCATGGAAATATCTCTGCTGGTTTTAGAGTTGTGCTCCGGAAACGATTCTTACACAAAAATCTGCCATTTTCATCAATGTTTCCATGGTTACGGAAAAAGTGCAAAAAATGAAGACCTAAAAATAGCAAAAGGCACTACTATACCATAAAAACAATGTGTCTATGAAGTTTCGTGGAAATATCTCTTCTGGTTTTAGAGTTATGCTCCGGAAACAAACCTGGTACAAAAATATGATATTTTCAGCAATGTTTCCATGGTTTCGGAAAAAATACAAAAGAATGAAAACCTAAAAATAGCAAAAGGCACTACTAGACCATAAGACCAATGTGTGTATGAAGTTTCGTGGAAATATCTCTACTGGTTTTAGAGTTATGCTCCGGAAACAATTCGTACGGACGGACGGACGGACGGACGGAACCCATTTGTATATCCCCCGCCAACTTCGTTGGGCGGGGGATAATTAGTTGTATCACTATGTTACAATAGTAATACAACTTATTTCGCTGAATGTTTTCTGTTGGTTTGTATCACACATGTCTGGATATATCAATCAATGTAACAGTAAAACATTGCGTTTGATCGTCCACGGATTCGCTGCTAAGTTTAGGCCGCGGTACAGTACAGATTATGAAACCTAGCCAAGATAATTTAAGAAAAAAACTGCAGAAACTGTTCCTATGCAAACTGCAGAAACTGTTCCTATGCATACGTCCAAATGAACGCTAATCTAGACTAGGAACATTTAATCTCGAAAACTACAACAAGCATGAACCGGCCACGGTGACGAAGTTATTCTTGCGACTAAAATGATAGCCACGTATATGTTTTAGTAGACATTACATTGTTTGGTAGTCCTTTTTATATCCTTACACATCTTCCTTCTCATAGCACACAAGAAACACAGTAAAATCCAATATGACACATGATTTTGTCAGTGTGACCTCCATCATTATGTTATCATTTTTATGAATGAATTGTGATGCTTTTTGCTATGACGTAGTTGGGAGAATTTATGTAGTGACGAAGTTGGGAAAATGTATGTTATAAATGAGAAAACTTCAGTTTAAAGTGTTTTAGTGTATCCATTCCTGAAGTATAGTTTAACGATCGTGGAAGCGGGGCAGCAGGTACAAAGTATCTGGTCAAGTAAAAAAAAAACACTCAGAAAAGCTATATGCACAGCATGGCAAGCTAGATAATCGCATGTGGTCAATATATTGAGCAATCTTTCAAAAGATGTGATATCGGCAACCACAATGAATTTATTTAAGAATATGCTGGACAAAAACTGGATCAGGTATATTTTAAATTTGTGTCTACAATCACTTTGATCCTAATCATAACCAAGTTGTATATTTGATTCCGGTGAAGAGGATCGTATGCACTGGTAATAAACTTAACTTAATGCTTATGCTTTATCTGTAGGCTAATATGTCAGTCAAATGAGGGAGATCTTGTATGTCAATAGTCGGTAGATATCTTTTACATACTAATGACATTCTTATCTATCAGAGTTGCCGCCCTTCGTGAAACGTAGTTAGATAACTGATCGATGAGTATTCACTGATATTTATCTATTATAGCCTGGTTGAGAGGACACTATTGCCTCATAGTATTGTCGAGGGATGGAATAGTGCCCGAGCCGAAGGCGAGGGCACTATCCTATCACGAGACAATACTATGAGGCAATAGTGCCCTCTCAAACAGGCCATAATGGGTTTAGTACGTCACCCTCACATGCGACCCGTTTTTATGTCATCGTAACAGAAGCACGTCAAGCGACACCTCGCAACGTTATCTCCATTTCCACACCACGTTGTTACAATAAAAGTACAACAGATGAATTGTTGCAGAAATCTGTGTTTCTATAAAACGGGATTCATCTTCTTGAAGATTAAAAGTAGATTAATATTGAACAGGAGTGAACTGTCTTCTGTAGAAAAGCAACATTTGCTTCCATCCCCGCACACAACAGCCTGTCCGCCATTTTGACGTCTTGGTCGAAGCGCAAAGTTATAATGACGTCATGTTATGGTGACGTCACAATACATTCACGTTCAATTTCGCGCCACTTCAATAGTGCCCGCTTGCCCGGGCACAATTGCAAATAGTACCCAACTGTGTAGCCAATCAGAATCCAGCATTCTGTCACGTGATGTACTAATTGTTGTTAGTAGTTTACAGATACCACATTGCAGTATGTCTCAGCTGTCATTTATGAATGTTTGGTTTATTTAGATGTAACTATATCGATGTTGCAACATCCTCCCGTACATAATATGATAGATAGGCAGGTATCGGTTAATAGTTTTACTAATCTGCACATTTGCTTGTTTTTTATATATATATCTACGTCCTTTAAACAGTTAGGACCATTTTTTTTCATTAAGGATGCCCCCCGTATATATGGTGTCTTGCGTGTGTGAAGTGCGAGGTGGGTGTTTTGGGAGACTGTGGTGTGTCCTTGCGACAGATATTATTGTATATTGGAACTCTTACCCTTTTTATAGTGCTTTATCACAGAAGAATGCCGCCGAAGACACCATGCAACACCCGGTCACATTGTATTGACAATGAGCGAACCAGTCGTCCCACTTCCCTATTAAACGCTCTGCCTGCATGGCTACGATTGCATTTCTTCTATGCGATCATCAGTGTGTAACATAGTAGCAAAAATTGAGAGGTGAATTTATCTGTGACAATATTTATTTTGTTGTTCATTGATTACAAACAGGAATCTTTAGTTACAAACTTTCGACATACATATTCAGAACACCCTAAACTACGAAACTGCCAAACCCGTTCTACCGTCTATTGATATTTCAAGTATGTAATTGAATTTCAAAATTTCGTGTGATGTTTTTAAACGTTTCACACCCGTTCGAATGTCGTGTGATAGTTTTAATGGCGGCTACATAGGAGAACACACCGGTACTAAACAACCAAAGACATTAACATCATCACGTCTTGATCAATCTTTCTTTAAATATCCATTATAAACAGGTGAAATAGAGACTGAATTTGAAAAGTTTATCTAAAACATACAGGACAGGGAGTACACTTAATTTTATTTATTTGTATCTTATACTTTCAGACATAAAGGGATCTTTCAAATTTATTTCAAAAATAAGTGTGATGGATGTTAAAGAAACACTTTTGGCCCTGCAGGAAGAGCGCTAGAGCTGTGTCATGCCCCTAGGCCTATTGGGTGAATCTTGAAAGGCGACTAGGACCTTATCGTTTTTCTTCATGATGTTCCACTCCTTTTAAGCTTGGCGTTAAACAGAAACTACCACTTTTATAGAATATGACCTTTCACTGCTAGGAGGAGATATAACCCAGAGCGTTTCTCAAAGTGACGAGCGCTCAACTGTATGTCTAATATAAACAGAGAAAGAACATAAAATAAGTTATAACCCATTTGTTTATTTAAAATTGAAACTTTAATCAAATTCACAATATCGGTTGTGTAAATTGTAGAATATATTTGATTTTTACTGTGTTATGCATGGTTCTACTGTTTTCAGCGCTCTATTTGCTCGTTCAAATGGCGTGTACATACACAGACTGACCGTTTATTCGTTCAAATTGAAGCGAAGGGAAAACGTATTAAATCTATCGCCTTTATACCAATAATAATGCCATTACCTGGATGAAAATCACGTATTGTGATCGCAATGAAATCTAGATTTTAATATTTCTATCTTGAAGTAAGATAAGAAGCTCAATCTTTCCAAGAGTGGCAATGGTGTGAAGTAAGTAACTTTTTATAACTGAAGAAAAATACTAATTTGACCACTCCTGTTTTTGATAGAGAGAAATACCATTTGTCAGTGGTGTAGTATTGTAACAGCCAAGTCACGCAAATGCAAATCACAAAACTGATGATCGTTAAACTATTATTCTATAAATATTTCATTCTGTTTCAATGGAAGCAAAATTTCTGTTCTTAAAAGCAAATTACCACAAGAAACACAATTTAGCCTCAGTAACGAAAACGTGAACTAAAAATGATTTAAGCTTTAAAAGGCATGACTACAGCCGTCAAAACTAATCTACTTTAGCACTGCATGATCGTAAAAGGCGACTAAATTTAGGATCTTATCTTTTCTCTTCTTCGTAACTGACTTTATCTTTCCTAATGCCTCCCTTGGCACCGACTCACTTTTGGCCTCGAGTTGAGCGTTCGCCCCTGTGAGGAAGGCTCTGGGTTCTGTCCCCTGGCCGAGACACACCAAAGTCTATAAAAGTGGTAGTTTCTGCTCCTGCTTAGCGCTCAGCAAAAAGGGAGTGGGACGACTGGTTCGCCCGTTGTCAGTATAATGTGACCGGGTGGGGTGTGTTGCTTGGTGTCTTCGCCGGCATGCTTCAGTGATATAGCACTATAAAAAGGGCAAAAGTTCCACTATACAAGAAGACACAACATGAACATACCGCAGTCTCCCAGTACACTCACCTCGCACAACATACACGCAACACACCGCATACATGGGAGGCCGACCTTACATGACCATAGCTGTTAATAGGACGTTAATACAGCCGTCAAAACTAATCTACTTTAGCACTTAATTTGCCATTACTTATAGTAAACGTTCATGTGTAAAAGCCAGTTTTTATCCAAGATCCTATTCCCACATTTCTCACATTATCTTTAAAATTTTGTACTATGAGGGTATACAAACTGCCAAGTTCTTTAAAATATTCATGATTCTGCATTGCCTGAAAAGATATAGATCTTCCAAACTGTATTTAATAAACACAATTCCAACTGTGTAATATCTTACAGAAAGATGTGTTTTACCTTAACCATGAAATTATTTCATTGCAAAATTGCTTTTCTTACGTTCCGGGCACATATGAGTCTACTTCCGGTCATGTGCTCTAAAATGTCTGGAGTATGATGAGAAAGCACTCGAATACTTGTCGAGACGCCAGCGCCACACCTGACGGCGCTTGACAAGAGATAGAACACTTTGACTTGAATTACACTTCCATGATCAATACGTGGAAGGAGAGCCGTATTTCGTAAAATCCAAATGTCTCAGCTTAGCGTTTTGCCCGACAAATAGAATAAGAAACAAAAAACTGTTTTGATTTCCATTAAGCTTATGTTACAATAAAATAAATACAATTTAAGGAAAACATACAGATAAAATGCTCTTTTACTGACCTGATGCACCATAGTCGTACCGCTCCTGTTTAACGTTCAACAACATGGGAATGCTATCAGTGCTCACCTTGTTGTCATAACACTAAAACACCTTAGTAACACATTCCATCAATGAAAGGTAAGCACGCGTAATCAATTAACAAACCAACCAACAAAAATTGTAATCATACCATATAATAGATATAGAATTAGGCCGGTCGATATTCTCTAATATGTAAAAGGTATTTTAAAAAAATGATTATCTAATGGAACATTACATTTATTTACATTTTTTTTGCAATTTAAAGTGTATTAGCACGCGAGATGTTGATTATTCAATCAAACATATCCTTAGAGAATAACTGCAGACATAAGGTGTTGCAATTGTAAACGATTGATACGGGTAAATATTATTCAACTTGGAGTGTTTCATAGATTAAAATGGGTAAAGTTGTACATTATTAAACATTATTGTTTTTAAATTAATAAGGATAAACTAGTTCATTATTAAAACGTGACTGTTTTATAGATAGTCTTACAAAGATAATTGATGAAAGCGAAACTATTTTATCAAGATTGAGCATCTGTTGATAATACCATTTACAGGAATGTACTGAAATCCATGTTAGTATTCTCTCTATGCCCCCATTGAGATAATACACGAGTGTCTTCACTCCAACGTAGGGTCCAATTGTCACTGACGAATGGGTCTAGACGTTTAAAGCGAGAAATGAGATTAACTATACAATTGGTAATTGAATTTCTCGCCGAATCCCCATGTAACACCCGGCATACACTTCCTCATTTCAGGGTTTATCGTATAGTTCTGGATTAATAAAATGGACCAATAAAGTTTGTTTTGAATTAATCGTTGTCCTAAATAGAGTTTATATGGAGGTGGCAGTAAATAAAATAAATCCATCACATAACCCTATATATAACCAAAATGTACTTCAATACAGGGAGTTCTGGTTTGTTCCGGATTCCGTTGACAGACATAGCTGGTTGGTGATAAACGCAGTAATCCTCTATGCTACTGTGAATGTATTGTACGTCTTATATATAAGAAAATGAGATAAAGATATACAATTATAAAACCATGACAATTGGAAACATTGTCATTGGAAACAATCACATTATATGCTATCGTATAGTGGGCGTTATTGAGAGCTTTTGTGATTGTTTTTCTTTCATATACAGTGTAGTTTCATCAGAAAAAGATAAAAATCCATCAACGGTTGTCATAATAATGGGAGGTTTTTTTAATAAGGATTTAACAATTGTGGATGATAACGTGACGAAATACTTATTTATTGTTACTAAGGTGTACAATACTTAAATAACGTGTTGAGCGTCAATACAAAAATATGTTTCATTACGTGATTTGTTGTGTAAAGATGTTCAATCAGACCAAGAATTTAAGAGCTTTGCGCAAACGCACACCATCTTTACTTGAGTGCAACCAATATCTACATTCGAGTTCTGTTTATGGCAAATGAACAGAACATAGATTAAACCTCCATTAAATGTTAATATTAATCGCCGGAGTGGCAGTCGCGTCATTCGCCTACCATTTTGAAATTGACATCGGTCATGGTTTAGATCATTACTGTATGTAACCTAAATGGTATAAAGCAACATGTTGAGAGTGTTTTGGCAGTCATCAAGCAAAATAATCGTCAAAAAACGCATAGTACTAACTTTTGAGTATGACATGTAAATAAATGATCAGCCATAACCATCAAACTACCAACCAACATTAATTTCTGATAACCATATACCAATACTATAAAACGCAGTCTCAACATATTTCACAATAATAGGAATTACTGTTTTAAGGTATTTGCATGTAGATAAGCTAAATGTATGTTTGAAAATATTATGTGCAACAAATGTTGAATGTAGATATAGGTTACACTATAACTTGTTTGTTTTCCCGTAATTTACGCGGTATATAGTTCAAGTGAGTAGCGTATATACTTCATAATATCTTTCTTCCCTACTTCCTTCTACTGTTCAATTACCCTGCAGGTAGGTTAGAATTGTACCTGCTGCCCCTATTGCATGATCGAAAAAGGCGACTAAATTTAGGATCTTATCTTTTCTCTTCCCTACTGACTTTATCTTTCCTAATGCCTCACTTTTGGCCTTGAGTTGAGCGTTCGCCCCTGTAAGGAAGGCTCTGGGTTCTGTCCCCTGGCCGAGACACACCAAAGTCTATAAAAGTGGTAGTTTCTGCTCCTGCTTAGCGCTCAGCATACAGGGAGTGGGACGACTGGTTCGCCCGTTGTCAGTATAATGTGACCGGGTGGGGTGTGTTGCTTGGTGTCTTCGGCGGCATGCTTCAGTGATATAGCACTATAAAAAGGGCAACAGATCCACTATACAAGAAGACACAACATGAATATATAACAGTCTCCTAAAACACGCACCTCGCACAACACATCGCATACATGGGAGGCCGTCCTTACATGACCATAGCTGTTAATAGGACGTTAATTAATCAAACAAAGAAAGAAATCTACTGTTCAAGATAATGTCAGATATCCATTGAGAAATGTAGATAATTAAAGAATCACATATTATAGATTATAGTCAACTTCATCTTCATTTTTACCATCAACACTTCGTTGTTGGAACTCCCTAGACAATTCTTTCAGATCGTCAGCTTCAATTACCATTTTCAAAAATTCTTTAAAACCTATTAACCATATCTCTCCTCCTTTCTTTGGTATAGGCGACCGAAAAATTAATATTCATACTAAGATCAGGCACCAGTGTAGTTCCTTAGATTATGATTTATTTCAAGTGAACATTGCAGAAACTCCGAGCTGTTTGTGTGGACATTTATGTGAAAATGCTTATCATTTTTTTCTTTGAGTGTGTCCTTTTTGATATAGAAAGAAACATTTTAGTTCAGAAATTAAATAATTTCAATTTGAATATTCCCGTAGATCTTGACTTACTACTATTTGGTAGTCAAGAACTATCTTCAAATACGAATTCTGAACTATTCATATGTGTTCAACATTTTATAAAGGGCAGCAAAAGGTTTTGAGAAATCAATGTTGTAACCATTGTGACTTGCAAAATAGATTATTTACCTTTGTTTGTTTCACAAAATATGATTTATAGTCCAGTAAAAATACGAAAAATAGAGGCCTAACCTCCGAATAATTGCAACAGAATTTGTTTTCTGCTTTTTGGGTTGGAGGATCTTAGTATTTTACCATGAAAAAGTCGCCAAAAATCATATGTTCGGAAAGTCGTTTTTTCAACACCCAAAAAATAAGAAAATATATAGAAATTACACTTTTCACCACTTTTAAAGTACAATATCTGCTATTTTTGCAATACTTGAAATATGGAATCGGTTATATAGTAAGACAAACTTTATGTTAGTACAAATAAGTTGAAATGAAACAATAGTTTCAGTCAATCCGAGAAATAAAGAAAGATGAAAACGGCTCAAAACCTTTTGAATGTAGCTAGCATACCGTTTTTGTTCTTTTTAGATGCATCTTACCCTGAACTATATCAGTTTATGTTTTGTGCCTTAAAGAATTACATTTTCTTTGATATTAATATATGATCGATAATACATTAGCTAGAAAAAACCTTATTATTAACATGTCAAGTTGACTGATCGTGCCAATTTGAAGTGTTTTTATACTTAGATTTTTGGCAAAACACCCATTTTGGTAGTTAATATTTTGGAAAATAAAAAAGCAAATGCTTCAAAATATGTTATATCCTTTTTTGTATATTTTGTACTTGTTATTTTTATCATTTGTTGTAAAAACGGTATAAATATGCACATCTTATTTAGTAGTAAAAACTTCCTATCACGTTAATTTGGCTGAATACCAAAATATGTCTAAGTCCATAAATCTGCAATACAAAAATCTTAATTTTTCGAATATGCTTTATTCGTTTGTCATAAAATTTTGCCAGTAAATAAATCAGAACTGTGATGATTTTCAGCTATAAAATTGAGCTTGAAATTCATTTTATTCCTTTATCTCATTGAAAATTACATAACCCCCATCCAGTTCCATTATGGAAAAATGAAAAACTGACCTATGCAAATATTTAATCAAAAAGAAACTTCAATCTCACTTTATAAAGAGCGCTCCATTATGGTGGTAATATCTGCCAAAGGATTTTGCAATCTGATTAGTCACAGAATAAATATTCACATATTTGACATTTCAACTTAAGGTCAAATTGGCACTAAATGAGGATTTGATCGACCTCACGTCTTTTATATTTGGGGATATCTTGATATAGTAGTCTCTTTTAGGTGAGTAAAGCCTACATGTATATAGAATCTGAATTAATAACTATCTAAACACTTGAGACGGTACTTACTGAATAATTCTTGAATGAAAAAGACATTTGGACTTCAAAATGTCCTTGAAAAAGGCCAAAAGACCAACTTTGAGCAACCATATTATCTCAGGTAGTGAAAGTAAAATGTTTTACTTTTAAAGCCTTTAATCAACAAGTTTTATTTAAAAAGATTCCACCAAAATGAGTATCAATGGTATTGTTGATAATAACATTTTTTATCTTAAATATGCTCCACCGCAGACAGAGCATAAATGATATTCATCATTCAAACAACAATTTATGTTTAATCGTGTATGTATATGCCTAATTAACACAAAAAATGATATAAAATAATTTATTTCGCCTTTGGTGCATGCGCAATCAGTCCTTCATTTCATATAGAATATAGTGCCAAGGAATTTTTTCGGGATGCAATTAATTATTTTTCATATTTTTAACTTTAAGTAAAATTAGAAGCTCAAACTTTTCAATGGTGGTAATGGTGTTAAGTAAGTAGCTTTTGTAACGGAAGAAAAATACTAAATCGTCTGCTCCTGTTTTTGATGGTGAAAAAATACCATTTGTCAGCGGTGGAGCATCTTTAACAATCCAACAAAAGCATATTTGGCTGTTGCAAGGACATAATTATGCAATTTTCATGCTGTCATACTTTTTCCCTGTGTTGATTTCTACTTATGTTTTTGGCAATCTGTGCTGTCCTTATAACGTTCTTGTCATACATTAATTTTCTAATATCTCATGATAACCATGTAAGTATATATTTGGCTTCAAAGTTGGCAAATTATGCAAATATCCCTATTTTTCTTATTTTTTTGGGGTCAAGAAAAACACTTTCCGATTTTTTTTTATTTGTGGCGACTTTTTTTCTTGTATAAAACAAAGTCAGATCTGTATGAAAAACAAAGAAAAAATTCTGTTGCAATTATGTTGGGGTAACGCCCTATCTTTACTGGACTATTATTGAGTATATACTATTATTGCTTGTATTATTTTGCACATTATATATATATTTTTTGCCCATCCATAATAAAAATGTAATGCTCTCTCTCTCTCTCTAAAAACATATTCATTTGTTTATTCATTATCTAACTTTATATGTATTTAAAGCAATTGTAATTATTCATATGTCATTGTTGTTGGGAAAGCCTTTTATAAGTTGTGATAACTTTTACCTGATCCTTTTGAGTAACAGATTAACGAGCAGCCACATTATCTGCTGGACATCGGAGTATACGAAAGAAAATATCACTGAAGAATAATAACGTACATTTTGTAAATTTAACTGAGACTGAAAAGACGTTATCGTTTGAATTTTTGAATTGTATAAAAGTGTTGATGACTGTCTTTCATATGTCACTATATGCATGTACTCGCGAAAAGGATTTAACGCATGTTAATTGGCGTCTTGTGTAAATGCGATGTAAAACAGACCTTTGTGACTACGCGGTAAAAGTCCGTTAGTTTCCAGCTGTTGAACTGAGTTTTGCTTTTGAATAAAGGCTGTAGACAGTACTACTAGTCGTATAAGTGTTCTCCTTGATTGGACTGTCAGTCGGTAATATTTACACTCCATCATCTGAAATGGAAACAATATCTCTTACAATTGAATAGGTCTCAATGGTTCACAAAACAATATCCATTTACGCGGTTTGGGTAAGTCGGTCGCTCGATCATCTAGCAGGTTATGTAATTGTGTAATGTAATGTCCGATTCAGACCCCCGTACAGACGCCTGCGGCGTGACGGCGGTCTGTAACACTGTGCCGGTGAAGTGATATCTGGTTAGAGGTTCGTTTTCACCACACGATTGCCATATGAATGGTTCGTACAGAGTCCAGATTTTGGACATTCGTGCTCCATTGTGTAACTGACCGAATATATTGATAAATATAGAGCTGTACACAGACCAGGCCCTTTCTAACAAACAGCGGATGTTACTTTGTTGTAACTGATAGCCCCTCAGTGAACCTTAGTCATGGGAGTACGACTAGCTATAGGATGAGATATATGCAGAAGGACATATGTACAGCACCACTATAGTCCTAGACCTCTAATACCAAACGTCACCGACAAAATTCATAAGCATACAAATTTATTTGTTCTTACGAAAACTGTTCTCGTCTATAAGTGAATTGTATTAAAACCTGTGTCCATAATTCAACTGCCTTTCCAAATGTATTTTGATATCGAATTCGACGGAGATGCTATTAAATGTCACGGCGGCTAAGGTCTGATATATTTCCTTCCCTTGAGATGTCATTCAAACTAAGTATTGACATGAAATATACCATGGATGCCTATCAATCAGTATAGAATAGGTATGACATATCTTTCTTACTTAAGGATGTATTCTTCTGAGGGGTCAGTCCCGTTGAAGTCTCGTTTCGACATAGATCAAAGAAGTTATGAGATTTTCAAATAAAATCTAAAATATATGTAGCAAGTTGCCAGTTGCAAATTTTGTCAAAAAATACTTTTCTATTTTTAGTAGATTTTTTTATACGGGGATTTTAAGAAATGGCCCATTTGGCGGCCATTTTGAAATTGTTTTTTTTTCGCTTTGAGTACAGCCACAGTTTTACCATTTTTTAACTGAACCTGTTTTTATTTAATCATCACTGTGCCAGTATTTTTAGCTGTATTGAGCTAATTTTTGCTGTAAATCTTTACTGGGTTCGCGGTAACTAAAATATTGAGCATTCATGTGTGAAATGATACACTTTTGTCTCTTTATTTTTACATTTAATGGTAATTTGAGCACTTTTATTTTTTACTCTAAAATGCTGAAAAATAACAAATATTCAAATGGGGCAAAAAAGTGAGCTCACGGAACCCCCATTTTTCTGTCTGATTTAGAAAGAACAATCCTTTCCCTGTTGTTATGCAAAATATAAACAAAAGTTTAATACCAGAACTTTTTCTATAAAGTGTTAGATTTGGCAAAAAAAGACTGAAAATGGTGCATTTTGTAGCTCAATATTAAGGGGTAGGGGTAGTATATGTTGTTATTCGGAGAAAAAATATGTGTCTTATAATAAAAATTGGTATAATTTTAAAGAAGACTACTGGAAAATAAATTCTACAAACATCCATACGTATCAAACACATCATTAGGAAAATATGGCTTTAACCTCTTGTGTATATGGTAAAAACGGCAAAATTCCCATAGAATCCAATATTTTGTCAATTAGGTATCTTTGAGTGTCAATAGCTCAAAAATGAGCACACGGACATATGTTTTTCTTCCATTTTTTATGGTATGAACTCCTATTTCCAAAATTCTATATGAGAAAAAAAGTTTAATACAAGAAAATGTTGACTTCTCAGAGGAGTACATCCTTAACCATACTTTTAATATAACTGTCATAATTATCTCTCATTTGCCACATGCATTTCCTTAAAAGGTGACAAGGTATGAAACTTAGGAGCTGCGATCGCATTACTCTTTATAAGTTAAACGTGAGGCAAACTGTGGATATTGGAGATCGTAATGCGTTAACCATGGCTTTTTGTGTGCAGTAGATGTTTGTATAAGCGCAATGAGCCTTTGAAATAAAACCAAGGATATAAAGACTACATTCTTAATATCTTAAAAGACAAGTTTATTTTGGTGCGAGACTTAAGAAAGACGAGGCTTTGCCGTTCATTCTGTTAATAAATCCTTTAACCATTTGTTTATAGATAGCATTCAAAAAGATACCAATTTTCCAATTATTAATTTCGGTTCACTTGAAGCGAGACGCTACTTTCTTGTTTTGGAAGAGACTCATTCACTAATTTTAAACATGAATTCAAATACTATTTTTATTGTCGTTGGAAATATATATGCAATATATACGTTTTTATTCCCCGCTTTCTCCGAAACGGAGGATATTAATTTGGGTTCGTCCGTCTGTCAGTATGTCTGTCTGTAACACTTCTTTTCCGTGCAATAACTGTAACAAATAAAAACCGATTTTCTTCAAACTTGGTGACAATGTTAAATGCTTTAAGTGCTCGGCCAATTTCGATCGCGACTGTCGATGGACCTTATATATCGGAGCTATGGTCCTTTGAATTACTAAAAACGTCACTTTCTGCCATTTCCGTGCAATAAGTGTAACAAATGTAAACCAATTTTCTTCAAACTTTGTAACAATGTTAAATGCCTTAAGGACTCGGCCAAGTCTGATCGCGACTTTCAACGGACATTATTTAGCAAAGTTATGGCCCTGCATAAATAAAAAAAGTCATTTTCTGCCACTTCCGTACAATAACTGTAATAAATATTAACCGATGTTCTTCAAAATGTTAACAAGGCTGAATGCCTTAAGTACATGGCCATGTTCGATCAACTCTTTCAGTGGATGTTATTCATCAGAGTTATGGTCCTTTAATTTACTACAAATGTCATTTTTCTGCAGTTTCTGTGTAATATCTAACAAATGTTAAAAACAATGTATTGTTAAAACTGGTAACAAAGTTAAATGCCTTAACGGCTTAGCCAAGTTCGATCGCCACTATTGGCAGATCTTACTTAGCAGAGTTATGGCACTTCGATTTAATAAAAAAGTCATTTTCTGCCACTTCCGTACAAAAACTGTTATAAATATTAACCGATTTCCTTTAAACTTGGTAACAAAATTTAATGTCTTAAGGGCTCGGCCAAGTTGGATCGCCACTTGCGATTGACCTTATTTAGCAGAGTTATGTCCCTTTGATTAAATAAAAAAGTCATTTTCTACCATTTCCCTGCAATAACTCGTAATAAATGTTAAGTAATTTTCTTCAAACTTGGTAGCAATGGTAACAATGTCAAATGCCTTAAAGTTCGATTGCCACTTTTGGCCGACATTACGTAGTGGAGTTATGGCCATTTGATGTACTAAAAATGTAATTTTCTGTCATTCCCTGTGTAATAATTGTGACAAATGTAAACAGATTTTCTTAAAAGTTAGTATCAAAGTTAAAATTGTTTTAAGAGCTCAGCCAAGTTTAAAAGTCACTTTCAGCGAACATGTTTTCACACATCTTACTTCCGAATAAGACTTCAGTTTATTTTTTCATGTTTCAACCAAAGTTAAACCTAACCTCAATAATTCTTACCTACAAATGTCCTGAAAGCGGGAGGTGGAAATTCCACGAATTTGCTTGTCGTTCATGTATATCACAAACAGTTATTTTTTTGTTTTACATGTAGTGTAATATCACTGAAACAGATATGAAAATGCAGCAAAAACACCCAAACTGCGCCTGACTGTGTGCTGACTTTGCATTTATTCTAAGATTACCTATCACATATGGCAAATTATTCAAACACCTGATGGTGTAAATATTCTACATTCATCTGTTTTTACAAAGCGATTAAAATAAAACATGTTCGTATAAAATTTGCTTTTTAAAATCGGTTTTGGAGAAATCATGTAACAGCATCTCTTCACTCCATTGCAGTTGACGATACATACTTGAATTACACGCGATTGGTAAAGCATCACAATATTTCTCTGGAGCATAAATGTGTGTTGGTTTAATTCGGTTCTAAGAATCAGGAATGTCAATATCAAATTGTCAGTGACATCAAACCATTGTCAAATGCAACCGTGAATGAAATGTTAACATTATTTCATATGAAATAAAACATATCAAACTAATTTGTCTATGCAATTTAAAGCTGTCAGATATCTATTATAATAAAACAAGTTACCAGAAAAATAGCGCGGTGACCTTCAGAGGTCTTAAAAGGCAACTATAACAACAGTCGGATCCCCGAGATACACATGGCGAGTGGATATCGGGCAATTATCACAACAGTCGGAGATACACAGCGAATGGATATCGGGCAATTATCACAACAGTCGGAGATACACATAGCGAATGGATATCGGGCAATTATCACAACAATCGGAGATACACATAGCGAGTAAATATCGGGCAGCACATAGCGAATTACTTCAGTTCGGAGAAAATTTGATCAGTGAAATATCAATAAATGGTTGAATTATACATTTTAAACGATCACGATAATTACAACCGGTAAAATATGCTGTTTATGGTTGAAAACAAAATAGCGAAACTTACTGGCTATACGGCATGTGTATAACCTGTCAATTCAGAACACATGTGTATAACCTGTCAATACAGAACGCATGTGTATAACCTGTCAATACAGAACGCATGTGTATAACCTGTCAATACAGAACACATGTGTATAACCTGTCAATACAGAACACATGTGTATAACCTGTCAATACAGAACACATGTGTATAACCTGTCAATACAGAACACATGTGTATAACCTGTCAATACAGAACACATGTGTATAACCTGTCAATACAGAACACATGTGTATAACCTGTCAATACAGAACACATGTGTATAACCTGTCAATACAGAACGCATGTGTATAACCTGTCAATACAGAACACATGTGTATAACCTGTCAATACAGAACGCATGTGTATAACCTGTCAATACAGAACGCATGTGTATAACCTGTCAATACAGAACACATGTGTATAACCTGTCAATACAGAACGCATGTGTATAACCTGTCAATACAGAACGCATGTGTATAACCTGTCAATACAGAACACATGTGTATAACCTGTCAATACAGAACACATGTGTATAACCTGTCAATACAGAACACATGTGTATAACCTGTCAATACAGAACACATGTGTATAACCTGTCAATACAGAACACATGTGTATAACCTGTCAATACAGAACACATGTGTATAACCTGTCAATACAGAGCACATGTGTATAACCTGTCAATACAGAACACATTATCTCCCCACACATAAAAAGCGATATTATAACAGGAAACCCGCATGTTATCTTGCATAATGTTTTTGGATCTATCGCTATAATTCCATTTCTATATTCTATATTTGCAAAATACATATAGAGATTGAACAGTGTTTTGATTGCGTTAAAGGTGGTATGAACGCAATGGGATACAGACATATTCAATGTAGCGCGTTAGCGCTACATGTAGAATATGTCTGTATCCCATTGCGTTCATACCACCTTTAACGCAATCAAAACACTGTTCAATCTTTATATTTACATAAAAAAAGTCTACTTTTACGTCAAATTTAAAACGGTGATGGTTGCTAAGTTGGGTAACTACGGTAGTCAGGATGACCGAAGATATAGTTCCGATTGTTGAATGTTATAGCTACAGTTTGATTTGAAATATAACAATGACACCTTTAATTATTTTTAAATTATATTTTTTTCCAATTTGATAATGTATCAATAATGTCCATTTCAAATAAAAATTGAGATAACCGAGGCGGAGCGACTACCGGTATCGTTGCCAGGGTAGTGATGCGGTCCGAAGTGGAGCGAGCCGCCATATTTGATTTTCAACCGAGGAAAGTAACTGTGAAATAGTCTGTTGATCAAATGGTATGACTGTTGAGCTGCTGAATGTTTCTAATGTGTGTATCGGTCTACGTACGCGATATAGACTAAATTCTTCATAGTCACGACTTTTATTTTATTGTACGGATAATAGACAAGTGTTTGCATGGTGTGTGACTGACTTAACTATGGAATTCCTTGAACTTTCCTAAGGAAAGCCCTCGATTGTAGACCCGACCAGCGATTCTTTTTGTTGTTTATTACCGTTACAATGCTTGAACACATATTCTGTTTTGACGTCAAATATATTTTAATTGGATCTAATAACAACTCTTTATTATCATTTTGAATCCGATAACGATGAAACTTTGTTTACATTTCATACAGTAGGCCAACATAGTAGGCTAATGACGAGCATGTTATTGTCTGTGCCGCCTAAGGATCAGTCTTGAGACAAATAGAAGACCGAAATCGTTTTTTAGTTTATCATTAATTCAAAGCAAAGCTGTCATCTGTGAAAAGGTAAAATGTAAATTAAGTAATTATAGTTTATTTAGATTATCATATGACGCAAAATCTTACCGAAGCGTGAACTAGAAATAGTCCGATCATACTTTGTGTTTGTATTCATACGTCGTTGCGTTTACGCTAATTTGAACGCAACTCCCCTTCCGTTGACTATATAGAGGCATATGTAAATATATACTGATCTCCCCTTGCGGATAGGTTTTGTTTGACGTCGTGTGTTTGCGAGCGTAACGTCATGCATTTCGGAAAAAAACGACGCGACTCGCGCCCACAAATTAATGACATTACCATGGATATCTACCCGCACGACAACTAAATCTAACAATCAAAGACGAGATAACATCATCTAGATCTTCAATGGTTTGGTTCATTATGAAATAACCATTACTTTAAAATTTGGACAATCCGTATCATTTTTGACACCGAGATCGTGCTTGACGCGCGTACTAAACTTTGACCTAATGATCATCGCAATCGGAAATCCAAATGCTTTAACAAATTGATGTTTACTTTTACAAGGTAAAAACAACCATTCAAATAGTTTTGATACAATATATAACTAAATCTAACAATCAAAGACGAGATAACATCATCTAGATCTTCAATGGTTTGGTTCATTATGAAATAACCATTACTTTAAAATTTGGACAATCCGTATCATTTTTGACACCGAGATCGTGCTTGACGCGCGTACTAAACTTTGACCTAATGATCATCGCAATCGGAAATCCAAATGCTTTAACAAATTGATGTTTACTTTTACAAGGTAAAAACAACCATTCAAATAGTTTTGATACAATATGTGTTAATATTTC
Source organism: Argopecten irradians (assembly GCF_041381155.1). Lineage (NCBI taxonomy): Eukaryota > Metazoa > Mollusca > Bivalvia > Pectinida > Pectinidae > Argopecten > Argopecten irradians. Next base: position 11,243,869 of record NC_091138.1, on the reverse strand, counting down.
TATTAGACATCTTTAATTTTGCCCGACACGGAGTACAAACGCCGACACCGACAGGGACTTCCAACATTCGGGGGTTGTCTCAAAAACAAATTCAACAAATGAAACTCGCCTTACTTTTTCATGTTCATTCCATGTTTATCCGAACATATATGTATATAGAAAAGAATAACGATTTTAATTTAATTCAGATAACTCAATCAGGTACCAATTTAGCAATTTTGTTTTTATTTTATTTAATTTTACTATTAAAAAATCGAGTTGTGGCACATCGATATCTTATCCAATAATTCAGTTTGGCCAATGACTGCGCCGCTTTTAAATTCCCCGCGAAATTGATCTGTATTAGAAAGTCATAATACCTGACGTACAATTCTTTCGGTCGATGGAAAAATAATCTCCACGATTTAACGAATAGAAATGAGTGTAACATATGAAATTAATATATAAAGAAATGAAGAAAATACGTAGCTACATTATCTATTTATCCATAATGCATTGCGTAACTCGTCCAGTCGTCTAAATGAAATGTGCACACATGGTAACCTTCAATACGTATATTTTATGCGAAAACACGTGCATGTGTTCAATTATTTCTTTTAATTTCGGGTAAGTCTTTAAATAATTAATTATGTAATTATAATCAAGGATGTCAAAAATCTTGAGGATCTTTGGCGCTCATTACGTTTTATTTTCCCAAGCCACTTATTAATTTCACCTTTGAAAATTTATGTATTCAAGCCGAACAAATAAGATGTATCAGAAATTGTTACCTGCCATGCACTGTCACAATTGATACACAGGCTTTCGACTCTGATTATACGGACACCTCTATATGTGAAATACTGGGTACACATATAGAGATCGTCCGTATATCAATAGTCAAAAGCCTGTGTATCAAATGAAAACTATACGATATCGGTCTGGATATGCGCTCTAGCATGACACAGGTAGGTCAGCTTTCACGTGCAAAGAGACAGGACAGTGCTGTAGCAGAAGACTATTTTGAGGTGCGAAACAAGCATATCGTATCAAAAATGTATAATTAATAAACTTAAACAATGAACACAATTAACAAATTTGAAAGTAATCACACGTTTAAAGTTATATATAAGTTACAAGCAGTATTCAATTTATTTCAAAATATTAAGAACGTACATATTTGTATATGCCATATACGTCCTTGAAATATATTAACAAAAAAGTACCGAATCATACCTGAAGTATGTTTTTAAGACACGAAATTTGATTGCATCCCTGATTTTAAGCAGAGACAATCAAATGACCAGATGCAATAATGTCTAACTTTAAAAGATACGACACGGCAAGTATATTCTATTTATAACGTATTTGTTACAATTTTCTCTATTTTACATTTCGTGGCGGCCCCCAAATTTCGATAAGCAAGTGTTTTTGTTTGATAAATTAGCGATTAACAGCCAGGGTCTTGTAAGGACGGCCTCCCATGTATGCGGTGGGTAGCGTGTATGAAGTGCGTGGTGAGTGTTTTGGGAGCAACAGGTACAATTATAACGCCCTACCTGCAGGGCATAACGGGATTGGGGTGGCTTGTTCGCCCGTTGGCAGTTTGTATAATGTAACCGGTTGGGGTGTGCTGCTTGGTGTCTTCGGGGGCATGCCTTCAGTGATATAGCGCCACTTTTATAGACTTTGGAGTCTCGGACAGGGGACAGAATCTAGAGCCTACCTCACAGAGACGAGCGCTCAACAGAAGGCCAAAAGTGAAAGTGAGGCGGGTGTCAAGGGGAGACGTTAGGAAAACGTAAGTTAGTCACCTATTACAATATTTATGCAGTAAGGGGCAGCAGGTACAATAAAGCATTTCCTTGTCATCTTGGAAATACATCGCATGTAAAACAATGCCATTCCACGCTGGTTTATCATGCACCATACAAACTCCTTCTCGAAAATATTTTTCTTAACGTCTCCCTTGAGAGCGCCTCACTTTTGACCTGTTGTTGAACACTCACCCCTGTCAGGACGGCTCTGTGTTTTGTCCTCTATAATCTATAAAATTGAATCAAATATCATACAAAAACCCGTCCGCTCGGGGTAAACGTTAAACTCCACGCCAAACGTGAGGTTACGGGTGAGACTTCATAAGTATTTCAATAATCGGAAAATAATATTTGGAATTGCGCCGCCAGTTATGATTATGCGATGAGGCCATTGGTGAATTGCGAGGAATAGGCAGCGGTATTTTTTTGTATTTTGAGATACAGTAGCATACTGATATTGTTTATCTTTCGTATTGCTCGTTTGCGCTCAATGTAGCATCATTTTTAATGATTTTGCTTGAAGACAAAGTTGATAGAGATCGCACTTTGTAAACATATCAATTTAAATCCAACCATATTCTGAATGGAACTGTTTTATATTGATTTGAATGGTTTAGACCTTGTATGCTACTAAATAATCCATACGATTAATTACCGTAATCGCCCGAGTCAATGCTTCTGAGTAGTTGTCGATCTACATGTTATCTGGTTAGTGTTTAAGATTTTACTTGTTCTATGATGTCACACCAAGAGACGAGATCTAATCGGAATACTAATAATAGTATATCTTATTAAAAGATAATGTGGATCAGTACCTACGCTCTCAGTTAGTAAGGTTATCAATAGGAATACCTTATGTTTGATGATTATTAATACAGATACATTTTTTGTATATAGGAGTACGATTAAGAGACCTGTATGTTTATATTTTTTGTATATTTGGAAATTCAAAATATATATAGAAAACCAATGTCCTAGTTTAGAAAACCGCATTCAGTAAAAAAAACCAATATATGTTATATAAGATTTAATTGCTGTTAAATATGACTTTAAATATTCCATTCAATGGTGATTAACGATATTAATATCAACTCTAAGACTTATCAAATGTATTCTGTTACAAGTAACATTCAAAATGACTGCACAAGGATGATAGCAGACAATACTAACATCTGCATCACGAAACAGGCGAATTTCACTTGATTATCTACAATAGCCAACATAGATATGATTTCTTCAGTCGCTAAACCTCGTTTGAGTGGATCATAAGGAAGTGTTCGAATAAAGTGCTTTGGAATTCCGACACTTATCAATTAAAGAACAAACTATAGACGTATATATGTATGGCTGTAGTGCTGATGATGAGACTTCGTTAAGAGGTACAACTGTTGACCTAGATATTTTTCATTGTTAGGGCCTCCTCCAGATGTAGAACAATATTTGGGTATCCATACCAATCCAAGCAAGTTAAGTCGATATCTGTTGCAAAACAATATTCTACAAACCTTAAAATCTGAGAATTGTTTTTGTAATAAATTATACGTTTGGATCTTTCTGTAGTTAGTTATTTGTATAGTTGACTTTGTATAATATTAGACGGAAACTCGTTATTGATCGCACGAGAGCAAATACCATCAAAGGAACAAAACATCAGTAAAACGTAAAGTTTGTCGAGGTATCAATGGATGTATACGTTATCAGACCTTCAATAAAATGTGTGGTGGGATACATTTACTAAACATGATTGATGGAAAGGTATCCCGACAATAACTACTGAAATAATATAGATATCATCATTTTAAGCTTATCACTTCAAATCAGCGTTTTTTATAATAAATACTGCGCTGCAGAAAACCGTAGCTTTTCCGCTATATTAAAGCTATGGAATGGATGTACATCTCACATCACCTTATTAATGAAGTTATCAAAACTTGTTGCGCGACGTTAAATAATGCATATAATTATTACGCTTCTAAACATCACCACAGGTAAACACTTTTCCAGTCGTATTCTCATGAACACCTATACCGCAATATGTTGATTGAAAGTTTAGTTACCTTCCATTACAACACTACGTTCCATGGTCAAGGTACAATCTGAGAACCAACCTTATACTGATCTTCTGCTACACGCCGCCGTCAATATTGACGATTAGAATGCGGTTGATCTCTAGGGTGCAAGGGTATGAGAGGACTTAGAATTTAATGTTCTTGTTTTGGTTTGCTTATATACGTTTTTTGTTGTAGTTTCATTTACCACTGATGGCACTGTCTTTGAACCGCAAATTGATGAACAACCCTAAATTTTGTAAAATATAATTTATGGTGTTGAATCACGGAATCGTCCTAATTCATATCCACGGTGATAAATCACATTTTTTTCTTTGTGCCGCGTTCCAAATAAATAAGTACCTTTACAGCATACCGTTAATTTCTACTATCAATTCTGATGGACTAAGTCTAAAATGTTGTAGTCGTCTTTCTTATTCCTGTGACCCAGTGTCCATACATTCAATGAAAGGTGCTGGTAAAATCTACATCAATTAACTGATATGAACGGATAAAATACTGTGTATTTGTTATTGATTTCCAGTGTCACGAATACTATATTTTGGATAAGCATTACGATTTTGTAAACATCATGATTTATGTGCTATATAAAGGACAAACGATAACTTAAGTGCGATAGGTACAAACACGGCTGGTTTGTTTGTACTTTTGAATTAATTATTTTTACTTGTGCTTTGCGTTTGTCAGTTCTTGCCTTTCGTTCCTGAATGGTTCAGTGCATTTGTCATTCCCTCATGGAATATTTATTGTCTAACACTGTTTGGAATGCTTGGTTGCATCCAAGTATACATTTGTCGATTTAAGCACTGACTTGCCCAGCACTCTAGGTCTGAACGACTCAATATTCAAGTGAACTAGAAAGGTTTCTAAAAGTAATGCTACAAGATGAACTCGCTTAAAGCAGATGAATCGCAACTGGCGGTTTAAAGCAATTACTACTTACGAAGTCACTACATATGTTACTCGAACAACACTTCACAGAATGATATACTGAAATTATTTAAGAATAATATACAACATTCGTCTAGAAGTTTTTGATGCCGAAGGGTTTCTGTGTTACTCTTGGGAGCGCGTGTCAGAAAGCAGACGACCAAATCCGTCTAGATCGCTGCTCCGATTGGGCCATTTGAAGGTATCACGAGGCTGCCAAAATAGGATGCCAACCAGTAAGAATGAAGACATAATGCAGTGAAATTTTATATTACAACCATGGCTGAAGCTTAAGCATACCCGGAGAAGGACTAAGCATTGCCAGCGAAGCGTCAATGTAGCTTTCCTAGCGGCACTGTTATCATCGCTTCTAGTCACAGGTTTATTAATATAGAACATCTGACCTTTTGTGAAAGAAACTTGACACGGCTATATTCGTTTGTATTGTGTCGCGACCAATTTAGATGTACACCTTTAAATCTACAAAAGACACGTGTTACGACCAATATAAACACAAGACATCAATACGTAGCACGTGAGAGTCGATTTTTCGTAAGAACACCAGCGACCAATAGCAGGAAAGTCCCAGTGAATAGCTCGGAAAACTACTGTCTGTCTCTATAACGTGTACAGCGCCTCGCCTAACTAGCGGCATGGTAACAAAGCTTTAATATTTCAGTAGGGCTTGCTACACACTCTAAGCATGCGTTAAGAAAAAGAACATGTGGCTTATAAAGCGTGTTTCCAAGTGTTAGAGTGAAAAACTGAGAATGCCTTCACTATGCAACCTCGATTGGAGTGTCTTCAATCTTCTTCTTATCTTGAGCGGTAAGTTATTTTATCAACTTTCAATAATTTTAACTTTTAGCGAAAGTGCAATTACTATTTTGCATAATATAGACATGTTAATGTTTTGATTTGAACGAAAAAAATGTTTCATTAATTTCTAGTTACCTGAATTCTATAAGCACACTGTTGCACTGAAACTGTTTCGCATAATTTCACACCTGGGCTCTCTTACAAGATAGCACAGTTGATAAGCGTAGCATACGCTTTTAATCATCTTCAAAAACACATTATCGATTAATTGGTCTATGATGTCTGAGAAATTATGGAATATATTTACGGGTCTGCTACACCTCTTCGTCGCCGATGATGCAGTTACTGTTATGGTCGTTAGTGCTATGTAATGGTAACTGTAGTAACTACAAAGAAATATTACACAACAGCGAATATTTGACGACCGAATTCATGTCATTTCAAACAATAAATGGAAGTGGTTCCCATAACGTGCGTGCATTTTTATACACGACAGATAGTTGCATTATCGGAGAAAGTTATAATTGTCCAGCATCGATGAGATGTGCTCTCATTTAACGCACCGGCACTGCCCTACTCCCGACTCAGTATCGTTACTCAGATCAGTGTAATTAGATTGTATGTATTACTCGCAGCCTCTGTCGGTCAAGACCCGAGTTTAGATAGCTGCTATTATATAGACTAGGAACACCCGAATTTGAACTAAATACACCACCAGTCAATATATCGAACGGCACCTTTAACCTATGCTAGTCTCAGTGTTTATTGCTCCGTTTGTTCCACTCTTTAAATGAGCTGAAATACCAATTTGATACATTGTGTGAAACAAAGTTAGCTCACGTCACTACGGATGTAAGCATTCAGTGAAATTGACGTCCGTCATTAGTCACTACTACGCAGGTATCTTTCTGTCATTCAGAAGAAATAATGTTTACGTTTCAGCAACGTATATATATCTCAAACAGAAAATGAGTGCTATTGTAAAATACAATTCAATCGCTGGGTTAAAACATTGGCATTACTTTAATTTAATCCCATGCATTATGTAGGTGCGTTCTATAAGGGAAAACATCAATGACTAGGTCGTGATGCACTCTGTCCGTTTAATTCTGACCTTTGGTGGCTGGGGAACATTGAAGGTTAATGTCTTATCGATGGAGAACGATCTTTGTTAGAACTTCTGACACTGGAAAGAAATAAGACTTGCTAATGGAATCAGTTGGAATACAAACCTCGGAAAACCGTTACAATCTAGTCAGATCGAGGTTAATTTGTGTGTTTATACAGTTGACCTTGCGTTTTTTACTCTCTTTATTTGAGGTCGGTCACTAAATGACGTGCTTGTACACTCAAGTATTGTAATAATACATTCGCTTTTAACAATGGGTTGCTCAGAAATGAATTATAAACGCGTAATATTTAGGAATATTTACAGCTCCAGAACCAAATAACAATCTGAGAAAGAACCACACACTTCCTCTTGAATATTGACAGACGTTTCTTGATATCGCATGTAGTGTTTGAGAATTTGACAGCACCATATTGACGCTGAGTAGCTTAAAAAACGTACTATATATTTATTGAGAAATTCTTCGGGATTTAGAACTACATGAAAATATTAAAACTGATGGTTCAAACATTGTGCAAATGCTCACAGGTAATTGTTGAAGTACAGTTTAAAGTTAATGTTTTGCTATTAGTATCTTAAGTTTTACTTCAGTTCTTTCCTCAATTATAAGTGTATAAACTATATACGTTATACAGATATAGAGGAAATAAATGACGCAAATGTCAACCATGCACATGTCTAGATTAATTGGAAATAGCTGTCGTTAAATTATAAAAATATACCGCACAGAGATAATGTTAAACAGTATATTTTACTTTAGATAACATATATATTTAAATCCTTTCAAAGGGATATCATAACTTCAACAGCTGTTATATAAAGTTCCTATTTCATTATCAATAGTATTATATTTCAATTTAGTTATAAATTAATTCAAAGTAATCATCTGGGGTGAAATTGGATGTGACATAGCTGCAATAGAATATTATTGATTTTTTTTCAACTTATTAAATTAGTTATTTCTAGTTTTGATAATAAATATTTGTTACTATCTAACATTGCCTATAACAGAATCTGTCAATTCGTTATTTGAAGAAACATTAAAAAGAGAGCGAAAATTAAGGCTTCAATCCGGAATTCAAATACCGCAACATTCCTAACTAATATTTGGTGTTTGTAACAACTGTAATTGACGTTTTATGAAACTTCCTCTCTGTATCGGTTCATTAGGAATATTCAGTTTGGTATGATATTGCCATTGGTTTTCCTCATGACATTTATATTATTTCACAGTATGTTTAGTCCCAATTATTTTAATGAGCAATTATAGGTTACATATTCTAACAAATGATCATCTGGCGCGGTGGTATTGACACAAATGTACTAGTTGTTACATCTTAGATATGTTATTGTAAACGTGAAAATTTACACGAGACAGAAATTTTCGCTAATTACGATTAGGACGTTTCAGCGCGAAAAATTCCTCAGTCCATAATATTTTATATTTAAAATGTACTTACAAAATTGTACCACTTCCCAAGCTATAAAGAGAATATTATGCAGATGGATAAGAGAGTGGTCGGTCTTATTGTTTAGTTTTATCATGATGTCGATATTGACTCTGTGTTAGTAAAACTTTAGAATACACAAATGTGCAATTTAGCCGAGCGAAACTGATAAGCATGCTAGAGATTATAGGCATATGGTAAGCAGATATCGATGGCCTTGATGATACGAACGGTTAGAGAAGGAAATAAACACACACATATTTACAACATATGAAGATAGGTGATTTAGGTCATTGATTAGTACGCTGCTGATTTCGTTGTACTTAAAACAAAACCCGACAAGATTCCACGATAAATTCCTGAGTTCATCCTCTTAGCTGAATTTCTTACAGTGTATTCATACTAAAACTATTTAAAAGGGTTTTAATGTATACCCACGAACTTGAATAACTTTGAACATTCATGAGTTTTAATAGCACAATTGATTTGATTTTGTTATATTGTATCAATGTTTACTTCGATATTTGGATACTATTTAATACACCATTAATAATTCCTACAGCAATCGACGTGTTCCATCCTTTCCATTATTTACCACCTCTTACAAAAAGATTTATTAATTTTTATGTGCTGTGTAAATTACAATTTTTTTTAAATAACAAGAATATACACTTAAATATTTACATAAAGATTATTTATATTAAAGGTATATGTGCCATAACTGGACGAAAATTTTATTTTGACATTCTAGTTCTTTTACAGAAATGTATTGAAAATCATCAGGTATTATTGATTAAGCTTGAAATCATTCAACTGTATGATGTCTCATAAACACAAATTACAACACAGAATTCATGCACTGAACAACAATATGAAATGGAATTATAGATCACAACTTGGCTTCATGGATTCATCATAAGACTCATTTCACTGCGCTGTAAATGAAAATATACTCAGCTTTTCCAGTACTGCCAAAATCCATTTTCAGATCTAATTTGTACTTGTAGAATTAAAACCACCTATGCGTTTTAAGTATTGTAATTCTCAAAATATAAGTATTTTTATGGTGAATATAATATTAAAAGCTCCAAGTGGGTATTTTTTTGTATTTTTGAGTACGAAAAGTACGGATAATATACCTTTAATATGTACATTAAGTGAATACACAATTTGATAACCTACCAGTAGCTGAAACCTCTAAATTCAATCATGTTTTGTCGGATCAGCTGCAGGCTATAGACTATTTTGGGTGTGAATGGTATGCTGAGATACACGCTGTCCAGATTATAATCGGCCAGTACACGGGCTAGACGAAATTGTGTGCGTTATGAACAATACAGAACATATAATCTGTGTACACATTTTCATAAATGGCAACTTGCCTACTTTTGCCCTTTCCCGGCATATACTATAGACAGGAATTATCGTACCATGAATTATACAAAATTTCTTTTCTATGCTATAGAAACCTTGGCTATCAAGCTAACACACCAAGGTTAATCGTTACTGCCTATAGTAAGAATAACACGATAGTTGTCTCAAAGTTCGATCGTTTTATGGCCACTTTCTGCTGAAAATATCTGCTGAACCGATATCTATCGGACGAATTAGTACTATGACCTTGTAGCGAACGTGATTCTAGACTAGTTACCATATTTATTGTTAAGCATGCGTGGAAGAATACTACGAGGCCACGGCTAGATTGTACCGCAATGAAAACATGTTGGAACATATGAATGTCTGTGTGCGACATATGTAAATTAGAACATTGTCATTAAAGTTACATTGGATATATTGAATATTTTCGTATCACTATGTCGCTCAACAATATGTTGTCATGTTTTCTCTGTGCGATAAAGCTTGAAATCATGTGTATAAACAAATGGTATGAAATTTTAAACAAAAAGTAAAAATCTATTTGAATATGAGAGAAAATTAATCCATTGAATATATATATATGTTATACCATAATAAAATTTGTCTGCATTGGATACCCTTTTGGTCCTAAAATGTGGAATAATTAGATATTCCTGGTTTATCTTTGCATTGTGTTTATCCTATTCTATCTTAGTTCAGCTTGTTGACCTATGCACATTCCTAGATAAAGGCTGACGTTCGCTTTAAATACAGTTATATATTTGGTCGTTTATCTTCGACTTTTGGCTAAATGTTTGCAATGCTATAGATACTGAATCATCGAATTGTGTCAAATTTTAAAAAATAACACTATTTAATATTTGTGATATAGAAAAATGCACATGAAATATCAATCGTTCAGCGTACAGCGTTATTTTATATTTATTCTTAACGTAGTCTAGATTTATATAGTAGGTCAAATAAAACATTACTTACAACAAAATCAAGTTACAATTAGATGCACTTAGACGTAACCGTCGGTATTCCGATATTGATATACAGTGAATTATTGTATATAACATATAACATTTCAATGTTATGTTTTAAACTGCGTCGAAAGCAATGTATTTACCTATGGGGTAAAGTAACGTGTCACACCAGCCTAGTATATGTACTATCATTCTTTGAAATGCTTTACAAAAAATGTATTTACTAATCTTCACACGATATTTAATTAATAAATATTTCCACGTCGATGAGAAAAATAGTTAACTGTTGATTGAAACCCCTGAAAACACTCTTCGGAATTACGCTTGTATTTTTCAGTAATAAAGTATTCAAAAAAGTTAGCGACAGTTAATGATATTTAACGCCATCGGTAGTCATCTATTTTGAATGAATTGCTCTGAGTCTTCTTTCATAATATATGACTTTCTTCTTTATATGGACTCAGTTTTGTACTATCTTTACAATATTGACCGGAAGAACTATATTGTCTAGACCAATATGTATTCTGATTACTCATATCTTTACATCGATGGATGGTAAAACCATACGGGTTTTCTTAGAGGGTAATCCTCAGCTTCAAGAACAACGTGTACTTGGCGTGTCGCTACAATACAAGTGTAGCCACTGACATTTTAAAAGTGTAGGCGATCTTGGTGGTTGCACTGTCTATTTCCAGAACACCGGCTATTCATCTCCATATCTCCGTTATAATTCGTTTTAAAATCTGATTAATTTAATATTCTAAAACAGATACTCGGCAGTCGATCGTCCATTTGTTCTGAAATATTTCATAACAAATAGCAGATGATGACTTGATTGTTTTTGTAGTCGTATGGACACTGTGGTGTGGTGTTAATATAACGAGACAAAGGAGAGTGTGTAGCGCTATATCAAACAACGCATTGATAATTAAGATGAATGGTGTACAGTTAGTATGGGAAAACGTTCATAAATGAAATAAATGTAGAAACACTTACTTTTTATGTCATAAATGAAGACAATGCACCGGAAAGTAAGTGATGATTATAAATTGGAAGATTGTAACAGACGCTTGATAAATACAGGAAGTGTTGAATTTTTTTCAATCTTTTTAAACGGACATTATTATATGATGGTTTTAATTTTATTTAAAATCCTACTTCGCGATGGAAGATTCAATGAGTTTCCTTGTCAATAGCTTCTGAATTTTAACAACGTTTTAGGTATATACTTCTTTAGGATCTTAATATAAAATATTTTTTGCAATATTTTATTAATTAATTTATTATTTATGCACGGGCATTAAATCTACATAATTTTTTCGAAATGCCTGGAAATAATTAAGAAGTGTTTCATCTTATTAAACCACACAGATAATCATGTATATGTCGCAGAAGACATACAATGTGAACTGCCAATAGGCAAGAATATGCTTTAGATAGAGTCTTAGATACATTGAGATCTACAAATGTAGGCTAGACAGAGTTAATGTTACCAGTATGTGATCAGCGTGTATACAAATTATGTATGATACACAAAAATAGACCACATCAACAACATATATATCTTCTTGAAACGTATGATGTCTCTTGAACACTTTGGTCCCTGAAAAGATAGAGATAGCATGAAGGAGAAAAGCCTTTGATAAATAGAAAGATAACATAGGAAAGAGTCTTTTAGTACTTTTTGGCACATTTTCAACCGACATCTGGACAGAGTGACGTTTATCTAAGATAAAACCATAAACGTGTTGGCATGACGTTTTTCATTATCAAGCATTGTTTCATTGCTCTTACCAAATCATGTAATATTATTAAAAATAAATATATAATATTTTAAAAGGAAAATTCACTCAGGCTAATTCTTTTACATATCCAAGAAGCAAAATATGGCATAAATGTATTGTTCTACATTTCTTATGAAACATATAACATAAAATATTGACAAATTCCACGTCATTTTTTAGTATTTTAATTGATACCGTTGTAATTACAAATCGTTGATCGACGATTAAGCAGGTACAATATGTATACTGTACCCATATCCGAGCCAAAGTCACGCACGTTAAACAAATAAACTACATAACCACTGTGGAGGTGATAAAATGAGTTTTTAAACAAAACAATTCACCTTATAAGGTGAACACTCTACTGTCAGAGTGATTTGAGCAGTTCTAGACAAAAGTAGCATTACTCTACGAGCAAGGGTCAGGGTTCGGCATACAAGATGTTCGACCACAATGTATAATGGCGGACAGCGAACGAGTTTGAATATTTCACACGCATTTTACCACCATGGGCTTTTCTGGCATACCAATAAAACCGACTGATTTAGTTTTCATTAGAACTGGGTCTTTCCCGATCTAAGTGCAAATTTTTAATGCTCTCTTAGACTGAATTGTCCCTTTAAGAAAATACCGAATATTCATACAATGCAAAAACTGGTAGTACTTAATGTTCTCAATACATTCTCTAACCTTTATAACAATCTGATTCAAGGTTTAACCTCTATCCATAGGCGTTATAGTGAAAATGTAGCTTTGCATTTGAAAAGACATAATATTAACAAAGTCCATAGATATTGTGGTTGGTATCGAATCATGAATGTATGAATAGGTTATAACCTCATGTCATTTAGTAAACAAGTTAAAATTGTTTTTTTTTACAGAAAATATACTATTAAAATTATCATATCTAAGGAATCGTCCGTATTCGATTTAAAAATTAATTTGTCTGAAATATATACAATGGGACTGGTCACAAGTTGCCCAATTTATTAAAAAAAAACTCCAAATACATTTTAATAACTATAATAACATACACAAACAAGATGACAATTTATGAACATATGTAGAATGAAGAAGGGGTCAATGAAATATCACCCCTAATGTATCGTAGTTGTCAAATTTCTGCGTTTCAGATTGTAAATCTAAATATAAATATTGTTAATATATTTATAAAGGAGGTCTTATTTCAGAGTCATGCAAAATTCCGGTGTTGGGTATACTCGATTTCAAAAAAATGTTTTTTCCTGACATCCCTTTTTATGACATGTTATACAACGTTATGCATCAATTAGGTTTATTTATGTGTAAACCGATATCTGATCGACCTTGTCACAATCAGACAATGCTATTAGACTTTGTACAACATATGGTAAAATACATTGTGACTGTAAACGGACCACAAGGACTTGACCACCGCGTTACTGTTAGATCTATCAAGAGCAAAAGTTACACGTAGTGACAGCGATCTTTTCTTTGTGTGACGGAGATTACATCCAGGGTAATTGAATCGATGTCATCTTGTTTAATATAACTGTTAAAAGCGTCCCCACATTCTTTGATACGTTTGGTATTTATTGAAACACTCTGATTTCCATTTAGAAATTTTCGGAGCATGCCGGTGTGGGATAGAGGATTATATTGCTAGATATTCTGTCTTTTGGGAAATCTACTGCATTCTTGTATCTTATTGTAAAACGTTAACAATCTGATGTCATAGAATTACATCATACTGGATAGATAGTATGTCGAATAAATCTTATGGTACAGATAGAGTTATATTTCACCGTATTGGGATAAAAACCTTCAATGTGTATGCTTAAATACCGATTGATCGATTGTAAGTGTAGAAAAGTAAATATCATGGAAATTTTATTTAACTGGAGCAATAACGTTTCAAACAAATTGTTGTTAATATAATTCATATATCTTAATCACGCTGTATAATTTACACATACTTGTAACAATAATCGCGCTCCAACATGTATCGTACATTTCGATCTAAACTCATGTTATATTGAAATTAAAATAATGAAATAGAACTTATTTACGTCTGGTGTAAATAGATAGGAATACACTATGTTGGAAATGATATGCTACCTTCACATAGATACTTCATTTTACTGCTGATGGGAATCATCACAAGGGAAATTTCTGGGATAAGGATATCTATCCATCGCCTGACTGCAACCCATATTACAATACATACGTTTCACTATGAAAAGTAGATTTTACCATGAGAAACACGACACCTTATTATTTAATACAGTTTACACATTTTACAGTCTATTTCTGGTTATCTGTACTTCGAAACAAATATTCCAAATGGTCAGTTCCCCGACATACGATGACTTTTTTTAATTAAGAAAGCGTTACTTAAGGGAGGAAATTATTTTTTTAATCTATCATAGGGGCAGATTTCAGTCCTACACCTGTTGTGTTAAAATGTTGTCTTTTTATTTCATTTTATTAAACTACATTATATGTTAGCATTCCTGTTATACTAGACTACAACTATTTCGACAGCTCCCCAGTACTTATCTTTCTGATATATCTAAGGAATAAATCATGGTTTTGCTTCTACTACCGATGATTAACTACATGTATCACGATTGGGGTCATAAAAACTAATTAATGATAATGTTTTTAAGTATATGGATTTTGAAGTTCATCTGTAGTTTTGTTAATACAGTAATTCTTTTATTATCAAAGGAATGAGTCATAGCATTAAGAATTTTAAAAAAATATTGAAATATCGTTTTTCATGTAAAGTCGGTTCTACTTCAACAAGACATGATTTATATAGAGTGGCAGCGAGTCCATCTGGGAAGAATAATAACATTCTGATACCAAAGCTATACAGCAAGATTGGTCTGTCAAGTGGGACCGCAGTGTTTTATATTTCTGCCTGATTTAGTGACTGACGCCTGGGCGAATATAGCATTATATTTCAGGATGAGGTCGGACCTCAATTGTCATCAAAAGTTATACGTCTATCGGAAGTACTCATCACACTATTCTGCTTAAACCTATGACAGAATTCACGCTAGGTTGTTTGAAAAATCAAAACAGTGTTTGAATTTACAAGTGGCATGAGTTCAAATGATAATGATATAATGTAGCATTGTTAATGGTTAAACCAATGCTCAGTTTTCTATCCTTGATGATTAATTTTATATACACAACAAACGTCTGTATTCATTTTAATGTTCAATAAAAACAAATTAAACGAAACATGATTTTCTTTTTCATTTTCATTAATATTGGCATATAATGAATTTCACTTGTAACGAGTATTTCCATTGGCTTGGAAATATGACGTCACTGTTTGTAACGTTTCTCTGATTAGCTGATGTAATTCGGAATTTTACGGGATCAAATTAAATTATAAGGTTTAACTTAATGTTCATTATTTTCTAAAGAAAAAACAATCAATTAAAATTAATCATTGAGGATATAACAACAATAAATCATAACCATATATGGTACATATAAACTACTTCAATGTTCCAACACAGGCGGTGAAGTTCCCTATGATAAAATGTAAGCAAAATGAAATGCATTTAGGGCTTGTAATTCGAAAGTCCTTGTAAATGGCATAATGATTTTAATGGGTGTCATATTTTACAGTCTTCACTTCGTACGGAAACTCCTTAAATGTAAAAAACATTTCTATCTTTAATGGTTCTTCGAGAAACTATCGTAATATTGCAAGAAAACATGTTTTTAAGTTACATTTTTATCAAATTATGGAGATTATACAAACAACGTGTTTAATTTACCTCATCAAGCTTCGCCCTAACTGTAGATGTGCGAAGACAATCATGTACAGACAAGAATTATTGATAACTTTGCGTTTCATGCCAAAATAATTGACAAACTTCATTAAAGACAGGCAGTTCCCAGACACGATTCACACCAAAGACATTGCATATCAGTCAACATTCTACGATAAGACGACAGCCAAAGTGTCAAACTTACTTTGTGTAGTACATGCATACGATGTTAGCAGTATTTTCTCATATGAACTTCTACATTCTTAATAATTTCCTCTTTCCCCCTTTCAGCGATCACACGTGAGTCTCTCCGGGTGAAATATATATTCAGACTATAACAACCAATGTATATACTCATACTAACTGTTGAACCAGTAGTTGTCTTTGTATATATTGCTGGGTTAAAATTTGAAACATATACTTTAAATTGGATCCAAAAGGAAATAAATGAAATTAGCACCGACTGTTTAGCGCGAGTCGTTATAATTTTATTTCTATACAATAACAAATTACATTCGAAGAGCTTCAAATACTCACGGGAAATAGAAAACTGTTTTCCGTTGCAGTTTCCTAATTACAAATATATCAAGGAACATAAAACCTGAAGCGGAAAGAAATAAAAGTAGCTAGGTTCGGTTTTAGTGTATATGTCTTATCTGCTTGGCCGGTCCCAAAGCAGACATCAGCGCTTTTTCAGTCCTCGGGAATGTAATCGATTCCACTGAAGTTAACCTGACATATCAAATCTTACTTTAATTCAGATAAACGACTCGACAAACTTTTAGACTTCCATAATATTTCAGTATATGTCTCCATTGGTGGAGTGGTGCTATGGGGCCTGACGCCATGGCTGTGCAATACTACGCCAGCTGATGGAGCCTTGCATCTCGTACCCAAATCCCTTGCCTCCATTGTCCGTCATTCCGATTTCATAGTTCACATCTCGTTACTGCTACGAACGAACTACATTTTATATATAAGATTTATTCCCCAATTTATGTCATGGTTAATCACAAATTTAGGGAAATGATTATTATAGTAAAACTCCATTTCAGTAATAATCATGCTACTTTCGTAAAACGGTGTACAACTATAACTTGAAATGTTTTCATTTTACATGGTTTTAATTCTTCTTAAAAGTCTTTCTGCTTTCTGTTGCGTTGTAATGCTAAATAGCTGGTATGCTGCATCGGGATAGTACTATAGCGTCGATAGGAGTCAATGATATCACGCCACGAACAATCTACATTTACAACAGTTATCACACGTCAACTGATGTGGGTACGGTATTTAGTTATAAAAGCAAGAGGCCCAGAGAACCTGTGTCACTCACCTGAATATTAGATGGATGTTAAATTATTATGACAAAACATAACATTTCAAAGACGGAACTGAATGTTAAAAAATATTTTTTCATCAATAATTTTTCTTAAAAGTATGTATTCTTAACCAGAACATTACTATTTCATAGCATCATATTGTTCATTCTTAGTCTTTTCATTGATGTTGAAATGACTTCTTACTACAATTGGAAGAAAATGATTAAGAAACATTTCACTGGCCAAATAAAATGCAGCACCCTTAATACTAAGCTTTAAAGTTAAGACGATTTCGATCGTAAATCTTCATTCTAATTAATTGCGGGTTTGTTTGATATTTACCGTTGGATTATGCATTTTATCTACAACTAACAAGAACACGAATGAGATATGTACTCAGTAATCACCTTTCAGTATCTCTTGGCATTTCTTTATGGGGCTTCATTGAATAATGAAATGAAAGAAAAGCGAAAATGCTGCGCTTGGGAAGTCAAAATCAACGATAACTACCAGGATATAGAAAACCCTAAACGTTTAAAAAGCATTTGAGACAAAAAGCTGTTTCTGGAGATATTTATCAGAAAGTGAAGTCATTGTAACTGGGACCAAATCCTTGATGTACTGTATTGGTATAGATACAGTATTGATCTGCCATGATAATGTATTTTCGGTTGATATTAATGTAAACATGACGTGCAGGGACCTATTACGTACAGCCAACCTACAGCACGAGGTGATGAACCGCCGTATCTGGAATTAGGAATGCATCATTTTTTATAGTATCGTTTGTTTCCATGTACAATTTATCATTTTACGTCTTAAATCGTTTGTTTCGAAAGCATAATAAATGTTTAAAAATGTATATTACCATTCTATTGATTTTATAAACAAAGCATTCCCCAAAGTTGACTTCTAGTGAAAATTTGTAGGCATTGAGCCACGTCAACGATATAGGTTTATAGCGATGATATTGAAATTATTTTTATTTTTGTTTTAAAGTTGAGACAAACATGCCCCCCACTGGATTCCATACTGCATGTCTTCAACATAGTACTCCCACTATAACAAGTTAAGATGTCCTCAATATAGTACTCCTCCACTATTACAAGGCAAACTGTCCTCAATATAGTACTCCTTCACTATTACAAGGCAAACTGTCCTCACCATAGTATTCCTCCACTATTACAAGGCAAGCTGTCCTCAATATAGTACTCCTCCACTATACAAGGCAAGCTGTCCTCAACATAGTATTCCTCCACTATACAAGGCAAGCTGTCCTCAATATAGTACTCCTCCACTATACAAGGCAAGCTGTCCTCAATATAGTATTCCTCCACTATTACAAGGCAAGCTGTCCTCAATATAGTACTCCTCCACTATTACAAGGCAAACTGTCCTCAATATAGTATTCCTCCACTATTACAAGGCAAGCTGTCATCAATATAGTACTCCTCCACTATTACAAGGCAAGCTGTCCTCAATATAGTATTCCTCCACTATTACAAGGCAAACTGTCCTCAATATAGTATTCCTCTACTATTACACAAGGCAAGCTGTCCTCAATATAGTATTCCTCCACTATTACAAGGCAAGCTGTCCTCAACATAGTACTCCCCTCTACTATACAAGGCAAGCTGTCCTCAATATAGTACTCCTCCACTATACAAGGCAAGCTGTCCTCAATATAGTACTCCTCCACTATTACAAGGCAAGCTGTCCTCAATATAGTACTCCCCTACTATTACAAGGCAAGCTGTCCTCAATATAGTACTCCTCCACTATTACAAGGCAAGCTGTCCTCAATATAGTACTCCTCCACTATTACAAGGCAAGCTGTCCTCAATATAGTACTCCTCCACTATTACAAGGCAAGCTGTCCTCAATATAGTACTCCCCTACTATTACAAGGCAAGCTGTCCTCAATATAGTACTACCCTACTATATTACAAGGCAAGCTGTCCTCAATATAGTACTCCCCTACTATTACAAGGCAAGCTGTCCTCAATATAGTACTCCTCCTACTATACAAGGCAAGCTGTCCTCAATATAGTATTCCTCCACTATTACAAGGCAAGCTGTCCTCAATATAGTACTCCTCCACTATTACAAGGCAAGCTGTCCTCAATATAGTACTCCTCCACTATTACAAGGCAAGCTGTCCTCAATATAGTATTCCTCCACTATTACAAGGCAAGCTGTCCTCAATATAGTACTCCTCCACTATACAAGGCAAGCTGTCCTCAATATAGTACTCCTCCACTATTACAAGGCAAGCTGTCCTCAATATAGTACTCCTCCACTATTACAAGGCAAGCTGTCCTCAATATAGTACTCCCCTACTATACAAGGCAAGCTGTCCCAATATAGTACTCCCACTATACAAGGCAACTGTCCTCAATATAGTACTCCCCTACTATTACAAGGCAAGCTGTCCTCAATATAGTACTCCCCTACTATTACAAGGCAAGCTGTCCTCAATATAGTACTCCCCTACTATACAAGGCAAGCTGTCCTCAATATAGTACTCCCCTACTATACAAGGCAAGCTGTCCTCAATATAGTACTCCCCTACTATTACAAGGCAAGCTGTCCTCAATATAGTACTCCCCTACTATACAAGGCAAGCTGTCCTCAATATAGTACTCCCCTACTATACAAGGCAAGCTGTCCTCAATATAGTACTCCTCCACTATTACAAGGCAAGCTGTCCTCAATATAGTACTCCTCCACTATTACAAGGCAAGCTGTCCTCAATATAGTACTCCTCCTACTATTACAAGGCAAGCTGTCCTCAATATAGTACTCCTCCACTATTACAAGGCAAGCTGTCCTCAATATAGTACTCCTCCACTATTACAAGGCAAGCTGTCCTCAATATAGTACTCCTCCACTATTACAAGGCAAGCTGTCCTCAATATAGTACTCCCCTACTATACAAGGCAAGCTGTCCTCAATATAGTACTCCTCCACTATATACAAGGCAAGCTGTCCTCAATATAGTACTCCTCCACTATTACAAGGCAAGCTGTCCTCAATATAGTACTCCTCCACTATACAAGGCAAGCTGTCCTCAATATAGTACTCCTCCACTATACAAGGCAAGCTGTCCTCAATATAGTACTCCTCCACTATTACAAGGCAAGCTGTCCTCAATATAGTACTCCTCCACTATTACAAGGCAAGCTGTCCTCAACATAGTACTCCTCCACTATTACAAGGCAAGCTGTCCTCAATATAGTACTCCTCCACTATTACAAGGCAAGCTGTCCTCAATATAGTACTCCTCCACTATTACAAGGCAAGCTGTCCTCAATATAGTACTCCTCCACTATTACAAGGCAAGCTGTCCTCAATATAGTACTCCTCCACTATTACAAGGCAAGCTCAATATAGTCCCTCCACTATACAAGGCAAGCTGTCCTCAATATAGTATTCCTCCACTATTACAAGGCAGGCTGTCCTCAATATAGTACTCCTCCACTATACAAGGCAAGCTGTCCTCAATATAGTACTCCTCCACTATTACAAGGCAAGCTGTCCTCAATATAGTACTCCTCCACTATTACAAGGCAAGCTGTCCTCAATAGCTCTACAATATAGTACTCTCCACTACAAGGCAAGCTGTCTCAATATAGTACTCCCTCACTATACAAGGCAAGCTGTCCTCAATATAGTACTCCTCCACTATACAAGGCAAGCTGTCCTCAATATAGTACTCCTCCACTATACAACAGCTGTCTCAATATAGTATCCTAAAGGCAACTGTCCTCAATATAGTATTCCTCACTATTACAAGGCAAGCTGTCCTCAATATAGTACTCCTCCACTATTACAAGGCAAGCTGTCCTCAATATAGTACTCCCCCACTATTACAAGGCAAGCTGTCCTCAATATAGTACTCCTCCACTATTACAAGGCAAGCTGTCCTCAATATAGTACTCCTCCACTATTACAAGGCAAGCTGTCCTCAATATAGTACTCCTCCACTATTACAAGGCAAACTGTCCTCAATATAGTACTCCCACTATTACAAGGCAAGCTGTCCTCAATATAGTATCTCCACTATTACAAGGCAAGCTGTCCTCAATATAGTACTCCTCCACTATTACAAGGCAAGCTGTCCTCAATATAGTACTCCCCCACTATTACAAGGCAAGCTGTCCTCAATATAGTACTCCTCCACTATTACAAGGCAAGCTGTCCTTAATATAGTATTCCTCCACTATTACAAGGCAAGCTGTCCTCAATATATAGTACTCCCTACTATTACAAGGCAAGCTGTCCTCAATATAGTACTCCCCTACTATTACAAGGCAAGCTGTCCTCAATATAGTACTCCCCTACTATACAAGGCAAGCTGTCCTCAATATATACTCCCCACTATACAAGGCAAGCTGTCCTCAATATAGTACTCCCCACTATTACAAGGCAAGCTGTCCTCAATATAGTACTCTCCTACTATACAAGGCAAGCTGTCCTCAATATAGTACTCCCCACTATTACAAGGCAAGCTGTCCTCAATATAGTACTCCCTACTATTACAAGGCAAGCTGTCCTCAATATAGTACTCCCCTACTATACAAGGCAAGCTGTCCTCAATATATCCCACTATACAAGGCAAGCTGTCCTCAATATAGTACTCCCCACTATTACAAGGCAAGCCTGTCCTCAATATAGTACTCCCCTACTATTACAAGGCAAGCTGTCCTCAATATAGTACTCCCCTACTATTACAAGGCAAGCTGTCCTCAATATAGTACTCCTCCACTATTACAAGGCAAGCTGTCCTCAATATAGTACTCCCCTACTATACAAGGCAAGCTGTCCTCAATATAGTACTCCCCCACTATTACAAGGCAAGCTGTCCTCAATATAGTACTCCTCCTACTATTACAAGGCAAGCTGTCCTCAATATAGTACTCCTCCTACTATTACAAGGCAAGCTGTCCTCAATATAGTACTCCTCCACTATTACAAGGCAAGCTGTCCTCAATATAGTACTCCCCTACTATTACAAGGCAAGCTGTCCTCAATATAGTACTCCCCTACTATACAAGGCAAGCTGTCCTCAATATAGTACTCCCCTACTATACAAGGCAAGCTGTCCTCAATATAGTACTCCCCCACTATTACAAGGCAAGCTGTCCTCAATATAGTACTCCCCTACTATTACAAGGCAAGCTGTCCTCAATATAGTACTCCCCTACTATTACAAGGCAAGCTGTCCTCAATATAGTACTCCCCTACTATTACAAGGCAAGCTGTCCTCAATATAGTACTCCCCTACTATTACAAGGCAAGCTGTCCTCAATATAGTACTCCCCACTATTACAAGGCAAGCTGTCCTCAATATAGTACTCCTCCACTATTACAAGGCAAGCTGTCCTCAATATAGTACTCCTCTACTATTACAAGGCAAGCTGTCCTCAATATAGTACTCCTCCACTATTACAAGGCAAGCTGTCCTCAATATAGTACTCCTCCACTATTACAAGGCAAGCTGTCCTCAATATAGTACTCCTCCACTATTACAAGGCAAACTGTCCTCAATATAGTACTCCTCCACTATTACAAGGCAAGCTGTCCTCAATATAGTACTCCTCCACTATACAAGGCAAGCTGTCCTCAATATAGTACTCCTCCACTATTACAAGGCAAGCTGTCCTCAATATAGTACTCCCCCACTTATACAAGGCAAGCTGTCCTCAATATAGTACTCCTCCACTATTACAAGGCAAGCTGTCCTCAATATAGTACTCCTCCACTCCCACTATTACAAGGCAAGCTGTCCTCAATATAGTACTCCCCCACTATTACAAGGCAAGCTGTCCTCAATATAGTACTCCCCCACTATTACAAGCAAGCTGTCCTCAACATAGTACTCCTCCACTATTACAAGGCAAGCTGTCCATCAATATAGTACTCTTCCCTTCACTATATCAAGGCAAGCTGTCCTCAACATAGTAATTCCTCCACTATACACAAGGCAAGCTGTCCTCAATATAGTACCCCCACTATTACAAGGCAAGCTTGTCCTCAATATAGTACTCCTCCACTATTACAAGGCAAGCTGTCCTCAATATAGTACTCCCCCACTATTACAAGGCAAGCTGTCCTCAATATAGTACTCCTCCACTATTACAAGGCAAGCTGTCCTCAATATAGTACTCCTCCACTATTACAAGGCAAGCTGTCCTCAATATAGTACTCCCCTACTATTACAAGGCAAGCTGTCCCCAATATATAGTACTCCCCTACTATTACAAGGCAAGCTGTCCTCAATATAGTACTCCCCACTATTACAAGGCAAGCTGTCCTCAATATAGTACTCCCCTACTATACAAGGCAAGCTGTCCTCAATATAGTATTCCTCCACTATTACAAGGCAAGCTGTCCTCAATATAGTACTCCTCCACTATTACAAGGCAAGCTGTCCTCAATAAAAGTACTCCTCCACTATTACAAGGCAAGCTGTCCTCAATATAGTATTCCTACTGTTACAAGCTATTGAATCATGTGAAGTTTGATAAGCCAAAACAGTCCATCTAGAATTTCCAGCCAAGTACTTTTTTCTGATTACTTTCTGGATCAAGTATTGTTTATATCAGTGTTTTCAGCAACATGTTTGTATGTTTTTGGTCAGGTATCGTAAACATTTTAAACCTACTGAGCTGGTGAGGTAAAACCAAACCCTTGTGAGTATAAGCAAATACAAACGAGTAGGACCTTCATACGATCATAACAAGAACTAAGTTATCAAACTGTAACTGCTGTTAACTCCTGTTATGTGTCCTATACAGCCAACTCATAGTCCATATTTATTGTATCACTAGTTCCTAAAGCAATATGTTACATATCAATGTTGCATTGTTCTGTAATTTACAAAGATTTATATATATAAACAAACGTGTTGACGTCTTATCGACCATTTTCTGCTGTTGCTTTAAAGTCTAGGCGGCTCTTTATGTGTAGAGGTACGAAAGACAAAACACTCAACCCTCATTAATTACAACATAGTAGAGTATGTGTTAACGTTATGTCCGCTATTTAGGATACTAATATGCTTGTATCCTACGATATCATAGGGCTGTGATGTCTGAAAATGTCTTACTACACAACAAGGGAGTAAAGTGCTATGAGCCACAACCAATCCGCTTAATTAACGCATCAGTTATCACTAACTAGAATAACAAAGAACTACGGTATCATTTGAGAGCCTGGTATGATTGGACTGTACTCGGGCATCTGTACCATAGAGACATCAGTATGCATTGATGAAACATGTAGCCTTGAGTAGGTGCTGATAAGGTGATTCTGGGTACTTGATTATTTTTCATAATTAACATGTAGTGTGCATATGACCGTGGTATATGGTGATCCGTTGTTTTTTTCACAATGACTCGAAATTGCAATGGAAAATGCTAATGGTTGACATATATATTTACATATTTATGTGGAACCCCAAATGGTCGAACCGTACTCTATAAGACGCAATTCACCCAGGTGACAATGGTTCGATCGGACATGAATGTGGACGTTGGTTTCCAAGGTCATTTTCCTCTACACTAGCATACCATACGTGTCACACAGGACGACCGCATTTTAGTTGCTATGGTTTCTACGTAAGGTTTCTGATAGATGATAGATGGTATGTTTTCTCATAAGATATTTTCGTCTGAACTACCTATAATTGAAGCGATATCGTGTAATTTACCGCAAAAGTTGTTTAAACTTCTTTAATTTTACGTAGTGATCAATTACACGATACATATATAATCCAGTAGTTATTGCAAATCAGAGTATTGTTGTAGTGTATTACATGTGCAGTCTGCAAATGAAAGGATGATTCCACTTTACGTTGTGTGGTCCCTGAGCGCCTAATCTACAAATTGGTGCCGGTACCCTCATTCCCATTCTCTGTCTTGCATTCAATAACGGGCACGCTCAAAGGTAGTTTCCTTTTTATATAGAAACATTCTTGTAAAAAAATCGCTACCTTTAGGCATTTCATATCTCTGTGGTTTTGGTGCTTAAAAATTCCAGCATGCAAATGTCCATGATAATCGGGGCCGTCGCTTATCAGAACCGTATACAGATATAGTATTGGCATTCATTAGCATTCGTGAATAAACCTTGTAATGATCATAAACACATCTATCACACCCTAAGTGCAATACAAATGTCGTACAACTTGTATATGACGTTTGGTTTGATGTCGGTACAACCTTCTATTGGGTGTTTTTGTTGGGTTTTATGTCCTTGAGCAGACACATTATCCAAAAACACATCTTCACAACCTTATCCAAACTGAATGGTCGACTTTTAGACTATAATATAACCGGGCGGGTATCATTAAAACATAACATGCAATGTTAATCATGTTGAAGAATTGATATAAAATAAAAAGAATATTCAAGATATTTTTATATTCTTAAACAAGTCATTTTATTGGGTTGATCTATGATGTTGACAATAATTACAATTTAAATTTATCGAATAATAATTGTTTTGATGACATATTTATTCTTCCATGTAATGAAGCGCTCTATTGCCCCCTGTCGATGTGATCAGTACCCATGCACTCCTATCAATAATTGAATATACACATGATCATCCCGCGCCAATTCATTTAAATTTACATTTATCAAATAACGGAACAGGTTATAACTCACGCTTTTACGATTTCGTCTCCAGTATTGCACGTGAAGTCAAATTGAAACCAATGAAATCCTAATTTATCACCATTCAAAGCCATATTCAATGAGAAAATGATTTCCCGCGTTCAGTAACACCCAGCTAATTCGTGCGCCGATAGGGTGACTGTCATACGTGATGCGTAATTTTAACATATTCCACTAAAACTGAATTCACGCACCTTCTTCAGATAAATAGTTTTGTGCTACGATCATTTCCGTTTTTACTATATATTTTGTTATTAATGTGATATAAAAATCAATGAATTGCTATTAAGGACATGGCATATCCACGCTTTGAAAACTATTATTTATTGTAGTTATTTGTAGCCGAGCTCTCTATGAATTGCAACATAAAGAATTATTTGTGTTGATTAGTTCCGGCAGACAGAGAATAGACATAACTAGCCCTCTAGTGACCATCCGTACCGTAACTCATGTCGGCGGTTATTGGGCGGTCAGACAAGCTGGCCGTGCGGTGATACCCAAGGCGCTCCACTATGCTTATATTTGTTATTAGTTTAGGTTATCCACTTCTGGGGAATTGTGGCTGTCTAGTAAGAGTGTTTGACACCTTCAAGACACTGACAGAAAGTTTATATTAGTGGCATATATAGCACGCTATAAAAGACTATAGTAGTTTTAGAAAGGCAACTTCAAAATATCAAATCATTGGGTGTGATAATATTCAATAAAAGATTATAATGATTGTTTCTAAAAATTAATACAGATGTCGTACATTCATTAAATCTACCTTAACTAATAAACACTAAATCAACCTCTTTCAAAGCAGTGTCAAATTCAAAATATAAAGAATAAAACCACAATCACAATTCCTGGCACACCGTCATAACAATAAACATTTAATACACTAACCGAAGATTCTAGTCAGAGGCCAGTAAAAGTTTTCAAAATCAATTTGATAACGTTCATTCAACTCTGTTAAGAGTCGATCAATCTGTAAAATGTCTTAATCACTTGATAAAGAGTGCCGAAATTATATTTAATTTCTGTATGGACGAGTCCATTCCATTTTAGAAAATGTGTTACAGACATGCGTACTTATGCGACACTAGACTTCGTCAATTGCTAATTCAATGTTTCAGCAATGCATATTCAGTGTAGATACTACCAGCAGTTCTCATTGTTAACATGATCAACTAAACCTAAATATATAATGAAGATAATTAATAAAAGAATTAAGACTTCGTGGGTGTTAAAAAGAGCGCACACCTTGTTGATTTTTTTTTCGGAATTGTGTGACGTCAAACCAAACGGATTAAACGAGGAATCCAATTGCTATGTAATACATCTCGAAGATCTACAGGGTACTGTGAATTTGCTTATTTTTAGTCTTAGTTATTGACGTTTTAATGTGTGGTATCATTCGGGTGAACGGGTTAACTGTAACAAAATGCATGGAACTTAATTGTAATTTCAAAATAAAGCCTTGATAAAGTGGTTCGTTTCTTTTACCCTAAACACGTTTATATAAGATATGATCGTTCGTCAATACTTTTGATGTTTATTAGATACCTTAATTAAATTTGATACCTTGGGAATAAAAAAAAACCCACTTCAATGGCAGTAAATCTTCTGTGTTTTCCACATTTGTCATAGCTGCAGTGAACACACCTGAAATAGTGCAATTGAAATCCGAACGACAACCAATCCTATAAAACCCTGTAAAGATACAAATCAGACTATGAATAAGAGCGTAATCTGAGGTACTGAGAGAGTATATAATCTGTGCTGATCGTTATACTGCGGTATACGTGACCTGATGCGTTTGAGAGACGACTGCTCGATCTGGCACAGACTTTGACTAAGTATGCACTTCCAGTTTGGCGCAGAGATGCGCAGAATTTACCATCAATGTCGTTTTGCGGATAGCATCTCACCACAGCTGTTAATTGAACTTTTATCACTCCACTCTCGACGTCATGTAAGTATGTCCACATAGCTCTACTCAGCTTCGTGTGGACTGCAGGTATACGATAATTGAATAGAAGGCTTATTACGTCTCCTACAAAACTCACACATTACACAAACACCTTCCTCGCTCACATTTTAAATCATTCCAACTTCGCCATTTCGTCAGCAAAGCCATCACAGGGACATCAATATTTCAACGAACTCGATTGTTTCACATTAAAAATGAAAGTCTAATGTGCAATAATCGACTGAAACCTAAGTGAATGTAGCCTGTTGGAATGCTACAATGTACAACGAAAACCACAAAGCCACGATGTAACGAACCATTATTTGAAAATCCATCCTTGAAAGTATTACTATGTGATTTCATTAATTCATAGTTTTGTTTTGAAGGCACCATGGTGATTTTAAAACGTCCACGTATAACATGTAATTATATTTGCTAAACATTACTTGTCTTATCGAAAATGTCCTCTATTTCATATCACATATTCGGCCTGATATCCAGTTATTTCGTCAGTGAGATATATTATGTAACTAATGTAATATTAATATAACACGGAGGAAATTTATTGGCTGTGCCGAGAAGGGCCTCATTAAATTTTATGACGTTAACAATAATGTGACGACAGGAAAATTGACCTGACGTTAGAATTTCTAGGACAACGGGATAAAATGTCTGTCTCCGCTGGATTTTTGTAGTTCATGGTGGCGTTGAATTTCTATAATAAAAAATAATCTTAAATTTGTGTAAATGTAATACAAGATTTTATGAAACTCCTCTCGAAGTTTGTGTTTTGCTCTCTTTAAGGCTTATAAAAAGACACAACGTTCACATCACCTTTTCATTATACTTATTCTATCCTTTCGAAAAAGAGGGATGAAAATATGACAAAAATATCATATATATTTTAAATACCGTATGTTAGTAGTTGTTGTTCTACCAACAACAAAACAATGGTTTAAAAAAGACAGAGATACATGGTTTCGATATTATGTGGTGCGCAAACATTTTACTTTAATTAACAGTACTTACATTGATCTTTTTTTTAAATACCGTCGTGTGAAAAGACAATGTAGTCAGAACAGAAAAAAATGTCAAATACATGAATGTATTTGAACCATAAAACGCTAAACATTCAGTTTTGACTCCCATCTTCCAGTAATTATATCCATGGTAGGTAATCCCCAAACCTGATAAAACATCCACCATTCACTATACATTTGTATCATTTGTTGTGATATAATAGCAGCATACTGAAACATTTAAAGCGAAAAGTTGACTTATACCTTATTTTGCTGCATTAACGAAGAAAAAAAGAATGAATTAGCAATATTTACGAAAGACGTTGATGTCTCAAACTTCGTATTGTAGGGCCGTCATTTGAACAAAAACATATGGAAGCATTTCGTTACCATTTTGTTGGAACGAGAATATTAAATGACCACATGTGATGGTACAATATAAAATGTCCACATGTGATGGTACAATATAAAATGTCCACATGTGATGGTACAATATAAAATGTCCACATGTGATGGTACAATATAAAATGTCCACATGTGATGGTACAATATAAAATGTCCACATGTGATGGTACAATATAAAATGTCCACATGTGATGGTACAATATAAAATGTCCACATGTGATGGTACAATATAAAATGTCCACATGTGATGGTACAATATAAAATGTCCACATGTGATGGTACAATATAAAATGTCCACATGTGATGGTATAATATAAAATGTCCACATGTGATGGTACAATATAAAATGTCCACATGTGATGGTACAATATAAAATGTCCACATGTGATGGTACAATATAAAATGTCCACATGTGATGGTACAATATAAAATGTCCACATGTGATGGTACAATATAAAATGTCCACATGTGATGGTACAATATAAAATGTCCACATGTGATGGTACAATATAAAATGTCCACATGTGATGGTACAATATAAAATGTCCACATGTGATGGTACAATATAAAATGTCCACATGTGATGGTATAATATAAAATGTCCACATGTGAAGGTATAATATAAAATGTCCACATGTGATGGTACAATATAAAATGTCCACATGTGATGGTACAATATAAAATGTCCACATGTGATGGTACAATATAAAATGTCCAATTGATACAATATAAAATGTCCACATGTGATGGTACAATATAAAATGTCCACATGTGATGGTACAATATAAAATGTCCACATGTGATGGTACAATATAAAATGTCCACATGTGATGGTATAATATAAAATGTCCACATGTGATGGTCCACATGTGATGGTACAATATAAAATGTCCACATGTGATGGTACAATATAAAATGTCCACATGTGATGGTACAATATAAAATGTCCACATGTGATGGTACAATATAAAATGTCCACATGTGATGGTACAATATAAAATGTCCACATGTGATGGTACAATATAAAATGTCCACATGTGATGGTACATATAAAATGTCCACATGTGATGGTACAATATAAAATGTCCACATGTGATGGTACAATATAAAATGTCCACATGTGATGGTACAATATAAAATGTCCACATGTGATGGTACATGTGATGGTACAATATAAAATGTCCACATGTGATGGTACAATATAAAATGTCCACATGTGATGGTACAATATAAAATGTCCACATGTGATGGTACAATATAAAATGTCCACATGTGATGGTACAATATAAAATGTCCACATGTGATGGTACAATATAAAATGTCCACATGTGATGGTACAATATAAAATGTCCACATGTGATGGTACAATATAAAATGTCCACATGTGATGGTACAATATAAAATGTCCACATGTGATGGTACAATATAAAAATGTCCACATGTGATGGTACAATATAAAATGACCACATGTGATGGTACAATATAAAATGTCCACATGTGATGGTACAATATAAAATGTCCACATGTGATGGTACAATATAAAATGTCCACATGTGATGGTACAATATAAAATGTCCACATGTGATGGTACAATATAAAATGTCCACATGTGATGGTACAATATAAAATGTCCACATGTGATGGTACAATATAAAATGTCCACATGTGATGGTACAATATAAAATGTCCACATGTGATGGTACAATATAAAATGTCCACATGTGATGGTACAATATAAAATGTCCACATGTGATGGTACAATATAAAATGTCCACATGTGATGGTACAATATAAAATGTCCACATGTGATGGTACAATATAAAATGTCCACATGTGATGGTACAATATAAAATGTCCACATGTGATGGTACAATATAAAATGTCCACATGTGATGGTACAATATAAAATGTCCACATGTGATGGTACAATATAAAATGTCCACATGTGATGGTACAATATAAAATGTCCACATGTGATGGTACAATATAAAATGTCCACATGTGATGGTACAATATAAAATGTCCACATGTGATGGTACAATATAAAATGTCCACATGTGATGGTACAATATAAAATGTCCACATGTGATGGTACAATATAAAATGTCCACATGTGATGGTACAATATAAAATGTCCACATGTGATGGTACAATATAAAAGTCCACATGTGATGGTACAATATAAAATGTCCACATGTGATGGTACAATATAAAATGTCCACATGTGATGGTACAATATAAAATGACCACATGTGATGGTACAATATAAAATGTCCACATGTGATGGTACAATATAAAATGTCCACATGTGATGGTGATGGTACAATATAAAATGTCCACATGTGATGGTCCACATGTGATGGTACAATATAAAATGTCCACATGTGATGGTACAATATAAAATGTCCACATGTGATGGTACAATATAAAATGTCCACATGTGATGGTACAATATAAAATGTCCACATGTGATGGTACAATATAAAATGTCCACATGTGATGGTACAATATAAAATGTCCACATGTGATGGTACAATATAAAAGTCCACATGTGATGGTACAATATAAAATGTCCACATGTGATGGTACAATATAAAATGACCACATGTGATGGTACAATATAAAATGTCCACATGTGATGGTACAATATAAAATGTCCACATGTGATGGTACAATATAAAATGTCCACATGTGATGGTACAATATAAAATGTCCACATGTGATGGTACAATATAAAATGTCCACATGTGATGGTACAATATAAAAGTCCACATGTGATGGTACAATATAAAATGTCCACATGTGATGGTACAATATAAAATGTCCACATGTGATGGTACAATATAAAATGTCCACATGTGATGGTACAATATAAAATGTCCACATGTGATGGTACAATATAAAATGTCCACATGTGATGGTACAATATAAAAATGTCCACATGTGATGGTACAATATAAAATGTCCAAATTGATGATATAAAATGTCCACATGTGATGGTACAATATAAAATGTCCACATGTGATGGTACAATATAAAATGTCCACATGTGATGGTAATAAATATAAAAATGTCCACATGTGATGGTACAATATAAAAATGTCCACATGTGATGGTACAATATAAAATGTCCACATGTGATGGTACAATATAAAAATGTCCACATGTGATGGTATCAATATAAAATGTCCACATGTGATGGTACAATATAAAATGTCCACATGTGATGGTACAATATAAAATGTCCACATGTGATGGTACAATATAAAATGTCCACATGTGATGGTACAATATAAAATGTCCACATGTGATGGTACAATATAAAATGTCCACATGTGATGGTACAATATAAAATGTCCACATGTGATGGTACAATATAAAAAGTCCACATGTGATGGTACAATATAAAATGTCCACATGTGATGGTACAATATAAAATGTCCACATGTGATGGTACAATATAAAATGTCCACATGTGATGGTACAATATAAAATGTCCACATGTGATGGTACAATATAAAATGTCCACATGTGATGGTACAATATAAAATGTCCACATGTGATGGTACAATATAAAAGTCCACAAATAACATGTGATGGTACAATATAAATGTCCACATGTGATGGTACAATATAAAATGTCCACATGTGATGGTACAATATAAAATGTCCACATGTGATGGTACAATATAAAATGTCCACATGTGATGGTACAATATAAAATGACCACATGTGATGGTACAATATAAAATGTCCACATGTGATGGTACAATATAAAATGTCCACATGTGATGGTACAATATAAAATGACCACATGTGATGGTACAATATAAAAGTCCACATGTGATGGTACAATATAAAATGACCACATGTGATGGTACAATATAAAATGTCCACATGTGATGGTACAATATAAAATGTCCACATGTGATGGTACAATATAAAATGTCCACATGTGATGGTACAATATAAAATGTCCACATGTGATGGTACAATATAAAATGTTACACCACATGTGATGGTACAATATAAAATGTCCACATGTGATGGTACAATATAAAATGTCCACATGTGATGGTACAATATAAAATGTCCACATGTGATGGTACAATATAAAATGCCACATGTGATGGTACAATATAAAATGAACAGATGGTACAATATAAAAGACCACATGTGATGGTACAATATAAAATGACCACATGTGATGGTACAATATAAAATGACCACATGTGATGGTACAATATAAAATGTCCACATGTGATGGTATAATATAAAATGTCCACATGTGATGGTACAATATAAAATGTCCACATGTGATGGTACAATATAAAAGACCACATGTGATGGTACAATATAAAATGACCACATGTGATGGTACAATATAAAATGTCCACATGTGATGGTACAATATAAAATGTCCACATGTGATGGTACAATATAAAATGTCCACATGTGATGGTACAATATAAAATGTCCACATGTGATGGTACAATATAAAATGACCACATGTGATGGTACAATATAAAATGACCACATGTGATGGTACAATATAAAATGTCCACATGTGATGGTACAATATAAAATGTCAACATGTGATGGTACAATATAAAATTCCACATGTGATGGTATAATATAAAAATGTCCACATGTGATGGTACAATATTAAATGTCCACATGTGATGGTACAATATAAAATGACCACATGTGATGGTACAATATAAAATGTCCACATGTGATGGTACAATATAAAATGTCCACATGTGATGGTACAATATAAAATGTCCACATGTGATGGTACAATATAAAATGTCCACATGTGATGGTACAATATAAAATGTCCACATGTGATGGTACAATATAAAATGTCCACATGTGATGGTACAATATAAAAATGTCCACATGTGATGGTACAATATAAAATGTCCACATGTGATGGTACAATATAAAATGTCCACATGTGATGGTACAATATAAAATGTCCACATGTGATGGTACAATATAAAAAATGTCCACATGTGATGGTACAATATAAAATGTCCACATGTGATGGTACAATATAAAATGTCCACATGTGATGGTACAATATAAAATGTCCACATGTGATGGTACAATATAAAATGTCCACATGTGATGTGTACAATATAAAATGTCCACATGTGATGGTACAATATAAAATGTCCACATGTGATGGTACAATATAAAATGTCCACATGTGATGGTACAATATAAAATGTCCACATGTGATGGTACAATATAAAATGTCCACATGTGATGGTACAATATAAAATGTCCACATGTGATGGTACAATATAAAATGTCCACATGTGATGGTACAATATAAAATGTCCACATGTGATGGTACAATATAAAATGTCCACATGTGATGGTACAATATAAAATGCCACATGTGATGGTACAATATAAAATGTCCACATGTGATGGTACAATATAAAATGTCCACATGTGATGGTACAATATAAAATGTCCACATGTGATGGTACAATATAAAATGTCCACATGTGATGGTACAATATAAAATGTCCACATGTGATGGTACAATATAAAATGTCCACATGTGATGGTACAATATAAAATGTCCACATGTGATGGTACAATATAAAATGTCCACATGTGATGGTACAATATAAAATGTCCACATGTGATGGTACAATATAAAATGTCCACATGTGATGGTACAATATAAAATGTCCACATGTGATGGTACAATATAAATAAAATGTCCACATGTGATGGTACAATATAAAATGTCCACATGTGATGGTACAATATAAAATGTCCACATGTGATGGTACAATATAAAATGTCCACATGTGATGGTACAATATAAAATGTCCACATGTGATGGTACAATATAAAATGTCCACATGTGATGGTACAATATAAAATGTCCACATGTGATGGTACAATATAAAATGTCCACATGTGATGGTACAATATAAAATGTCCACATGTGATGGTACAATATAAAATGTCCACATGTGATGGTACAATAAAAATGTCCACATGTGATGGTATAATATAAAATGTCCACATGTGATGGTACAATATAAAATGTCCACATGTGATGGTACAATATAAAATGTCCACATGTGATGGTACAATATAAAATGTCCACATGTGATGGTACAATATAAAATGTCCACATGTGATGGTACAATATAAAATGTCCACATGTGATGGTACAATATAAAATGTCCACATGTGATGGTACAATATAAAATGTCCACATGTGATGGTACAATATAAAAATGCCACATGTGATGGTACAATATAAAATGTCCACATGTGATGGTACAATATAAAATGTCACATGTGATGGTACAAT
This sequence comes from Argopecten irradians, assembly GCF_041381155.1. Lineage (NCBI taxonomy): Eukaryota > Metazoa > Mollusca > Bivalvia > Pectinida > Pectinidae > Argopecten > Argopecten irradians. Next base: position 11,208,049 of record NC_091138.1, on the reverse strand, counting down.
ATAAAATGTCCACATGTGATGGTACAATATAAAATGTCCACATGTGATGGTACAATATAAAATGACATGTGATGGTACAATATAAAATGTCCACATGTGATGGTACAATATAAAATGTCCACATGTGATGGTACAATATAAAATGTCCACATGTGATGGTACAATATAAAATGTCCACATGTGATGGTACAATATAAAATGTCCACATGTGATGGTACAATATAAAATGTCCACATGTGATGGTACAATATAAAATGTCCACATGTGATGGTACAATATAAAATGTCCACATGTGATGGTACAATATAAAATGTCCACATGTGATGGTACAATATAAAATGTCCACATGTGATGGTACAATATAAAATGACCACATGTGATGGTACAATATAAAATGTCCACATGTGATGGTACAATATAAAATGTCCACATGTGATGGTACAATATAAAAATGACCACATGTGATGGTACAATATAAAATGACCACATGTGATGGTACAATATAAAATGACCACATGTGATGGTACAATATAAAATGTCCACATGTGATGGTACAATATAAAATGACCACATGTGATGGTACAATATAAAATGTCCACATGTGATGGTACAATATATAAATAGCCACATGTGATGGTACAATATAAAATGACCACACATGTGATGGTACAATATAAAATGTCCACATGTGATGGTACAATATAAAATGACCACATGTGATGGTACAATATAAAATGTCCACATGTGATGGTACAATATAAAATGTCCACATGTGATGGTACAATATAAAATGTCCACATGTGATGGTACAATATAAAATGTCCACATGTGATGGTACAATATAAAATGTCCACATGTGATGGTACAATATAAAATGTCACATGTGATGGTACAATATAAAATGTCCACATGTGATGGTACAATATAAAATGTCCACATGTGATGGTACAATATAAAATGTCCACATGTGATGGTACAATATAAAATGTCCACATGTGATGGTCCACATGTGATGGTACAATATAAAATGACCACATGTGATGGTACAATATAAAATGTCCACATGTGATGGTACAATATAAAAGACCACATGTGATGGTACAATATAAAATGTCCACCTGTATGGTACAAATGTTATGGTCCACATGTGATGGTACAATATAAAATGTCCACATGTGATGGTACAATATAAAATGTCCACATGTGATGGTACAATATAAAATGTCCACATGTGATGGTACAATATAAAATGTCCACATGTGATGGTACAATATAAAATGTCCACATGTGATGGTACAATATAAAATGTCCACATGTGATGGTACAATATAAAATGTCCACATGTGATGGTACAATATAAAATGACCACATGTGATGGTACAATATAAAATGACCACATGTGATGGTACAATATAAAATGTCCACATGTGATGGTACAATATAAAATGTCCACATGTGATGGTACAATATAAAATGTCCACATGTGATGGTACAATATAAAATGTCCACATGTGATGGTACAATATAAAATGTCCACATGTGATGGTACAATATAAAATGTCCACATGTGATGGTACAATATAAAATGTCCACATGTGATGGTACAATATAAAATGTCCACATGTGATGGTACAATATAAAAAAATGTACATGTGATGGTACAATATAAAATGTCCACATGTGATGGTACAATATAAAATGTCCACATGTGACGGTACAATATAAAATGTCCACATGTGATGGTACAATATAAAATGTCCACATGTGATGGTACAATATAAAATGTCCAAATGTGATGGTACAACATAAAATGTCCACATGTGATGGTATAATATAAAATGTCCACATGTGATGGTACAATATAAAATGTCCACATGTGATGGTACAATATAAAATGTCCACATGTGATGGTACAATATAAAATGTCCACATGTGATGGTACAATATAAAATGTCCACATGTGATGGTATAATATAAAATGGCCACATGTGATGGTATAATATAAAATGGCCACATGTGATAGTACATGCCGTGCGAAGTTACCATAAATCTGGTTTATTGTTTATATAAACTATTGGTGATACACGCATAACGCAAAAACACTAATAAAACAATTTGTGATTCTCAACGGACTAATATGAACGATAAAACCGACACTCGTGCAAACTCGCACCTTTTGTTTGGATAGCTTTATTAGTGCTCATAACGCTATATAAATTTTGCATTAGGTTTCCCTTACCCGCGTACCATAAATAGAAAGCCGTGAATGGTATTAACGTGATGAAAATGTTGTTTATAGTGATGCATTATTCGGAAAACAATCACAATAAGTGACTTAATTATCTTTTCGATATATTATCTGTGTCTTTGTATGTCATTCTATTAATTAATCAAGGGTGGTTTTCATCCATTTACTTACTTCAATTCTGTGATTTTGCATCCATTAGATCTATATTTTCCAACTGAAGCAAACAAATTATTGAAGCGAAGGATTGGCTTACATAATCCATTAAATTTCAAAGATGTATAACGACATAAATGCACATCAATTATAAATTGACCTTTCTATTGCCTAGCATATCAGTCAACTTTGGTCTTGCACTGTTGTTCTTTGGCTGTTCCCACGGAACTAGATGGTGACTTTCACAACGCATATTCAATCAAGTCGAGTAGGTTATCAGACAAACCTAGCCAATTACGTATACAGAGATGGGTCCAACGCCGAAATTTCCGCCCAAATATTATACAAACACGTAATGTACCCATATCAGAGGAGAACATATTTCTCTTATACAAAATACAACACAATATGTCATATTTTGGAAAGCTTAAAATTAAGACAACTTTTGACATAAGAGATACGGAAGAGGATCATATCTGTTTATGCATAGGATGATCGATTCAGGAATTTCATCTTGAAGGAGTCATTATTGGTAATCAGCTATTCATTTTTGTTACAAAGAGACACCAAATTGTTAATAGCGACGGACGCGTTCTCGATAAATACTATACGGTAGGTCTTCCTTAGATGCTTAGTGCTACCAATGGACAGTAAATTGCTTGGCTCGCTCGCCTCTAAATATAATTTACAAAGATCACCTTGCTTTATAAGTCAAGTCACCTTTCGTCTTCCGTCTGTTGTTGTCATTTCCTGTCAATGACATTCAGGTTTTTGTCCTTTGATACGTGTAAATTGAGAATTAGAGGTCTCCCGTACAGGCCAGAAACGTGCGACACCATGCAAAGCTTCTGATATTGTCTTGTCTCGATCATTATCCGCGTGGTGAGAATTTCATTTTCGTTTCACCAGGCTATTTCGTAGTTTGGAAAACCACATAACCCGTTAGTCTTCCAAATTACAGTCTGTCCATATATAAATGTGTAGTGAATAGTCTACATTCATCAGACGTCCACACGTTGTCGCTTCGCCCACAACCACATATCCACACCTACCAGCCCTATCAGAGACCATACCTTATCTAGCGAGGATGTTTGGCCCTTAATCATAGTCAGGCTCCCCTCTTCTTTCACATGTCTCTTTCGCTGACACAGATACAAATGTGAATACTTTCACGAAAAGAGCTGTCTGTTCACAGTTACAGATTGAGGTATTTGCGACATGACGTTGTGCGATGAGACATAATTAAGTTAATAACCGAATCAGTTGTGTTGATAAGATTTGGGCTACACGTCAAATGTCAGATGCTGTGATAATATATCAGATCTCGTGATAACTTACGTCAACACTCGTACACGCTTTAACAATTATAAAATCTTTACACAGCAATGAAATAAACACTTGCACTGTTATGCAAATCGATAGACATATTGTAAGGAATTCCTTGAAGCGGGAGCTTTATAGACCTAATACTATTATCAAGCGAGTAGAAGCTGGTGTTCAGAGTTATTAAACTCGGGAAGTATTTCCCGCACGTTGTAATTAAACATTAAAACTTTGATTACTGTTGTTTCTGGTGTTGCATCTTTGCACATTATGCAGTTGATTACCAAAGGATTCCAGTCATTTTCATAATATGGGCCGGGTTCAAGAGATGGTTATATAGAGGCGTTATATATCGTTTATGTTGATCGGTCTTATGGGAGGGAAGCAACAAGGTTATTGCAAGATGGACTTACTCTAAAATTGGAATTAAGTTTTTCCCCTCAAGATAATAATATGGATATATATTAAAAACTAGGTGTTGGAAGTTACAATGTTGGATGAACATACTGTATGGTGCCTTTCGTGCAGATATCTTCTACAATATAGATTTCTTCACATACAATATCACACTACATTTTACCAAACCAAATAAGGCGAATTGCGCATACCAAAGGGTTATCTACTCACTCTTTTTTAACAAAATATCATTTATTTCGGTATCCGTCTTTATAATGGCATCATAAAATCATGATGCTTTTAATAGATGTAAAAAATGACCACGTGCAAAAGGCACGTTGATATGTACTATCCTATCAGCTAACGTAATCATGAGCACGCAAATTATGGCATCGTGTCCCGAGACACTTCAATACCATATAACTGACTTTGCAGTTTAGTTTTGGTACGATAATAAACTCTGCCAAGACAAAATATAAGACACTGAGGTAGGTCACAGCATACACATCATCATCAGTATATGCATATAACCTTGCCACACACATTATACTGAAGTTACAAGAGGGTGAACAAACAGGAGTATAATGTAGTTATGGGAGGGTGGACAAACAGGAGTATAATGTAGTTACGGGAGGGTGGACAAACAGGAGTATAATGTAGTTACGGGAGGGTGGACAAACAGGAGTATAATGTAGTTATGGGACGGTTGACAAACAGGAGTATAATGTAGTTATGGGAGGGTGGACAAACAGGAGTAAAATGTAGTTATGGGAGGGTGGACAAACAGGAGTATAATGTAGTTATGAGAGGGTGGACAAACACGAATATAATGTAGTTACAAGAGGGTGGACAAACAAGAGTATAATGTGGTTATGGGACGGTGGACAAACAGGAGTGTAATGTAGTTATGGGAGGGTGGACAAACAGGAGTATAATGTAGTTACGGGAGGGTGGACAAACACGTATATAATGTAGTTACAATAGGGTGGACAAACAAGAGTATAATGTAGTTATGGTATGGTGGACAAACAGGAGTATAATGTAGTTATGATAGGGTGGACAAACAGGAGTGGACAAACAGGAGTAAAATGTAGTTACGGGAGGATGGACAAACAGGAGTATAATGTAGTTATGAGAGGGTGGACAAAAAGGAGTAGTATAATGTAGATATGGAGGGTGGACAAACAGGAGTATAATGTAGTTATGGAGGGTGGACAAACAGGAGTATAATGTAGTTATGGGGAGGGTGGACAAACAGGAGTATAATGTAGTTATGGGGGGTGGACAATAGGAGTATAATGTAGTTATGGTATGGTGGACAAAAAAGGAGTATAAAGAGTAGTTATGGGAGGATGGACAAACAGGAGTATAATGTAGTTATGAGAGGGTGGACAAACAGGAGCATAATGTAGTTATGGTAGGGTGGACAAACAGGAGTATAATGTAGTTATGGTAGGGTGGACAAACAGGAGTGTAATGTAGTTATGGTATGGTGGACAAACAGGAGTATAATGTAGTTATGGGAGGTTGAACAAACAGGAGTATAATGTAGTTATGGTATGGTGGACAAAAAGGATTGTAATGTATAATGTTATGGGAGGGTGGACAAACTGGAGTATAATGTCCCGATTTTTTGAACCCAGAAAGGACCAACATAAGTCAAAACCATAAGTAACTTATTTATGTAACGGTTTTAGTCAAAGAATTGGGCTTTCGTCCATTAATTTTTACTTGGGTTAGTTTGTATAAATGCGATTCCTAGAATCACCAAGAAAAACCTATCGATATCTTTTCAATTAGGTAACACTTGTTAGATTCTCCGAACATGATTTGTGGTGCTGTTTTAGACAAACAATTTCACGTAGTTTCTGATATTTGCAGGATTAGGTATAAATTGTATCCACGTGGCGCATGAAGATAACAGTCATACTTTTGAACAGTTTTAATTGTTTCCCAGTTCTTGTTATTGACCAGGAGTTAAGACAGCATATGGGTCATTTTGTACGGACGTTTTTTTTATTCATCGCAAAGTTCGAATAACAGTGGTAGAATCCGTTTTTGTGATGTGTTTGATTTTGAATTCCATTTATAAATAATATGAAATGACTCAATAGTTTTCAATATAGATTTTACAGTAAGTTATGTTGTTGATGGACCTTTTATTTTTTTAAGATGTGATTGTATTTTACTCGAATTGTGTGTCAGAGTTTCTCTTCATTAGACATTATATTGATTTCGTGCCATGTTGTTTTGCTTATCATAAGAAAAGCAAAAACAGCATGACACTTATCCCGAGCGTTCATGAGGTTATAGAACAAACAGAACATATCATGGTAGCGTGACCCTTTACTGTTGTGGTTACAATAAGTAATACAAATGTATCTTTAACAATTTAGACTAGTGCTGTAAATATATATGTATATATATGACCTCGTCGTGCTGTAACATTATGTAAGTGTACGATTTATATATCAAGGATTGTTCCTCAGGTAATATCGGAGACGGTGGTCATGTTTCTTCTTTGTAATATGAAAAAAAACCCCGATAGGCCCTTATGGCGTGGTCTCGGATATGAAATACATAGACGGAAATAATAAGCCAATAACTAATAGGTATGGAAACGCATTTTGTCGTTTGGAGAGTATATGTACTATCCATTTGAAGACAAATGTTGTAGGTGCTTTATGAAAAATGATTTGATACGAATTGTCACTTTTGTAAATTTTAAACAGAAGCTTGTATCCAGTATCCATCTCGGGTATGACTAATTAATATGTGTCACCTAATGTGACAATGGCAATTATGCATGTATTAATACAGTACAGATGGCATACATTTCATATTTAGTATATCGAATAAAAATATAGCATATAATAGAAGCAGCATAAAATATACTTACATGTAAAAAATCCCATGTGAACCTGTTGGTATCGTGGTGTTATATCGTCACATAAAATAACGACATAATACACCCCGTGCATGTACATATATTTACACATGTAAATAGTTTTTGTATCAGTCATCTACCAGATTTACCTCCATTTTTAACAGTCAATCAGTCTAGTAGATCAGAAGGCTTTTGGATATTTTAAACAGCAAAATGCCAACAACATATGATATGTTTACAATAATGAAACTTAATGAATATAATGTATAGATGGACTATAATGTCGATGCGTGTTCAAGTTGTGCGCATATGACGCGATTTGTTTACACAATGTTGAATAAAAATGTCATACCAGAAAACTGCGAACACCAAACCACATTCCATATAGCCTTTTTATTCAAATATGATCAATAGGTCATATAAATTATAAGCCCTCCTTAAAACACAAATTCCATGGTAGCTATAGAGATAGCTGTACTAGCCATCACATGTAAAAAGAAATTTATAGTTTGAGAGACCACAACCATTGCATTTGTATGTAGGGCACGGCGTTACTTCGTTTGTCTGCACTGACTCGTGCCTATAAACGACGTCATGTATCATTTTATAGCCTGACAAAGGCATTAATGAGACGTTTGTATGCTAAACTCGTTCTCTGTTTGTTTTGCTTATATTGATAACAACGGCTTTAATTCCGCTCAGGTCAGGTCGGCATCAGGTGTTCTATTTTCAATATCTGGACTTCTTGATTTCAAAACTTTCATTTACAAACGAGTATCAGGATTTCTATAATGAGTATGCGAAATTCAAAATTAAATGGTTGATATTTTAAACCTGAATCAACCTGGTTTCAAAAACACTATGTTTATTCCTAATTTATTATGTCAGCATGAATTTATTATCTTTTAAGTTGATCACATTTTTTGTATATTATTAACACTTCAATGCTGGATAAAATTCCCCATTTTCCAAGCATCTCTTATCAAACGAAACCCTATTTTGAAGAAAACACTATTTAGAAATGCATATGCATTTAATATATCTAAATACTTGTTCAAGTGTCCTCAAAACATCACAATTACATTAAATATAGTTATGATGGAGACTACCGGGTCGTCCTTGGGAAACATGTTCTTGATACAAGTACACTGTTCTCTGGAGATAATTTGGCCAAACGCAATGAACATGAAACGAGAACATTGATCTCGGAACAAAATCTGACACCGCTTCCAAAGCAGAAGCAGGTATACGTAGAACAAACAAAAACAAAAAAGGCGGCAATTTCAAGTAATGGTTGACCCTGTCGCCTCAATTTGACATATATTTAAGTACGAACACGTCGTAAAATGCTGTGAAGTTGTTTATTGAAAAATATCCAATGATTTCTTTGTATTGATGTAATGTTACTGTACACGTCACTTGTTTAGCAATGCGAGAAACCATGGCTGGTACGAGTGTCAGTTTTGTATTAGGCATAATGAATTGACTGATTAGATTACATTAAATAAGTGAAATTTATTTTATTGAATCTGAATTATTTTTAAACACTTAACGTTCAGTATTTAAAGGCGATTTTTTCCAGGATTATTATATGTATACAAAGTGGTGTCATCGATTCGGTTTCATCTTCAATGTGAAGAAGATTATCTATAGATTGATGAATTGACAATGTTTCCAAGTTCGGCTATCTCCATATGTTATTAGTTAATGTTCACGTTTTTTGGGCGATAATTCATGAGGACATGTTCTCGCTCTATCCTCTGATAGGGAAAAAGTTGTCGCCCAAAGACACTCCAGATGGCTGCGTTCATGCAGTACTTAGTCATTAGCTTGGGTCTGTACTTTTCCTTGTTCTGTAACCAATGCTATCACAATACTGTCAGTCTGAAAAGAAAGACTTTATAACAAAAAGATGCATCTCCGTTGGTATCAATAGTAATTGTGAACCATATTCAGACAAAGCATGTCAACCCTGCGATAAAGAGGTAGATACCGGGTTATCTGTTAAAGTGCAAACCTAATTGAAGATAATACCAGAATGACGGAACACAGTCAGATTCCTCCGAGCTGGCTGGACTCGTCATGCAACGAGACATCGGGGATTTCATAGAGCAGCTCCGTAAACAATCTATGAACAACTATCTGCATAGAAACCTCTAGAGAAACTGTTAACAGTCGACAGCGCATTTTGACTGCAATGTATAAAAACCGTTGCGAATCGATGTGCAATGATGTGGAGATCCTTTTTTCCGCTTGATAACTTACACCTCGATCGATCAAAGATGACACCTTGTCGCCATGTCCATAATCCCGCTCTCCTACCTTACCTTGTGCTAGTATGACGACAAATAGAAGAAATTGAATTAAGAGAAAGTTTGAAATGATTATATATGATAGTTTATGGTTTGTTAAAATATTGGTATTTTACAAAAGTACGTCCACAAAAGACTCGAAATGGACATAATTGATTAGGATATCAATCAGAAGTAGCATTTGTGCTATTATCTTGATTGTATGATTGACACAAACCGCCTTGTGTGATGGTGCAATATCGATTACAAATATGACCGTTAAATAGTCGGTCAGTTAATGACCTTTCTAAAACAATAATATCACAGACATTATTTTGAAAACGAATTGGATACATGAAAAGTAAATGAAGCGGTTGACGAAGGTGTCACCGTAATCTTCAACCGTAATCTTTAGTCATCTTTCGCGCTTATCGAATGTTTTAAGTCCGCATGGGCGACTTGTCATGTACGTAACGTAGTGTTTACTACGGATCTTGACCTTTCATAATATTGTCCGGCTTTTTGAATGGACATATGACAGGTATTATATAACAATGACAACTTACTATTAAGTGATTTGTAACGATACTCGTTCTTATATTGCAGTCAAACAGCATCTTTGATTTTTTTTGTATAATTTCTTAATGAATGAATTGGATTTGTTACTTATCTACAGCCGACTGCAGCACGGTGTCATGCTGATATCGCATTACGTTACAAGGTGCTAGCATGTTATCACATTATATCGCGCTACACAATTCCATTACACACGTTTGTCACAATAACTGGTTAGCATCACGCTAGTACCACCAATATATCTGTCTTCCACTCAGAAAATAGTGAAATACATTACATTTTTTCCGAATTATAATTCCGCTATGTATGACAAAAGTACATTGCTGTTTTGTTGTTATGGTGGTATCGGCACTGATTAAAGGGCAGAATAGATTTCCGTATGTGCACTGTGCACGCTCAGACAGAAAACTCTCAAACATCATCTAAACATAAATACGAGAAAGAGGCTTGTGAGAAGACATTATACCCCTAGCAGTTTTTCGCTTTTCCCTTTTCAGGTAATTTACAGTTATATATGCCAAAAACTTTTTTTTTTCTTCAGGAACCATGTTAAATAGATTATGCTGTGAAATGTATCCAAATGGATAGACATATATGTATGATTACTATTAACACTATAAAAAGCGAAATGAAATACATGTAATAGACCACAACATGGCTTTATATTCCTTAGCATGAAAAGTCACATTTAACTTGATGATTCAGTACTTATATCTTTTATCACAGACAACACAGTTGTAAATGGAAAATAAGTAAGGGAAAATGTGATTAGGCAATTTACCAATAAAGAACACTTTTCAAATAAAGCTGAAATCAAACTTCACAAACGTTTATGCAATTCCAAGGTATTCCTTTCTTTACATTCTTGCTCATCTAGAAATAAAATAAGCACATTTTCATAGCAAACATGAAAATTTGGGAAAAATCTAATCACCTTTTAAACATCCGGGTCCAGCTAAATACTATGTTCGTTCTAATGGTTAAAGTATTTTTATACTACACAATAGGTGATGCATGTACGGATATCTAAATAATCTATCATTTCTATTATCATTAACACTGGACAATGATGAACTAGACACTTCATGTTTAGTCCATACCTATTATTGCAAAACGTATCCTTATATGGAAGAAGAAATGTTGTAGAATATTTGTCATGTTTTCATAAAACCTCGTCGCCGCATTATCTCGCTTTATTTTAAGACTTGTAGGCGAAATCGACTAGCGCAAATCCTGGAATATAAAGGTCTGCTTTAACTTTCTTTAGCTACTCGTCACTTTAAAGTTTGTTGTAGAAGGACGTAACTCCACTGAGGAAAAGTTCTAAGAACTGGTGTCGTTTAAACATAATACAATATGACAATGGTTTAAAACTAATTGCCTTAACGCATGCGGTAGCCGCCTTTTCACTAGAACCTTGAAATATTGTTTGTGTGGGGTTTTTTTTAGTTTTTTTTCTCCAGCGTAATGGGAAAGCAGGCAGTAATATAACGAACGGCTCCAAAAGGAAAACAGATGCTTTCTTTCTTACATAAACGGCACATGGATACTATGCAGACAATACATCCCCTTCCAAAATTTTACAGTAAATCTAATTTACTCATGTAATTGAACAAAACTATAATGAGGGAAAAACGGTATAAAGCTAGTATATTAATAAACTAGGTTTTGATTCAATTTTCTGAGTCACTCAGATTTTGATATTTTATCCATTACTTGAACACCAAATTACATTACAAGGAAATATATTTTGTAAGTGAACATCAACCAGGTGTGGTGTCTCCCTTTGGTATTCATAAGTAAGCTGCATACCGCCTTCCCGTTTCCTGTCTAATTATAATACCTTACTGACTAACAACGGGGCACGACTATATCAGATTCTGCTAATATGTGCAATTCTACTCTGTTATAGGTGGTGTTCAAACTTATGTTAAAATCAAATAGAAACTGCCCATAGCCCAATTGTGTTGAAACTTTTCATATTGAAAAAACTACTAGTTGTTCTTTTAAAATGACACTGCTTTTTCCTTTTGTGATTTTATAAAGGCCCAAAGAGTCTGAATTCCTCTGTAGTCATTTTCATTAAAACTATACCTGCACAAACTTTCCAAAATAGGTTAACTTAGTCTATATTCTTTTATTTATACATCATTAGAGTAGATCGTATAATTTATATTTAGGTCATTTCTTTTAGATTTTAAACGGAAAATTATGTTATAAATGATATGTTTACGTAATATTAACACTTTTTGGAAACATTACTCTTTGCCATCTTTCTCACTCTGTTACGGGTTTGTTCACAATTTTACACCCATTAAAATACTCTCTTGACGTTTTCGGTCTATGTGTAAATTTGTTTCGAAATTAAAATCCGGAAAAACAGTTTTTCAGTGACTTGAAAATAGAGAGTGCAGGTAGCACTGGACTACTTCTTTGTTAGGGTACCTACCTATACATTTCCATTTTATGATTCCAGAGCTCGATGTAAGAGAAACTAAGTGTACAGTAATAATTCTAGATGCTAGATATCATGGTAACACCTTTTAAGTGACAATTGGTATAACGAGGTAACGAGGTTTGCTGATTAGCATGGTATCATTTTTAAAAAGATTGGTTGGCAGTGAAACAAAATGGAGGCCTCTGATTGGTTGAAATTAAGATATTGTCAGATTTAAGTGAAAATTGATATACAGGGATTATGAAGTATGCTGAATAATATAGTGTCATTTTCAAAAAGATCGGTTGCCACAGAAACAAAATGGAGGTCTCTGATTGGTTAAATTATATATAGCATTAGATGTAAGTAAAAATTGGTACATATGAGTTATGGGGTATGCCGAATGAGATAGTTACAGTTTTAAATACATTATTATCATTATAACGAAATAAATGCCCCCTTATTGGTCAAAATAAAAAATTGTAGCCTTTGTGGTGCTGGTATTATTATTAGATTAAACATATTCTATTTGAAAATCAAATGTAACTTTATTTCCCTCTTTAATCATTTTAAATTCAATTTAAATTAGTTTTTATCTACAAAACAGATATGGATAATCTTAATTGTATCTTTGACTTTGAGTTGCTGACGAAAATTTATTTATTTCCAATTATTATTTCATTTCTGATATCAAAAAAATATATTTATTTCACACAAGAGCATATATATTTGTTAGGCTTTTTTGTACTGTTTGGGAAAATGCAAGAATAAAAATGCCCAAATTTTATAGAATTTTATGTTACTTTACAAAATTATATCACTAAGTATTGTTTTATTATTTTATCAGTGATCAATTTTGAATTTACAGTCATCTAGGGCAAATATTTTTATTTTTAAAAAATTCTTCTGGCTACATTTCAGCCCATGAAATGCTCTTTTCCCGAATTTCAATTTTGTTTAAAGTACGTTATAAGATTATGCCCATAGCATGTGTTTAAAATGGCTTAAAAGTGTGGCCAAAATCATTAACATGCAAAATATTTCGAGCAAACCCAATATCCTCAATTTTTATCGTAAAAAATTGAAATGTTTTGTTGAAAAATCTATTTGAAAGAAAAATAATTCGTAAATATCCTTAGGAATGGGTATAAAATAAAGAATGAAGTATCTTTTTATCTTAACAAAAATAATTAAAAATTGGAAATAAAAAACATTCAAAAGATGGAAACGAGGGGTCCACCTGCCACATTATCAAAGTATTTTTAGAAAACGTAATTTTAAGCCCTTTATGCCTTATTACAAAATAGATAAAAAGAACATATAAAGTAGTTATGTATGTAGAATTTTAACACTGCAAAATTTGAAAAAAAAATCAGAGCGTGGGCGGATTTTGCAACCCCATCTTTTTGCCTCTTTTTTTCTATACAGTTTTTAATTTTGTTTTGCGTATTACCAATATCATTTAGATAGATGAATACGTTCAAAGCCATAAATCCATAAGATCAGAGGCGGAGGCATTGCATATAGTTTTCAAAGAAATCAAGACTAAAGTCAGGGATGTGAACAGTTGTTCTTTTCTGTCAATAAATATAGTTTATTACCCAATAGATGAACATCATTAATACACTTATCAAATATTAATCGCACAGACTATGTTATTACTGTCGTAAAATGAACGCATTAATATTACAAGGCTAATTAAGCTTGAAACCTGATTACCATTTGGTCATTGCAGACTCATTGGTTTAATATTTAAATTTGCAGGCGAATTGTTGTCCTTGGAAATTGGTCGATCACTACAATCTGTGGCTTTACAAAGAATAATTGCTATATATCATTCTGTCAAGTGATATATATCGTATCGTAAATCGTAACTGTAATGACATTATTGCGACGTTGTAAGAATTCCATGGCGACCCTATGAAAACGTTACTTGTCATGACCGTCTCGATAGAGCTGGAATCTGATTTATATCAAATATTTTTTATTCCTTTCACGTGTCTATTGTATACATCGAACGCTCGTTCCGACGTAATTTGGTGTATATGAGACTAGTTCAAGGCCTCACAAACAGCAAACATTTTACGACCGTGAAAGATTTTCAACAATATTGAGTTTCTAGATTTTAAAATTGAGAATACTTGTTCAGTGCGCTCACTCAATAAAATATTCGCTGTTGGTTTAAAAATATAACTCTTTAGTGTTAAAGTGTTTTCAGTTTGATCAGAATTTATAGTTATCACTTTTATTTAACAGTAATTATCTCCATGACCTTTATTTGCAGTTGGTATGATCGGATCCGTCCGAGCTAACACGTCTAAGGTGTTTATGTCCAAAGAGAAACTGCTCATTAAGAAGTTGTTGGAGCGGTACGAGACATATGGGCGAGTTGGTAGACCAGTGGTCAACACCAGTGACAGCATCCTGGTCCATTTCGGAATCTCGCTTATTCAAATCCTTAACGTCGATGAGAAGAACCAAGTATTGGAGACAAACGTTTGGTTCACTTACGTAAGTACTCGTGTATTATCTTCTATCATGTCATGCTTTTTGTGTGATCTTAGTTGATACGGATCAGCAATATTTTCTTATCTCGTGAGGCACACCATTGTCCATCTTTCTTGTTAAGTTGTATTTCTTGTAATTTTCACCATCACAAACTCTTATAAAACACACAATGTGTGAATATGGATGCTTATATATGATGGTTCAGATCCATGGAAGCACCATTACACTATTAACATTGCGGTAAATGTCGTATGAAATACCACACGTTTTGAAAGAACCGCCACAGGAAACGCCATGTTTCAAACTTTCGGATAATATCGGAAAAGCGAGTTGCATCACGTGACCGACATCGACGATACTTGTATAGATCAGAATCTCCCGAGCCGTATCACGTGGTCAATATAGGCAATACCCGTACAGATCCTAATAGATTGGAACAGTAAGGATTCTTCCGAGCTATTTTAAACGTGTACACGTTAAAAATCAATGTTTTAATTTGATTGCTTAATAACGAATACGAACTTTAAAATAAGTCGGGAAATAACGAAAGCTTAAAACTTAGAGAGGCAGAGAAAAAATATGTAGAACACTTTAAATACTTTATACTAAATAATTTGCCAAATATACAGCAAGTCACATACCATACAACTTTAATTGATGTGGCCTGTCGGACATTTTCCGAGATCTGATTCTCTGTATTGCTTGAATCGGACACGTTGTAGATTATATATATAAAATGTCGTATTGGTTTGGTACTTGTATAGCTGATTATATTAACGGATAGGCAATTTTCGAAATGTTCCCGATTAAGCTAATTTGTGCGGATAATTACTTTGAAATGAAAAAAAAAATAACAAGACAAAAAAGTCTCTCATGTACAAGCATTAAGATGAAGATCTTGGAATTAAAGAACTATACCGTAATTTGACATGCGTACATATCGATATAATATAGTTTATCATCCCGGGCTGTTGATAAATTGTAGTCCTACCTTAATAGCTTCACGCAAGACGCAAGACATATTGTGTATTACAGACACGTCTTGTACAATATCAAACACGCTGTGTATATTGATAGGTATTAGCGACAGCCAAAGATAGAAATAGGGTGTAGCAAAGCTTGCGCTACCATAAAACGCCTTGTCTTTATCCAGAACACAAAGACTTTAAGGTGTGGTCGACTTTATTAACGTTTCAAGATATTGTGACTTTTGTGAGATATATTATTTTATAAATTGACATTAACTGTTTAGAAAATTAGATAAGGTTGCAAAATGTTCTACATAAACCATCAGAAATATTCCTTTTCCCGTTCGAGAGGACTTTTTAACAGAAAATGGTAAATACATAATGAAATAAATTCCGCCTGCAAATGGTGCATCAGAAATAGTCATAATTGACAAAATGAAATGATAACTTTTAATGTTAATTTGTGATTGAAATCTGCTGGTTTTAATACACTAAAGATGAGACGTGTAAAATATAAATTAAATTGATGGAATATAACTTTATTCACTGTCTCCGAAATCTAAGTGGTCATATAAGAACGAAAACGAAGAACACTTTACTCCTTGATACGGTAGAACGCATGCGGCCCAGTCGTTATAGCCTATCGAGAAAAACACTTATCATCGCCCACCTGAAACGTGGTACCAGGCATAAAACATAAAATACCGGAGTTTATAGACCATCCCTCGACTCCATAAGAGGGTAGGAACTCTAATCACATTCCCGGGGGTATCGGCTTAGCTAAAGGCCAAAAGTAAGGCAGTGGCTAGAGATACATTACGAACAACGAAATTTAAAGTTCACTTTAGTGTGGCTGATAAAAAAGACGTTGGGAGAGGTTGGCTACAGTAACATTTTGTGAATTTCAATTGTCGGTAACAGATTTAAAATTCAAAGTATTTACTATGTTGCTTATGATTTATTATCTTACCGTCATGCTTCAGCAGGAAAGTCGCTCAATTTTAGAATAAAGGATACATTAGGAAATTAACGTTTTATTAGTTTATATGAAATCCGTTGAAAATTCTATTTAAAAATTATATCAAAATTTGTCATACATACACGTAATATGCTTTTGTCTTGTTATCATCTACAGCGTTTAACCATACAAAAGGTTGATTTTGTCAAATAGAACAACATCGCAGTCTTTAAAATAACATTGCTTTGGAGTTAGGATATGCAGTTTCGTAAGTGATGTGTAAGCCTTGGCGGTTTAGGCTGCCACGTGACGTGTGACTGGCCTCTGCCTAGTCCACGCCAGCAGCTCGCGCGGCAAGGCCGTTATTATGGACATACCTGTTCAAACTTTATATTGATTTATGACCATCGGGCTCGTCTTGGTGCCTCACAAGGTAAATAAAGTCTTAATGTAAGTGCGAGAGAAACACCACATACAGAAAACTGACATGGTGGGCTATTTCCAAGTCTGCATCAGCTTCCCCTGGGTGCTATCAACTTGTTTTTCCCTTGCCATCTTTAAAACGTCCATGTATCACATACACAAAGAAATGTGTCTATGTTGCAGAACTGTTCTCGAGAGATCGTGAATGTGGGGTTATAAACCTCAGAAACCCTAGACAGCAGACGAAACATATTTAGCCCCCAAAAGCTACATATGAATATTCATGTGCGTATAAAATGGGTGGTGTCGTACCATGCTCTTTACGTGATATTCAGATGCACGTATATTTCCGTGCTGGAGGTGCAAATCGATCGCACAAAAGTTCCTGCTTAATGGAAAAGCACAGTTAAGGTATTGAACCACAATTTCTTTATTATATTAAAAATGTATTAACATGGAAATTCGAATGGATCTATAACTTCAAAACCACACTTTGTGTGATATTGGGTAACCTATACTGAGGGATTGGTTTCTATAATGATCTCAAACGTCATCGCCACATTGTCTTGTTTAGGACGACATACAATGTACTACACGAGGGACTTTTACAAAAATAAAAATAAAACACTCATCAATATAATCTACATTTACCGAGCATGCTGCCTTCTTCGTCACTATTGCAAGGTATTTTGTTTGTCTCAAAGTAAAGGCAACATATTTTTTTTCGTTTAGAAGACAACAGATAATTCAGTTTTTAGCCAAGTTCAATTATTTTGTATATATTAAAGTAAATTGTAATATTTACCCAGTATTCAATAAATATTCATGATATATAAGCCATCATCTTTCTGAAGAAAAATAGAAAACTGAGATTAAGAAAACCCGTTATTATGGATTTCGTACTCTCCATACGGAGAAGAGGAGAGGATGGTGGCGGATGAGTAGGGCTCTCTATAGGCCAATTAAGTTCGGGAATTTTAAAGTTTGATGAACCGTTCCAGAATGATAATTCCGTATTAATTCTTTACAGGAATAACACACAGATTAGCTGTTATCGATTAACAGTATTCTATAAGGGGCTAAATCCTATGGGACATATCTAATGATACAAAAAGATTGGCTGAGCCCGTGTATAGAACGAGAATTATATAGGGATTGGATTTCGTTTTTATGTTAGCCATGCTTGTATGGAGCAATTCCTCTAAGAATATATTCTATAGGGCGCGTTAGCGCCCCATATTGAATATATTCTTAGAGGAATTGCTCCATACAAGCATGGTTAACATAAAAATGAAATCCAATCCCTATATTTACACTCACACGACTTTTTATTCATATTTTATGCAATAAAATCGTCATTTGAAAGTGACGTAATTATTCAATAAAAGTCGGTCAAAAGTGGGAGGAGCTTACTCAATTGAACAGCGAATGATGACGCTTTACGTAAGGTAGAATTATTCATCCGCGACGACAAAAAAGTTCAATTATTTTAATTTTATTTAATCAGATCAGAACTTTAAATATATGTTCAATTTTGCTAAAAGTTAATATATAGCGTAATAACATAAAGAATTTGTACACGGCCACATGTGTGAACTCGGTGACCGTTATTGTGCAGCGAGGCGAAGCTGACGCACGCTTACACACTTTAGTTTGCCGAAGTTGTCAAAACACCGATTTTCAAGTAGCTCAATGTGTGTGAGATGTCATCTGACTTGACGATATTACATCCTTGGGAGCCATGTGATTATATAATCTAGGCTTAGATCCATATCGCCATCGATAGATGAAACAAATTCACTTGTGTTCGATGGAAACAATGTATTTGTGGTGACGCGGAACTGTCAACACGTGGATTATTAGCGGTGCATGTTTTATAATACACATGATTAAATACAATGTACTTAAAGAACAAAGACAAGAGGATATGTTTATAACTGACCTCTATCAGAGGGTCTCACACCCGTCCACCCCAAAGGCTCGATCGTAGGACGAACATAGGCACAGAGTTAATGTTTACATTTGACACCAAAGCACGTCGCCCCGGTCGGGATATTTTTCCGTTTCTTTATACAATTGTTAATTTAAAAATTGTTTGAATCATATATAAATATAAAACATGTATGTATTGTTTACATTTTTCCAAAATTCTATGAAAAACAACAATATACACGTAATGCTGCGTCAAAATGTAAACAAAGCCATGTGTTTCTTTTTTAAAAAAGTAGTCCTTTTACGTTGCACAGAACATTTCCTTACGCAAGTTCAAAGTTCAATGTTACCATGCAGTTATGGTAAACAAAATCGGCTAGTTTTAGCGTATAGTGACCAAGCCTAGCAAGTGTAAATATAAGCTTATGTATGCGACACTGTAAAAGCCAGATAAATGATGGTCACGCTTGTTGTGAGATATGCTGTTACAAACAAATCCAACAATACGATAGAAGAGAAAAGGCTGATTAGAAATTCAAGTATTAAAACATTGCAAATATTATATCATATCAACTTACTCTTTACACGCGTTGATATTGGTGTTATATTTCCAGATTTAGTTTTACATCTATGGTAAACGTGTTGATAAGTGAAACATGCGGTTATTGTAGATACTGCAACATCGACAGCTTAGTGAATGTTATACAAGTGAGTAAGCTCTCTCTAAATTTGTTGGTGTCATTTAACCAACAGCTAGGGTCATGTTTGTTTGATTAATTACCATGGTCATGTAAGTACGGCCTCCCGTTACGTGTATACGGTGTGTTGCGTTTCTGATGTACGAAATGCGTGTTTTGGGAAACTGCGGTATAATCATGTTGTGTCTTCTTGTATAGTGGAAATGTTGTCCTTTTTATAGTGCTATATCACTGAAGCATGCCGCCGAAGACATCAAGCCCCCGAAGATACCAAGCAACACACCCAACCCGGTCACAATATACTAACAACGGGCGAACCAGTCGTCCCACTCCCGTTATGATGAACATGTATGTGGTGTGTTGCGTGTATGAAGTGAGTAGTGCGTGTTTTGACACACACCTGTAAATTTGTCTAGTGCCTTCGTGCCCTTTTTATAGTGCTATATCACTGAAGCATGCCACCGAAGACACCAAGCAACACACCATATCCGGTCACATTATACTGACAACGGTGAACCTGTCGTCCCACTCCTTTAATGTTGAGCTCCCCCTTAACATATTGACCCGTCAAATGCAAGCTGCACTGAACATTTCTTGGAATTTGGTGATGATGAACCATAAAACGTCATTATAAACACTATGTTAACATTATATTCAAATACATGACTGCAAAGGTAAAAGACTAATTTCCTAAAGTTTAATTATAATGAATTGAAGAAGATATAGTATAGAGAGCCTTTACAATAGCGCGATCAAAGACCCAAATCAGATCCATATCAACGCTCTAACGAACGGAAGTCGGCGTATTGGTGGGACATTACACGTGGTGTGGACATTCATACGACGATTTATCTGGTGTTCAGAGAAAGGCCACGTTACTAGAAATGTTCTTTGTCTGGCCAACGTTTGCCAATGTTTCATTAATGGCGTGGTGGTCAAAAAGATGGCAATACCATTTCATTTTCCCACTTTTATGAACTACTTTGTTTGGCTGCGTTCAAACCTGATATTTCTTATCACAACACAAGGTCATTAACATTAACAGACAAAGTAATATTCAACATATACGAGAGAGACACCAAGGCCATAGCACCGCCTTATGAGGTTGCTGAGTCAATATTGACAAAACGGTTTTTTAAATACACCAAACAACACGCATTGTTCGGCTGGGATATTTATTCATTTACAGTAGTTTACTTTGATACATGTTTTCATTTATCTAGTTCAGATTCGAAATGTGGTGAATTTTCATGTAAGATTTTCATATTAACATAACTTATCAAGAATTCAATAATGCTTGTTAAAAGACATTTTTAAACATTTTCTTCATGTTTGAACATATGGTTTATTAAATGATATAGTTACAGAAACAGTGAAAATTTGATCTGTGATGTTTTATGTTTAATACGTTATTTGACGAACTTGCTTACATGGTGCAAAGTCTACTTTCTGTTGTTATGTGACGATAGTCAGAGTTTATAGCCAAATACATTCTCCTGGATTATATAGATTTTGACCTACGGGTGCACGCAATGGTATACTTTATCTATCATTGTAAATCCACTCCCCAGTTCGACATTGGTGATTTCAGTACAATGAACATTAATCTTTGATGACGGATCAAGGTGGAAACACGACAGTGACCTGATCATCATTCTGCATTTAAAAGGCAAATCCGCAGTAATGAGGAGCCACCAATCAAATGTTTCGTGCATCAAACAGATTACAATTGATCTCATATTGCTCAAATCTGTCGTGTATTAGCCTCATTGGCTTTAATTTACCGAGATTGACTTGTTTCATACCATGTATGTATCACAACTTTCTACAATGAGTTTACGTCGACTTAGAAGTCTTAGGCTGCCTGTGATGGGTGATTCAGTGCGATTGCTGGTCGATATACAAAGTCTACAATGAACACACTCCGGATTACTGCTGTATATTTTATGATAAAGCACTAGTTAAACTGCAAAAATGGCATGTCTTTAGCGTTTTATCTGAGAACCCTTGTCGTCACGAAATATCTCTTTTACGGCTATTAAATTCAGCGAATTATATTTAAAATTAAATTTGCGAAGATGAACATCTCAAATTTAAAATAACATGGAACGTTCTATTAACATAAATGATACAGTGCTAATTGAGACTAAGAAATCGCAAAATTCGTGGAAGTAGATCGCACGCGAAACATTAGTTGGTTTTCAGTATTTGACTCCGTGATCGTGAAACTGAAAATGGCGTAATTTATACAACGTCACAAGATATTGGCATCTGTTCAACCATTTATACTCTGTTGATATCTCGTCCGTAATTAATACAGTTCCAATTTGAATCAATGTCGTGTCCCACTGTCTTGATTCGTTCAATTGGCAATGTAATAGACATCAGTTGAATCAGTTTTATCATAGATATCAAAGTAGATGCGATGATGAGACACTAGATACACTATATATCCACAGTTGATTTGATTTGTACAAAAGCTACAGGATTGACACCTTTATCAGTGTATTTCCCAGATATAAAAGTAACTGTTTTGTCCAATTGATTGGTAGATCAGATTAACGAGGGTGTGAAGTCCGAGTGTGTTTTAGGACATAGCAGTAATTTCTTGCTGTAACTTAGAAATAGTGGAACGTTTCCCCTAACCAACAATACTAACATCAGATATACTGTCTTAATGATGCATGTTGCAGTCAATTTAGTATCATTTTTTTCAAAATACATTTTGTAAAGTTATCACCACCACATTTCAGTTATGTTAAAATTCAGATTATAAAAGTCGTCCATAGTTGTTTTTTATATTAAAATATTACGAAAACACATACTTATCAAAATATTTAATAATCAAAATTGCAAAAAAGTAGATTAATGTGATGCAGATAAAAAAGAGAACAAAAAGGGAACTGCCCTTTCCAAATAACAAGAGAATTTCTTAAACAAAATTCCAACCAATCCTATCTCCATCGGCCATGTTAATCTGCATGCTTGATTGTGAAATATGACTTTGGAAATAAAGAGTTGCTGACCTCCAAATTAAACTAATGAACAAACAGCATTGCAGCTGTGTTTAAGACTTAATGTGGTCCTTTCCTGTGTTGTTTCTGAATATTCGTGTTTTAGTGTTTCTATAAGCGGCCAGGAACTTCGCTATTCCTGTTACCGCTCGATCCTACGGATCCGTCACACGCAGCAATCCGTGACTAATCCTGGCCACCACAGGCCATCCCGACATGTGCTCTCTAAGTAGGGCGTTCATTCAAACACAACGTAGTTGTAATCAATTAAATTATGATATACTTATATCACCTCACACTTCCAAAAATCAAGATTTTTTATATTGTAAGAGAAGAGTTCATTCAAGGCAAAAGCATGATGATTCAAACACCGAATAGCTACATCCGAAAATGGGTTAAACAAGATTAGAAATGGGAATTTCTAAGGATTTGTCATGCGCTATCAATGAAAGAAACAAATAAGCTAATTTCAAATACTATGACTTGATATCCAATAATTGATAAGGAATCAGAGATTATAATGGAGAAAGCTGAACTTTCCCACAGTCGTCACCGACCTGCATCGCTACGAAGGAACCAATCTTTTCTAAATATGGAACTTCAGTTGTTGGTTTGAGTATTAATTTCCTTTGCGAATTTCCCCTCCAATTTCGTCGCTCTATAACTTTTTTTAATTATTGATCGTTCTATTTAAAATGAAAACATTAAATTACGTCGTCGTTCACTACAACAATCAAAAATGAGCTTATAAAGGTTTTAATTCAGAACATTAGCGTGTCTGCAACATTCTAATAATACCAAGGACTTTGATTCGATAATTATTTAAATATCTAGACTACCCACTATATACCACGTGTGATGTTCAGCAAAGATTTCTTTTGTTTACTGAACAAGCTTTGGTACTCTTCGATCAGGACAAAGCTACCACTTAAAAGATCAGTGCTGTATATTTAGTTCAATTATATACCAGAAGGGATAAAGCATACTGCAAACTTTGGAATATTCGCGTTTTCATATTTTCTTTAAAATTCACAAGCATGTCCTTACATGAATGGTGGTCCTATGAAAATCGCGACGTTATATGTCCATGCAAATGATCAAGTTGACACGCTGTGGTGATGTACACAACTGCAGCAGTACACTACATACATTCATTGTTTAAAGTGCACACAATGGTGATATCGCTGTAGGATATAATATCTATATATCTGTTGATAAAACGTGTGCATTGAGCTACATTTCTAGATTTCGTTACTCTCACTTAAAGTAAATCTCTCCGGAAATATCTCTGTAAAGTTTTATTACTATAGAAAATTACATAATATGCATCTTCTCTATTGAGGTAAATCATAAAATGTGATTTATTTCGTTTTCAAAAGCAGCAATGTTCCCGTTAGTTTAGAGGCTGGTCCGTCGAGGTTACATTGGACTTTCTGAAAATTTAATTATCGTGTATTTAGAGCAATTTCGACTACAGTGTTATTACTGTGGATTGTAAGAATGGTTTACGGATACGCAGACATTATACTACTGTAAAATAACGGGATCATAGTTAGTATTTTAATAGCTTTCGACAGTCTTTGTGATAACACGCAACTCCCAGATGATATTATTTTCTGCGTGTTATTTACTTTGATATATTCCTTTCGACACCTAAGTTGATTTGCGCATATGCCACAAGCTCAATTGAATTGGAATCCCAGATGATTGCACGTTACCAATATATCTAACCGTCATTTATACAAATCGCATTGCAGAGCGAGAAAGCGTGCTGATATCAGAGGATACCGATAAAATTCGCGATTGATGCCACCATTCAAAAGTTCTATTTTACTAACGAAATTGCTCGCAAAACAACCATTAATTGTTTAATAATATTTTAACAGCATTTCTAAAGTTAAATGGACACCACCGGAACCATAAACATCTTCATCTGACAGAGTCAAATGTCGATCATAAAACAACACTTATGAGACTATTCTTGTATTAAAGTGGGTTGTCTTGGTAAATCTTTTAGATATTTTTTCTCCGTTTCTGGGGTGTATTGAGGCATGTATTTTAATTGTACGCTGATATGTTTAACTCATATAGTTCATGTAAGTGTTCGTGATAGCCGTGCCGTCCGTAGATTCAAAGAAAGTGGCTGTACACGAGCAAATAACATCCGATCCTCATTTCTACAGTATCAATTATTTCATTATAAATTAACACGAACATACTGTACTCTCCTATACACATATTTTACACGTGCAATATGTAGGCGTTAATAGGATCCTTTTAATAGTTTGTATAGTGACGGGTGTTACAGTACATAAAACTCATACAAGCATATAAAGATTATTCTACCCGAGAGTCACAAAATGTAGACATATACGTCCTTGAAAGAATACTGCATATCAATTATCCAAACATGGACATTGAGTGATAACTTAACGTAAATCTCTGTTTGTATCGTAATATTACCAGCATGTTGTCTGGAATACACAGCGTTTGTGACGTCGTGATGTTGTAACGCACCGGTAACCATATATTGCAGAAGATAAACTAGTATTACATCTGTAGGTTTGCGAAACCATGCCAACTAAACAGAACCTTTAAACACGATGTGATTTGATACTTGCATTGCTACAATTTTTCGTATTAATATTCAGTGCTTATTAACTTTTGCAAGTAACAGCCGCAATGTAAGTATATATGTAAATCTGCACACTATTGTATATTCAACATTGGGATTTTCTGATATTACAGCTGTGAAGTGGCCTGTGTCCTTTCCGAGGTTATCCTGTCTACCTTCATCTTTCTCGTATTTTGTAGCAGCTAGATACCCTGCTAGTCTTAACCTGTAATACCTCTGCGCCATAACACTAAATAAATAAAATGTAACTTTATCAACATTGAAAATTCTAAACTCAACACGATTATCAAATCGTTGTTTTTTCTTGACCTTTTCTCCAACATGAACCAAATAATCGCCATTTTCACAATATTTGTTTTTGAAATATTTGTATAGTACGTGTGGCCGATATAAAAAATGGAACATAAATGTAATCGTTTTACAATGATATATGTAAAAATGTATAATATACGTTATATATGTTAGTCAGAGAAGAAAGATCAGAATAACATCAATGTAAGGAAAGCGACACAATCTTTAACATAGGAAAGATCGTTATGCGTTAATAAAAAAATCATCAAATCAAACGAGCAAAGGCTATATTTGAAGCATAATATATGTACTTGACAGAAATTTCATACATTTCGTACATGTAAGGTAAATGAAAAAGACAATGACAGGGTGCATCCTCATATCAGGAAGAGATTTTAAGAATAATTTAATATGTGAAATAAGACGTTTTGTATTATTCATTGGAATTTTCATTGATTTTGCAGACATGGAATGACGTCATGCTAACGTGGAACGCGTCGGAACATGAGAACATCGAAGTAGTACATGTGCCTCACGACCGAGTATGGCTGCCTGACATAGTCCTTTATTAACTTGTAAGTTTACAACATCTGAAAATCTCCCGAAACGCAACACGATTATCAAATCGTTTGTTTTTTCTTGACCTTTTCTCCAACATGCACCAAATAATCGCCATTTTCACAATATTTGTTTTTGAAATATTTGTATAGTACGTGTGGCCGATATAAAAAAATGGAACATAAATGTAATCGTTTTACAATGATATATGTAAAAATGTATAATATACGTTATATATGTTAGTCAGAGAAGAAAGATCAGAATAACATCAATGTAAGGAAAGCGACACAATCTTTAACATAGGAAAGATCGTTATGCGTTAATAAAAAAATCATCAAATCAAACGAGCAAAGGCTATATTTGAAGCATAATATATATACTTGACAGAAATTTCATACATTTCGTACATGTAAGGTAAATGAAAAAGACAATGACAGGGTGCATCCTCATATCAGGATGAATTGCAAAGAGATTTTAAGAATAATTTAATATGTGAAATAAGACGTTTTGTATTATTCATTGGAATTTTCATTGATTTTGCAGACATGGAATGACGTCATGCTAACGTGGAACGCGTCGGAACATGAGAACATCGAAGTAGTACATGTGCCTCACGACCGAGTATGGCTGCCTGACATAGTCCTTTACAACTTGTAAGTCATACAACAGTCTGGTCAATCTCCCCAAACGCCTACTTTGATATGTTTTGCGTCGACGTACTCTTCAAGTGAAATCCTTAATAATGAAAATAACGTGGCCCCGATACCCCAGATATTACCTGTTGTTATATATCATAACTTTATTATCCCCCGCGAAACGCGTCTGCGGGGGATACAAATTGGGCTCCGTTCGTTCGTCCGTCTTTCTGTCTGATATTCTTTTCCGGGCTATGACTAAAAAACCGTTTACTGCAATCGCAGCTCCTTAAAACTTTCTATATATATCAGACAAGTGTCCTAGTTGTGCCTTTTGCTATTGCGGGCCTTCCATTTTTGAAATTGTGTCCGTTATAATGGAAACTTGATCAAAATACCAAATTACTGTTTCCTTTTGTTAACTCTAAAACTGTTCAACGCAGTTCCATGAGACTTTCTGAATATATCAAACAAGTGCCCTAGTTGTGACTTTTGCTATTGCATACCTTCCATGTTCGGTGTGTTTTTCTGTTACAATGGAAAGTTATTAAAAATATCAAATTACTGTTTCTTTTTGTTTCCGGACTATAACTCCAAAACTGTTCAACTCAGCTGCATGGAATTTTCTGAATATATTGCCCTAGCTGTGCTTTTTGCTATGGCGGACCTTCCATATTCGATATTTTTTCTGTTACCATGGAAAGTCCAAAATACCAAATTACTATTTCTTTTTGTTATCTGCCGTTATTTTTTCAGTTTTACAAGACTCGCTCACAAGTAAAGTTATACTTGAATACTTGTTACTTTGAACTTGACGTATTTAGGGTTTTATACCAACTGTGGGGCGCGAGGGATAATGTCACGCTTAGCGGCTCCTTTTCTGTAAGTTATTATTACTAGGTAAAGAGAATATTGTATCATTTAAGCGTCAGTATTCACCAGATTTTGAGCTTAACGCCTTCAACATATTTTATCTATACGTTTGTAATTCTTCATATTGTAAACAGCAACAACAACAACAACAAAAATAAAAAAATACAATAAACCCAGAAAAACATTGACACCAGTCCGAATTATACACACATCTGTGTTTAAATAAAATTGATTTGATATTTAAATGTTTTGAAATGTTTTTAATGTGATATTTACATGCCGATAACTTTAAAATATGCTAAGCGATAAAGTAACGTGCTTAAAAAAAACATTCACAGTTGACGTTGTGTACCTTGATATAATGCTTCCGCGTTCACAAGTGCTTCCTGCTTGCGGAATTTTTTAAATTGTTTACATAAACAGAATTTCAAGCGATAACTCACATTTTTAATGAAATGCTCATTATTATAAGTATACCAATGTCACAATAGTTCTCATTTGTTAAGCCAAACCACATTTAGGAACGTATATATCAATGCATAAAGAAAATGCAATAGAAAGTTTTTTATGTATAATTATTATTATTGTTTTAATAATTTTTCGTTTTATTCAATAGGCATATAAAAAAATTCCTTTCGCAGAAGGACTCTCGCACCAATTTCCATATTTTAATATATTATTCACAACCTTCCGCCACTTTCACTTTCATTTCAGATATCATTTCCTCGTTATTACATCTCATCCATTCATATCCTTCCAAAATAAATTGATAGATAATTACTTTAAATAGTGTATTTAGTTAATTTCCAGTAAATATGTCAGGGGAGACTACTCTCATATAAAACAAGTAAAAGGGAGACTACCGATGATCAGTTCCACGTGCTCTACCACACGTATTCAGTTCCACAAACGTAAAAACAAATATGCATCTGAAAGATGATTGTAGCATACTTACAAAACAATAATTTGTGATATCATGATATGTCGACATAGAAACAGTTAATTGACTTCGAATTCGTAATGAACGCGAATCTTTTCTTGATACAGACGCATTAGCCGATTTCTTCCGTCGGAATATGCAATTAGCTTATATATGGTTTGAGCTAAAGACCTGAATAACTAAACATAAGAATATTGATTGTGGAACTCATTGATACCTTTGTAAAATAAAATACACTTATTTTGAACTCTAAGCAATGAACGCTATGCGTTTTAGGCTTCCATTATGCATTCTCTTATTATGTTTGAAAATGATACCGAAGGACTGATGCATCCTTAATGTTCACCACAACACGTTAATATTGTAGTGCGGATCCTCGATTGAAGGAACAAAGAGAAGCCCTTGTGGTTGTAGAGTCCAACGGAAACGTGCTATGGATGCCACAAGCTATCTTAAGAAGCTCCTGTCAATTCGACACAACATATTTCCCTTTTGACGAGCAAAAATGCCTCCTTAAATTTGGATCATGGACGTATGATGGCAAGAAATTAGGCTTACAGTTCAAGGATAAGTTAGAACAATTTTCACTGTCTGATTACATGAAAGGGACGGAATGGACAATTACGGAAAATTATGCAGTTAGGAACGAGAAATTTTATGAGTGCTGCCCTGATACACCCTACCCAGATTTGACGTTCAATCTTAGTATCAAACGGAAAGTGGCATTCTACAGTTTCATCCTCATCCTCCCTTGTGCTCTGCTGTCAACACTAACGCTGGTGATTTTCTGGGTACCTCCGGAGTCTCCAGCCAAACTTGTTCTGGGTAAGTAATGTACAATGCATTTAAAAAGTGGTTAAATTGTTTACTATCTGACATTCTATCTCATAAAACTCCCACATAAAACTCTTAACCCCCCCCCCCCCCCCACTCCCACCCACCCACACTTTCTCGATATTATGGGATCATAGCTTGGTAACGCTAAATGCCATATTAAGAGCTAGGGCTTGATGCCAGCAAAACATAGTGAACCATTCTTTCAAATTTCTTAACCAAACTTATCTGAAATTATGTGTCTACAAACATCCGATTGCGTTTACTCTATATTTAACGTTTTATAACATGATTATGTTATCGGTGTGTACATGCGTCTAGAAAAGGTTTCAGAGTAACTACATGTATATCGTAAAACTCATGTTACTACATTTTGGGAGCTTACTTTGCTTCCCTTTCAAAGCTTTGTGGCATTGGCATCAGAGCAACAAGTTATATAAAAAATAACGAGGTGGGTAGATATAGCATGCAGGGCAAATATGGATTCGACCGACTTGTGCCATGTGCAATTGAAGGGAAACGATAAATATTCAAAGTTGTTCATATCGCAGACAATTCACAGTAAAGCACTTTATCATATACCAAACGTTATCGATAGTTATAAGCTAGGTTAGATTTACCATCACAATGCATAAGTCATGTCAACCTTGATCAATCTAATTGTGATAAAATAATAGCTTGGTGTATTTCAAGCTTTAGAACAAATGTAACCAGAAGCTTTTACGGCGAATGTCTGCCTGAATTCAGTTACATACCCGGTATTATCATAGAGAGATATTAAAATGCCATTTTGTTTTTACTCATCACGAATTTAAGTAATATTTATCCACACAGTAGTGAATCCCGAAAATTTGGTATTCTAAACATTTAAATGAAAAATAGTAGATATCAAAATACCACTAATTGTTTTCATATTTGGAAGATACCGTTCTTCATCCATCGGTGACATGCTATCAACGATTATCATTATTTTTTATCATTAATTCTTTAATTCTTAGTTTAAAGAGATACGTTCATAATACATAACCATGCATATTATCTTTAAAAACTGTTCCGTGATGACTGAAGACGTCTCTAGACATCACTGAAAGCTTTGCAAGCGTCACGCCAATAGTTTGCTTACAACATTTTCATTTGTATGAGCAATCTGACCTTGGCTGTAGACGTCGAGGGCAGAAACTGGCAAGCTTCGAACTCAACGCTACTTATCGCACAGCATTTTGAACTCGAATAGGTGTATCAATTTCCATAGCCATTAAGGAAACGTAATGTTTGTAGCGGAAGACTGTTATACAGCTTTATTGTCTAAAAGTCGGATATCGACCACTTTCTCATTGAACATCAAGTGCACGCGGTGAGCCAGATCTACATATAGGGTGATGGAGCCTGTTCCACCCTCCGAAACCTTCTACTACAGTCTCGGCCTAGCCTAGGCTGGTAATTATCGTCATATAGACAGGCAAATAGCAACCCCGTGTGTTATGTGACATACCAATTGTGAGTGGAAGGAGGAGGGCATGGCCGTCTGGTAATGGAGGTTACATACAGATCAAAAATCAATTAAAAACCGACATATGCCTCGCCAGTCTTATTTCGACTGAAACCTTCTGTATTCAATTTCTCTAAAGACAGTTTTGGAGTATTCGAAGTAGTTTGTTGGTAAACATATTTGTTTGCAGTCTAGGAGGCAGTGGATCCCTTCCGGAACAAACTTCCTTTCGTTTTGGAATTCATGATCCAGTAGCAACCAAGAACGTTTCTTCATAACGAAGGCATGCTATTTGAAGCCACGTGTTTACAAGGGAGCTAATTTTCAGTTTATCAAATTTGGCTTTCAGTGGCCGGTGCGCCTGTCACACCATTACGGAATGATTTTCACTCGTTCCATTTGAAACATTTAAAAAAAATCAGTATGACAAAGTCGTTATTTAGGTTAATAGCGTGTACATTGGTCTCTTTTACCTACTTACAACTAAAATAACAAATAGTATAGCACTATTCTATAGTTTAATGCTTTATTATATTTTGCATATCGATAATCGCGTTATTTACAAACATCTTCCAGAATTTACTCCTTGGCGACGGTAATTAACAAATGTATATTGGCCTTTGACCTTGTGCAGTTTTGATTACCACCACCTCAGGTTAAGTATTATGAAATATTTGTATAATATATAACCTCTCATGTAATATTTACTTTACTCAATACATGTATGTAAATGTACTGAATAATCCCTCATTCAAGGTCTTTAAAAGTTGGAATGCAATTGGATATTCTAAACCATGTCATTGTTGAATAATGTACATTAATATTTTCTATTGTTAGCATTTATCGTCTTTGCTTCCTCCTCTCAACCGCTTACAACTGGTTCCGTACACGTGTTCCCATATAACCATCAGCTGAATTTCCTTCAGCTTACCAGGCTCAAGATGCCTACTGAATATAAGGCCACGATGGATTCTTCTTTTCCGTTTCCATAATGCTGACTTCAAAATGTTTAACTCCGATAAAACCCCAACTTTGAAAGTTTGAATGCTATTTCTAAAATTGCGAAGATACGTTCGAGGAGGGTCGTTTGTCTACAATGATATGCAAATTCTACTCATGCTTACAATACTAATCTAGTCACGAGAGCGGCGAAGCACCAACTAATTGTTGACAAAAATTCCTTGAAAATATTTTGGAATTAGATCAAGAACGAATTCATCAGTGTTTTGCGTCGATCCTAATTTGAATCAGATCGAAGCATATATCGTAAATCAAGTTACCGGGAAAAGCACGCAACATGCAGAATGCTACAGGTATAATTACCTCAGCGTCAGCCAACAGAGGGCGTTTCTGGTTACGTCATTGATTTTCATCCATGTTTCTTAACAAACCAAGTCATATGTCTCGCGTGCTGTTGGTAGCAGATTCGTCTTGAGAAGCTATATCTAGATTTTTAATTCTACATTTCTTCTCTTATTTAGCATTTCGTGCAATGTTACAGACATGCACCACCCAGGTTACCAAATCCATTGTTCTGCCTTTACTATTGAAATATGAATCACACATTTTTATGGAATTACAAATTCCCATATCCAGCTTTATCACATCACGTCCCTTGTTCACGTGTTATCATTAACTAGACTTTGGTTTGTATAATTCAACAATTCAACAATCAGCTTCAAAATAGAAGCGTGAGTGTGGATATACGGTCATTGTCGGTTGTTTGGTTGACTAAGCCCCATTTACAGTCAGGGTCATTTAATGATAATGTGGATAAAATGCACATATAGTGGGACATCCTCCCCAATAAGCACGCTGCCAATTACACCGAACTAAACGCATTATACTAATAACGCACCTCACCTCTTTTTAGCTGAGTGCTAAACAGGAGCAGAAACAAATACTTTCATAGAATAAAGTGTCTTGGATAGAGAACAGAACCTAAAGCCTTTCTTACAGCGGCGAACTCTCAACTCAAGACCAAACTTTATCATAAAATAGGTTAGACAAGCCAATTACCTCAAACAGTCGCCTTTTCGACTCTGTCTTATTCCATATTTTTTCGTGTGGGGTTTCTGTCTTTTACCAGTATTTATATGAAAAAAAGAAGATTGCTATACTGATAATACATCGCTGCCTCTGCAATCATTGTAAACAATGTGACCATAGAACCTATCAGAAATATTTCTGTCTATTGATATAAACAATTTATATCACAACTACAAAGATTCGTTTTGAATATGAACCTAAAACACATTATTCAGTAACCTCACAATATTAGCTTCCAAACTACCTCATCAAAGAGCGTGTTTCATAAAATAGAGTAAGTATATGTTGTATGTGGTGATGCAACTAAACAGCCATTCTTCTTTTCCACATCCAAACGACATATATGTTCCGGTCATCTTATGTTTTGGGGTGGCGTCTTAATTATAACGCATTAGAAGGCTCACTTCACCAAATAGTTATGCGACATCGGATATTGTTCAAAGTTAATATATTGTTGTCTATATTATACAATAAATGTTCTCGCCTTCATCAAATGTAAAATCGTATGTTACAGTTTGTTTTCTACTCGACAGGTATGAATGTATTCGTGGCCTTTTTCGTGCTGCTGTTGCTTCTCGCCGATTCCACTCCAAAGGCTGCAGATTCCATTCCATTAATTGGTATGTATATATCTGCAGGAATCCGTAATGTCGGTTAAGCTTTAGAGTATACCATATTCACTATATATCGGAGCTGCTGTATAAGCCGAGTATTTTATGGGATATTATTTAGCTTTTAATTGTATTTTAGTCCGCCTCAAACGCCGATATTTATGTACACGATAAGTACACTGAAAATAAGTTCGCTCCATTGATACATTGTAAACAATGAACTGTAGTCTTTTTACCTTACTATTGTTGGAGTTAAGATATAATTATTGTCATTCTTCCTCCAAAACAACAGACAGTTCTTAATCCTTTCTGTTATCCGTCCATGTAAAATCATCCGAACCATACTGAAAATCAATATCAAGGTTTTTTACGCAGATATAGCTTGGTAAATGATGATGAACTACTGATGTAATTAGACAAAGAGTGCTTTTGTTTTGGTAAGCCCGCACACAAGCACCACCCCACAGGGGCGCCCTCTGACGGTCTATATAAGACTGCTACGTGGGCATTGCACAGCAAATAAGTGATTACTCAATATAATGCACTCTTGTTATCACCAAACGACATGTAATGTGCCTAGTCTGCCTACAGCAGAGGCGTGGTATGAAAACTTTCCTTGTCGGATATAGAGGAAGGTTAGTTATCCAGACCTACCATATACTACCTCCGTCTTAGACACTGATATTAACCTCATTTTGTATTTCAATAATGTTAACTGCATCCTATTTAATTATCCCTGTTGTTGATGGTTTCATAATTGGAGTTATTATTATGTGCGTTTTTGAGTGGAAATAATGTCAGAGTATTCCATCATTTATCCCCTATTTGAGCAGGATTCCGGAGACACTATCGCGATCATAAGTAAACTCCGATTAGCTTCTATTCCGTCTCGAGAACCTACGAAACAGACATCATGGGTCGTTTGATAAGAATTGGTCATCAATATTCGCTTATTATGTACTATTCAGCTCGGTAAGTACTATTACTAGAGAATGACCGTCCGACTGATGGGTTCAATATCAGAGTAGATGACAGATGAATGTGTACGACATAACATAGCCACATTTTCGTACAATAATCCCCCACATTTAGATGTTCTTTATTAAACTCAAACTTTGTTAGCTAAGAGTAACACGGGCATGGATTGGCCATGGAAAACGCTGATGGCCAACAAATTATAGGCTCCTATCAATTGCCTGTTATGATAGACGATCTGATACATGTGTTTTTTATGAGTATATATTGCTGCTTGTGTGGAGACAGAACTAATAACAAAGGCCAGCAAAGTGTACAGTCAGATTAGAAAAATGTCAACCAGGTTGAAGACACAAGCAATGATCGAAAGGAAATTACAGACACGACCTAGCCGTCCCCGGATTTACTGTAGAGCGCTGGAGATCAGGGGGAATAAAGTGATATTGATCCATGTTTTGATATGTCTAAAATGTACACTGAAATGATCAGAAAACGAAATGAGAGCAGATTACGTAGCCGGATGACTACTGTTTCTTATTCTGGGCTTGTCACCAGCAGGCTACTTGTGTGCATGAACCAGGTTAATATATCGATGTAAGTAATGCACTCATATAATACCTGTTAAGGACTGCCAACAGAGTTACAGGGCTCCTTTAGCGACTCGTGCTCACAGGCCAATAACGGATCAAACCCCAAATGCAGTGCACTTAACATGTAAAAACAAAATGACGCCTTTTACCGTACGACCAGACGCTCAAAACAAGCTCGTCTAGCTTTTCTAAAACGCAACACCCTTATACATATTGGAAAATGGCATACTCTTTTCAGACACATGTAAACGTCGTTCCAGCAATAGTACCATCACTTAACCTCTTAAAATTTTCTAGATAACGGTTAATTTAGAACAATGGCCAGCAATTATAATTATGTTAATTTATATTGTACAAAGGCCTTCAGTTGGTTTCAAAATCGTTACAATAACTCAGATGAAAATGATTTCAATAATGTACACAAGACACCTTAGGGCGCAGTCTTAATTTCAGTCTCAATCATCATGATCAAACTGGTATTCACCATGAAAATAAGTTATTGGGCGGAACATAACTGGTTCAATATTGTAGCTAAGTATTGGAGAGGTATTACTCGAAAAAGGTCTTATCATAGGGCATCACATAAGTATATATTCAATGCGATATCTGCAGAAAACTTGATTCACAGTCCATAATTTCCAGGCATCTTTTTAGTTTGATAATTATCATTTACAGATGCAGAGTATGTGTATGAAATTGTCGCGTAAATGCTGTTTTTGTAATTTTGATATTTTAGAAATATTTATTGATTATTGTCATGTGCGACTTTTCAATAAGGTTAGTACCATGCAAGTTACTATGGTATGACACCTATCTGTTTATCTGTTTTCTCTTACATGAACGATGTAGGATAGTGTTGTAAAAGTCTGTAGATTCACATTTCACTATTTTCTTGTATGCACATCTATATAATATTTGATCTAATAAACTGTTATTAATCTTTGTTTGTTGATAATACCGATTTCATACATGAAAATCGTCAATTCTATATTTAAAAATAAAATTTATGCCTTAACATATTTTAAAAGTTATTTGTATGTGACGTAAATTATTCGCAAAAATCTGCAGGGGATTATGTATGAATATCTTTTTATCAAAATGCATCCTTTTTATTTATTTATTTTCCTTCGTTAATCTACCATGAACTTAATCATGTAGATATCTTTTATCTTAACTGGGAAACTTGTTACTAAGAAACATTTGTTTACAAATAATACTCTGGCTATTGATATGTGAATCACCGTGAGCAATCAAACAGGACGCCCAATCAAACGAATTTGTGAAGAACAATATTCCTCGATCGTCTACACAACTATATGCTTGTTTGAATATCAATCACGATTGTAGGGAAAAACGAAATATAGTTGCATTTTGAAGTTTTTCTTTTTCAATTTTCAAATTTTTCTCATAAGAATTGAACTAGAAAATTGTGTCCTCCGATGTACATAAACCCAAAACCGAGGTGTACTCTTGTTTTTACTTATATGAGTGCAACTCGGTGTTCGGTATGCATCGTTCCACTTATCGTTATCTGGTTTAATCCTGAAACAATAGCATTTTATAGTCAATCTGCTAAGCATGTCCTGTAGATGCTTTACAATTTTGATAAGAAATACACTGGAAATATCTCCTTCCGCAAGCTTGCAAAGCATTTCACGGATCCTGAGATAAACGGTTCCTTTTTTACATGGATCTGTGATATGTTGATTGGCAATAATTTAATTCACATGTTTTAATTCTTCCTTTTATTTTTGAATGCTGAAGTAGATAGATGTAGTGTAAAATAAAACCTCCAAATTGCACAGGAAAGACGCATGTCACGTGGGGTCCAGTAGGACCACGTTTGAATTGCCATTTTATTATATAATATAACCTGCCACCTCCAATACATATATACGGCTACATAGCCTTTAGCAAGGAATTATTTTGCAGCTAATCCTTTAAATCAACATCTTCCTGTTCAAACAGTTTAATCGTTGCATATATAGAACAGACCTTTCTTTCCCATTTACTAGTTTTGTTAAAAAATCATGATTTCAGAATAACGTTTAAGGTTTGAATATGCGCGGCAGAAATTATTTTATGAAATCGACCTTATGTATTGTTTTTTTTTTGTAAAGGTGTATAACACACACCTGTGTACCACATCGTCACACACTATTTTTGCAATAAATGTGTATAAGTGGATGATGGTAATATAACTGTGTGTATTACAGGTGCGTACTTCTGTCTGAGTATGGTCATGATCACGATGTCCACAGTCCTCTCTACCATTGTTGCCAACATGTTTTTCCGCGGCGTGAGAATCAACAGGGCACCCGCCTGGCTCAGAAAGGTCAGTATACACCGCACTATAATATGCTTGACCAGCTTAAAGCTACAAAGTTTTATCAATTATTTTCTTTTTCATAAACGAAATAGTTTAGCATGAAAGGTAGATGGTCCATGATGCGTTATTTCATATACTTACCTACAAATATCTGGTACTAGGTCTGACTGAGTTCAGACAATACTGACGCAAAGCCTAATGGTTGTATGGCGATTCCGTCCTCGATATAACTGCCCTTGCAATTTTTTTTTCAATTTTAACGACGATTATTTTGTGTTCAAAAACAAACACATTACGTCACAATCATTATTTACCTGCAAAAAAGGTTAAAATTCAATATGCAACTACATAAAAGTCGTTGTCACGATTGCTGAGTAATGACGAAAATGCGGTAGTTGCAAGGATTTGGTTTGTGATGTTTCCCCCTGAGTGGTTTTTATCTACTATCAAAGCACTCGATCGTCGCTAACTAGTTATGGCTTCAGGATAGGGAACATCTTAACTATGTTTTTTTTCCAACCTGTACCCAACTGATCTACAAACTTATAATTTATTGGCTAAAATCAGTAACAGTAATAATGCCGAGGTGCGTATCTTAATTATTGTATTTACATCGTGTATGATGGTATAGGGAAACAAAATGCTAAATCAGCGGAAGTCTGTTTTGCTTTCTACAAAATCGACAGTAGTATCTGTTATATTTTTGATACTTCATTTGTGTAAATAAGCAACTGATCAAATGAACCACAGTAAAACACGGATAAGTCGAAGTCAGCGGGACCAGGCAAAATATTCGACTTATCCGATGGTTTCACTCATCCGTGGTTCTGTTCACGAAGATATTGACGTGTAATTGCTGTACTGACTGTACAGAGATGAGAAAATATACTTAATTATTAAATAATAATGGATGATTCATATAACAAGATACTATTACATACTTACATATGTTATTAGGCACGTGGTGCAACACA
Source organism: Argopecten irradians (assembly GCF_041381155.1). Taxonomy (NCBI): domain Eukaryota; kingdom Metazoa; phylum Mollusca; class Bivalvia; order Pectinida; family Pectinidae; genus Argopecten; species Argopecten irradians. The sequence goes on along the minus strand of NC_091138.1, from coordinate 11,169,454 downwards.
TCGACATTAGCACTACTCATATATAACGTTACACTCAAAAGAAATAGAGACAACGAAACCAAATAGAAAGATTAGCATGTACATGCTTACAGTATGGCTTTAAGTGAATGTATGCTCCATAAAATGTATGAAAGACAAGGTAAACAAATCTACAATTGTTCGACAGACAGCACTGTTACTGCTGCGTTGAGAAGGTGAAGGTCGCGGCAGCTGAACAAATCACAGTGTTTTTTATCGTGTACATGCTACTTCCGCAAGAAGGAATAAATAATTTCACATCATTACAACAAGTTTTGTTGGAATAAAGATTTCACTCACGTTTTATCATATATAGATAGGATGACACTGATTGCAAGATATTTTCTAATACGAATGTCTCGTTCGTGTTTACCGTAGATTATCGTTCATTTTTTCTCTTATGAACTGTCGGCGATGTATATACACTCACAAATCATGACGTTTGAAGATGCTACGTTTTATTCAAGAACTGCTCTGAAATAAGTAATGCCAGAATGTTCGACACAAAAAAGGAAATTATGGTATATTTTAGAAGGAAGGGACGGGAAAATGTATTCGATTTGACCGCAGTATATGCTTAAGCCATGTTCGATTCATCCATGCATTATTTACTAATATCAAAAAGGAAAAAATCGGGACCAATTGAAAAATTCGACTCAACCTATGTATTCGATTCAACCGTGTTAGACACAAGTGAGTTTTACTGTACTTAACACTGATTACACTGTCGATCTTTATGCTAGACTAAAGACGTTGGACATAAGACTACATTGTTCTTATCCATTTTAAAATTTTTGATATATCGTTCTCGGTGCGTTTGACATATCACTATTGAAGAACGAAAAACACAAAAATCTCAAAACTACTGCATCATTGCATAGCATTATGTCATAAACATTATTGTTCCGAGCATATTCTACAAATTGATCATCACTCTGCAAATCGAATCAGCGATGCAGATTAAGACAACATACATACACCGGTATTTCAATGGACTTGCTGTATATGCTATGATTTAATCACCTTCTATAACAATCCAATATATAAATTTCATGACTTATTATTTCCCTGTAGGTCGTTCGACCTGCTTGTCTTTTGAGCAAAGACATATACGATACCCTCCCTCGCTGTACCCTTTTGGCATACAAGGGTTTCTACCTGTTATTTACATTTCGGGAACGTTTGCCATTATCAGCCTAAAATGGATTATTTTTCCCTGTTTTTATTTCTCCCGCGAAACGCGTTTGGGATTTAACATTAGGGTATGTCCGTCCGTCCGAAATTCTTTTCCGGGGGCAATATCTCAAAAACCGTACAACGTAGCTCCTTGCAACTTTCTGTATACATCAGACAAGAGCCCTGGTTGTACTTTTTGCTAATGCAGACCTTCCAATTTTGGATTTTCCGTTATCACGGAAACTTAGTCAAAAATACCAGATAATTGTTTCTTTTTGGTTCCAGGCTATAACTCCAAAACCGTTCAACGCAGCTGCAGGAAACTTTCTGTATATATCAGACAAGTGCCCTAGTTGTGTCTTTCGCTATAATTGCGGACCTTCCATTTTTTTCTGTTACCATGGAAACTCAGTCAAAAATACCAAATTACCTTTTCCTTTTGTTATCTATAGTTACTTATTTCAGTTTTACAATACTCACATACATTTAAGGTTATAGCTGAATAATGTTAACATTGACCTTGACGTATTTGTGTTTTACATCAAGTGCGGAAAGCGGGATATAATGCTACGCTTTGCGATTCCTTTTTCTTATTTGTATTTTATGTTTTAGTGAGATAGCTAATTACATTGATTACATGTCAATCACCAACAACAAACTACATTGAAATCTTTGCTGACCTCGTATCCTTGGTAGTATATTGTGGATATCCGAAATTACTTTACTAAAATACAATAAGCTGTCATTTTCCCTCTAAAGACAACCTATAAATTTGTCTACTGGACTTTTGTGATCGCACCTGCGTATAGTAATGCTAGAGTGGGATCACGTGAAAGTATAAATAAAAATGGATAAACATTAAATACATGGTGTAATATCACTCCTAGCATATTTATATTAAATTACTTTTAGCTAAAGTGTATATGCTTGGTGAGTTCAGGATATTCTTTTTGGTTGGTTTGGCTAAAATGAATATTTTGAGTTCATCATGACATTGATATTGATGATGCGGGACAGACGATACCACACGATTTTAATTATGGTGCTGAGTTACTAAATAATTTATAAGGAAGAACACCATCCTCATTAACCTATAGGTAGGGATTATTACGTGTGACAACTTAATCTTACACATCCTAGAATTTACCACCTTCTTGCTAATCACTTCAATGTATCGAACAACGCTCGTCAACATGATTTTTACACCTTTCTCGACTTCGCCGCCAGAGGGCGTGCGGATGAAGTCAGCGGTGGTGCACGTCACAGCATGAGCTGTCATTACGTTGAGAAGGCGCCACCTATATCTTGCAAGGGAAGGTGTCACCGCACCTTACAACGTCTAATTACTTTACACTTTGCTTTAAGTTTTTTCATACTATTTCAGGAACAGGGAATTTAAATGCAATTAGTTCCCATGTTTCTTGATTTCTAGTACATTCAGTGTTCTGATTATAGCAACAGTTTTTAACAGTAACAGTTACGGTAACGATTTCCTAGAAAAGCTTTCTCCATAGCGCGTTGTGCTGGATGTATCTGATGTGTCTAACTGTGTTTATACTTTGATCATGTGGCATTATCCAGATTTCAGATTTTGTTTTATGACGGTTACGTGATTATGATGGGATATAATCATCTGAGCCTCCTGTCTAGACGGCGCCACGTGTATTGTACATTCACTAGTGGCGATATGTAGAATGTCTCACCAGATTATACCTAAACGCCAATCCAGTTTTACGGTATTTCAAAGTAACTTTTGTGGGAGATTTAATGTTATGACCCTTTTCTATAGAATGGTAAGGTTACTGTTGTGATAGTCCCTACTTGTGGCGGACATAACATACCTATGAAGTCATTCATATGTAGAAATACTTTCACGAAATGATTGTACATACGACCCACATTGCAATGTCGTTAAAACCGATTGACAAGTTTGGTTCTTACATCTTATTCTTACATAACCTTCTTTTCACTTACATCCCATTGACATTGCCTCATTCTTTGCATTAGGTTGAACGTTCGTACGTACTTGAGAAAGACTTTGGGTTCTCATCAGGGGACAAAATATCTAACAACTTATAAAAATGGCTGTTTGTCCTAATTAGCACTCCACATAAATAAAGTAGGATGACTGGTATGCCTTTATCAGTTTAATATGATCGATTTGGGTGTGCTATTCGGTGGCCGAATGGTCACGGTGTTCCGACAAGTTACTTCTAACACTCCACCTCTGGGTGCCATTTCAAATCCTCATAACTTAAGACAGTTACTAGGGACTGTAAGTCAGTGAGTTATGCACACATACTTAATATTGCACAGCTGTATCGTTGTTTTTTATCATTAATGATAAACCATATATAATACAGAATAAGTTATACTGTATTAATACACGACCAAGACAATGTGATAGCATGTTAGGATATTGGAACAGAAACCCAGTCTATGTCATTACAATATAAGAAAAAAACATGTGCATGAAAAATGTCGTTATATTCTAGCTTAAAGGCCTTTTCTCGCTTTATCTTCTTTTCTGAAGAGAATGACCATATAACGTTGCCATTTACAACGCGTTTTACCACTTTGAAGGTCCCGCAGGCAGACTTTAAGTATACGACAAGGCGTAGTTCTAGAATATAGACCCCTTATTTTCGCTTCTTCGTTCGTGTTCTGATCATCGATTTTCACACAGCCTAGGCTTTATGATATAATAACAATTTACTGCCTTTGGAAAAAAACCTCATTGCCATAAACCCGAAAAGCGTGTATATATATATGGTGAAGGAAGGCATGTATATAGTCTATGTTGCCACCCACATAACTTTCTGTAGATATAGGTAATGCCATAAACGAATTGTGTTGCCTTCAGCTTTAGGAGAGTGGCAGTTGGATTGTCTACCTATCGAATGACGATGTTTTCTTTTTTGCTGTGTGGAAGATATGCAAAATTTTATATTTTAAAAAGATATTTTACCTTTGTTTTAAAGTCTACATGCAACACCAAAACAACTGTTCACGGTAATTTTTGTTATAAAGCGGTAGGCCGCACAAACGGAATCACAAGATATGTAAGAGACGCAGTACCACAATTACGCTAATAAATCATCTACGTCCTTGAAAATTGTAAAACGAGCGGATTGGTAATTGTACATAGTGTTAAATATGACCTTTGTAACTCAGCTGACAAAGCAAGCGGGTTTGGTTCAGTCAGCATAGCTGCCCGGAGATACGGGTTCGATTACTGGTCGGGGCACACGACAGGAATGCATAGTTTCCCTGCTCTTCTGAAAATGAATAATGTGGTGATAACACGGAATTTGACAGTTGATAGCGAAACAGTACACATGTACACTGGGTTAAAGGCGCACTTAAGCTTGGCACTTTATTCCCATTGGTAGTTATTGATATCAAACTGAAGAATGAAATATTAAAATGCAACATATGAAACAGGGAGAGTACCGTGTTTTGAAATGATATAAGATGGAATATACATAAGTTTACCTGTTTGCAAGGGGCATTCCATAACGAATCGCTGTTTTTGTAGGTCTATGCTCCGTCGTTGACTTATTCAAATAAAAAACATTAAATATTTCTGTCGCAATTATGAAACAGCAACCTCTAAGTTGTTCTCATCCCAGATTGCTGTATCCTCAGATATGCGTATATGGATAATACACAACAATGACTATTTGATTAATAACTTGGATGTTTGAATTTGATATTGCTTTAGTTTTTAAGGTCGTGAAATTTCAGCTCGTGAAATTATTGACATTGTACAAAAAGATTACCTTTTGATTTAATTTAAAAGCATTTTCTTGATATGAACAAGTCTTACTTCATTGTTTTATATGCGTTATATTTTTCAGTTCATGATTGATATCGTCGCAAGGGCATTCATGATCCGAGACAAACTGATTGAAAAGCAAGCGGAACCACCACAAAAGAACAGCTGGAACATAAAGTACACAGGTGGCGCCACTTCAAAACTTCCGGAAACGGAAATGAAATTTGCCAAAGTCAGATTACTGGATGAGGGAAAAGAGGACGGATATGAACAAAATAACAAAGACTGTAATATCGAGAGGCTTAACATCATTCGTTCGAGTCTTTCTGAGGACATCAGGATCATTCGAGAGATCCTGGAAGCTTACCGAGAGAAGAAATCTAAGGCGGAGGTGAAGGAGAAATACATACGCGAATGGAAAGTCATCTGTTGTATAACAGACCGCTTGTTCTTTTTGATGTACTTGGTCGTCAATATAATTGGTATCGTTATTATTTTCTTCGGTAAGTAAATGGACGCGTAGTGTTCACGGGATTTGCAGTGATGCTAACAGACATTCTGTTATAATTTGGTCAATTGGTTCGGAAAGACGGGAAGAGACGACGACGTCTCATTTTGTATCCATTAACATGTTTCTTCCATTTACCTCTAACTTTCCTCAAAGTCTCCCGCTAGACGTCTGTTAACGTAAAACAATGGTATGATTGCATTCTGCTCAAACATTTTGTCAGCATTAAAGGCCGTTAAGGCATGACTAACTAGGAAAAAACTGTTATGATAATCAGCATGTGAACTATGTTAACACGGTGTTAACTCTTTATTTCTTATTTTTCAATTATATCTAAAAGCAGAAAGCAATTAAATGTGTTACTACTACACAACTAAACCATATTAATGTTAGTTGATTTATATAAACAGTGAAAACCTGTGGCAAAAGGAAGACCATATTATTACTTTTACCCTCCATTTTCAAAACCAATGTACATATATATGCTGGTCGAAATTTAAAAAAAAGAATAAAAATAATAAGCCATTTTGAGAACTGCAATCTATCTTTATGAACCAAATAGGTCCGGTAGTCTAAATCACGATTTTACGAACGTCTCATCCGGGGACAGAAACAAAACCAAAAGAAACCAGACAAATATTTGAAATAAAAATGATTTTTTACAAATCCTCCCAACAGACACTATGAAAAACGTTAATACTACATAAAGATGAGCATTCATGCCAAGCACCGTTCCATACAGATGTGCTAACACGACTGCGGTCAAATCAGAGGATAGTCTGATGCCAAACTGTCTAACCAGATAGCTCTTATTCCATCTGTATCAGTATCACCATCCCCAGACCAAGATAAATGCTTTATGTCTGTATCTTCTGAGTTTTCATCAAATTATTAAGAACTTGACCGCATATTATATTTGAATCATATCCGGACTAACTGGACAAGAAACATATCGTAATCATTTTTGGAATAATTTCCACTTCATTCCTCTTTATCTACTTATAAAGCTAATAATTGCGCACGCATCCGTTGTTACTCTTCCTGCTGGTTTCAAATTTAACAAGGCAGTTGTCACAGATCTCACTATAGCTCTTTCGAAATTCAGTTGGTGTATGTTCTAATAGCAGACTTGTCTTACATTTCTTTATGTTACAACCCTTTGTTTTGTATACGCGATACCCACTGTGGTTTATATACTAGACTTTTTATATCAGAAATAAAACTAATTCGTCTCTCCGTGTGTGTACGTGTGTCTGGTCATCGTGTTCCTCTTCAAAATCGTGTTTCACCACTAGACCTATAGACAATACCTTAGATTAGCATATTCCAACGATAGACTCATTTCAAAGTGAAATATGAATGAGAGCATCGAAGGTTTCTTAATCCTCCATCCTGTATGTGCGTATCTATTCGTAATGTAATTACAAACGTTTGCCGAATGTTTGTATAAAAGATTAAAAGGTTGCAAGGACATATCCGAGGCTGTCATTTTGTTTGATTCCATCGGCCTCACACAACTTCAAAGAATCGAAATCTTGGATTACGTTCAAAACCAGAAACTTTTGGCTGGGTATGTATGCTACCTGGCAATATGTTTTAAACAGAAACAGAACAGAAAGCGTTACTCAAGGGAGATAATTGCATAATTGTGTCATTATTTTATAAACTGACTTGGCAGTGGAGTGAGATGAGTAATGGAATAGTACGCTGAATCTGTTCACAGTGGAATCCACAGTACAGTGTTTCCCTCTTGACATTTTTGTCGGATTCCAATATTCAATAAATAGATTACGCAATGGAGATAAGCGACGTGTTCCATTCTAAGGACTTCGTGGTGATAGGGCATGCAATATCTTCGTGCTCTGTGTGACTGTTTCGCGAATTTTGCTCACAAAAACACATATTCTGTTATAAAATATTGATATTGAATTCAATATGAGAGTAGGACTAATTCAGACATAATGTACAGTGTATTGAAACAGACTTTGGAGTGCATGTGTGAAATCCTGTCTATTTATGTTTCCGCAAGCCGCGGGTTGGATGGCATGAACTATACCCCTCTGGTTGTGATTTCGTGATCACACCCAAATGCAGGAAAATATTATATTAGTCTCTCTGCATAGAAGCCCAAATTTACAGCCTGCTATGTTTGTCATAGAACAGTCTATAATCTTCATACCAATTCTAATTAATTAACTTCATCTAATTTATGAATATAAATTATTTCTTTTTTATATAATAATTATTATCGGAATCCAGCGAAGGATCGAGAAATTAAGTCTTCCTGGAAGTTAGACAATTTTAATATTAGTTTGAAAAACAATATTGACTTCTATTTTGAAATATTTTGAACGTTTTCTTTATCGAAAATTCCACCATTGCAAAATTTTTTATCCGTTCTCTGGATTCTGTGCATGCTGAAGAGCGTTTCTTAAACGACCTCTAACGAATATAACTTTCTAGCATGGGAAATTTGTTATTTGTTTGGAAGAAAAAATGTAAATCATCTTCAAATTTCTTGCTTTTTTCAATAACATTCAAATTAGAGATCACTTCAAATAGACTTTTAACATTATATTGTCTTGATGTAGTTCAATGGTATGCGAGTCGAAGTATAAATTTGTATATAGTAATATAAAATTTGATGTGATAAATTTCTTCAAATATGAATTTTAACACCATTTTGCTCGCTGTAAATAATCATACTCGTGCACAAACTCTTAAAAAGCACTATTTATTGTGATTAATTCATTATCATGTAATCAACATTAAGAAATATGATGTTAGTCACCATGGACATTTTGTAAGGTTTTCTAAGAACCTGATCACCATTTTGTCTTTTTATTATCATTTCATTTAATTATCAAGTTTGAATATTTATGTTTGTTGAAATGAATTGCTTGCACCCAAACCTCACGCAATGACAAAGTACTACGGTATAAGTATCAAATGATATATATGTATAGATGTAATCTATATATGTGTCCGTTTGTTCCAGCGTCGGACCTGTACATACCAGAAAAGATATCGCCCACACAACAGTGAAGTTAATAACATGGATCGTTCTGATTGGAGAATCAGGAAAAATCACGTGTTTTCCCGATATTTATTTCGTGCATAGATTATGTAATCATCGTGAGATTAATCACTGTGTGTTTATCTAACAAGAGTTGCCAAAATATTCCATTTCGAATTCAATGAATGTTAACATTTGTATATCGTTATTATATGATGGGTTGTCGTGGCCATAGTTAAAGACTTTGTAAACACGATGGCGATTATATGTGGAATGTGTCATGCGAACAGTCAACAGCAAGGAAGTGTCAATATTAAATAAACTGTTGATGACAGGGAGAAGGCTAATTCAGAGACAGCTAGTGGTGTAGCAACATGGAAGCCATGAACTGCAATTTCATCAGAATAGCATGAAGGGCCTTTTTCCGTGAATGAACCAGACTATTTACAAATAATATACACATATATATACATACATACATATATATATTGCGTGCGATACATTCATGAGATAATTAATATTGTACTATGTAATTATTTTAGATATACATATATATATATTCTTTTACTTTGCTGCTGAAGACAACAATATAATTGTAATATCATTTAGAAAGACATGGGGACAGTAGTTGCTTTTAGGTGTCCATAATCATTTCCCTTTTATCACATTATATAAATAAGCGCGTGGAGGGCGCCATGTCCGCTTGTTTAGCGTTCTGGAGCGTCAAAAAATATCAACAATCCCAGAGAATGCAGCGCAGATGTTTTGACAACGAATTGTAAAGAGATGGGATGTAGGAAATGGCAAAATGTTCTAGGACCTGGATGATATACTTTATATCTTTTGTACGAGTATATATATACCAAATACTTAGTACCTTCTCTCTAGATATCAGTAGTGCATTTACCTAACATCTGTTTACAAGTTCAAACAACAGTAGTCGCTATGAACATTCGGACAGCAAGTACAGCTAACTGGAGTTAAATCTAACCATTTTCGACTGGGGATTTTAGAACATCAAGTCACGTTGTACAAGGATGCTAAACGCTACAATAATGTTTGAATTATATTAGTTAAAGCCAAATGCATCATGACACTCACGTGTACTAGAAACCGTGGGAGATTTTCATCTTCATATCTGGATAATATATGTGTGTCCGTAAGGAATTTAATGATATTGTTTAACCGTTCCATCGTCTTTGAAATTAGAAAATTTACATAACAAAAAATTGTTCATTGTTTGATCCCTGAAATAATACACTACAGTTTGGAACCATTGACAATAATTACAAAGGGTTTGGGCAATTACTGTTATTATCACTTCTCATTATTATGTACATAGACGCCGATAAAATGAAATTGCTCTATAAACAAAATAAAATAGCAGCACTTTTGATATATATGTGTAAGGTTATGGGATGTCTATGGACATAATTGTTAGAATTTCTTTACAATACTTAGAGCATAAGTCGAAATTGAGATGCTTGATGAGAATATCACTTTACTCTATGCAGATGTCATAACCCTGTATGTTATTTTTGTGCAGGTACGTATACCAAGTTTGATCCGCTAATACTTGCACCGCTATTTGTTTGTTCCCTTTCAATAGTCACGTTACCATACCATATAAAGAATCAACGAATAAAGACACATCACTATCTCCGTTGTTATTATTCTTCTATCGTTATGAAGCGTTGCTTCATATTATAAGACTCTTTCTTACGTGGATATGAAGGATAGGGGTATTCTCCCTGAAGGTCACAAAATGTTGTAAACTCCAAGGCTTACTAAGGGTATTGAACATTATGTGGTTCTATGGTAGAATATTTCTATCCTTCATATTAACATATGAAATACTTTTTTCTCCATATACCTCAACGTTTATCCCGCCATTTTGGAAAAATTGAAGAAACCATTAACTGCAAGTCATATATGAAAATTGCGTGATATCTTTAACACACATACAGTGGAACTTGATTGATACGAACTCAGATAATTCGACATACGAAATACTTTTTTCTCCATATACCTCAACGTTTATCCCGCAAGTTTGGAAAAAAATTAAGAAAACAGCAACTGCAAGTCATATATGTGATATCTTTAACAAACATACATGTAGTTTCTGAAAATAATGTTAACCGAGAAAATAAGTTTAGTGACGCAGTGACGTCACGAGTTTGTATTACATACGTAGCCAGCCGACATGGGTGTTTTGCGTTGGAGTAACCTGTAGGTATGAGGGAAAAAACGTATATATACTACCGTAAACACCCCTGTTCTGACAGTTCAGTTTTTGTCATTCCTGGTTACAACATTGCAATTATCTAGTATTAAAAATCCTACTTACATTTAACTCTACTGAACACATATGTATTCTGAAGGTCTATATGACAACCTTCCGTTTTGATTACAGCTTTCGGCAAAGGTGTTTGGAATTCAAACGATATACCAAAACATATATAAAATAATACATCACTAAAAAGTGCAACTTTAAGGACGTTACCATTATTCTGGGTACATTACTCGAATTAAAACTGTCTCTAGATATATGTTACAAAGTCATATATCGGTGTATAATACGTACTATTTCTAAAAAGATGATTGACATTTTCGTAATACAATTTTAAAATTCGTCTGTATATTATAGCACGGGTGTGTCAGTGGGTATATCAGATTTGTAAGGGATTATCATACAAAGGTCACTTGTAGTATATAATGAGGTAAAAATCGTATAAAGCTAGTATATACAGTTTCATCTATGGAGACATATTGAAAATTGGGAAATCTTGCATTGCATCATTTAACATTGCTTTTTTCATTCACTACAATACAAAGACAATATTTTTTAAACAACGTATATCAAATTCTGGTTGGTAACGATCTCCTGTCACCGGTGGTCGTATTACATGACTACCAATGGAATACAACTGCGTGACTTCACAGCGTCAAAAATGATTTTTCGGTGAAATATGAAAGCCAAATTCAGAAAGCAAACTAGTATCATTGTTATCAAAATGATCAAAATAATGAGATTTACGTTGAAAATGTAGTACAATTGTTATGTTCGGAGAACTGATTTACAGTCGCGGTTTTCTTAGAATTCATTACTGAAACAAATCAAAATGGCGGGATATGTGTAATAACAACATCGATTTATGGGAGAAAATACTGTTTTATAATCCGAATAGGAAGGATAAGGATATTGAACTCTTGGGCTGACAAACTGTTGTAAAACCATCGGCTAGTCTCGAGTGTTACTATATTTTGTGACCCTCGGAGAGAATATTCCTATCCATTCTATCCACATTTATTACATTTGTTTGTCGTGATTTTCAATTCCACCAGGTGTGCAGCTAAACAGATGTGAAAGTTGTTTTAGAAAGGGAAAGGAATTTAATCGTATTTCTAATCTATCTTCCTTTCACTGATCGATTAAGAGCGTGAATAATTTAAATTTGCACTGAATCTACTGGACAGGGAGAGACATGTTTTCTCCTTCGATGTAACATTTGGAATGTACATATACATGTACTTTTATTAGAGGCAGCAATGGCGAGTCTTCTTCCCTGATATTAGTGCGAAATGTATTAAAAAGAGATAAAATATGACGAAAATGATTCAAAAAATTTTTTAAACTGGAATCATGCGAATAAAACTGGCATACAGGTTTTGCAGGTAAAGTATATATTATCAGGCGAGAGTTCTAAACATTATGAAAGAAAAACATCAGAACTACCAGTATTTGAGAATTGTCGATTCCTTCTTTTTACATTATTTAAGGTGCACCAAACCTATGCGAACATTTTTTAAATGTTATATGTTTAGTTCAGTTAAACTGTAAACTCATTCAAAGGCTCGGCCAACCATGTATAATGCTTTTAAGCAATTTCAGCAACACATATTGTATGCTCTGTAATAGTTCGTGTGTTTATGTTTGATGTATGTTTAGAAGAAAACAATTTTGAATAAATCTTTTAATATTTACTAATATCGCTGTAAAATGTTAAATATAATTGTAGACCACAGCTTGCCCTGTTGGGGTGACCGTGTGAAATTATTTGCACTGTACAGTAGACGTAAATAGCATGCGATTTGGCTGTTCTGTAATAGTCTTGACTAAAACCTTTGCATTCTAAGTATTGTATTTCTCAAAATGTTTGTAATTTTTGGTGGTGAATAACACATTTAAAAGCTCTTCTGGATTTAAGAATTTGAACATTACGGCACATACAAGTTTAAACATTGTTAAATTTTACCTAAAATAATTTCATTTATATCAAACTTTATTTTATAATCCTCCAAATAATTGGGCTATTCTAATTTCACGGGAAACATTTTAAACAATATAAAAAATGTATGAAAACAACAAAAACGCAAGGACACACGTCAGAGAAATTAAAAAAAATCACACACATTTTCCTTCCATAAACTCTTGCGTGGTAAAAGTTTGGTATTGATAGTTTTATTGTACTGCTTATTGTTGACAAAGTAACTGCCCATATTAACTTGTGTTTGGTGTATATTTCGTAATAATAAGAGTTCTGCCTCATTAAAACATACTGGTGTGGAGAATCTTTCACACTGGTGTTAGAGCCATAGTTACTCGGTCTATTGTTGGTTTGGACGCTTATGTTATTGTTGTAGTAATGCTTGTCGTTATTTTGGAGCCAACACACAAATATTCACCAAAGTGATGGACAATGATATTTATTTTGGTAAAATATATTTTTATTGAAATAATTGCGCTCGATAGGGTAAAATAAATAATGCGCATAAAGCAGCATTAAAAACATAATTAAAATGTTTCATTATAAATTTATCTTGATAAAGAGAACGTAAGTGAAATTAATATGGACTGATATGTGACCGTTGTTTACAAAGTGCCTCCTTCATTACCTAATACGATCGTTCGCAGACGTAGTCTTGGTTCTGATGGTAATACATCTTGTTGCCGACTGAGACTGCCTGTTCTATACCATCCAATCTGCTGATTTATCTCTCAAGCGACCAATAATGGCAAAACGAGTATCAAACAGGCACGTCATGGGCTCGAACACACTAAACGTGGAGCTCCCTCGGGCTCGACGGTTTTGGAATAAACACATCATTCATCATGGCTGTGTATATGTATTTTGAATGTTTTCTCATAAACACCAAGCTTTACCCTAACACTGATGAATGGTACGTAATGCAAGAATGGTTACGCCACACGGATGCAGGCACGCACCTTACGATGCATGCTAGCTTTCAGTGGAATTCACCAGAGTTCTCTTCACAGCAGTAGCCAACATGTAACAGTAGATGTTTTTTTTAAATGATTCCGAACATACCATTCCTTTTGCTACCTATTTCTATATTTTTCTACTCATTTCTATTACTTTAATTAAATCAAATAGACTGGTCAGCAATGTTTTCCCTATCGGAACCATAGCATCATATCTTAACATAACCTTACATAAACCGTTGTCCAGTTGATTCTTAGTTTTAACCTATGTCGGTACCGTTACTATTATAACATAGTTAAATCTGGATTTTTTCGAACGGAATTCCAAACACATACTTAAGAAATAGCTTAATAAGTTTGTGATGTGTTGTTGATCTGATCTTTATCAATAGGTGGATTTTGTAATTATAAACTGAAACATGCAGACTAAAACTACGTTATTATTAAGTTAAAATTATACATGGTAGTTTTTAATTTAGCGCCGCTTATTTTTATGACTTTTGTCCCGATATTTCCCTCTTGAAGACACTTAGCGAGGTGAATCCAAAAAACCTTTAATTTTAAGATTCTTATACGGCTTCTGGCTGACTTATTGTCATCCTTTTTTAGATTTCAACTTGACCCAGATTTGACTTAAAGTTGAAGAATAATGGCTCCATAGAGAAATAGTTGTTCTAAACGTTAGTGTATGATTCTGTCAATATATTTAGAAAACAGAACCGCCCAATCAAGAAAAATATACCCCCTTACTACCAATAACTATTCTATACGAATTGTGACATTGGTGTTAAAATACAGGTATGGCATACGAGATCATTAAATGAGATCTGGTTGGAAATGACCAGAGGAAAACCATCGATTTACGATCGATGCTTGACTTTGTGATCCAACTCGCAATCTTAAGATGCTTACAAGGAAGTGGAACTGGAAATTAAAAAACGTTCAAGGTAAACCGTCTAGTGGTCGTGAAAACATTTATTTTTGTTATTTTATGTACGTAGGTGGTTAGGTATGTCTTTTCTCGTCAAATGCTGTCACACTTGCTATCATTATTTTTTCCAATAGTTTTTTTTCTTAATGGTATGTGTTCAAGATTTGTCTGTTCTGATAACATGTAATGATATCTTTTTAGAATTCAATACTATCAAATCAACATTAACCCAGACAATCAAATTAGTATTAACAAGATGTCTATCTGAAACACGATTTTCGAAAAAGATTTTATCTAAAGTGGTTTTCGAACAATTATTAGTTTTAGGTAAGTGTTTTTCACAAAAGTTAAAAATGTGATCTAGGAGATCTTTATAAGATATGGTCAGAAAACATTTACAACACATACTACTCAGCCCCAGGGAAATCATTAAGCTGAAGAAAAACGTAAAATCTCGGTCTATACAAGGCGATTATACCCACATTTCAGGAAAGGTAATTTCCCCGTAGACTTTCCGCTCAAGTTTGTATCCTGGGAAGAAAATACTATGTCGTAGCATTGTGGCTTAGTGTCTGACATTCAAGGGAGCTGAGTTTCAAATAAATTATCACAACAAAATCTAAATATCTGACGCACAATCGACAATATATTAATGTAAGATTTGCGTTCAGACATACATTTTACTGAATAGAGGATTAAAAAGATAATTACTCAGTCTCCCATTGTGTCAGTGTTGGTTAGCTGAGTGCATAAGTTTACATATTTACTGCTATTAAGGTTAAATAGTACACCTTAGGGATATTATATCGTGAGATATTGATATTTTAAGATATCCACTATATTTAGTTAGCCATTAAACACACAAATATATTATGATTTAAGTATTTTCATTTGTAATGATACAGTAAACACTGTAAGTTATGAAACCTTTATTAGAAGTCCTCTTTATGAAAGGTGTTGATTAAATAAAGAAATGAACATCGAATTTAATATATTGATACACCATACACTAAAATAACACTGTGATAATATGAAGGTAAAAATTTGTTTCGGAAAGTAAAATTCTGAGATAACAATGGATGTAATATGTACCGTCAAAATGGACACCTCGACCCAACAATGAAACCTTTATCTTATAAAAAGATTATTCAGAAACAACTAGATAATGCAGTAAGGGAGGCAACCGTAAAATGATGTAGATACTGTACCATGATGTTAACAAAACTTCCATGATATATGACAGAGGCGTAGGAAGCGGGGGGGGGGCAGGGGGGCAACTGCCCCCCCCCCCCGTTCCCCATGACGGGGGGGCAAACATGTCTTTTTGCCCCCCCCCCCATTTTCGCCGACTGAAATTTTCTAAAAATGCTTATTTGAAAGAAAAAAGGGTCCTCCTACACATTTTTCGTACTTCATTCTAGAAAATTTTCCGCTGCGCGGCGCATTTCCTAAAACGTTCAAGCACATAATGTCAAACCTTAAATAGTGAAAATTCAATACACACAAACTAGACTAAAAATGTCCATCAAGGGATTCTATGTGCTATTTAAAAAATGTCTCTTAAAAGATCAATTTGTTTATATGTCTTAGCGAGACAATTAATTCATTTTTTTATGTTACACAACAATGTGCCGATGGTGTGAAGCCGGTATATTCAGATCGAGTAGGGTTGCATAATGTTATGACGACACAATTATCATTTCTAAATGCAGGTAGCTTTAAATCGAAAAATTACCATGTTAAGAACGCTTTATAATCATTAAACTTTATCGTTAAACTCATCTCAGCCATTCTAAATCGTATTTTTTTCCCGGTGGAGACCCCCGGACCCCCCTAACACCAAATTCTCACGCCTTTGGGTGCTCGCAAATTCATCAAAATGCATCGTAAAAATCATCTAAGCCATTCTAAATCGTATTTTTTTTCCGGGGGAGACCCCCGGACCTCCCTAACACCAAATTCTCACGCCTTTGGGCGCTCGCAAATTCATCAAAATGCATCGTAAAACTCATCTAAGCCATTCTAAATCGTAATTTTTTCCCGGGGGAGACCCCCGGACCCCCCAAACACCAAAATCTCGCGCTGTCGGGCGATCGCAAAATCATCAAAATACATAAAACTCATCCCGAGGGTCACCCTCAGACCCCTAATAAAACACCAAAATCTCGCGCCTTCGACGCTCACACGCTAATTCGGCCAATTTGCGTATTCGTTAATTTCCTTTTAGCGACCCCACTGTCTATAAATGTGTACAAGGATTAAATTTAGTGATATATGAAAAATGTACATAAAGCATTTATTATATGGTTGGGAGTTGAATTAATCTCCTCCTGTAGGTGTGGCGGGGGGGGGGGGGGTGTTACAAAATATTGAGGACCTTTGCCCCCCATGACGTTTCATCTTCCTACGCCACTGTATGATATTCTATGGTATACCGATATTTGTCAGAAGGTGCTGGAGTCAACCCGATTCTACCCTGACTGCCAGATCCCACCAGAAAAATAAATTATTGTCAAATTTGTCTATAAATACCCGAATGACAAAAGCAATGTTTGAAGTACCGCATGAACTTTATACACAAATCGAATTTCGTTGAAATTAGGAGTTTGGTGGTCCAACATTATGCATCGCCATGACGTGTTCAATTGTATACCCCATAACATAATATCCTGACAGATGTGGGAGAGGTGTACCGATCATAATTCTGAATCTCTCTGGATAACCGAAAATGCGGATATGTCAGATTTGGGCAAACATCCCTTATAGTCAACCGCACGAAATGATGTATCAATTGCTGAGTTTTCACTTTTTCTATGGATCATTTATAACATTTGCGTGCTAATGATACATTTTTTTCATTTTTTTCCATTTAGACACAAGCTAAAATATTTTCAATATACATTTTATTTATTGCTATGTTATACAACTGTCAAAGGACTTTATTCTTCACCTGATATCATCTTTGGATAAACCATATTTAATTACCCATGATACCTCGAACTCGCACATGTAAAATGGAATTTGATTGTTCTTAATAATAGCATCAATTCGGTTTAGAGAGAGAAGCCCGCATTGAAATAAAAATATCCGGATGATGTGTATGAAGATACGAGATAACCCCGAATTAAACACATGCCTTAATTAGTCCATGGGGACGGGGACCAAAGCTTGGTTTAAATCCGATTTATTCATGAGTTGTGAACAATTTCCCGGGGGCATATGATAGTCCTCTTCCGATAGCAATGTATCACGTCACGTCTGTACTTTATCGCCATGAAAAAGCTAACCTGTTGTCAAATAATCATGTAAAGCATCAAAACAGACTACTGCCTGCCTGACATTTGTACTTATTATGTTATATGTCTTAATATGCAGATGTAAAAAAATGTTATACTTATAACTTTATTATAATTCTACACATTGGAAATAGAATTTAGCTACCATGTAATATTAATCAGTTTAACATTCGTTGATAGATGTATCATTATATGTATCTATTCCAATATTATAATTCCACAGAGATCTTTTTGCCAACCACCGAATCTTCCTCCGAAAGGATTTTTTTCTTCGCCTCTTCGTTCTTTTCTCATATCCATAAAAATCATCACATGACATGGGAAAATATAAGATGTATATATGCTGGTTTCTTAAACTCAACGTCCCTTTAACATCCAGAGTCACATAAGGACGGCCTCCCATGTATGCGATTTGTTGCGGCTATAAGGTGCGGTTGTGTTTTTTGGGAGACTGTGATGTATGCGTGTTGTGTCTTTTTGTACAGTGGAACTGTTGCCCTTTTTATAGTGCTATATCACTGAAGCATTTCGCCGATGACACCACGCAACATACTTCATCCGATCACATTATACTGAAAACGAGCAAACCAGTCAAAGCTAGTCAGAGCCTCAAAACAGACACTCAGCAAAGCATTACATAGAGAGATATAGACTACCACCAGTCTCAAGAATATTAAATCACTAAAATTTGGCTTGATTATTTTGTTTCTTCTACATGTCTGATTCTAGTAGATAATCTAGTAAAGAACTGTCATGGATGAGAAAGTCTTATCAACAACTTAGGCTCTGGTAGCCAGTCTCATAGGTTTGTTTGTTTGTTTGATAAATTATTTTTTATAATGGTGAAACACGCCGTCGAAGACACCAAGCGACAAACCTTTCTTGGTTTATTTGATTAAACAATTTTATATTAACAGCCAGTGTCACATTATACTAACAACAGGCGAACCAGTCGTCCTAATCCATTTATGCTGAGCGTTAAACAAGAACAGAAACTTTTAGAGTTTTTTCCTCAGAGGGGCGAGCGCCCAACAGCATGTACAATTCTTACGCCCTACCTGAAGAGCACAGATGTGTATATCAAGCACATGACACGTGAATAAAAAAATAACGTGAGGTAGTTACATATATATAATCATTACAATCTATAACTGTAGCATTTTCAACTAGAAATATACGAAAGTGCATGGACGAATGCAAAATATTTATTACAGTTGAAATAAAACATAAAAGTTAGACGGTGCATTTTTGAGAATTACCAGTAAAAAAATTGTCCGCAGACATATCAGTACTGTTAATTTCCTGCGTATTTTCCGCAACATGGTATAGCCCGCCGGAAGAAAAACCAGGCATTTTCTATGATTTTATAAATAAATTTCATATAACCAGCACCAGCGAATTGGCCGTGGGTAATACTTCGAGGTAAGTACATGGAGTTGATTGTTGACAATAAATATTTAGTATAATAGTATCACAGTCTACATCTGCTATAGTTATCTTTTCGAAAGGATTTGTGTTTCAAATTAGGTTTAAAATGCAATCTATGAAATAACAACTGATGTTGAATCGGAGTTGTATTTTTATTGGGTAAGAACATAATGAACATATGTACTTACCTCATTATCAATACATTTCGATACAGCTATAGAATAAAAACAACATTCTTTTAATCCAGATCAATTACTCACAATTACGTTCCAAACAGCCGAGTAACACAAAACTGAAAAAATATATGTAAATGTGGATAAAATACCATATGTTTTAAAATTAACACAATACATCTCCAGCTACTGATTTTGTCCTGTAAATAATAATTGATTTTATTTAAACTTGATCACATGTTCAGCATATCAGCTGGTCTCACACATGGATAAGGCATATTTAACATATATAATGTATACAGATGGTGTGTGGGTGTACTCGTCTACCCTATGATATGGAGATAACAACAAAGAAAACCATTCAAACTTCTAACTAAAGGGAGACGACTCAAATAATACTGCTTTACATGTTTTGCTACCATGATTTTATAGGTAAAGGAGTAAAATCGATTGCAAAATAGAATGAACAGATTTATATCAATGATGTACTGCATGTTTAAATATAAAAACTGAAATACGACACTGATTTAATATACTCATGGAAAAACAGAGAGAAAATATTTCTCACTTAAAAGTGATTGATATGACTCACAGGTTGCTTAAATCGAAATAAAAAATATATTTATGACATTCAACATATTGTATTTTGATTTTCCCATTGCATAAATATGTTGTTACTAATAACAGTTGCTATTTTGATATACACTTGATCTTTCCCCTTCTCGTTATATTGTATCGTTCTTGTAATTTCTATTTCAGTAATATATCTGCTCTCTGTCTATATTCCAGTACTTTGTGTACGATCATGTTCACTATTGATGGATAACATTATTATCAGTTATCTGTTATATAATGCATTAAAACAATGAGACTGCATTCTATCATGTCTTTGTATAGTTTTGGGGTCTCCTTCGATTGGTTTACGGAAATTTGAATGCGGATTGAGTAGTCAGTATTCGATTTGAAGTACCGTGTAGTTGTCCTATTTTGATAACACGACACAGATTTCTTCTTTAAAGTGCTGTCACACTGAAATACACACACACACACACACACACACACACACACACACACACACACACACACACACACACACACACACACACACACACACACACACACACACACACACACACACACACACACACACACACACACACACACACATATCCTTACCTATGATACTTAACGGGACGCCACTCCTTCAAAGAGACCTGATGCTACATTTGTTTGATTAATTAATTAACGTCCTGCTAACAGCCAGTGTCATATAAGGGCGGCTTCCCATGTATGCAGTGTGTAGCGTGTATGTAGTGTGCGGTGCTTGTTTAGGGAGACTGTGGTATATCCGTGTAGTGTCTTCTTGTATAATTGAACTCTTGCCCTGTTTATAGTGCTATATCCCTGGAACATGCTGCCTAAGACACAAAGCAACACCTTACCCGGTCACATTATACTGACAACGGGCGAACTTACCTGCAGGGCCACTGAAGACATTTTAATCCTATCAAACTTGATGAAAAATATAACCAGAAATCTTCTTTTGCTGTCGTATTTATTTCGACAACATGCAGTTTGCCGTTCCTAATGCAATCACATTGCAAGGAATTGACATTTATACAGAGAATTGTGTGAAACTAATAGCTACTATAGACATGTAGTTGTAAATTTATAGTAACAACCACAGGTGTTTCTCATCATCCTCCTGGCTGGGACTGTAAGAGTAAACACAATACACATCATAATGACAATATTTAATTATGTTGTTATAATCCAGATATCATGCATCCTGCAATGTCATCATATATTGAACGACACATTTTGCATTACATTTGTATTTCCATGCCATTCACAAACGTTACAGTGTATCTACGACCACGGTTTTTGTTAAGTGTTGAATCATTCAGCTTTGCTTTCATTCTATTTCTTCAACATCGTTTTAGCTCGTAAATGCCAGACACGTGCACAATTGTTTATGTTTGAGTTTGAGTGATCATTGGTTGGATATGTGCTATTTGAAATAATTACACCACATTTTAGCATCCAGTTACGTTCCGCAAAATGACTTATTGTCTAAGACTTTAATGTGTCTATGATCATTTATCTTTGGATCTTACATGCTGAATCAATACAGCTGAATCCTAATTAATTAACATAAAATTTCCACATTTCATTTGCACTTGGTTATGATTCCAAAAAGTCAGCAAAAGTATAAAAATTTCGTCATAAAGAACTGTGTATAGTATCACATGGTTGTTGTTAACTGCTCGAACGCAAACCTAAAAAGTAGATCAGGCTCCGATTTCTCGAAACTAAAGTGCAGACTTAAGTCAAAACTTAAGTTTTTCTCCTTATGTAACTTATATGAAAAGACTTAAGTCAGTTTTGGACTTCAGTTTGTTTCGAGAAATCGGGGCCAGGTATTTACGGGTCAAAATAACTTTAAGAAAGGACTAAATAGACAATAAGGAAACTAACACCACATGACAAAACCCTCTCTTATAGTGGTAACTAAAACCGACTTTGTGCTGATAACTACCAACAAAAATGTTTCATATCTGCATATCGACGTAACGCATATAGACCACTTTGTAAATTGCAGTTATACATTGAGCGTGTATACATAGATGTAGGTTAGATCAATACAAGCTAAGGAATTACAGTGATCTGTTTCATTCCACCGACGCGAGAGTTTAATATGTTAAAATGACGAAAATCATGCAATAACTTGCGCACGCTTCTTAACCTCAAATAAAGAAAAGATACATTTATACGTATCAAATGCTTACCTTTTCTTTACGTACATCCCACTTTTTCGCTGTTTTCTGTATAATTCATCTATATCTATTACTATGTTAATTATGTCTCGGTATAATTGGTTCATGATTTGTGCTAAAAATTGTCATGTCCAATCTTAATGACCACATTGATTTCTGTGATGTAAAAGATATCACATTTTTGGCTTCATGGAATAATACATCGTACTTCGCAAAATGTTGGTAACATGACACATCTGGATTACAAATATAAACGTTTGCTCAATTTCATGAAGACTTTTGAGAATTATTAATGTAAGCACTACTTTTGAAATTGCTTGCATGTACAATAAAATGTCACTACTTATGTGGTATAACTATCTTTAATGTATTTTTGTATTGATGGAACATACAGTTAATAATTTTCAAGTGTCACTTTACTATTGAAATATTTCCTAAGATTCAAACCTTCCTTGAAGCTTATTCTTTTACATTTGTATTTGATGGTTGAACGTTCTACTGTGCAAATATACTATAAGGTAAGCTATTCACATTATCCAATCTTTCTTATATCACATGCCAAGCCAATTCATGGTTACGGTATCGGTATTTTTTCTCTGTGTTGTCAGTATAATGTGACCGGGTAAGGTGTTGCTTTGTGTCTAAGACAGCATGTTCCAGGGATATAGCAGTATAGACAGGACAAGAGTTCAATTATACAAGAAGACACTACACGGATATACCACAGCCTCCCTAAACAAGCACCGCACACTTCATACACGCTACACACTGCATACATGGAAAGCCGCCCTTATATGACACTGGCTGTTAGCAGGACGTTAATTAATCAAACAAATGTAGCATCAGGTCTCTTTGAAGGAGTGGCGTCCCGTTAAGTATCATAGGTAAGGATGTGTGTGTGTGTGTGTGTGTGTGTGTGTGTGTGTGTGTGTGTGTGTGTGTGTGTGTGTGTGTGTGTGTGTGTGTGTGTGTGTGTGTGTGTGTGTGTGTGTGTGTGTGTGTGTGTGTGTGTGTGTGTGTGTGTGTGTGTGTGTGTGTGTGTGTGTGTGTGTGTGTGTGTGTGTGTGTGTGTGTGTGTGTGTGTGTGTGTGTGTGTTGTGTGTGTGTGTGTGTGTGTGTGTGTGTGTGTGTGTGTGTGTGTGTGTGTGTGTGTGTGTGTGTGTGTGTGTGTGTGTGTGTGTGTGTGTGTGTGTGTGTGTGTGTGTGTGTGTATTTCAGTGTGACAGCACTTTAAAGAAGAAATTTGTGTCGTGTTATCAAAATAGGACAACTACACGGTACTTCAAATCGAATACTGACTACTCAATCCGCATTCAAATTTCCCTAAATCAATCGAAAGAGACCTCCTAGCTTTCCTCCTCATGTCTTAAATGACTCTGGCTGTTTTTGGACGTTAAAACAATCAAACCAAATGGTATTGCCAATAGCTATGGAAGGGAGGTATGCGTGTAGATGGCAGTGAAAGCAAGATACTTAGATTGGGATTGTTTGAAAGGTGTCGCAAGCGTTCATGTAATAATTAGATAATAAAACCGAGTGGAGAGTATAATAAATCAAGTGTGATGAGAAAAAAGACAGATATGGAGAAAATGTTGTTGCACTGTTTGAAATATGTATCCTCTCATACAAATTCTTCTTGCGGTGAAAAAACTTACATAATCAAAGTGATACAATTAAGAAGTGACGACTATACAGGCATTTTGCCTGCCTTAATTATTTGATCCATGAAATCGAGAAAGTACGTAACAACTTCGACAATAAAGTGATTTTTTTTAAATGCACATTTGATTATACTTCAGAACAATTTGCTTACATTGCACAGCATTAAAACTCGAGTTGCGCCCCTTTCCATGGAAATATAAACATTCAATGTTTGTTATCCTCAAACAAGTTATATGTATGTTCCGATACTGCAATATTACTTTGGTAATACATTTGACTAGTATGTGGGTAAATATAGGCTTTTATTATCAAAAAATGAAATTGCCAAGTAAATGTGCATACAAATACATACAGTTTTAAAAAGCATTCACAGAAAAAACATGTTACAGTAAGTGTAGGGTGTGTGCAATTAAGGAAATAACAATAACTCAAATAATTCATAATGGTACATTAACATTAAATCATGATTGTGTTTATCCTCGAGGACAACCAGAACAACGCATTACCGGATGCCAAGAAAAAATTTAGATACTTGCTTTTCATAAATTTTTAAATGATTTCGTGAGTAAAACTATTTATGAGTTGTCTTTGTGCAAATATTTCTAATTATATCATACAAATGTTTTTTTCTATAGTACCCATGATGACGATTTCAACTAAATAATATTTAATGCTCTCTAGTGTTATGCTAGAGAATGCTATGTATTATATGTATCTCCAGTAATGATGTTTACTATCATAGGCTTTCCCTGCAGCTGGAATTCTTGACTATCTTTTTGCTAGAATCATCGACACCAAAGAATACTACGGACACTGTAACACTGCCACTTTTCTGATAAAAAAATCGTCAATCGTATGTAAAAGGAAGAGTGTTTCAGCCATCTTAGAAATGCTGCAAAAAGAAGGGAAAAATATGTCATTGATGTCTTTTATCCCTAAATACAATAGTCAATTACATATAAAGTTTCAGATCAAAAACAATAAAACACATTAAAACAACTGAAACATTTATATAGACAGCGGTATTACGCTGACCTTGCAAACCAGGCTAAAGTGCATATGAACTAATAAAATTCGTCAAACTTTAGCATTAATGCTAGGCTTATTACCCAAATCATAGCCCTTTTTACATTGATGTTTGATGTTGATGATATCGATGATGATATCATAGTATGTGTTGCCTATCCGACCTTCATAAATCAATAATAAAAGCATCACCAAGAAGTACCGCTTTTTGTACCAGTACAGTGATCTCGTATAAATGTATCTGGATATGGCGTGATTCGTCCTCTCTGGATAAAATAGCGGTAATCCCCTGATGGGGTTTAAAGATAGCTTCTATTGTAGAAATTAACCTAAATTCGGAAACATGATTAAAATATTTATTTCAATTAAGCCTCATATTTCGAGAACAAACTCAATTCACTATCAGGCGTGTTTGTTGTGTGCCTACAATGATCTCATTACTGTAAATTGCAGTATATAGGACATATTTTGCAATTTGGTTTAACTTACAATATATAAGAAAATGCAACACAGAATGTTATCTGAGGTGACAAATGAAACAGGTATATTTCAGGTGATATGAAGTTATTATTGGGAAGTGATCTAGCTTGAGGAACGTGAAACATATTCTCGTTCCGATATCTTCTTTACACAGAATTGTGTGGCCAGTGTTGTTGATTTCTCTATTCCTAGGCAACGAATCCAAAGTCCATATTCGAGGCCTAGCTATTTAACTATATCCAATCATAAACAATATCCTGCAATCTAATTAAAATTAGACTTTTAATTCCGTTCCACTACGATGCTCTACGTTACGCCCCAATTGTAGCGTAACGTAGAGCATCGTAGTAGAGCGGAATTACAAGTCTAATTTTAATTAGATTGCAGGATGTTGTTTATGATTGAAACGTAAAGGAAATTATGATTATCTAGGGCAAACATGGGTAGAATTTTATTATCATTGTAATATTTTACTAGTCCCGTTATAGGTGTAATGTTATTATCATTATAAATTAATTTTATTTAATAGGTATGGATTGCGCATACTATAAATATGCATTATATGTTAGTGTTCGCTCTATGAAGCATCAACACAGTTGGTAGCTAAAATATCACTTTTATTCATGCGCAAAATAATAAGAACTAATGGTATCTCAATTAGTTCAATTTATCGGATGAAGACATTAGAGTTATGCCCCCTGTCCTTCTATAACTGTGAACTCTCCAATTGGGAGGTAGATAAATCCTTTTTAATCCATTTTACGTACAGGGAAGGTGCACAATATTTGATCCCATAGATTGTTTGGAGAAAAAAATCATATACATCAGCTTCTATTTGGTGGAATTTCCTGTTCCCAGTTTCCATTTTAATATTAGCTGTTTTTAATTCTCATGTTGAAGCCTTGGCCAAGTTCTGCCATTTTTTAGTAGGTTAAAAGTATTCAGATATAGTTTAATATACCATTTAAGGCTAAGTATTCAAATGTAGGTTTTGTTATTGATTGAATATTGATTGAATATTTTCAATTAAAATTTAGTCGTGGTAAATATCAATTTTGTGTTTGTCTTCTATTTGATAAAGATCAGGGTCAAGTTTTTATTATTTTTTGGTGGAATTTCGTACATTCATCTGATTTTCAAAGTAATTCATGGTTATTACAATAAAGTAGTATTTATGTATTTTGATTTATGATTTCCCTAATTATCTAGACAATTGTTGACTTTTCCTGTTTTACTATAGCTAGTGTTTGCAATCTGGCGTTACATGTTTGGATTTAGTCCATCTCCATCACGGCGGTACATTACATTCCACACCACCAAAACTTGTTAGATGTGCTAAGGTATCAGAAAATAACATTTAATCCTTCAATTACAGAAGAGATTATTATCTTATATTTCTCCAAAGAGCCAACAAATTCGATTTATCTCGTGATAAACTAAATCCAACGGAGATAAATCAAATAATAATAGATGAAAGTGATTAAATTGTGATCACAGCACTATGGACAATCAGAAAGCCGCTACAACCATAAAGTTGTCCGTTAGTGGAATCCCGAGGAGATCGTAGTCGGAAAGTGATGGAGAAAAAAGTTTATGAAGGACATGAAATATGTCCTCTGAGACCCTGTTATCAGTACCGTTACCCTGCTCTAGTACAAAGGTTAGTCTATCGACAGACGAAAGCGTAAATTGGCTGGTAAATTGATGGGATACTGAAGTAGTGGCCACACAGGAAGACAAGTGGCGCCACCTACCAAACCCCATCCAGGTCTGGTTAACGGATTGAGAAACAAATCGCGTTATATCTCAATCTTACAAATATTTAAGCGTAAAAGTACCTTTTTTAATTTTTGCATTACGCATCTTCAAAAACCAATCCGTAAATTAACAGAAAAGTCGATTTTGTGTCAGTCTTTCTGAAACCAGGATGCTATGGCGGTGAAGGTGTATATATTTTATATTTATCAATTCTTTGTGCAGACCTACGAGATATATGATGCACATGTACGTGAATCCCGAAATATTGGTGTTACATTATTTTAAATACAGAAGAAGAAACACCTCAATTGTGTATCCGTGTTTCTAAATGAAATGCATGTATTGATGGCTAAATGGCTATAAATCGTTTGTTCAGTCAATGAAATGAATCGTTTGAGATGTTACAAATTGATTATTGATTTTTTGAAATCATATTAAAGATGCATCAGTGTTATTTTTTCCAGATTTCGCCTATTTCCGTTAGATTTCATGACGAAAACCAGCAACATTGCTGATAATGGAAGCAATATTTCAATCGTTATTAAAGTACCCATGGTGGATTTTATCCTCCACATACATTTTGTACGTTACAATGTTTGTGGTAAATAAGGATTTTTATTTGCCTTCATTATACTGAGTGTTTTTATTTAATCTGGTGTTGGTTTGGTTCATTATATTAACATCCTAGTAACAGCCAAGGTCATGTAAGGACGGCTTCCCATGCATGCCGTGTATAACGTCTGTGAAGTGCGTGGTGCGTGTTTTGGGAGACTGTGGTATATTGGTTCATATTATGTCTTCTTGTATAACGGAAACTGTGCTCTTTTTTAGTTATCTATCTCCGAATTATGCTACCGAAGACACCAAGCAACACACCCCAACCGGTCATAATTTACTGACAACAGGCGAACTAGTCGACCCACTCCCTTAATGATGAGCGCTAAGCTGGAGCAGAAGCTACCACTTTTTTAGAATTTGGTGTGTCTCGGCCAGGGGACAGAGCCTACCTCACAGGGGCGAGCGCTCAACAGAAGGCTAAAGGTGTGGCTTTGTCAAGTGAAATATTAGTAAGAAGAAATTTAGTTACATGTAGGAAGAAGAGAAAAGAGAAGACCATAAATTTAGTCGCCTTTTACGATATCATGCAATAGGGGTAGTAGGAACAACGCCCTACCTGCAGAGCATATGTAATATCGATATTAGAGTACCGGATGTTACAATATATATACCTGTATACTTTAATTGATCTGAGGACTGCAATACATAATTAGATATATATATATTTCTCAACAAGCAAAAGACAATGATATAACATTGTCAGTTAATTTTAAATATTTAAAGTTCGTTCAGGTTCAATATTATTAATAGTTTGTGTTTTTTTGTATATCCACTATCTTTATAGTTAACATTGTTAATATTGGATGACGCTATATTTTTGGAAGCATCAGATTATAGTAAAATATGTGAGTCAATTTGGTTTAGTCGTCGTGGTATATGGACAAGTATTGATGTAAATTTCTCTAATTGTTTTGACTAACAGCTATCGAATAAATGAACTGAAGTGGATTGAACGTAGTATCCCTACATGCACTTCCCGAACGATATCACCAGTACAACATGTAAGGGGCCCCCATTGATTTTGAAGACCAAACTTCCCTGTTTTCTCTAACCATAAAGAACGAAAATGTGCCAACTTCATTTGTTTTATAACTCCCGGAAGAATTTTCATTTTTGACGGATGATGCATTTCAGAGAATATCGATCTCGTTCTGAAATGTAAAGTTTGACTTACAGCGAGGTTATCGTGTTGCTGTGTATTTTAGGCGCATTCTAATACATAGAGTTCGTCACACTTGAAATACCATTACTCCCGCCTACGTCATTTATTCTAACCCTAAGGCACCTATTCGAGAATTATGTGGACATAAACTATTTGTAAAAGAGAAATCGGGAATCAGCATAACACCTATTAGCGATCTTATGGCTTTTCAGTGTATTTTGTTTTATATCGTTTTAACTCATTGGACTATTTAAGGACGTGTCAAGACTACGAGGAGTGAATCCGGGGTTCTAGGAGGAACAGTATCTAATTAATGTCTAATTCAGGTTTCTTCTTTTCCTGACTGACATTTATCTTCCTAACATCTCCCTTTTTACCGATTGGGGGATCACAATTATCAGGGACGACTGGTTTGCCTGTATTCTGTACAATGTAACCGGATGAGATGTTTTGTTTGGTGTCCTTGGTAGCATACTTCAGTGAAAGAAAACAACTACTTCAAGAAGACACAAAACGAATATACCAGAGTATCAAAACAGACATTTGCACAACAAAGCATTGCATACAGGGATGAAGACTGGCAACCAATCTCTAGAATATCGAAAGAAATCTGACAGTAGATTTGGCTTAACCAAAACCCGTAACACCCTTTAATGACCCAAGCTGTTAATAGGACATGATTAAAAACAAATATGGGGTCGTGTGTATAATGACAATACCTAGTGATCGATGGTCTTACATAGTATGTTACAGTTGGATAGCGCTACATTAATAATCTACAATATAAAAACCTAGTAGGATTTGTTTGATTTATTAGGTTTAATATCAACAGCCAGGGCCAGTTGAGGACAGACTGCCATGTATGAAATGTCTGAGCCGTATTCGTGTTCGTGTCTTCTTGTAATACAGTAATGCCTTTTAGTAGTGTTATCTTACTAACTCCGGCCGTCGAAGACACCGAACAAACACATACTGTCCGGTCATGTCATAGTGTCAGTCGGCAAACCAGTCGTCGCACTCTCATTATATTGAGAACTAAGCAGGCATAGAAACGAGCCCATTAGATTATGGTGTATCGCGGTCAGGGGTCAGATCCCAAAACCTTCCTAACAGGGGCGGACGCTCAACTGAAGGCCATGTCTACAAGCAACATCAACAACACTATATCTAGTGACCGACCATACGCGAACCTATGTAAATAAAATATTAAAATTTAACACATATATAAATGTTTGTATGAATGAAATAATAAAACTTTCCATTAAATACTTAAATAATTAACTTTCTATTTCTCATAACACTATATAAATGAACATTTGTTGGTGTCAATATTTGCTATATTTTGTCATTTAGTAAAAATTAATTTTTCTTTGTTTTCATACCAAATCTGGCTTTCTGATTGGCCAATATTTTTTGCATACCACAATGAAAAGAAAATCCGAGAATGGCGCGAAACCCCGACGTTATCGTGACGTCACAATAGAGACATTGACGTTGCGTATTGATTCGGAAAAAAAGAATCCCTTGAAAAACCACTATAATGTTACCTTTAAACATACTTCATTTTATCAAATATATTATAAAATCACTTATAAGTATTGAGGTCACTATTTTATAATTTTATCGGGTTATGAGTCACTATTTTATAATTTTATCGGGTTATGAAAAAAAATTGTTTGCAAACTTTTTTGAGAATCCGCTACGCGGATTGAAACAGTTTGCAAACAAATTTTTTTCATACCCCGATAAAATTAAAAAATAGTGACATCAATGCTTAAAAGGATTTAAAGTATTACTACGACCTGTTATTATTAAACTATAATTATGAACATATAAAAAATACCAATAACGATTTCATGAAGTGGTAACCGCACAAGCCAATTATAGCTTTAATAATACTCTATTAGTATCAGCCTGCTCATAACGCCACAATTTCATTTTAATTGGTAACTGCCTGGCTTGAAATTGAAACCTTTGGGAGGTTGAGGAACGGGCAATACTGCTACAGAAAATCAATCTTTTAAAATATTTGAAAGGACGGGTACTATTTTATTTTCTTGTCACGTTTTTAATATTCAAAGCATGTTAATGGAGCCTTAATTCAGCTCCGAATTTCTTCATCGATTATTTACGGTCTACATGTAACAAGTATTTTAAATTGCAACAAAAGGAACTTAGGAGAAATAACCCTGACCTTTCTGTTTTACGACAAGCTGTATATCAATTGAGTTGAAGTTATCTTATGTATGTTATAATGATACATATAGACTGTATAATCATAAAGCCATTTCGTATCCACATTGTGGTGTATCTATCTCTTGTGTTTTACTCCCTCCTCACCTTTTGTAGTCTATTGTTTGGGCCATGTTGCTCTACAGTGGTATACTGAAGCTCTACCACTACTGCATATGCAGAAAACTGTGTGGTTTAGAGCCAAAACATTTATTATGGTCTCAGTTTGGATATACACCCCTAATGTCACAACTGAAATTGAACAGACTTAGCTCTTCTCCAGAAAACTAATGACGTCACGATGATTTTCCATATCTCCATACACAATGGAAACTGAGTCAAACAAAGCCGGATTTATTGCATATTATACTGGTTTGTTCTAGGAATATGGCAACGGAGTCCCCCGTCGCCGGGGGGTAAGCACAAGACGGACGATGAACACCCTTCATAAGATCATAAAACGAAGGATAATCAATTTGCGCTTGCGGCCCTATGACAGGTTTATGGTATATCGACAGTGTGGAAGTCTCCGGTGTTGGTCCCGGAGTCGTAAGTTACCGACTCCCAGGCCCTCCCGCCGTAACGCGCTAGACCTAGACTGCTGGGTTTCTGCAATAACGTCGATTTATTCATTCTTGATATGAAAATTTGTCCAATGAATATCGGAATAATCACAGCAAAAATGCATCAATGTCCATAACCCAACTGATAATATGGACAACCAGGATTGGTATTAGACGGCATGATTTGCTTCAATAACTGTGATGAGAATATGATTCTGCATTTAAATACAGTGTATCAATACAGGTTAAAGGTCGACTAACAATGTAGATCCAATCAAGCAACGCTTGACCGAAAAGGTTATTCCGTACACTAGCGATAATTGTGTTAATAATTTTATCTGTATACTTAAGTTTAATTAGCATGTGAACTGTGGTCAACCGATATGACCTTAATATTAAAGTCGTGAAACTAGATCCTCACTTCGGTATCGACGATTATTTCTGTATTGGAATTGGAAGATAAATTATCGCGAAACAGTTTATATTTCAATTTTACGTGTGACGAGCATTTTGTTTGGGTTTAAAATTTTACTTAATCAGGTCAATTAAGGAACGAATGACGTTGCTATTTGTAATGTCGCTTCTGATTGGCTTGATGGCGTATTTATTTTATTGACAAAACATTCCAACATAAATTTGTAATTTTGCAGAGATTATCTATTTTGGATTGAATTATTAGAAATATTTTTTTTTTATTTTATATTTGGGAAATATGACACAAAATTTTGAGTATACTCATAACGAGATGAATTAAACAAAATTTGGGTCAAATCAATGTTGGTTGCCCTCTATTTACGGCTGATTCCAGCGATTTAGTACACCTTTCTTTGTTAGTAAAATATAAGATCCTACGGTGAAAATATAGATTATATTTGTAGGACAATCCTTATTTTTTGATGAACACAGATGTATTTCATCTTGTGATGTGGAAAGTCAGATATTTTCGCTAGTGCGAAGAAAGAGTGAAAATATCAAACGTTTTATCCAACACTGCATCAAAAAGTTCACGTGCCAAATCAAGACATTCATACACGCTAGTCAAAACCAATCAAAAGGGGTGATGTGAAAGATGTATGAGAATTAGACAATTTATTATTCATTTACTTTATACAATAAAACTAGTAACACATTTTGATTCCATGTAAAATAAGTTTTTAGGAGAAACATCCTAGGACTGTTTCCAGAGCCTCTGTCTCTTTTAATGTGATGACATTCTGAATCAAAACATTCAATCTCTTCGCTACATTATAACGTAATAATAATCGATCTATAAATCAATGAAGAGACCGAAGATTGCCTATACAGTCGTGTGACACATTACGATTATTCTCCCTTTTGTTTTAAAGCTACAATACATGTATGATGGAGTCGTTAACCCTGTGTCGGTATACACCGAGCTTCAGTATGCGGCGAAGTGTAAATTCTACATAATAAATACTTCCTTCGATATTAAGATGTATAGACTGAGATTATTATCACTGGTTCATCCTCGTATACACAAATAACCACACACAGCCCTTGCTACATAATAGATATATACATTTGGGGAACATGGCCTATCAAATGTCCCATCCTGGGAATTCATAAATATCCTATAACTTGGTAACCGACTCCACATTCATATCGCGACCATGCTCGGCTTATTCTGGGGATCGTCTTTCCATCCTTCCATATCACTAAATTGCATCAGAAGCAAATGGAATCAATGTAGATACAAACTGTATGATCAATCTATATCATACACCAGATGGCATAAGTGTGTTCACGTACCGAGTGTCAAATAATTTGGACAAGATTATCAAGTAAATAGGTACCTAGAGAATAGATGGTTACCGCGGATCACATTAAACTGCTTTGTCGAAGATCAATTTCTGCAGATGATATCATGGTATCAATAGTATATTTGTTAAATAGCCCGATAAACAAGGGGATTTATTGGTAAAATAACGCCCATCACATTGTAATATGAACCCCGAGGACGAGACAGGACGATCCGAGTGTACATAGCCTACCTACAATTGGCCCAATTGTTTCATACAATTAGTCTGTATACCTATCCGATTGTTTACGGTTCTTTGTCTCTCTCCGCCTTCCAGAAATCATTCATGACGTATTGCGGACAGAAGCACTAGATTTCCCCACGGGTTTGTGCCTCCGACACTTGGCAGAGAACGATGGCAATGCGACAGTTCCAATATTAACGTTTGA
This sequence comes from Argopecten irradians, assembly GCF_041381155.1. Classification (NCBI taxonomy): domain Eukaryota; kingdom Metazoa; phylum Mollusca; class Bivalvia; order Pectinida; family Pectinidae; genus Argopecten; species Argopecten irradians. Next base: position 11,135,420 of record NC_091138.1, on the reverse strand, counting down.
GCGTAAATAATTCAGAGTTCTCTGTCGTACAATTGTCAAAGTTGAGTTGAATGTTACGGAGCAGAGGGACTGGATTGACGGGTGGTACCATGGATGGAGGAAACATAGTGTGACAGGTTCGGAGTTAACACCTCACGTCAACACCTTCAGTAATTTGATGCTAATTAGCAAAACAATTCACAATGACTTTAAATGTGAACCTGTCTGACATGTTATCGCATGCATCACTATATAATTCAGACTCAACGGCTAGTTAGATACCATGATGGTATTGCCAATGACTTCTAGACTTGATTTAAGGTAAAACTAAAACACTGTTCGTTTGCCAAATGACACTAATTGGTTTTACTATTTGCGCTTTAAAATGCTTAGATGTTTAATTTTCAAAGAATATTCATGCGCCTATCATAAAGACAGTTTAATTTGAAATGCTCCGCGTGTGCTATGAATATTAGATGAGTGAGATCGCTTGTGCAAAATGTTTAACAAATGAAAAAGGTCTGGTTAATGTACGGTGGGAACATACTACCTTACCGGGATTATAGCCACGTATACACTTGTGGACCTGTCAACCATTCTATTCACTCTATGTCTAGAAGTAACACGTTCACAGATTTCACAGAGTATCGTGTTTATAAATAGATAGACGTGTGCTGATATTAATATTGTGTAACACTTGAGTGATTCCAGGACTAAACTCGACTGGGGCGGACCAAGTGGAGAAAGGAGATACTATGTTCTCTAGAGCGAAAGTTGGATGTTTCAAATTGTGGGATGTTATTGATTTTGGAGCGTTTTGTTTTGCTAGGATTTCGACCTGAACCAAGCTAAGGAGAAGGTGTGACGCTGTTTAGAATATTGATAAAGTATGTTTTAATATCATAACACGATAGTGTATTGTCTTCAGCAGGTATGAACATACACAGGTAACACTTGGGATGGAGCCCAGCAGTATCAGGACTTTGTGCGGCCGATGAATTCTGGGTTTACTTAGTTTACTCTACAGGAACTTTAGTAAAGTAAGGGTGTAAACATTGATAATGGTGCTAGTCTGAGATGACATATGACACTTGATTGATGATGGGAACATCTTACCTGAACAGGTAACAATCGGGAATGGTACAGATTTGCAACTATAGTAGTTTGATTTTCGCAGGAAATGTAACAGTGTTATTGATCGTATCCATGACAACAGATTATTGGGAATATCGTGGATTTAACTCGACTAGATTAAATATAAGTTTGTTCGGAGCTAATAACACCGAATTGGTACGGCCAGCCGACACCAACTCGTACATGGAGCTTTGGTATAAACGGAAATACGTATATAATACAATGGCGCATTATCACAACGAGACTTTGTACGAACCACCGATATTTGCCAGGAATTTTTTCCATAAACATCCCCAGGATCACACAAATATGTCGGGATCAAAAGTTGTTAGACCTGGATCACGACGGTCCGGTAATATCCATGAACATATGAAGGCGGGAGTTGTTATACTTTTCCAACAGTATGGTAATTTGTTCAGAGACTGCGATGCACTAGAAGGTAAGCTTATTTTTCACCGCGACAAAAAATCAATGTAACAAATTAAAAGTTCTTTGTCGGAGTTATCTATTAAAGACACGACGATACTATCTTGTATTCTATTTGTATATATTTGAACGAAATGTTTTTGGAATGCATTATAATTACATGTGGTAATGTATGGGCAGTGGTTGGCTTTCGTCTGAATATAGTCCCTAGACATTTCTTAGACAATAGCGCCCTGATAGAAGGTGGGCGAATAATTGATCTGTATGTATGTTTGAGTGATTCTGCTGGACCCGATCCTGTCTAGGTGTTGCCCTCCTCCCCTTGGGTCAGATCACAAAGCCTCAGCACGTCGATGTTCTCTTAACGAATTGCCGTATCCAGCGGAGCTTTAGGCTCACTTCCTCGCCAAGTCTTTATTGCCAACTAAATATATACTTTGTAATTTTGTGTTTCCAACACATCCAGCTGATCCTTAATAGTCTAGCCTTATGGAAAAGTTTCAGAAACAATAAGGAAGTGGAAAAAACCACGCAAATGGATTTCTTGCTTGCATTATATCGGTCGCAACGAAGTGTGGGTTCTTTATGGGCTTCCGAGAGTTTTGTGACAGTATTATTAGCAACAGAATTAATTCACGTAGGACTCAGGAAAATAAACATGACAGAACAGTTCATCAGTTTGAAAAACTTGATAGAATTCGACTTGACAATGAGCAAAATATATGACACTGTGTGCCTGTTGGGGAACATCATGTTGAATATTAATCGACTTAACTATCCTCCTTGAGATTGGTTTCGTTTTAAGATCGATATCAGCATATATCGTCATGTATCAGTCCCTGAACCCAGTATATATACATAGGATAAGTCGGCACTCCGATAAACCACCTCAATGTCCCAGAAGTGTATGAGGTTTACCTAGCATTACAAATCAATTCAAGCACGCATTGTCTCTTTTGTTGGTGTAGCTCTGCAAAATGACCTATATTCAATTTGGAAACATCCAACATGTATAAAATATTCGTATTTCAAATCCTTGTAGTTTGTCTTAATCATCCCAATAGTCCAATATATTCACATTTCAAGTAATTATTCATTGGTATACATGTGTGTCATACACGTACTTACATTCATGATTCATTAGTTAGGGGAAGCAAAAATTAAACTTTTATAAATCTTCACATAGCAGATTGTTTTATAAGAAAGAAGTTTGGCATGCAATGCAATATCTGCTGATGGAAAAATAATCATAATTTGTTAAGATCGATCAGCATTCAAAAAAGGTTTCCATGACGAGCAATTATTATTATGTTTTAATACGAGTTCAACAGAAAAATTAAGTGCAATTACATAAATTTATTATACTACTTGCTTCTCTTGTTCAGCAACCATTACATGATACACACAACTTATAGTTAAATATAGGTTAATAGGGTGGTAGGCAGTCTTTAATTTTGTACTGATCAAAAGTCAACCCGCCAGCGGTAAGGTACTTCCTGTATTTCGATTATTTAAACAGAAATTATTTACAGTTTAATTATTATTTTGGTTAATAAGGCTAAGTGTGCTACAACGGCCATAGCTATTTAAGGACAGCGTCCCATGTGTATAATTGGTTGCTTTGTGTGGATGTGTGTGTGGTTTTGGGAGGCTGTGGTTTATTCGTGCTGTGACCCTTTGCAATATTGGAAACTCGTGGCCTTTCTAAAGTGCTACAAAACTGCAACATAGCAAAAAAGACACCAAACACATCCCACACGGTCACATTATCTATCTCACTGGAATATTTTTCAATGTAAAATAGCATGTAAGTCAATGGGTAAGTAATTCATCTTCCACTACTACATATCAGTGATAATCACTAAATGGTCCCCCATTAAAGTGCCATGGTAATTCTAATGGAGGCATATGATGTGTCAAGTTACGGACATTCATATGTTAACATGGCAACCAAATTTAAAACTGGTTGCACATCTAAACCTGATGAAGTGTCATTGAAATAGACATAGTAATTTAGGAGAAGTTGTCAGATACCATTTATTTCGAACAGATGCCAGCAATATTAGAACTACATTTATTATCATAATATCCTAGTACTTGAACTATTTGAATATCTCATCTGTTGAAAATACAGCACCGAAATCAGGTCTATATATATTGCTCACCTATCCCAAGATTGTTTTGTCTCATGATTCTAAATTGTCATATGTTGTTATAATTGTTGATGTGACCCCGTAAGGTGTGATATTTGGGGTATTTAGTGACGTGTTTAAGTCAGATAGCGTGATGGAATTTGGGGTATTTATTTAGTGACGTGTTTAAGTCAGATAGCGTGATGGAAATGGCAAAAGCACAACTATTAGAAAGAGTCACAGCACAGGTATTATTCACCCACGCAACACATTGTATAGACACTGGAGATAATTTTACAATGCCAGACCCTATACACAGTAGGTAGTCTTATAATGTCAGACCAAATACAACCAAATACACAGGAGATAGTCTTACAATGTCAGACCCTATACACAGGAGATAGTCTTACAATGTCAGACCCTATACACAGGAGATAAGTCTTACAATGTCAGACACTATACACAGGAGATAGTAGTCTTACAATGTCAGACCCTATACACAGGAGATAGTCTTACAATGTCAGACTCTATACACAGGAGATAGTCTTACAATGTCAGACCCTATACACAGGAGATAGTCTTACAATGTCAGAACCAATACACAGGAGATAGTCTTACAATGTCAGACTCTATACACAGGAGATAGTCTTACAATGTCAGACCCTATACACAGGAGATAGTCTTACAATGTCAGACTCTATACACAGGAGATAGTCTTACAATGTCAGAACCATACACAGGAGATAGTCTTACAATGTACAATAGTCACAATTCAGACCCAATACACAGGAGATAGTCACAATGTCAGACCCATACACAGGAGATAGTCTTACAATGTCAGACCCAATACACAGGAGATAGTCTTACAATGTCAGACCCTATACACAGGAGATAGTCTTACAATGTCAGACCCTATACACAGGAGATAGTCTTACAATGTCAGACCTATACACAGGAGATAGTCTTACAATGTCAGACCCTATACACAGGAGATAGTCTTACAATGTCAGAGACCCTATACACAGGAGATAGTCTTACAATGTCAGACCCTATACACAGGAGATAGTCTTACAATGTCAGACCCTAATACACAGGAGATAGTCTTACAATGTCAGACCCTATACACAGGAGATAGTCTTACACAATGTCAGACCCTATACACAGGAGATAGTCTTACAATGTCAGACCCTATACACAGGAGATAGTCTTACAATGTCAGACCCATACACAGGAGTACATGTCTTACAATAGTCTTACAGTCAGACCCTATACACAGGAGATAGTCTTACAATGTCAGACCCTAATACACAGGAGATAGTCTTACAATGTCAGACCCTATACACAGGAGATAGTCTTACAATGCCAGACCCTATACACAGGAGATAGTCTTACAATGTCAGACCCTATACACAGGAGATAGTCTTACAATGTCAGACCCTATACACAGGAGATAGTCTTACAATGTCAGACCCAATACACAGGAGATAGTCTTACAATGTCAGACCCTATACACAGGAGATAGTCTTACAATGTCAGACCCAATACACAGGAGATAGTCTTACAATGTCAGACCCTATACACAGGAGATAGTCTTACAATGTCAGACCCTATACACAGGAGATAGTCTTACAATGTCAGACCCTATACACAGGAGATAGTCTTACAATGTCAGACTCTATACACAGGAGATAGTCTTACAATGTCAGACCCTATACACAGGAGATATGTCTTACAATGTCAGACCCTATACACAGGAGATAGTCTTACAATGTCAGACCCTATACACAGGAGATAGTCTTACAATGTCAGACTCTATACACAGGAGATAGTCTTACAATGTCAGACCCTATACACAGGAGATAGTCTTACAATGTCAGACCCTATACACAGGAGATAGTCTTACAATGTCAGACCCTATACACAGGAGATAGTCTTACAATGTCAGACCCTATACACAGGAGATAGTCTTACAATGTCAGACCCTATACACAGGAGATAGTCTTACAATGTCAGACCATACACAGGAGATAGTCTTACAATGTCAGACCCAATACACAGGAGATAGTCTTACAATGTCAGACCCTATACACAGGAGATAGTCTTACAATGTCAGACCCAATACACAGGAGATAGTCTTACAATGTCAGACCCTATACACAGGATGTAGTCTACAATGTCAGACCCTAATACACAGGAGATAGTCTTACAATGTCAGACCCTATACACAGGAGATAGTCTTACAATGTCAGACCCTATACACAGGAGATAGTCTTACAATGTCAGACCCAATACACAGGAGATAGTCTTACAATGTCAGACCCTATACACAGGAGATAGTCTTACAATGTCAGACCTATACACAGGAGTAGTCTTACAATGTCAGACCCATACACAGGAGATAGTCTTACAATGTCAGACCCTATACACAGGAGATAGTCTTACAATGTCAGACCCATACACAGGAGATAGTCTTACAATAGTCTTACAATGTCAGACCTATACACAGGAGATAGTCTTACAATGTCAGACCCAATACACAGGAGATAGTCTTACAATGTCAGACTCTATACACAGGAGATAGTCTTACAATGTCAGACCCTATACACAGGAGATAGTCTTACAATGTCAGACCCTATACACAGGAGATAGTCTTACAATGTCAGACTCTATACACAGGAGATAGTCTTACAATGTCAGACCCTATACACAGGAGATAGTCTTACAATGTCAGACCCTATACACAGGAGATAGTCTTACAAGTCAGACCTTACAATGTCAGTCAGACCCTATACACAGGAGATAGTCTTACAATGTCAGACCCTATACACAGGAGATAGTCTTACAATGTCAGACCCTATACACAGGAGATAGTCTTACAATGTCAGACCCTATACACAGGAGATAGTCTTACAATGTCAGACTCTATACACAGGAGATAGTCTTACAATGTCAGACCCATACACAGGAGATAGTCTTACAATGTCAGACCCTATACACAGGAGATAGTCTTACAATGTCAGACCCTATACACAGGAGATAGTCTTACAATGTCAGACCCTATACACAGGAGATAGTCTTACAATGTCAGACCCATACACAGGAGATAGTCTTACAATGTCAGACCCTATACACAGGAGATAGTCTTCAATGTCACAGGAGATAGTCAGACAATGTCAGACCTATACACAGGAGATAGTCTTACAATGTCAGACCCTATACACAGGAGATAGTCTTACAATGTCAGACTCTATACACAGGAGATAGTCTTACAATGTCAGACCCTATACACAGGAGATAGTCTTACAATGTCAGACCTATACACAGGAGATAGTCTTACAATGTCAGACCAATACACAGGAGATAGTCTTACAATGTCACCTTACAGAGATCTACATGTCAGACCATACACAGGAGATAGTCTTACAATGTCAGTCGGACCCAATACACAGGAGATAGTCTTACAATGTCAGACCCTATACACAGGAGATAGTCTTACAATGTCAGACTCTATACACAGGAGATAGTCTTACAATGTCAGACCCTATACACAGGAGATAGTCTTACAATGTCAGACCCTATACACAGGAGATAGTCTTACAATGTCAGACTCTATACACAGGAGATAGTCTTACAATGTCAGACCCAATACACAGGAGATAGTCTTACAATGTCAGACCCTATACACAGGAGATAGTCTTACAATGTCAGACCCTATACACAGGAGATAGTCTTACAATGTCAGACCCTATACACAGGAGATAGTCTTACAATGTCAGACCCTATACACAGGAGATAGTCTTACAATGTCAGACTCTATATACAGGAGGTAGTCTTACAATGTCAGACTCTATACACAGGAGATAGTCTTACAATGTCAGACCCTATACACAGGAGATAGTCTTACAATGTCAGACCCATACACAGGAGATAGTCTTACAATGTCAGACCCTATACACAGGAGGTAGTCTTACAATGTCAGACCCTATACACAGGAGATAATCTTACAATGTCAGACCCTATACACAGGAGATAGTCTTACAATGTCAGACCCTATACACAGGAGATAGTCTTACAATGTCAGACCCTATACACAGGAGATAGTCTTACAATGTCAGACCCTATACACAGGAGATAGTCTTACAATGTCAGAACCTATACACAGGAGATAGTCTTACAATGTCAGGCCCTATACACAGGAGATAGTCTTACAATGTCAGACCCTATACACAGGAGATAGTCTTACAATGTCAGACCCTATACACAGGAGATAGTCTTACAATGTCAGACACTATACACAGGAGATAGTCTTACAATGTCAGACCCTATACACAGGAGATAGTCTTACAATGTCAGACCCTATACACAGGAGATAGTCTTACAATGTCAGGCCCTATACACAGGAGATAGTCTTACAATGTCAGACCCTATACACAGGAGATAGTCTTACAATGTCAGGCCCTATACACAGGAGATAGTCTTACAATGTCAGGCCCTATACACAGGAGATAGTATTACAATGTCAGTCGGACCCAATACACAGGAGATAGTCTTACAATGTCAGACCCTATACACAGGAGATAGTCTTACAATGTCAGACTCTATACACAGGAGATAGTCTTACAATGTCAGACCCTATACACAGGAGATAGTCTTACAATGTCAGACCCTATACACAGGAGATAGTCTTACAATGTCAGACCCTATACACAGGAGATAGTCTTACAATGTCAGACCCTATACACAGGAGATAGTCTTACAATGTCAGACCCTATACACAGGAGATAATCTTACAATGTCAGACCCTATACACAGGAGATAGTCTTACAATGTCAGACTCTATACACAGGAGATAGTCTTACAATGTCAGACTCTATACACAGGAGATAGTCTTACAATGTCAGACTCTATACACAGGAGATAGTCTTACAATGTCAGACTCTATACACAGGAGATAGTCTTACAATGTCAGACTCTATACACAGGAGATAGTCTTACAATGTCAGACTCTATACACAGGAGATAGTCTTACAATGTCAGACCCTAACTATTAATAGTATAATAAGCCTCATCCACAAACTAACTTCGCCGAGTAAAGTCAATTCAGTTGTTAACCTCATCCACAAACTAACTTCGCCGAGTTAAGTCAATTCAGTTGTTAACTTTAGTAAAGAAAAAAATCTGTTTTCTAGTTAAAGTTTGTTTCGAGAATTCTGAGCAAAGTGTTATGTTATACAAACGATATTGTTAAATACAAAATGTATGTCTTTGAAGAACGAGTAAGGTAAAGACCCTTGAAAACACCCATTGTTACTGACTTAAATATTGGTCCTGTGCACTACCAGGGGAGACTGGTGATCTACTTTAGACAGGTGATTTCTGCTAGTATCCTGAGGTTGGGACGAAACCTTTACCTATTTATACCTTTACGTATACAATAACGTAAGTCTTTCCGGTATCGCCATTACGAGAGAGCGTATGTTACTGGTTGTTAATCAGCAAATACAGACTACGCAACTAAAAAGAGCCAACTAAGACAACGTATCGATAAAACTAGCAGAGGATCCATGGCATGTATCATTTGTCTCGGAATTTCCTAATCTCGGAAGCGAAAAAGTATATTGATCTAAGAACGCGTCTTAATAAAATCCAAATAAGTAGTAGAATACGGCTTTGTTTGCATTTCTCAAAATAAAAGAAAAAAAAAACTTCAGTTAAAAATGCTGCAAGTTTGCTGATTTATGTTTACAATCGTTGAAGATTTATTTCATTTCCATTAATGAATTTATTTGTTAACTTTAATTCTTCGCCATTTGCTCTCGACGAAAACTAGTTTTTCGTTTGCCACATCTTCATAATAACATAGAACACGATAAGTACAAATATTGAATGTAATTTTAAAACAGCTTTACAAAGGCGGGTTTTGATTATAATATTTGAGAGTCTTAACACTTTTTTATATTTATGTGTGATCACATCTGTAATATATGTTGTTCATTGTATGTTTAGTTTGTTTCCCATTGATTTTTATGATAGTATGTCGTGTTGTTTTGCTTTGAACGCTTTAATTAAATTACGATGGGTCGTCAAGCATTAATACTTAACAAACAAGACTAGATCTATGTTCAAACGAAATATCATATAATGACCTAATAGATATCATGACATGGCATTGTGGTCGGTGTTATAGAACAGAATTATCTTACTCGGAACAAACTGACGACTGATTTTTTTTTTTTTTTTTTTTTTTTTTTTAAAGATGCTCCACCGCCTACAAAGCATAAATGATATTCATCACTTAAACAAAAATTGGTGTTTAACCATGTATATATATGTCGAATTAACAGAAAAAATCATCTAAAATAATTTATTTTGCATTTGGTGCATGCGCAATCAGTACTTCATTCCATAAAGGATATAGTGGCACGGAATTTTTTCGGGATGCAATTAATTATTTTTTGTAATTTTAACTTGAAGTAAAATTAGAAGCTCAAACTTTTCAATGGTGGTAATGGTGTAAAGTAAGTTTTTTTGTAACAGAAGAAAAATACTAAATCGTCTGCTCCTGTTTTTGATAGTGAAAAAATACCCTTTGTCAGCGGTGGAGCATCTTTAAAGTTATGTATTTTTTACATAAATATGAAGAGCATGCTTTTGGTGTACGGGTTATCGTCATATCATTCGTTGGGAAACTTCCTCTTTGCAAGGGAAGACATTTTGTAATAAATAGTATTTCTATATTTCAGTTTACATATTTTATTTTCAAAATATGACATGTGTTATCATTGTAGTAGATCAACCTTTCTGTATGAACCAACACGTAGCTAGAAACAGACAATAATGGATTGCAGTGATTATCACATAAAAATAAAAGCCAGACTAAAAACCGCTGACAGTGATATATAGGAATGATTGGCTTCGGCATGTTGGATACTAATGGTAGAAGGTATTCTTGGAGAGCGACATTGGTATCACATACACGTGAAATCTCTATGGGACATGGCCCCACTGTGGCATATAAACGACGGCATTCATCAACAAATGAGGGGGACACGGTATTCAATAATTGCATTGATCCCTTGGGAGGTTATGTGAGAGAATGAATGATCACATGGCATGTAGGTTGTAGTTCCCGCTACATGTAAATAATCGACAGCCAAACGTATGTGTCTTTAATGGTAAAAAGAACCAATTATTTTATTGACTATTTAGGTCACGTGGATTCTGTAACCGGAAGTACGTTTGGTTTAATAAAGTGTATTGGTAACCATGCATCTGTTAATGCTGTACCTGCTTTTTTTCTTTCTTTCTCAAAACATGGCGAATTCTATGTTTGTCCCAAAACGAATAATAAGTAATGTAACAATGTTACCTGGATTAACAGTGTCCTTGCAATATTACGGAATACGTTATCCTATATAACCCTCATATTCCTCATATAAAACGACGATTGTTAACGATTTATTTATAACCCCTGTATATATGTGGATGTGTTGTGAGAGTGAGTGTGTATGTGTTACAGTTGTGTGACCGCACATCGTTCCAAGAACTGTGTGCGCACATCGTGCGCACAGCTGTGCGGTTCGGATCGCACACCGCACATGTACAGCTGTGCGATACGGACCGCACAGCTGAGCGATCGGGACTATCGGTCAATTAAATTTGCGAAATCATTCCATAAACGGACCGTGTTGAGGAGTCTAATTTGCTTGTACTGTCATTTTAGGGATATGCACGAAATATATATTAATTTGTGTACTTGTATTAGAAGATAAATAAATTTATTAACTAAAAGTGATGATATGAACATAAAATAATGTGAAGTGTCATATATAATATATGTTGTCAAGAGACATTTTAATCATACATGTAGATCTGTTTTAGTGTTTACACATACACATCAAATACAATATTTTACAATATTACATGTACGTATACGTTCGTAGATGTACACGTGCATGTGTAGTGTACCCAATGTAATTGGTAACGAAGTTTGTCACATACACTTATATAAATGTACTGTACAGTGTACACATGTACATGTACGTGGGGATACAGGTATTCACTGTACCTGCATACACGTACAATGTATGTAAATGACTTGTGAACTGTAAACTATAGGCACACAGGGCTGTTGTTATGGTCACTTGGCCTAGGGCCCTTTTTCTCCCGCTTTCCCCATCCCACCACTTAAGAAGGTGACACCTTAATTAACTGAGACGATGATCAGTCAGGCGTCACATGTAAGGTATATCTATTTTCTTTAACCCTAGGGGGTCCATCATAGCATTCAATTCAATTGATGACATGCTGTGACCGCCTCTGTACCTGTATAACCTGATTAGTTTAGTAAAGTCTACTGGACCCCATGTGTGGTATTGTTTCAAATAATAATAACAATAAACGTATAGCTACTTTTTGTATCAAATTGCGCTTATTATTTCAATTGAGAATAATTGATATAATATTGATTTTTTTTTCTTCTCAAAATGGAGATAATGTATACACCTTGATTTGTATCTTGTTTGTATTTTATTTATCGTTTTTAGGGATAGGGGTTTAATAATTATGTATACTACGTACATGTACATGTATGTTTGTATAAAACATGCTTCGAGACATTACTCATTCGGCTCCCTTATACCCCAGCCCCACCCACCCCTAACCTACCTACATTATATATATTGCTAGCTATTGTACGTGTGCATGTGTATGTGTAGTTCGCCGCTCTGACACCAGTTCTGCCCTCTGGCCAGGAATTGTTTTACCTTCAAATTAACTACCACCCTGGCTCAGGTATACATATACATGTGTGTTCTCCATTTGCCCACTTTTTAGAGAACAAAGAAAAGTGTTGGTATAGGAGAACAATGGAAAACCAATTATAGTCCGTTTCATAATAATTTTTACCTTTGCTTACCTGTATTCATTTACCTGAGCTACCTATAGTTTGTCAAAAGTGGGGAAATAGAGAAATACCAAGAATAAAGAACAAATTTGCATCCAAGTTTTAGGCGAAGTGTCATAGGAAGAGCAATAAATTGTTCAACGTTTTGCTGATTTTGAAATTTCGTTAACTTATATAAAATTAGTAAACCTCCGGATAGTTTGAACATGCAATTTTCCTAGAAAAACAGTAACTTTATAGCTAATGATGACTTTATATGATATATTCTACTTCGGATAGTTCGCACCTGTCCAATGATGAATGTAAAAGTAAGATTTTTGTCGGCAAATTGGAACAATGGGGCCCTAAAAATGACGATAAATTGCAGTGTATTTCAGTAAAATTGTCAAAAAGGTGATTTCTAATGAAAAGAGGCTATATATATATATATTATAAAATGTATGATACATATTACCATAAACTATTTTTCTAGGTAGCATTTATGTGTATATGAAGATGAAGTTTAATGTACAGTAGTTGTATGTATGTATATATATATATTATGTTTGTCAAAAATATAGAAAGAACTTTTGAAGTTAGTACCAATTATTAAATCCATGTTTGATGTGTTCAATTAACATGAAAATATCAAGAACATAACTGAGATTACAAAAAGACAAACATATTAATAAATGTTTCCATGTAATAAAATTTTCATGCATGTACATGTTATGTATAAATGATACCCTTATGTAATAAGTACAGTAGCACAGGTGCAATTTACAGGTAAAATACAGGTAAATCCTGGTTTACTTCTCTGAAATAGACTATAATCCTTGTCATAACATTCTGCTAATTATCAGATTATAAAAAGTGGGCAAATGGAGATACACCCTGGCTCAGGTATACATATACCAAGGACGTTTAAAATCATGTATACTATTCAAACAGATCTAGTATAGAAAAGGAAGTGAATACCTGGATGAACGTACGTAAAACCAGATAATTAGATAATATACAATATAAATTTCTGGTAAAACCTATCTATAATCTACTGTATCTAGAATAAATGTAGCTACATGTACATGCATATGTACATAATACACTGCATACATGTACAATGTATGTATCTTTTAAACGATTGTGCGTATAGTTAAGTTTAAATATCTGAATGTAATTTCTTAACGAGACCACCTGATAATAGTTTTAATAACTAAAGCTGTCTTGCTTTAAAATAGTTTTGTTTAAGTTATTTATACACAATAAAATTTTGAACTGAAATATTGTTAAATAAACAATAGAAAAAAAAAGTTTGAAGATGTTTAAAATCAACATTGTAAAGGTCTAATAAGCCGGTACGGTAGACCGTTTAGCAGCCACAAGTACGTAAACAAAAACAAAACAAAATACATATTTGTTATTTAATGGATATCCTTTATATATCACATTTAGATTGACCATGTCTTCAATGAAGTAGACATAAAATCCCATCATCGTTTCGCTTGTTTACTCAATAAAGTTGAATTCCTAAATTTATATCAACCACGATAACAATCGCCCAGACACCGTTCCTACCGCACAGACCAAACATCGTGCATAAATCGTGCGCATATCGTGCGCACACCGCACATCGTGTAACGTTGTGCGGTCACACAACTGTATATTCATGTTGAGTCTCATTGCAATAGGGAAAGGTTTTTTGCTATCTCATTGAGGCATGCCATCAAAGATACCGAACACAAATACCCCATAGGCCATGGCCTAGGAGGATCCCCCATAGGCCATGGGCTAGGAGGATCCCACATGAACACAAATATCCCATAGGCCATGGGCTAGGAGGATCCCACATGCACACAAATACCCCATAGGCCATGGGCGAAGAGGATTCCACATGCACACAAATACCCCATAGGCCATGGGCTAGGAGGATCCCACATACACACAAATACCCCATAGGTCATTGGCTAGGAGGATCCCACATGCACACAAATACCCCATAGGACATGGGCTGGGAGGGTGCCACATGCACACAAATACCCCATAGGCCATGGGCTAGGAGGATCCCACATGAACACAATTACCCCATAGGACATGGGCTGGGAGGGTGCCACATGCACACAAATACCCCATAGGCCATGGGCTAGGAGGATCCCACATGAACACAATTACCCCATAGGGCATGGGCTAGGAGGATCCCACATACACACAAATACCCCATAGGCCATGGGCTAGGAGGATCCCACATGCACACAAATACCCCATAGGCCATGGGCTAGGAGGATCCCACATGCACACAAATACCTCATAGGCCATGGGCTAGGAGGATCCCACATGCACAAAAATACCCCATAGGCCATGGGCTAGGAGGATCACACATGCACACAAATACCAAATACCCCATAGGCCATGGGCTAGGAGGATCACACATGCACACAAATACCCCATAGGCCATGGGCTAAGAGGATCCCACATGCACCCCCCCCCCCCCCCCCCAAAAAAAAAAAAAAAAAAAAAAACAAATAAAACCTCCGATCCAATATTTTTCTGAAAACTTATCCACTTATCACAAATCAAAAGGTTAACATTTTATAAGTTGGGATAAACTTCCGATTATGGCGTCATCAAGATGGCCACCATCTCGAATTTCACTGAAAATTGAAAAATAGTCATAACATTGATATTTTTCAACCGAAGTAGACAAATGAGGTATCCGTTAATACCATAACACTTTTCAAAACGTTGTGTGTCTTTTAGAATGAACACATTCATTTTGTAAATTTGTATTGCCTTTGTATAACAATAGGAAATGTCAGATAGTTATTACAGTGTCACACATTTCTTTCACTAGTTCTTAATGATTTATTATTATCAGTAAGCGTGCTTTCTCGCAAGATGTCGTCTTCGATGTCGATGAGCTGATGAGCTGATGTGACATTACATTACCGGTTTACCATCGTTGTTTAAAACTTGTCAACCGTTCATGGCTGGAGTTAACATCAAAAATCAACATCAACATAAAAGATGCATAAATACATAATTATAAAACCGCTTGCGATATATTTAGTGATTTGAAATTTTGAATTTCGAAAAAAAAATCATTAGGATACAATGATTTTATATATATATATATATATATAAAAGTACCATTATTTGGAGGGCCAGTAGAGTGGGACGGAAGTGGAACAAACCTACACGAGGTAACTGGTCGTTAAAAAATTTCGTGCCAGGTCCCTGTGGTAAAATATAACCGACATTTCAAACTATAGTATCATAGCTAGAAGTTACAAACATCAAGATGCGTTATGAACATTACTTATAGTACGGACTATATAAATGTAAAAGTCCTTTTTGCTGTTAGATTTATGTGTAACAGGAGAGCAGACAATGAAGCGGTCATACCGGGATTCGAGCCGGGACCTCCGAACACTAGCCGAATGCTCTGTCGCACCGATGATCGACCCAGTCCAATCCCGCTACATATGTTTACAAGTGATATCAAAGAATACACTTATTGCCTAAACGAGTGTGAAATGTGAAAGAGAAGAACCGCAAGTAGATATAAATATCATGATTTTAAGAATAGTTCCTTAATTCTGTTGTTGGTAGATTTTGGTACCAAGTAATATATCAAAACATTGTCTGTATGTAGACTACGCCAAATATAGTTTTAGCGACTTCCTACTGTTGCTGAACACAACTGATACAAATGAGAACATTGTATTATTATAGTTCAATAAGCACTTATATGTATGAGTATTTATGACTTCCTAGTTTCTAAAATACTTGGTGTTATGTTAAGCTATTGCAAAATTTGCTATCAGGATATGAATACCTTGTTGAGAATTAACTTCCCACTGCCTATGGTATGAAGACATTTATTATATAGCGAATGTCACTGATAGTTCTCCTGGGAAATAGTACTGACTAGTAGTAATGTAATAAATGGAACTTGCCAACTTTATCAATGTTGTATGTGCTACGCTGTTCGACGGCGGTTTTTCTGTGTATATTAAATTTCAGACAATATGATAAACTGCATCATATTCTACATTTGTCGAAATCCAATTTGTTGACTTTTTCATATTTGGGTAAATACGAGTTGAGTTTTTCTATGTTAGTACTCAATATGGAATTAACAAATACTTGATATTACTAAATTGGATCCAATGGCACAGACCCAGAGTGCGTCAGATAACGGAACCGTACACGCATATTTTACTGCATGGATTTACTAATTGGACATGTAGCGTGTGTATGTGACCTTCTTAGCAAGTTAGTTATAGCCCACGTCCTTTCCATGTAAAAGGTAGACATTGGAAGTAATGGGGAATACGTTTAACAAAATATTAACCTTGTGTGACAAATGGCAGGCCTTTTTATAAAATAAGCACTGCATGGTTATATGATAATTGGTGACAGACAAAGTCATACTTGTATGTGGAATTTCGGTTCAGCACACTGTTAACAAACCATCATATTTTGATGAATCCAAAGCGAAACAACACGACAGAAGGAAATTCTGCCATTAAAAATGAATGGATGACAAGCTAGTGATATGTATCAACAGCAAACATTACTGTTGCGGTAACACATACATATTGTACAGCAGATTTACTGCTAGTTGTGCTAGGATATACATTACCACACCCCCAAAACCATATGTGTGGCAGTTACAATGTAATATGTGGAACGCATGACAACATTATTACAACCCTATGATCCGAGCAGCTATGATTGGTTAATATATTAGGTTTGATGTCATATCAATAACTTAAGTCATTTCAAAGGCCGATTAAACATAAGATTATACAAATGGTCGGAATGTCTCACTTTAGGCGAAACCAATAAAAATAATTTGATTAATTCCATACATTAAAAAAGTTCATAATGCATTGATAACATTTTTTATGGAGCAAGGGTTCATGATTGTATAAATGGTGGGGATGACCCCCTGTGGCCTGAAGGCGGGGCTAAAAGGGGTCCATTCGGCTATTTCAATACAAATGACTTCTCTCAAACTAAGCGTTGCATAACAATATTCATACCTTTGTGATATATGGTGGGAATACATACTTAGATATTGTAGGGCTAACTTCTGTCCACCTGTGGTTACCAAAACTGGGTGATTTGACGATATTCTTATTAAAAACGTTAGCGTATGGTAAACGTTAACGTATGGTATGAACAGTATGAATGACTAGTAAAATGGTGGAGATTCAAATTGTGCAAATTGTTTGTTCAAACCCTCTGGGGATCTGTAGGGCGGTGCCAAATGTGATAAGTTTTACTTTATATATATATATATTTATGTGAACGGATTTCTCTGTCAAATTAGTAATGAAGATCACTTCTATTCAACTCAGGTCTGGTGATATCCCTTTACTATATGGTGGGACATATTTCAATTGTAACAGTTTCTTTTAAGTAATTACAAATAACTTGTTGAGCGATAAGGCCCACTGGGTCACTTATTACTATCGTGGCATATCGTGTACTTCTAAATTTATCAAATGTCATCGATGTATAAAATTGCGTCAAAAAAAACAAGAATTTTAGGGAAGCAGCATTTTTTGTTTAGCTGTAATACGTGAGTGCAATTTGTTAACCATTAGTATATCAACCAACCAATCATCCTGCAGTCAGCCATTACAATAAACAAGTGACTCCATTTGCCATCTCCTATGATCTTTAATTTCGGGTACTACTCTCCAGACGTCCCCTATTACATGACGTCTGTGGTTATGTGCTCATAGAGCTACATGAAAAGAAGATATGATTTTCAAACGTGTCGATTTTGGTGCAAATACATGACCACGTGTAGATCGATACAGCTGTTGTAATGTTACCCGGGTGTATCAACATCTGAGGATGGCCATCTCTCAAAACAGCTTCTAACATAGTCGCTCTTTACCATGGAATATAGCTTTAGTAGTTAAACGGTCTCATAGTATATATACATATAAAGTCGTGTGTATTTCAACAATAGATATAAACAAGAAGTGTTTGTTATTTTAGAAACATTTCCCTGATGAAGTCGATTTCGAAAATGTTTTATAAGCGTTTGATACCGTTATGATCAAATTCCAA
Source organism: Argopecten irradians (assembly GCF_041381155.1). Taxonomy (NCBI): domain Eukaryota; kingdom Metazoa; phylum Mollusca; class Bivalvia; order Pectinida; family Pectinidae; genus Argopecten; species Argopecten irradians. Next base: position 11,116,778 of record NC_091138.1, on the reverse strand, counting down.
ACAGCTTTCAAAATTGATGATCGATGAATTCGCAGCTAATGTCGGTCGGTAATGTAGTGCTAACGAATTAACTTGTAATAGCGACACCTCACGGGAGGTCGTTTAGCGGTAATGTTCATTAATATCACAAAAAAACTAGAAACTGAAAAAGTTGTTAAAGTTCATTGGGTAATTTTGTATTGTCTGGGGTTGTCTTCATATCCGCTATAGTGTTGGGCACACATTTAACTTGATTTTATCTATTTTCATTTTAACATTTCGATCTCGTTTTTTTTAAAATTGACGGTGTTGACAGGACAATTCTTAGTTGTTTTTGTTTCCGTTGAAAAAAGACTGAGGTTATGTGTCATAATACGCAGGGTCGATAATTACATTAGGCCCCACCTTATTGATAGTTATGCGGGTCTTTTAGAAGTACGCCGAAAACGATGATGTTTTACTGCTAATTAGAACAGGGATCAAACCACGAGGGTCTTTCTACATATGTAACCGCCTTAGATGATTATTTGCACATAAAATGTTTGTAAAATATTGCCATAGCAACACCTCACTTCGTTGCCAGTTTCCGATTAAAATGGTATAATAAGTTTGTTGAAATTGAGTGCAAAGCTATTGACACAACTAGGTTTGTATACTATATTAATCTCATTTCCTATTCTTGGGTCAATCGATGCAATAGCCTTTGTCATACATACTGACCATGCAAGAACTGACGCCTTAAAGACAAAATCAACATCTAGTTCTGTTAGGATGAGGGAAACGATGACAAGGACAAAGTATTAGTTTGAGTAAAAAATGTATTCCGAGTGAAAGTTAATGACATATAAACAGATAGGTGATATTTTGGTCACAGTTGGTATCGTCAATGTATCGATTGGCATAGGTTCAACAGTTTCAGAACTATATATTGTTTTGATTGTCAAAGTTTCACATAGCTGATAACCTAATGGCCGTGTTTGTACTACTTTCACGAGGATGAATTGTATTTGAAAGTAATTCAGTCTTTGTTCCCACATTTCTCCAAAAGATATGACCCTTTTCATTCCCGATCTAATTTTGTGTAAAACCTTAACATTAATGCGGCCGCTGATAAAACAATATCAATGACAGCAATAACGTTTACTGTGTAAGGAACACACGTTATAGAGTTATAGGTTTATGGAATAATATAAATTTCAGCGTGTTGTGCTTGCATGATGACTACTGAAATAAAATAACACACGGTCATGATAATAGCTCCGTTATGTAACTTCTATCATACACACGTCTATCTACAGAAAGATGGATGTTTTATTGCCATGCTTTCTACGTGTACCCTTCTGTGGCAGGACTGTTTAGTGTACAATCGGATGAAAGGAGGAGGGGAATTAATTCTTTGTCTGTCAGTTTTTCAAAACGACAGTAAATTATTTCAACAACCAAATTGCATGTCCAAAGTAATTTGGGCTCCTAGGAAATGCTGCTCTTCAGTTAGGAAGAAAGTAGTTTTCAGACACGTCAAATTATCCTTCACGGTTCGTCCACTATTTCCACTCCATTACATTACTTGATTGTCGAGCAAAGAATAACGGTACGTTCGCCCCTTATGTAATTGTAGAGACGAGTACAATTGAACGCTCCTTCCGAGTTCCGGCCGTCTGCACCAACGGTTCCAAGGAATAATCAAGGTTTTACAACAGCCCGCCCTACGGTTCAACCTGCCGCCAAACAAAACACTGGTATCTGACTCTCTCCAGGGACAGAAACAATGTATTATGTCACAAAAAATATATTTCATATTATGTTATGTATTGCAAATATTAAAACAACTCTCCAGTGCATTCCAAATGTTTGCATGCATATCGAGATGTATGCGAAACGTGAATTATATTCATATGTGTTTTTATGAAATGTTGCTATTTTACAAAACTTAAATTAGTTTCACTGTTTGACTTTAAACTTCTTCTATCATGTTCTTAAGCAGTTACATGTAAGTTTATTAGAAAACGTGACGTTGGGCTGAATTGCTATATAAAACATAAAAACCAAGTAACATTTGATATGTTGTTCATTTTCCTAAACCACATTTGTTAGATATAAGTGTGTCGCAGTCACCCAACTCCTGTCCTATGATGATAGCTCATTTGATATGTACTGGTATACAAATATACACTCAGTTGTGACGTAACAGTGTGTTAAACATACTAAACTCAATTACAATGTAGTCTTAAACATTGGATCGTATACATGTTTCCACCATGAGGTGAGACTCCGCCGTAAGGTACGAACCCACTGTTGTGTAGGACATCAATAGAGAGGAGTGGATACACTGTAACGATGACATTCCCTTATTAGCATGTGTAATAAGCCTGAACTATTTGAAAATTTACACCTGAACTAGTATATGACTTAGTGCAAGAACCACAATTTCATTTGATATTAGTGTCATTAATCAATCACAATGTTTATGATGCTCTCATTTATTGAAATCGCTTTAAAACGGTAATGCTTTGCTCCCATTGAATTGCTCTTCGTTCATTATCTCGGGTAAATAAAAAAACAACATAGCGGTAGTTGACAGTGACAGCTCCGCGGTCCTATAGAGCGTTCGGGACACCTTACCATTGTCTTCGCTTCGGTGGGTTTAAAAGCACCTGATCACATCTATAAAAGATCACTTGATCTCGATATAGCATTAACAACACCTTCGAGATTTAGTTGTGGATTTTTCACGGCTTAAACATTTATGGGCTGGTCTGTCAATACATCGCTAGTAAATTGCGTTGTTTATAAAACAGCCCACGATAGTCCTGCTTCTAGGACGCTGGAACAAAACATTTCCTGAGGGATTTGTTTTTTATTGTATTTGCATAAAATCACACTACACGTAGATGTAAAAGCATTCCCTATCGTTCCATAGTTGTGTACAAACTTTGAGATCTCCATATAAACACGCCATAATTTCATATTTTGTTGCTGTCGAATTCAAGCCAGTCAATCATTTAAAACTGTCTAATCTTTCCTGATAATATGTATGTGCTGTCTCCAGCAAATGGGTGCGTTGTTTGATTTGCACACAATGACATACCGCCATGGAGTAAGGCCTGTTGATCTGCCACTATGTAATAGATCATAGGATGAAACATCTACCTAAATAAAACAGCTACAATGACTAAGTTTGATGTAAGGCATAATACGATACATCGACTTGACTAAACGTTTGGAATAAAACACATTCCCATATATGGTAACATGCGATCGGGGCCGCGGTGGCCGAGTAGTTAAGATGTGCCGACATATTACCACATGCCCTCCACCTCTGGGTCGCGGGTTCGAATACCAGATTTCAGATTTCAGATTTTATTTCACTCTCAGACATACAAGTATGTAACAGGAGATCACTATAAATAATATAAACATACAAGTATATTGGGCCCATAGCGCAACAGTGCATTACAACATGTATTAATGGTGTACATGCTCAATCAATAGTTTTTCAAAAACTTACATTTATTTGTCAGAACAGTAATGTTACATATAGTAAACAGGCCTTTCATTTTGATAACACTATGGTTTCTATAATAGTAACTTGGTATATACATTTCTCGTAAACGTTTCACCATTTCACTACTGCATTGAAACAAATAATGATATTCATTTCCAATATCAGTAAAACATAGATTACAAGTTCTATTTACTTCAGGGGTCCCAGTCCATCTTCCAGTTTCTATAGGTAAGTGCATGTTCGAGGTTCTGAATTTTATGATGGTTTTCTATTGGCTTTAGTTTCACAAGATACTTTTCAAATTCAAAATTACTTTTAAAAATAGAAGTACGACCTCTTGATGAATTCTCTATATCATTAAACCATTTTTGTACAAATTGATCTTGTAATCTTTGTTTTACGATAGATTTTAAATATTCTCTATTATATGTTCATACATTCTGGAAGTCCCATATATAATTCAAACCAGTTTCTTCAAAAATATGTTTAACATTATGCATCCATTTGAATTCCATGATATAATTTGTTTGCAAGTTTAACATCAACTTATATATATTACTTGAAAGATTATCAGTAGTAATCAATTTGTGCCAGAACATAATAATTCTGTTTTTAACCTCTATATAGTGAGGGAATCTCCCTAATTCACCATATACCATGTAATTACACGTACTTTTCCTAACGCCGAGTATACGTTTACAAAACTGTAAATGAAGCTTTTCTATAGCTGTAATATTTTCGTGGCCCCATACTTCTACTGAGTACATCAATATTGGTAAAACAAGGGAATCATATACTTTTAACTGGAGATCAATAGGAAGAGGGATGTTTCTTATTTTCTTGTAAACAGCAAACATAGCTTTTCTTGACTGTTCCAACAGTTTCAATTTCGTTTTATGAAAACTCCCATTATAATTCATCAATATTCCTAGATAAGAAAACGAATCTACAATTTCAATCTCTAAAACTAATAATGTGAAATGAGGACGAGTTCGAGACTTCCTCTTTGAAAAAATAACAATTTTTGTCTTATCTGTGTTTACTTCAAGTTTCCAATTTTCACAATAAATTTCAAATTTATTTAAGGCTGACTGTAGATCGTTAACTGATTCAGCCATTATAACTGTATCATCTGCATAAAGAATTACAAATAGTTTTATATACATTCCAATAGTATTACCTAAATCTAATATATATTCTTCAAACAATTGACACCATGCTCTTCAAAAAAACTTTCAATATCATTAAGAAAAATAGCAAATAAGAAGGGTGACAAATTTTCTCCTTGCTTTACACCGACGTTGCAAGTAAACATATCAGATACATCATTTACATTTTTGACTCAGGATTTTGTATTTTCATATAGATTAATTATTGCTTTAAACATTTTCCCAGTTATATTGCTTCTTTGAACTTTTTGCCATAAACCTAGTCTCCAAACTGAATCAAAAGCTTTTATAAAATCAACAAACGAACAGAACAGTTTTTTTTACCAAGTTAGAAATAGATAGAAGTTAGAACATGTAGAATAAAAATATTATCAGTTGTAGAATGGTTTTTCCTGAATCCTGCCTGGGCAGAAGTTATCAAGTTTATTTCATCAGCCATTTTGTTTAGTCTACAATTTAATATGGATGTAAAAACTTTACCGAGACAAGAAACAAGACTTATTGCTCTATAATTATCTAAATTGTTCGGATCCCCTTTACGCTTATATATAGGTTTTATAACCCCTATTTTCCATGAGCTTGGAATGAAGCCCGTATCAAATATGATATTAAGTATCTTACAATATAATGGCATAAGAATTCCTGCGGTGGATTTTAAGTATTCATTTAGAATTCCATCATGACCTGGAGCCTTATTATTACTTAAACCGGCAATAGAACAAGTTATTTCATCCTCGGTAATTTCGTTATCTAATAAATCATCAAATACCCCATCACCAATTTCGCCATCAAAGCTATTATTAGAGTTATCTCCTTTGTTTAAATTTTTAAAATAATCATACAAATCTTCTATGGATTTATCAATAATATTCCAGTGGGGCAGTTGCCAGGTACTGACCGCTGGTCGGTGGTTTTTCTCCGGGTACTCCGGCTTTCCTCCCACCAACAAACCTGGCACGTCCTTAAATGACCCTAGCTGTTAATAGGACGTTAAACTAATCAAATCAAAATCAAAGGTAACATGCGTTGGACAATGCGATTCCATGCATTTGCTTAATGACAACATACTACGATACATCTAACTATATGTACAGTCACAGCGAGTATTCTATGGATTTTCCGTATATGAAGATACTAGATTTTTAATTGTATTACCATTTCAGCTCTTGATAATTCTCACTATTTCCGTTGACTTAACGTTCGTAGGTGGCTCTCCTTTACTGAAATGTTTGACCATCGGCATTATGTAATATCTCACGTGGCTCTCCTTTAACAAAATGACCGTAATACTTTTTTCGGATGACCGTAACCTAAGACGATTTTTTTTGCTGAAATATGTAAACTAAAGCGATATATTCAAACCTGGCACCGGTACTGACATTTGTTTCATTTAAATCATATATGTCAGTGCATATTGTTGATTATAATTAAATATGTTGATATGGGACAATTTTCATTTACACAAAAACATGGCTTCATTGGAATTACATTATTTACAGCTCAATTATCATGATTACCCTCTCATAACCAGTACATAGTTTTAAAACGTGTCATCTGTTCCTTTAAATATTCCAGCAAACATTAGTACCCAGAAATGACCATGTAATGATAATGTATGTTACTAATACATTCTCATAAACTTTACATATAATGAAGTAATAGTGGATTTTGGTAAAACGTTAACTTATTGTATCAAATAGAGACAGAGATAATTTAATCACAATCTAAATCTCTAATCAAAATAAGGGATCCTAGCCAATATCATTACTCAGGGAACGGCCGAGGTATTATTTTTACCCATAATACAATTAAAGATGCTCCATCGCCGACAGAGCATAAATGATATTCATCATTTGAACAATAATTGATGTTTAATCGTGTATATATATATCTAGTTTGTTTTGTTTGTTTGTTTGATTTATTAACGTCCTATTAACAGCTAAGGTCATGTAAGGACGGCCTCCCGTGTATTCGGTGTGTTGCGTGTATGTTGTGCAAGGTGCGTGTTTGGGGAGACTGCGGTATATTCATGTTGTGTCTTCTTGTATATTGGAACTGTTGCCCTTTTTATAGTGCTATATCACTGAAGCATGCCGCCGAAGTCACCAAGCAACACACCCCACCCGGACACATTATACTGACAACGGGCTAACCAGTCGTCCAACTCCCTGTATGCTGAGCGCTTAGCAGGAGCAGTAACTTCCACTTTTATAGACTTTGGTGTGTCTCGGTCTAGTTAACACAAAAAGTAATATGAAATAATTTATTTTGCCTTTGGTGCATGGGCAATCAGTACTTCATTTCATATAGGAAATAGTGCCACAGGATTTGTTCGGGATGCAATAAATCATTTTTCATATTTTTAACTTTAAGTAAAATTAGAAGCTCAAACTTTTCAAAGGTGGTAATGGTGTAAAGTAAGTAACTTTTGTAACTGAAGAAAAATACTCAATCGTCTACTCCTGTTTTTGATAGTGAAAAATACCATTTGTCAGCGGTGGGGCATCTTTAACGATTCGGTAAATATTTATGTATGTACAATTGTTTTTACATGTAATAAAAGATGATACAAACAAAATCATGTATAGTCACAGGTTATGCGTGTATGTTCAAAATATACAGATTGCACATGTACATGTCATTAGCTTTGTGCATACATGTTATATAAAGAATATTTTACACTATAATAGATACATGTGCCTATTACCTGGTACTACTGTGTACACGTAGTAGCACAGGGACTTGGCACGAATCTCATGTGCACTTAAGATCGATATTAGACCCTTTTTGAGCTACATTTGTAGTGATATTTTGTATGCCCATATACTACTGTAGTGCAACTAGAACAGCAACGATGTTTTGATCCATTTCCGGTATCGGTTCGGCGACATGACGACCACGGTACTGTGCTTTATATAACTAATTTGCCGGGGTTACGGATGGTTCTATGATTCACGGTATGCAGTGATTGCTGAAGAGTATGAGAAGTTTCAACCAAGACAAAAAAGGTCTTATTGTCTGTTTTCTTATATTTCCAAAAAAAAAAAAAAAAAAAATATATATGCATTTGAATATCACACATGACAGAAAATACAGCTAGTTTTTCGTTCAGTTTCGATTTGGAGACATATTGAGGGTTAGTTTTAGTGTGATTCAATATTGGAAATCTTTAGACTTTCCCGTTTCCATTGTATATAATTTGTTTACAATAATGTTGAAAATACTTATGAAATTCAACAATTTGTATTCGATATCAGACTAGTGTCGCAACTGTTTGCAGTTTCAATAGCGTACGGCCGAAACACTTGTGTCTCAAATTTGAGTGAGCGGTTTCGGATTTCTTTCTTGAAGATGATGACATGAAAATGGACCAATTTTTGTACTATTATTAGAATTGAATTCATTAGACATACTATGTAACGTGTATGCGGTTAGGCGACTTAGGAAAGCTTCAAATAAAGAAAGTTTTGTTTTTGTGACCTATTGAACTCTGAAGAAATTATTAGTACACAAAAATCTAACTGTCAATGTTGATATTCAGAATTATCATACCTTGGGTTTAATAGCCAGACATAGGTACTGTACATGTGTACAGTGGCAATATTAATTTGGGTTATTAACAAGCAGGACATTCAATCTGACGTAATTTCGAAAACGATGAAGGGACATCAAGAAACAAAATCTTTACGCCCACCGGAATCAGAGAATTAGCTACAGTTTGTATCAATGTACACCTAACACAGTGCCCATGGACCATTTTAGGCGATTGTAAAAGGGAAGTTATCACTCTTTCCCAACGGTAGTAACCTGTTTCTTAAGACTTTCTACAAATATGATATCTGGCCGCTAAAGCGTAGGCGGGGTACATATTTCTTGTTGTTTTTTTTTTCTCGGGGAGCTGTCCACCTTTCTCAATAATACGTACTGTTTGGTTGGTCCATATCGAAATGAACTGTAGCTAATTCTCAGATTCTTGTGGTTACTATTGGATTCGAGGACGGCGGGACTCTATGTCCGACTCTATGTCATGTTTACAGCAAATTTGGACGTTAAAACGAACTCCCAAAATAGTTTTTGTATGTATGCGATAAAAGTTTCATAAATTCAAAAGCTTTCTAAATAAAAACTTCTTAATTTAACATCAAATATTGGATATATATGTTCGTGTGACTAGGCCTATAGGCATTGTAATGATGCGCATAAAAACAGTATACGAAATCAGTACATATCAGATGCAGGTACACAATATCACTCGTAAAATTAGAATGTATCTAATTAATAATAGTATATATGCATCGGTCAGCGTGACCAAGTGGACAGCGGCAAACGATTATTTTAAAGGTGACCTGGACAAATGTAATTATTGTCACAAGGATCTGATAATTATTTACAGTCTATTTATTTATGAACATTAATAATAATGTAATCATGGACCCACCAGAGTACCCATAGACCATTTTAGACGTTTAAGGGGTCTAGATAAAAAAAATAGGTTAACATCCTATTCTACATTGTACTATACGTGTTTAATGAAGAATAGGATTTTTACTGATTCTCGATGTAGGCCCCTCTAACGTCTGGTTTATGGACACTGTGATGGGTCCAAGATTATATAAACTGTAACTAATTCTCAGATTCCTGAAGTTAATACGTTGCGGTTGGATTATCTTACGCATAAAGATGCCATCATATATAAAGTACAATCTGATTAAAATACAAATCCTTATTATCACTACGTTGGATAAAAGGATCTGACAACAGCCCATTAGGGGTCATGTCCAGGTGACCTTTGGAAATGGCCAATCAAATTGCTGCCTCCAAAATCTTGAAGATGAATTTCAGAGGACGGAATTGTTTGGAAATCCTGCCAGAATTATTTTCGTGTATGAAGTCATCTCGCCCAAAGAAAACAACAAAGCTAATTGTGAATGTTTACTGGGACGAAATGACGTTTTTAATTGATGAAGTAAGTTGTAGAACCTGCATTTGATTTGATGCACACGTGGTATAAATCTCATCTGGACGTGACCCCCTATGGGATGTTGTCAGATCCTCTACTTAACGGAGTGGTAATAAGGATCTGTGTTTTTAACAGATTTGATAAAAAGTACCAAACCATTGCAATTTCAAACTCGAAACCGTACACTTTTTTTTATCAAAATCGTTGCGCAAAGACTGACACAACGATGTAAACAATGGGTCACACTCTCTTTATTCTTCTTCAAATATAACAAAGCGCACATCAGATTTATACATATGAACCTACTTAATTGTTATTCAATTATCTTTTATGGATATCTTGGAAAATAAACATGTTTCAGATGAAAACTTGAAGTTTTTGCTAGGAACTCGTATCAAGCTGTATGCAAGTGTCACAATTGTAGGATAAATACGAGTACTGAAATCACAATCCTAATACAATGTAGGATATATAATTAACACTTGAGCTGAATATCGGTTTGTAACACTATGCGCAATGTCTTTAAACACAAAAAGTTGGAACCTACCTGCTTGGTACTTGTACATCGAAGCGATACCGGAAACGGATCGAAACATCATTGCCGTACTAGTTGCACTACAGTTAATGTATCACTTCTTTTGGTGTATTTGAACATAACTTTGTTGATAAAAGTGTTATGCATCAGGGCTAACTTAGGTTTTACTGTTGACTCTTAAATTGTTGTGTTTGTATTTCGACAAAATCTGGGGGGAAAATCTGGAAAACCAATTGACAGGGTTCAAAACATATTTTATAGTCATGCCGTTATGCTTACTAGTGTATATAGCAGGTACAAGTACTTCACGGTGAAAACTAATCATCATGTTTTAAACTTTTACACTTTCTTATCAATATCAGAAACATGTTACTGTCAATATTAAGGAAATGAAATAATTTTTTAATAATTGATAATTATGTAGAAGAGGATTTTTTATATAGATCCCCAAAACGTCTAAAATGTTGGTCAGAGAAAACCAATTAATAGGTATTTGGTTTCACTGTGATAAGATGGTCTCCATTATTATAAATTGGTAATGCGAGGTCCTGGTTCCGAACCCGAGGCTATGCCAGTGTAAACTAACTTTTGGCTGCAGCTTATGGACTCAAATTGATGATATAGTAGTGTGTTTACCTTGTTAGGTGCATGATCCTGTTTGAAAAAAGGATTTTATCAACTCCTCGATGGCTATTAATTTAATTTGTTTCATTTGCGTGATACTGGTTTGAGTATAGTTATCGCATACATAGAGTACCTGTTTATACCGTATTTCTGTAGTAAATGTATATAATATTTTAACTTAATTAAACGTATAAATATACGATTTGGAATATCAATCAACATTTTCTTTAGTTAATGAGATAGTGGAATTTGTAAATACTGTTGTTGATAACTTGATTGGATATGCTACGGATATCTCCTAATCCGAGTTTACCATAAGTCCGAAAGGAAGGTTTTAACGGGTAAGAAGACAAATGGACGATTCCTGGCGCAAAATATACCATTCTCCGTTTTCCCAGTCGTATTGTTTAATGGAAAATACATGGACATCGGTATGGGCCACTGTGAGATATTACGGTCATCCTTTTGTCATCAAACTCAGATATTACGGTCATCGTATTTTGGAATTATAGTCATCTCGGGGATATCTTTCCAGCGCTTCGTGTGTTAAATATTGGTCGCTTTCACGCATATCCGAAATGGTGCTGAGATGCAGCAGGTACAAATAATTGTCTGTGTGCAAATGGAAATCCTCATAGTCATTATAAAATATCAAAATCAACAAAAGCTGAAGCAAAGCGACATTCACCGGCATCCATTTTTAATGACCGTAATTATATATTACGGTCACCAGTGTGTACACGGTGAATCTGGCATGAACACAGTTTACTTATATTGGAAGATAAGGTCTATAGGTATACATAAATAATTAACTTACTGATGTCTGTTTGATAAATACATTGGCATTCTTTATAATACCATAAAAGCTACCACCATAACCAATCACGAGAACAAATCATCGTTTGAACTATGGCTTCCCAATCTGTTTCAATTGAAACAGCGATTTGTTGTGTTCTCGCGATGGCAGGCATTAAAAAAAGTAAGGAAAACAAGATTGAAAACAATATGGCAAAATACAATACAAACATCAGTGAGTAAAACGTAGCATAAGGATTATTACCTTATCAAAGTTATCGAGAATACGCTTGTGATTTTATTTGGGAAAATGAGAAAACATTAAATTCGACCAAGGGGTTAGTATGAAACTTGCTCATTTTCGATTGTCTGCTGAAAAATGATATTATCACATATACCTAACAGGCCGCCTACGAGCACCTCTATCTAACCTATCTAAATGGTGTGGTATAGTTGTAAAACATGTGGCTGTAGGTGTTCCAAGCATCACTGGCTAGGTATGATCTGGGCTGTTTTGGCCCTCATGTATTATTATATTCTTTCTGAAGCTCGTCAACAATTACCAAGCATCAGACAGTAAGGCGAGAGACCACTAAGGTTTAGAGATGCCTTTGTTTATTTTATTCGTCATGTATATGGAAAAGAAAGACCAATTTGCACACCTTTTCCGCGATTTATACCCAAAAAAGTATATCCGATGTGTATAGATTACGTAAAAATTGATTAATTGTTGACCATTGCTGGTTAATAACATGACATTCTACAAATAAGTCTGAGCTTTGTTCTCGGGATCACAATAAACATTTGTTTTTATGTATTTGTAGCTTATATACCAGAAATATTAGTTATTTTCTTGCAGGGAATAATTCAAGCTTAACTTTCTGTCACCTTTTTGTTTAGAACGAGGTAACCAACAACATGCATACAAGAAACATGCCTATCTCTTAACATTTATATAGGACAAGGGAACCAACAATATGCATAAAAGAAGCATTCCTATCTCTTAATATCCATATAAGACAAGGGAACCAACAACATGCATAAAAGAAGCATTCCTATCCCTTAACATTTATATAGGACAAGGACACCATCAACATGCATAAAAGAAACATTCCTATCTCTTAACATTTATATAGGACAAGGGAACCATCATCAAAATGCATAAAAGAAGCATTCCTATCTCTTAATATTCATATAGGACAAGGGAACCAACAATATGCATAAAAGAAGCATTCCTATCTCTTAATATGCATAAAGGACAAGGGAACCATCATCAAAATGCATAAAAGAAGCATTCCTATCTCTTAATATTCATATAGGACAAGGGAACCAACAATATGCATAAAAGAAGCATTCCTATCTCTTAATATGCATAAAGGACAAGGGAACCAACAATATGCATAAAAGAAGCATACCTATCTCTTAACATTCATATAGGACAAGGTAACCAACAGCATGCATAAGATTCATATAGGACAAGGTAACCAACAGCATGCATAAGAAGCACGCGAAACACATTTATAAGTACAAAAGACTGTATTCTCTTACATTTATTGTACTCTCAACGTGAAGCATGAAGTCGAATTTCTTCTTTGTAGCTGTGTCTTTCCTCCGAAATCTAGCCAAACACACACATGTTTTAAACATATCTTCTGCATGCAATGGATTGACTTTCTGAAACCTTTTTTCTCTCCTTATATATTCGTATGAGAATGGACGGAGGTGACGTTTTAAGAGGCACGTGTTTCCTTCAGGCGTGTCAATGATTTCCTTGTCCTTAATATAATATATGCACATTACGCCTACCATCGCCCCTTCCGACTATGTTATTACAAATCCAGGTGGTACAGAAAACAAGCAAATGAATGTTCAGCAAACGCGTCCACATTATATTCTGCAAAGTCATATTCATGTAAAAAAGAGATCTCTATGAATTCAAGTCATACTTTACAAGCTGGCAAGACTTCACTATTATGTATAAAAATAAAATCCTTTTTTTTTTCATTTTCTCATCTTGCACTGTCTTTCAAAATCTTCTTACTGTCTTACTTGGCACCTCTTCAATGTTTTTGACTAGCGTAGAGAGCTCGCCCCTTTACCAGAAAATATCTCTGTTCTGTCCTCTTATCAGGACACACCACTGTGTATAAAATAGGTAGTATTCAACATTATTCCTGGGCGAATGTTTTTGTCTATGTTTCAATGCCAAATAAGCAAACTTTCCGCAATTATAAGGGAATTTAAAACAAGAACATCGCCAATGATCAAGCTCAAAATGTGTTTTTGTGTATTTATATTAATTCATACGATAACACGTTGCAGAGGGTGTCCGTCTTAGACTCAATTTGATGCAAGAACGAAAGACAAAATGTGAGTACCTAAGCGGCCGTGACGGGTTAACCGCACTGGACACGACACATCTCTACGCCGTACCACGTAAGTCACCACCTGTTCACCAATACACAGATACTGAAGATATTTATATGTACTCCGATGAGCCATATGCGTTTAAAATATTAATCGGAGACCTGTTCATCAAATATTGACCAATGCCGTTGATTTTGCTAACATTAACATTGAGAGATATTCAACAATCAAAAGTACTTTTGAATTATTAGAAAGACAAACCTTCTTATGTCAATTTCATTTCAGCAAAATTTGATTTCAATTAAAGTGAATTAATAATACATTGTTATGTCGAAACCGGAGGCTATGTTTTAACGGACATATTATAAAGTTATTGGAATTCAATGATTCAGTATTGTAGGTACGTTTAGAGGATTAGTTGTGTAAAATACGTATGTGGACAATTACGGTAAATTCATTATTTCGAGTATTTGGCATTCGAACGGATTAATATATCAATATCTCATATTCAGTAAAATGTCACATATTCTGAAGTAGTATTTTTGCTTTTTGTAAACTACTTTGTTATGTTTTGTCATGATATTTACACTGTTTCAGATTTGGAGAGAGCTGCAAGTGCTTTCGCGTTACTCTGCATGTTGTCCATGGTAACGGGCCTTGTGACAGGAGGATACGGGTTATTAGGACGACAGACTCGGGTGCTCGTGCTTGCCTCGTGCTGTTCACTTGTCGCCGGTGAGTAGATGAATTTGACGTCTTGAACAAGATCTGCAGGCGTAAATGTCATCGGGTCAGAAGAGAGTATCACAGTTCAAATAACTTGCGAAATGTACTTCAAAATTTCCGTTGACATCTCACTACATGTCTCGCTTGCAGTCTCAGTTTCTGTGATATAACACAGTAGTGCAAATAGTTTTCACGCCTTAGAAAGGTTCAGCTATACATTATTTGAATTGAAATAAAAAAGACGAAGAATAGTGTAAATCCATAACTAAGATCGATTAAATCAAGCAAAATGTATGGACAGGAAAGATAATAAGACAATAAAATATATCATTATTGCGACGTGAGGCAAAACCATTAACAATTTCGATCAGAGTACGATATATCTTTCTCCCTCAATTCATTGATCAGTCATCGTTTTCAGTCGTGATACATTTTCTGTCAAAACCAAGGATATGGCAGATTTCGCGCGCTAACCTTTTGAAGTGGAAGTACACTGGACGTATATTGCGTTTAACGTCATCAATATTTTGACGTCAAGTTGATCGACCCATGGCTATGTTTTTTTCTGAATATTATGTTATCATTTTCATGTGTATGTGTGACACATAAAATACTCCCATACCTTGGGTGTGGTACAACAATTTTTAATCCTCGGGGATTTGTGAATGTCTGAGGATTGAAATACCCATATACCTCTAAGGCATGGAATGATTCTAAAAATCGTCCCCAGGGTAAAGAAACCTGTGCGCTCAGTTCTATGCAGCCATGGCAATATAACTATAATATCACACAATGCTGAAGTCACGTCATTATCATCCCAATGCAGAATATGACGATTGCAAATTAAGCAGAAAATGAAAAAGTTAAGAAAAGGTGAAATAACCATTCACCTCCTGCTTTGAAATTGTGACAATGTAATTCTCAACCATCGGTTAATTTCTGTCTAAGTAGCAAATACGTGAACTCGACCAATAGCGCCATTGGGTCAACTATTGTTTTGTTTATATATTTATTTTTACATACGTGAAATGGGGAATATTCGCAACGTTGATTTCTTCATTTTATTCATATCGAGTATAGATGTATTGTTACATGATACACGTTATTCATGAATTCAGTGCATTCAAACGGAAGTCTTGTCATATATATTGTGCGCATGTCAACAACACAATTTATCTTCGATATGCTGATCACTGTTTCTTTTCAGTGAATTTCAATAAAAATGTTACGACAAACAGTGTTTCTAAATAATACAAAATGTTAAAGTCTGGCTTATTATGTACAGACTCAATACGATGCATTATTCATACACTTGCCACATACACCAGTGTTGCGGAATTTCAAAATGGCGCATTTTACATTCTGAATAATAAGGTCTCAGTCGATATCTGTTACATTATCATCAAAGAGAATTTAGAAAGAGGATTAAACATAAAAACGATACGCATGGCTGACTACATGTCTCGGTATGATCAAAGTCAGCTCCTGTTACAAAATATGTACGGAGACGGTCTGTGCCAACGGTCCGTTAACGGCGGTTCAGAATCGCTCTGTTCTGTTCTGTAACGCTGTGATATAGCATACTGACGTCAATTGCAGATATTCTTTTTAACCTTTTTATTTTAGAACAGTTAAGCATGCGTCAGTAGATTTAGAATCCTCTTTAACACGGGTGCTAGGCAGATTGCTTATATTGTAATAGTAAGATGACTATGAAAGAATAGGTACAACGATATCGCGTTGTCTGCCACACTTTGTATAGCAACACATTGTGGCTCTATCCCAAGGCTTATTTCAATTGGAACAATATTGTCGCTGTATTTGATGTCCTCAATATTTTCACAGTTTGTAATGAGATTGATATGTTTATTTTGGTCTAAGTTATATTTATCTGCCTTTTCTGTCTTTATTTTTAGTTCTATCACTCCAAATATAGCAGCATCCGGTGTAGAGCTGAGTATTCCCGTGATAATGCTCAAGGTTCTGCACTGCTAATCAAGTGCACTTATTAAAAGCTATATATGGAAGGCAATTTCACCTTAAATAGTCACACAGGCGATAGAAAAAACATAAAGAGAATACGTCCACCATGCATGCCATTTCCAGTTAGTAGGTTAAACGTGAACCTTCTCACACTGATGATCATGTGTTTATACGAAAATATTTCTAATCAAAAGAATCTGGACTTTTATTAGTTTACAAAATATTCTCACGTGGGTTATTCCCTCTATAAATAAATCAAATGATAATTAACGTTCTAGAAATGACCGTTATCAAATGAAAAAGAAACATATTGCATCATTTCATATATGATCTGATTTGGTAGTGTATCTGTATACATGCTTACAGTACAAACAATGTATATAGTGTATATCATTTCGGAATATATTCTAAGGCCATGACATATTAACTCATCGGTTGACATCTCTTCCAGGTCTTCTGTTGACGTTAGCGATAGCTCTGTTCCATGGTAAATGCCACATCCTTCGTCGGACAGAAATCCTTGCCGGCTACCTCATTCCTCACAAAAAGGTAATCAACGAATCCCGGACTTACAGCTTTGGCTGGTCATTTGGTCTCGCCTGGATTTGTGTGTTTCTGTGTTTTACGTCATCATTTGTGTGGCTTTACAAAGCGCAAGATCCACGACACTCCCGTAGTCCTGGCTCAAATTACGTCAGGCATAGGACGTACACAAGTCCTGATTACGTCACATATATGGACGAAAATGATATTTTTGAATAATATAGCATTTAAATCTTCCTTTTTATAACCCTTTTGAGACTGTTTGAGTTTGTTTCATTGACTTCATTAAATGCAATATACTTATGAATACAATACGCTTAACATAATATGCATAATGGAAAAATGATAAATCATGATATTTTTCATATAGATCTGTATGTGCAGGACACATGTCAAAGTCTAAATTGCAAAACCACAGTTATAAGTTGTGTATGACAGCAATATTTATCTTCATTGTCCAACACTTTTAGACACATTATCATCCTTAAGACGATGATACCTATTTTATCTCCTTCTTTGTTTCTTAATTAGTTTCTGGATGTTGTGGAATTTCAAATGTAATTATTGTACATATAATATATTTCTATTTACAAATACTTCACTGAATGACATTTCACGTGAACAATCTGAGAATAATCAAAGTTGTTTTTGGTTTACATTTGACAGCATTTAACTACGTATGTAATTTACTGTGAAAACATGTATATACTATTTACATAGCTCGCCTGCGTTACTATGGAAACGAAACACTTGTGACCTAAACTTTATGGAACTCAGGCATTCTCATATGATAAATAAGGAATCCAATTTAAAAAAAGGAAATCCCTTCTTAGGAAAATGCTTATTTTACGCAATACTCAAAAGAAAGTGTTTGACTTAAATAACTTCTTTACTTGTCCGATCATTTCAAAGCTCATGCTTCCTCTTAGAAAATATATAAGGGAGACAATAGAAAATTGTGATATACATAAGTCTTTAACATGATTTAAGTACAATATATTTATTTTACGCCCTCACAGTTTTCATGTAAAATCAACCGGGCAGCATAGTGCTTGGTCTTCAATTTGTTTGTCTTTGTCTGTCGATGATAATGGACTGTGTTAAAATGATAAAACCACAATGGCGCTGTGTTCTTTTTGGTTTCACTATTACAGATGAATGGTCTAAGATTAAAAAAAATCATTAAGAGGTTATCCCGAATCTTAAATTCTATCACAGGAAACGTAAATATGTAGCTACAATAGTGGTGTATATAGTTATAAAATATCGCTCATCAACTACCAAAGCTATGCATTCATTTAAATGACAAGTGAAAGACAAAAAGAAGGAATCAAGGATATATATAATATGCAACTGACGTAGGGTGGAAAGAGGATATAGATACGACAAAGGATATAGGAAAGACATATTTTATATGGAAGAAATACTGAACACAATTCAGGGACAGAGTGAGTACGTATGGTTGGTGGTGGCTCAATTCCTCCAATAATAAACATTGTAATTATTACTTTTTTGATTTTTATAAAAATTGTTACAATTATGAATGCAATAAATTTGAAAAGATATTCTAGTAGTTTGTTCTCTCTATGTTTATTTTTTTTTCGGTCGTCGTGCTTGTTTAAACATGTACAAATTGGATCGGATTTTATAAATGTAAAATCTTAAATTATCCTCATTTCATATGAGATTTTATGAAACGAGACTTAGAAGGTTTCATTTTAAACTAAAACTTTGAGACGAGATTCATAAAATCTCATATGAAATGAACACAAATTGAAATGTATCATATTACTAAAACAACACACATTTCGGAGAATTTCACGTCAAAATGTACTGCCAAAGTCCAGCGGTGACCGCTTTTATGTCCCACTGTTACGTCATTTTATTGTTTCTGTCATGACGTCACAATGATATTCCAACCAATGGTTATATTACACTAGTGACATATGGAAAAAAATTACACGAAATCAATGGATATCAGGTGGATAATAAAATAACAAAACTACATATGACTATGCATAAATTAATCGAGTACATATATTAACAGTTTATTTTAAAATTTTGTACATATTTACAAAATACCATCAATATCTATGTTTTGTCAATATAAAAAACAGTATCTGTGACACTTTATGTCACGTTTTAGAACACTAGAACATTGTTGCCGCAATTTGTACTACATTTGTGGTACATTCTAGTCAACAATCAACGGTTGTCTCACCGATCATATGGTATGACAAAACCAACATATTTTAAATACAACAAAATATTAATTATTTAAGTTTACTGTTCCCTTTATAACAGTTTCACAAAGTACATGTCTTCTTTTTATTGTAACTGTCGCAATTTTGAACTCTTTTTAAACCATGCTCGTTCTAAAACATTGGCAAACATATACTTGTAACTACAAAACGTATTTTACTCTCATGCTTCCATTCATTTCCTTTTATCTATAAATCTCCAATTTTGTACTATAAATCTTCAGACTATATTGAGATGAGCATTTGTACTATATATGGCACTTTTTTTTTTTTTTTCAGCATATACAACACCCTTCAGTGGTTAACAATGTCCGCATAAGTACACATAGTTCTATTATTTACAGTGACAGTAACTATTCTCAAAGTCACATAGAATGACAGATTTGTTTTTTTCAAGCCTATAATTACAGTTCAATTTACTCATATCACATGGCGAACTGATGCCTAAAACTAATAATGATTTGTCTACAGCAATTTATGCAAATTGCTACACGGTGCAGTGTCAGCACAGTTTCTAAGTAATAGGGTTGAAGTTTGCTCGATCATGCTAAATATTTGATGAAATCCAAACTTTTGGCCATTCCAAATTGTTTGACTAATAGGCCAAGGTGAAATTTTGCATTACAACCACATCATCTAGCAAAATAGCAAAGACGATATATATTCATCCTTTAGTTAATATTACTCTGAGCTATCTTCACGTTTTCTTTAATACTCACTATACTTATTACATAATTTAATATTGGCAACTTTTTCTTAACTTTTCACAGTTTTAGATATACTGATGGATTGTTCATGCTTATTGTCACTGCATCATACAGTACATCTATTAAACCACTCTATAAGCACTGCTATTTAACAGCTAATTTTATAAAGTTATTCATAACACTCGAGTTCTGACTTTAATTTACACATTTTGCAGCCAGTTTACTTTCTGACGGACGCTGACATAGTAATGCAATCATACAAACATTGTGACAGTGTTATTGTTTTATGATGTGATCCTTCACAGGGGCCCGTTAACTCTCAGTGTTTTACCCCAGTCGTAGGTACATGCATGTTCTACAGCACATCTTACTGTAACTGGCATAGGAACACTTAGCCCGTGAGGCACGTCGCCGACATGAGCGTATTCTATCTTGTACACAGCGCCGACCTGAAACAACATTAACAAAACTAGAGCTATAATTAGATATCTAATTTATATGACCTTTCTCGGTTAGTGTCATGAAAAATACGTGATGCTGCTGCTGGGAGCGGAGGGGGTGTCCATGTGTGTAATTAGTGATTAGAAAGATCTAGGTAAGACAAACTACATCCATTGACCATTTAACCCCAATACAAATTGGAATTCTTCTATGTGAACATACAATGAGATGGCATGATCACATGATTTATTTTGATACTTTTGATAGTGTGTGAAATCGTTGGTATATTTTAACTACCTGCAATCATCATTGTCCTTTTTGTTTTATATTAGATTTTTTCGTCATCAACAGAGAAAAAAAAGTAACTTTGACTATGCAATTACGCCAATTTATTTCTTTTGTTTCAATTTCCCTTTCGATCGTATTGAAACATGACTCGCATCATAGAATTTCATTAAAAATGGTACCTATGTGATCAACAGTCGTTGGTTCATTATAGGCCATCTAAGGACGAACACTCCTGCTTTCAATATGTTGCGTGTGTGAATGTATATAGACATACGTTAGGAGACTGTGTAATATTCGTATTTTGTTTCTTTTTGTAATAGTGAAAACTCTCGTTCTTTTTATAATGTATATTAAGCATACCCCCTTCCCCCCACACCCAGCCTTATTATACTGACAACGGGCAAATTAGTCGCCCACTTCTTTTATGCTGTGCACTAAACAAGAGCAGAAATTGTAACATTCATTGTAAAACGAATTTCGTTAGAACATATGGTTTCTAAGTAGTGGACAATGCATTTCGCAATAAATCCACATTTTGAATTATTCCAGTATGCACCGGTATCAAAATTTCGTAATAACATGATTTTGTGCAACCATTTACAATGTGATGTCCGTTACTACAATGTTTGGATGCATGATAAAATATTGAAGATCAAGGATCAAAAAGGATATTTATAAGCAAAAGTGGAATGTTACAAGCATAACTTGGCAAATATGTCCGTTACTAGCGAATATTTCACTTACTTCTAGAACAAGGGCCGGTGTTACAGTTTTCTTCTGCCCTCGGTCGTTCTCCTAGACAAAGCCTGCTCTCATCAAGTTTGGTATCTGGTTGAGTACAGTATACGTTTCGAGTTTTCTTCCCTCCACCGCATGTTGCAGAACACTGTACCATTATCAATAAATTATTGTATTACTTACGTGCAGTGCAGTAAATTTATCTAAACAAGGAATTTTAAAACCTAATCGCTCCAATCCATTTTTCATTTTTCTCTTATGGTGAAGTGAAGAGTTTTATGTGCCGTCACGCTATATATATCGTTTCGGGGCACGCGTTCTCTTATGGTGCTCAAGAGAACGCGTGCTGCTCAAGAGAACGCGTGCCCCGAAACGATATATATAGCGTGACGGCACTCTTATGGTGCTGAAGTTAAAAGCTTAACATTGCATTTTGAACGAACATAAAGCTGCAAGATGTAAAACGATAATACTAACTATGGGTGATTCTACATCTTCATACAATACCATGTGGTATGGTGAAGAAGGAGTAATCCTCGAACATGTATCTATCTTGTTTAGCGACAAATTCGAACACCCACCTGTGACCATTCGCTAGACTGCCACTCTCTCGGACATGGAATTCTATTACATTCTAATGATGCTGGAGGTGAAGTCACAGGTCCGCACATGTTTGGGTCGACCTCTTCAGCGTCTGACGTTTGACAACTCAATACTGGGATCTGAATTCCTTCAGTTCCACAAGAGTGTGAACACGGTGCCCAGTCAAAGGTTTCCCAAGTGTAAGTTTGCACGGGACATGGAATTCTATTACAAGCTATTTCTTCGTCAGGTCGCTGTATTATTGCACAATGTTCATTATCCACGTATTCAACAAACGTACCATTTTCGGTAACTTTCTGACATGCGTAAACCATGTCTAAAACGCCCTCTTCACCACAGCTTTCACTACACTCTGTGCTATTTACCACCCATTGGTGTGCATAGCATGGTGTGCGGTTGCAGGATTTTGTAGATTTTGGTCTTGGAATGTGATGACAAAATTTATTATTTACAGTAACTGTGACACTTTCATTGTCAGGTGATAACTGCTCACATATAAACATTATTTCAAGAACACCCTCGTTACCACAGGTGGTTGTACATTCGCTCCACTGATATGCACTCCAGCGATATTCATAACATCGGTCCCTAGTACAAGACCGAGTTGAATTAGGACTCGGTAAATTATCACAGAATTTCCCTGAAACAGCCTCTAATGTCCCTTCTGATTCCCTCTCACACACATACCATAACCTCTCTACACCCTCCCCGCAACTAACACTACACCCACTCCAATCCGACAATACCCATTGGTATGTATATTCAATACATTTGTCCTGAGGACACACCCGTGTCCTATTAGGTTCTGATTCATTGGAACACAAGCTGTTATCAACCACATCTGTGGAATTGTCACCGGAAAATCTTATACATTCAACAGTAGCGATCGCAACACCATCGTCACCACATGTGGCGCTGCAGTCGCTCCAGTTGTAAACGATCCACGTATAAATGTTGGGAATCGCGGTGGTGACACACGGAATCCTGTTACAGTCACGTGTGTAGTTAGGATGAGGGAGGCCGCTACACATCGAGAGGGCCACTTCGTCCCCTGTTCCGTCAGAGTTGCGCATCTCGCACATATAAAGCTGTGTCTGGGTCCCATTGTCACCACATGGGGCTGAACACTCGCTCCACTCTACCGACATCGTCCAGTAGTATCTGCAATTACATAACACAACTTAAATCGGGGACTTAATTTAGTACTGATTATTTTTTCTGCTGTAGTTCTTCAGCGCCTTATCGTTTTGATGCATGGAAAGCATGCATAAATGGTTTTTAGTTCTAATGTATACCCTAGTTAAGTCACGACACTATGCGACGATAGAATCCCATATAATGACAATGCAAAACACAATATAAAATACACGTTCTTAACATTGCGAAAAATACTTTTCACAAAATGTTTTGATATTTTGAGTAAAAGACAAATTTCAAATCATTACGTAAATGCACTGCATTGTAATCTTTCACATTTCACAGGCGGAGTGTCTTCTTCCTCCAAGTATTTACATTTATCATCGTCAACTTTGGTGTCGTTTGTTACAAGGTAACATCCATACACCAATCTCTGAACACCTGCAAAACATAAACCAATTTTGTGAATGGAGCTTACTTGTAATATATTATACCAAACAAATTTCCAACATGATGTTTGATTATTACAAATCATTTATATGTGTATTCTACCGAACATATGTTTGTGATAAAATACGAAATTTATATAAAAGATATTATTTATTCCTTAAGGAAATCACTATATTTAGTGAGATTGAATCAAATTCGACGGCAACATTAAATAATTATTCTTTAATCTTCTATTAATGTAAAAATAACTCAATTGTTACCACTTTGTTCTAAATATATTCATGAATTACATTCTTGGAAAATATCATAATTAAACTGATTTTATTTGAAAACCACATCTCTTTGTCAGAATACAATCTGGCTCGCGAATAACGTGGTATACAAAAAATATGCACGTGTTTCATCGTCATTATATCTGATGGATCAAGATTGTCATCTTACTTCGTGGCGGAACCAAGTGAATGGGAAGGATTTGATCAATTAATAATTCATAATACCGCAGCTAATGTTACATATTCCCCGGGGGCAACTACACGTCAGAATAAATTGCTCCTGGGATCGGGTATATGCTTATCTATACCTGTACCACAGGTGACACTACAATCCGTCCAACCCTCATATTTCCACTCGTAAATGTTCCTTTCATACGTGTAATCGTCCTTCATCACTGTGTACGAATACTGTATATCAGCCTCTTCATTGGCATTTTGTGGATACACCTGAGGTAGAAATGAAACAATAAATAAATCAATATGCATTATTTTCAATACTATAATGTTTGGTCAAATAATGGTGCTTACATGGAACCGAGTATACAAACAAATAACAAAAGCAAATATTATTTAAGAAATCTGCGATTTGTTACTTGTGGTTAGTGCGTGTTTTGGGAGACTGCTGTATATATGAATAAAGCATACCCTTAACGGTCACATTATAGCTACAACGGGCTAAATATTCATTATCCCCCTATATTTATATAAGTATCAATAAATGAACTCAATCTAGACGGGCTTAAGATCAAATGTAATGTGAGACAGTGAGGGAAAGGCAATCATAATAAAGGAAAAAGAAAACATGGAATGAGAATAGCCCCTTTTCGTCTAATTGGGTTGTTCTTACGTTGAAAACATAAATAACACTACGTAATGATGTGAAAAACTGACCTGACCACATCATACCGAAACAAAGAAACAACCTAGTCGCATAGCGTTAAGCACAGGAGCAGAAACTACCATATGAAAGACCAAGGTTACACCGATGTTTTAGTTTTTTATGCGATGCAACAGCAATGTACTTAAACTTCAATCGAAGATTAATATCATTAACTTTAGGTATAAATGTTTGAAAAAAGTGTTCATGCTTAAATTAACCGAGTTCTCATTTGCGTATGTATTGAATTAGACTTTAAAGACATATTCTCGTAAAACCTACTGATAATTATCACGCTTAGATTTAAGGTTTTCACCATACATATACTCATGCAGACAGGATACTTACATATAAGTGAAGTTCTTTCCGCAGAGGGCCGATACACTCTAGGGACTCCAGATTCCATTTGGACTTGTACACAAACCAGGCACCATTCGAGACAAACTTTTTGGGGGATCCCAGCTTGCCATATCCATTTAATGGGTATGAACCGTAGTACGGGTCTTTCAGTGCTGTGAAAATATAATATACATCAGCAATACATAATTACAAGACCTCAAATTTCAATCCGTCATGATTCAACTATCCCAGTAAAATATGAACTCTGATATCATATACGGATCAGTAGAAAAGGTTCGGGGAAAGGTAATCAAAATTACTCACTCCTGACTGGACTGTTATCATGCGGTATTCATACCACACAATCGAATGTAGTTTCTGATCGGCGTCATTTGATACTGTTTCACCTTATCAATTACAGAAGGCAGTGGAATTTAATAAACAGCAAAAATCACCAAGTCAATCAAACTTCGTTGAGGCTGTTGTAACTTACCGAGGAAGTGTGCAGACCTTTTTGTTTCTGTCACATTTATCCAGCGTGACCCCTTTGGAAGGACAAGAACTTTCTCATAGACGTCATTTCCTGAAATGTATTTTTACCAATTATTTCAAACATGTAAGGTTATCTATTTTCCACAACATTCTTTTCCATGCCGATCGCACTATATCATCGTATCCGTTAGTACAAAATACTACTGATGTTTTCCTATTTGTTATTGGTCTATTATCAAAATAGAATTTTTATAAGAAAAGAGGATTTTATTCATTCTTAGTATCGGATTTCATTTTCTGCAAATACGTACTTCCAGTATATGCCAACTTCCGGCGGAATCGGCCTTCCACCGTTTTACATTCAGAGCCATTTCCTCCACACACTCCACAAGCATCTTCCGACACAGTAGAATTGATAACGCCATCACATCCGACTGCCTAGCAACCCAGGGCATATTACATAGTTGTATCAAATTAAATAGTATTGATTATGAGTAAAACAATCTAAATGAAATTTACAGAAAGTATATCAAATTATTACAATATAATACACATATGTTTTAATTTGATAGAGGATGTATCATTCTAAAATAATATGATTACGTTTGACAAACTTCCTCAGCCACAACAGAAGGCGAAAATACCGTATCATTTTCAATATTTTCAATATTTATTTTGATTAATGTTATTGCATTTGATTTCCCAAAAGAGGGTATGTAAGTTTGAGTTATATTTGCCTACACGTTAAGGCACTCTGACATATAACTATACTCCAATTGTTTCTACGTACGAGAACGCTAGTTGATTTGTATTGTATTTGATATTGAACTACAACGTTGCTTGCTGCTGTTCTTTTTATTTGCTTAACATATGTTAAATGACTCTTTTAAGTGGACAATTCAAGGGGCTTTCTAGTTAATGCTTTAGAACGTAAGACAATGTTGATAGAAAGAACTTACATTATACATTATGTTAAAACAATTAGAAACCACCGAATATTATATAAAAATGCACAGGAAATATCAATTGTAATTGATCCGTTATAGTCGTATAGCTTTATATATGGTACGAGTCACATTTTCATCCTATTACAGCTATGTTGATGCGACGTACCACACATCGTCCATCCATACAGATCCCGTAAGGCGGGTCGTATTTACACGGAGTTCCATTATCCATAGGGATGTCCTTGAATGTTGCTATTTCACCAGTAGTATTAGAGATACATGTCAGAGAACAGAGTTGATCTTCTGTCGTTCGTCAGCCAATCAGGGGAAGATGTTCAAGAAAGAAATGATTCCTGACATTTACTAAAAATGCATATTTATCAAGATTTATGATAATAACACTAGGTTACTAAGTGTTGGTTATATTACGGTGTAACACTTCAACGTGTAAAAGGCCTCTGTTTTCTATGTATTTACTATATAATATAACTTATTCACTTTTATGAAAACAAGAACGGTTTTCTCTTTAATCATTTTTTTCCATCCACGTATGTTTATAGATACAGAAATATGTGGTTGCCTTACCTTTGTCCGTCTGGTAGGGTAACCACGTGTTTCGAGATGAGCGCACGGGGAGAGCATCCAGAACAGTGCACTGAAGTGCCCTGACATCCGTGTAGGACGTACAGACCTGTGGACAATAACACCGTAAATACTGGCCCAATAATGATAACGACAACATGGATGCAAATACCAGAAAACACTATTTAGAATCCGCGTAACAACAAATGCAACGACAAACACTGGCGGTTATTTTAATTTAAAAAAGAAATGTGAAGTTAAAATTGAAATAGCCTAACGGCTCGTGGCACATCAAATTATTGAATTCGTTTGATAAGTCTAATATTATATTGCGACTCATGTAAGATCCTCTATTTCTGCCCATATGTTAAACAATCAAGCCTCCTCCTAAATCGATCTTTCTAACACATTTAACGTGATTATTATGCCGGATTACCTCACTAGCACAAGTCTCGATTTTTTCCTCATCGCCGGTACACAAACGACCTCCATACATTGGACTGGAAGAACGCAATGAAATGAAAACAACTGTTTAATCAGAAGTGACATGACCCAAAATTAAGATAAACTGTTATTTTGCATTTAAAGGGACATGAACCTTAAATAATTTGTTCTGTTTGCTTAGATATGGTTTTCAGATGTTTATTGAATATTTTATTACAATGATTTGTTATCCAAAACGACAGGAAAACGTGGGAAATACATACCTCAAAAATGATAAAAATAGACCGTCATTTTCTATTTTTGGAATACAAAACGAAAGCTGGCTGAAAGCGAGGTTATAAAGAACAACAAACTTACTGACATGACAAGGAATATTAGATTTCAACATTTTAAGATTATTTTCTAATTTACGATGGTTGACAAATGAAGTTTAAGCCATATTTGTTATAAAACAATTTGTATTTAGCGTAAGAATGATAAGTCAAAAGTCAATTCGACAGGGCACCGCGAAGTGAGGTTCCTGACTTATTGCACATATGTACATCTCGCAAGTATAAAGTGGGGAGTTGCTCCCGTCTCCTGCATTTAAGCGATCCATTTGTATTTAACTACTTTCCAAATCGCGCACGTAACTGACTCTTGACGTATACTGTTTTCTATCAAAATTCGTTTGTGTTCGCTTCACCCTCGTTTTTGACCCACCATTTTGTTTACATTTGAGCAGTGCATTGTGGGAGGTCACTAAAGTTCAACACTACTATACTATCGTTACAAAATTCGACCGGGCCGGTTCAAAATACAGAAAGATTTCCATCATAATTATTTTATTTGACACATTTGCACAATAATTGATATATATTACTTAGTAAGGTATCTGACACGTCTTAAATATGTATTTTACTCAAATTTATATTTTTTATTTAGGTTCATGTCCCTTTAATTTTCAATGGAAGGATGAGTTAGTTGGATATAAACTTGACTTTTATTTGTGCTTGTAAGCAATGTTCGTTTAAACATGACAATAATCTTATCAAAATGTAGATTTATAAAATTTTATTTGTACCGTTACATGTATAGACATGCATTAAGTAAACATCCAATTTATTGTCTGCATTTGATAATAATGGAGCAGAAACGTGTAATGTAAACTAGATTTTTTTCTGATATTAGACAAGGTTACATTCGACCTTCATATCTTGTCAAAGGAATCGTAATTTCGTGGTCATATTGAACAGCCATTGATGTGTAAGATATTAGTATTGACAAATCAATGATGCCATTGTTAGACGACCGATTTTATAATGCATGTCAATACATAATTTCGATTGGTACGCTTTCTAAGACGAAAAAAAAGTATCTCGATTGTCTCAACAGATTCAACTTAGAACAACATTTAATATTGATGATATCAATTCTTTGCTAGAGAAGACTAAAAACCCTCAACTCGGGGTTCATAGAACGATGATGTGAATAATTTGGTGACTCGGGTTTAATTGATCTTCATTTGTTTATTGGATATTTTAAAATTTCACCTGAGTTGTAGCGAAAATGTCGACGAAAATACACTATTTTCATGGTTCGTGACGTCCTTATAATAAGGTCATTTTTAGACATGTATGCCTTGCCTGCTGCCGAAGGTTTACGGGTTGTGCTATCTTGTGTGTTTTAGTGTGTTTTTGCGATATGTTCGCGTTGTGTCTCCATGTGAAATTGAATATTTGACCATTAACATGGTAAAGTTATATATCACTTACACAGGATTGTTACAGATTCGGGATCGTTGCTTCAGTCCTACTCCACAATCATTTGAGCATGCTCCCCAGGCCGCCCATTCACCCCAACCGCCGTTCACCGGATCTTTACGTCCATGGTAGGTACATACTCCTCTCTTACAAGACTGTTGTAACAAATGACAAGTTATAAGAACACTTATGTATTTGGGAATTAAATTATGACACATGTTTTGTGATTAACAACGCGTTACAGTTATTATTTTTGGAGGAAAGCATAGTACGAAGAAACAACAGAAAGGATCTGTCAATTTACCCTAAAATCAACATTATAATAGCAAATACATCATAGCCACTTCCTCGAAATGTAACACAAAAGAAGCAAATGCTAACTCTATATTGAAGACGTTGCTAGGCCCACATGTTTTGTCTTGCACAATAAGACGATTTTCATTGATAAGAGTCGGTCCTGGTTTTTCAATTTCCTTTAAGATACAGTAACTTATATCAAACATTTCTACGCATGTTTACTGATTTGTATTATATAGAAATAATGAGTAGTTGTATGTTTACCTTATCTTTGCCACAAGAGGTACCATCTAGTGCTCTGGCCCGCTTCGTCTTACAAACCCTCCGGCCACTCGCGTCACCACACCATAGCTGGGCGCAAAGATCTCCGTAGTACTGTTCATTAGACAGAAAAAACCCATCACGCATTCAAATTTCAGTTTAATATTCAATAATCTGACAATAAAGAGAGAAACTTAAATATCAAACCTATATGCAAATAGTCCCATTTTTTTTAAACGGGATATTTTGATACACTATAAATGTATATATATTAAAGTTATATGTGTTGTAATTTTCATAGTCACAAATCAAGAAGAGCTTTTA
Organism: Argopecten irradians; assembly: GCF_041381155.1. NCBI lineage: Eukaryota > Metazoa > Mollusca > Bivalvia > Pectinida > Pectinidae > Argopecten > Argopecten irradians. The sequence continues at coordinate 11,086,390 of NC_091138.1, read as the reverse complement.
ATATTATATTTAACACACACACACACACACAAACACCCCCCCCCCCCCCCAAAAAAAAAAAAAAAAAAAAAAAAACACATTTTGATAATTTCAATACTTAACAGGCAATGGTTTTGATTTTACAAATATAAATATAAATAAGAGATAAAAATAATTTTGGCATTACTATTGAAAATCGTTATATTTACATAATACCATAATACAGAGCAGTGAAATGAGTATATACGGTCAGCTCATAAAGCTAAGTTGTGTTACACATGTCCATTTTCATTTCAACAAAAACTTGAATATTGAAGAGTTAAATGATACAAGTGGTGTTCATTGAGTAAGATGATAATAAAATACAATTGGCATATATAGTATTGCATACCGCCCTGCAAGCCGTGTGCCTGCCTCCGAACTCGTACCGGCACTGTTGATCAAATGACCAAAGATCGCCGAGTGGTTCTGTCACGTGATCCGAATGCTCTCTGGTGAGTGGGTTATTGTTAAGACAAGTCAACCGCCTATCAAATGATAAAACAACTATATGAAATTAAACTCATCCGTATTTAACTAATCAGTATTTTACTTCATATCCGTGCTATATGTATCGGAAGAAGGTAGTTTGTTTGATAAATTGTCATTATAACATCACAGACCGACTGTGGTAAAAGTCCATTTTAGAATATATACCTCGGATGGATTTTGTGGCAATGGAAAATGTTACCTATTCAATATAAAGTTAGAAAACTGTTAAAATGGACTGCTGTGAATACAACTATCACAATGTTTTATTATTCACGCTTATGTTGTCTTGATATTTATTGCTCTTTAATTATAATTAACATCTGCATAGGTCCTTGAACACATTTTCCCACAACAACACGTCTTGTCTACGGCTCGAATTAAATCCCACAAAGGCAAAACAACTTGATGTTTTACCCATTTTAACTGATTCAGATGTTCAAACATATTAAAGAAAATTGATCTGAAATTAAGTACTGCCACATTGACAGTCCACACATCAGATAGTTTTAGTGTTTGCTGGCTTTGTCCAATTGGTATCGATCCTTTATCTCAACAATACGAGACAAGCTAGAGAAGAGGTCGGGGATGTCATGGCAGAAATTTTTGAAATCGAATTAGACTTCGAGTATGTCCCTCTTCCGAGCGTCTGATCCAATTAGAAGTCGGCACGTGGCAGGTGCGTTACCGACTCATACAGGTTAGGTGTATGAACATCATATTGACTGTGAACTCTGTAATACAATTTGTCTGTGTAATATAATTCCGACGAGGGGCAGGATGTATTCCTTACCGATAAACTACGCGGATGTTTGGCATCCCTATATCCCAAATCTGAAGCGTATTCACAGTAAACCTGCTTGTTTTGGCACGCGTATGAATCGAATGGTATTCGAAGTGATCGCATTAGGTTACACCAGTACATAAAAAAACAGTTTTGAAAACTGATGAAACATTTGAAAAGTAAGTCACAGCGACCTAGTTCATTATTGTTCCACTTTAGCATTAACAAATAAGATTTTCAACGATTTTATAGCTTGAATTTAATGTTTAATACTGCATGTGGATCTTGACATGACCTGCTTGAGATAATTAAATCCTAGGGTCACATTGGCTAGGTCACGTGCATAAATTAGGTCATGTTTAATAAATGATATCATCAGTCCACTAAGCATCCTCTGTTCTCCCATGTTTAAAAACAGGTTTTTAAACCATTTCAGCTTGTTTGATGAGCTTATTTCACGCAATACCTTCACTAAAGGTAGGATATTAAAACTCTGCCTGTGGCCCCACTGCATGATCGTAAAAGGCAACTAAATGAGGAATCTTAATTTTGTGGTTATTTAGATGAAATTGCTTTACTTTTTGAACCCTTTCATAGCGACGTATAGAGCTTTATTTATTTGGATTATATCATGATCTGCTTAAGATTATTGCATCTTAGGGTCACATGAAGTGGGTGACGGGAATTAATCCTGTCAATTATATATCTTATGAGTTTTCCATACCTAAGCAAGTGTTTAAGCTCATTAAGTTTGTTTTACGAGAGAATCTCAAGCAACAACTAGAATTGTGGCTGCTGCCCCATTGCATGATCGTAAAAGGAACCTTTATCTAGTGGCTTTAGAAAACAATATAAAGTGTTTAACATCTAGCGTTCACTACAACAGGGTTTTTTTTTCTTGGAAATAATTGGTTTGTGGTGATAATAAAATCTTCATGATAGAGGAACCTTCTCTATGTGATGATTGAGACAGATATCCAATATATCTTTTTTATCTATGTAGCCACTAGAATTGAGATCCCAGATTTAGTCGTCTTTTCCGATCATACAATGTGGTAGTAGGCGTAATTCTAACATCATACTTGCAATGTAGATGTTACTTATTATTTCCTCTTAACATTTCCATTGAAAGTGACCTAATTTTTGCACGAGACCCAGCAAATATGAGCCTTGGATATAGTTTTCGGAAGAAGATCATGGCAAAATACTATTCAAATGCCAGAAATCTTCGAAATGGTTGAAATGGTTGAGTATTTTCATCTCTGTATCCACGAAATTAAGATTCCAAATTAGGTGCCTTTTACGATCATTGCAATGTGGTAGGAGGTACAGTTATAACATCCTACCTTCAGTGCAGTCGTTCCTTGCAATAAGCTGATAAAATAATCCTAAATAATTTAGAAACCTGCTTACACATGGGAAAACAGCGTATGCTTAGTGGATAGATGATACCATACATTGAATAGGACCTAATTTATGCACGTGACCTAGCCAATGTGACCTTAGGATGCATTCATCTTATGCAGGTCTTGTCAAGATCCAAATGCAATACTTAACATCAATCTCAAGTTATAATATCGCTGAAAAATCTTAGTTTTAAATATTTAAAATTTTAATGCTAAAAATCTAACAAATTCTTAAGTAGATCACTGTGTCCTACTTTAAAAAAAATTATATTTCATCAGTTTTCCAAACTGAACTTTACAAACCCAAAATTTACAAGCAAAAAATTCAAAAAATATTATCTCAATTCTTATATTTATTTAATTAGTACTTTGAAAAAAATGAAAATGAGAATTTTTCACCCTTTCACTCCTTAAATTACCATGAGCGCAGAAAAAATAGGATATTCTGAAAAGCATGCAATATGGCGCTGACCCTAATGTATCTCTATGCAAAATATTTTGGATTTTCCCACTATATAAAACCCCGTTATATACCCCCTCCTCCCCCCCCCCCTGTTACAACACCAACAGCGACACCAGGCAAAAGGTAGCGGTACAACGAAGGACTACCATATACACAAAAGACAATGGACTACACAATGTATATATGATCTAATAATGGCACGCAGTATTCAACTGCTGTTGAATACTGCGTGCCATTTTTAGACTATACTGAATTATTTAAGCATTGATTACAATCAGGGAGAATATCCTTTGATTATGGAAGTATTCGCGTTTGTGTTTTGTCAATATCTAGTGACTTTTGATAATACTGAGTTCAACAGGTACGAGAGGTAAATTCTGATGATAACATCATACAGTAGGGATGTATTAAAATCATTTGGCTAATTAAAAAGTGCCAACATTGTAAACAGCAGACATTTAACATTACTTGTATGTACAAACGTTCATTATGATAAATAAATACAAAATATCAAAATTCTCAAATACTCTTCCTATAGTGATTTCTAAAGCTTTAGAACATAAAAGATGTCGAAAAGCAAGAGTTGTAATCAATGGATATAGAAGTAATTGCGGCAACATGGAGTTAGATAAGAGGTGATTCTCTATACAACATTTTGTATGCTCACTAGAAAAGCGTAATACACGGAAGCCCGGCCAGGTAAATATGTTTAGCGCGATACTAGAGGTAGCATTTGGTTCGAGAATTTGTAAATCTATACCTAGGGCAGACACAAACACGGAATTTTACAAACATCCCCTGGCACGACATCATTTGTAAATGGTTAAAGAGATTAATAGCTGCATTTAAAAGATGTCTTTGATATCAAATGTTTCGTAAGAACTTTTAATAGCGGTAAATATTAAGCGAAATTAGTTACAACGTTTTGTTAGATTACTTGTAACGTTGTTCAACATTTCATTAAAGAGACATCCACTTATAATTACGATATTAGATACTATTGGAGTTACAATTGGAAAGAGGGATACTCTTAAGGGGTGCAAAGGGCATTTGGTATGGATACGTGTCATGAAATACTTACGGCAGCATTTGATTCATGCGGTCGTTGCTACAGGTTGACCACCAGTAATGCTGGAGATTAGCCTGAACCATAGGAGCCATGATAGCAGTGGCATACTGACGTCCACGACATGTGTTTCCATGCCCATCGTGATAAAGACCAATACTGTTAGAAATGTTATACAATAATATGGTTATATCAATTCATATATAATAGGATAATATTTCCCCATTAAGAACCAATTTGACATATTGTTAAATTCCAATTCAAAGAAAAATGTTTCTATTTAATTTTTGTCTAATTTCTTTTTCAAAATGTAAGGCATTCACTTTCAAATAATTTCTTAATTTGAAAGTGTGTTTGCCTGTTATATATTGTTGCATACAAATGATAAGGAATTGTACCGTTTAGTTACTTACACATGGGCTACTTCGTGCGCCACAATGAAGGCCGATGTAAATCCGTCGTCCTTGACAACAGCACAACTTCTGGACGGGTTACACATCCCGGTGATTGGAGCATAACCTGTACCCAAATAGTGAGGGGGAATATATAAACAGCATAACTTGTACCCGAATAGTGAGGGGGATATGTAAACAACATAACCTGTACCCGAATAGTGAGGGAGATATATAAGTAAGATCAGAAGAAATAAAAGCATTAGTAATGTCATTGAATTGGAAGTAATGCCCTGTACTTTTGGACAGTATATTAAGGTAATGGTTAAAAAGGTTATTTAATCGTTGTTTTTATTAGAGGGAACTAATGTCGCCATGTTCTCAGTCAAATTAATTCTTTAGAATACCGGTATCTTCAAATAAAGATATGACTTTTATGGCTTGTTTCTTTTAAAATTGACAATAAGCAAAGAATTGTCACACACATTTATATCAAAGAGGAAATCGCCAATGCCCCTGCCAAATTAAGGAATACAACATGAGCCAATGTCTTCTCACCTGCTGGTCCCATGACCGTCCTGGTGAGGAGGACTGCCACGTCAAAGTTGATGCCGCCACCATAATAACGGTTGTTATAGGCCTGCACCGTAGTCCATCTACAAAAGTTGTCCACTGTCCTTCTAGCATCTGAAGCCCGAATTACTTTTTTTTCCTGTCAAATAAATTTGCACAATTAAGAATTATATCAAGTTAGCCTTATCACTTATAACATTTTTATTTCATTTTGTAACTGAATGGTAACTATTAATGTGTTCGTTGATCTTATTTAAGTTACTTTTGTTTGTAATATTACAAAGTACTTATTTCTTTTTACCTCAATATGTCGTGTTAAGGCGGTATATTATCTTTTTGTCTTTGTAACTACAATATATAAGCATTGGAATCATTGCCTCGTAAAATTAAAAGAATCATTCTCTCTGTCTTTACATTGTAGGAACATGTTAGCCATTACATTTTACTGAAAATATACCAACCGTAGCCTTGTCCATCATAATAATCTTCGAAGTAACGACCTCAATATTTGAAGTAAGTGATTCGTGTTTATAAACCAGATTTACCTGTAATATATAGAGTCATTGTTTTTAAATAAAATTACAATAATAAGAAATATTTGTAATACAAGGTATGTCTTACAAATATGATTAAAAATTATTTAAATCTCTCACATGAATACCATAGCTAGGTTGATCCTATTCTCCGTTGGATGATCTTGAAAACATCACTAAAACCAACCAACCCACTCATCTCTGTTACAACCGACATGGAAAAGATACGCAGGTTGAAAAATGATTTCAAACTGCATTGGATTGCACCATATTAAACGCACTTTGAACTATCTTTTAATTCTTCAATTTTTCAAAGTGGTTTATAACACAGCTCGTTATATCATATCATAGCATAAAATGCAGTTCGTTTTGACATAATAAAGTCCTTACTATATTCATGATGGTAAGGACGTATGTTTTCACTGCTTCATTGCTAACAAGATCCACAGTCTTGGTATCAACGACTATGAGCACTTCCATATACTTCCTACTTCCGGGTACAGCTCTTCGTTTGCGCGTGTTCCTTTCCTCCTGACGTTTGTCATCTAATTTGATGTAAAGATAAAGAAATTTAAGATCATCAGTGTTCGTAGTCACTCGTTATTTTGATAGAGGGGTATCTCCATAGCAAGTATATCAGAAGACTCTGCAATTGCAATTTTATAGTAATTTTTTATTTTTTAAAAATTAAAATTGCAGTAACATCTATATTTTTAGGGGTTATAGACGATTTATATCAACGGAGAAACTGCCAAATATACGAAATGCTTCAATAACGAAATTTTAAACCCATGTACATAATTTTACCTTGAATTAATATACTGATTCAATATAATTACCTATGATGCTGATTACTATTTTTTTATTTTATTGGTATGTAATGTTATTATATTTTATTGTTCAGTTTTTAAATGCACTTACCGTTCGTTATTTTACACACAGAAAGAGTATGATATGTGTTGCTTGGGCGTTTTTCGATCATCATTTCTTCTTCTTCAGTCATAATGTAGCCATTCTGATTAAAAATAGGAAATATATAGTAGAATATAAAGCATATAACATCAATTTGCAAAATCTAAAATGTTCTTATATTGTGATCAACCTCTCATTAAAACGGAAATTAAAACGATAATAATAATCTTTTAATGTAATGGTAGCATATTCAATATGTATTACAACCAAAAATTTAAAACAGTTAAACTATTGTTATTTTATTATGAAAACAGCTTACTAGACCGTCACAAAGGGAGATTGCCACACTGCTGTCGGGGTGTCCAACAACTCGGCCCTGATACAGACATCTTTCAGACAATTCTTCGGAATAAGTTTCATTACCTTCCGTCCACAAAAGAGTCCCAGAATCAGGATAGATAACTTGTCTTGATATTTCTAAAATCGTGAGTCTTTTTGTCCTTGAAAATGATATAGTTAACTTATCTGTGAAGTTTTCAGGTCGTGATGAAAATGATAAAAAGTTTCCATCGGAATCAATAAGGTAGGGGTAAACGTGATCAGTTTCTGCATCAGGACAAAGCGAACCAATGTCTGAACCTGTCAATTGAAAACACTATATAAATACCTTATATAACAGTAACATCAGTGTTGCAGGGTGATTGCTACTCTTTATGTTAAGTTGGAGATTTCCCGGTATGTATAATACATTTTAGACGGCTAGGCACTTATTTGAAAAAAAAAAACATATAAAATTATATTATATATTATTTTAAATTTCACTAGGAGTAGTCAGCAAGCATTGGGAAAAGAGATTCGAAGAAAGACAACTCCGACACTCATAAAACGATTCTGTTGTCCCGTAGGCCTCAAGCAAACCTTAATCGCTGTTTCTTTCTCTGAAAACAATACCGATGTTTTACGACTGACTGAATCCAGACACCAGTGTAATTATTGTGGAGGTATAAACAATCAGAGGATAAGTAAAATGATTAATTATTTATCATTTCTGAATCAACGTTTAAAGCTTAAAATACAGTAGCAGTATGTATGTTTATTGTGTACTATTTTGGAGTATAATATTTTTGATTTTCAGATCGTTGATTGTACAAAAAGCTTGTTTACAAAATAATGTTAAAGTTTCAATAGTATATGTAAAGAAATATTCAAAAGAAAGCTGATCAAGACTGATCTCAGATTTTTTTTTTTTTTTTTTTTTTTTTTTTTTGCTATTGGTCCTTAGATGAATTATAAAACCATCGAAACAAAGGATGCAACATTAATATGTCAGCGCTATATAAGGATAAGACATTTTAAAGACTAATGCTGCTGTTGTCTATGTAATGTATTTAACTTTGGTATTTTGTAACTTTACATTAAAATGACACTTCATTAAAACACAGTACGATTTATTAATGGTTTCGTCTTTTACCGTTTAACTAGCTTTAAATAGTTTACAGATGATTCTCTGCCTAATCTCATTGATTTTTAAGAAAGAAATGAAATGTATTTACTACCTTTTCAAATCATTTACGTCACAAGAAATTATGAGACATTTACTTAAATATTATAAAATCCTGCTCCATCGATCGATGTGCCTGGAGGTGATAATTATCCAGTTCGCGTGACCCTACATAAGTACACCAGATTAATCTGTCCATGTGATTTTTACACTAAGCTGGTTAATGATTGATATCATTTCCACTTTTCATATCAATCGACATAAAACATGAAGGGTAGTACATAGCCTGGTGCCATTGGAGAAATGTGAACATTGTGGTCCATAAATTTGTTCAACACCAATTTCGATATCCTTGGAATAATATAACAAACCGGATCCAGTTGGTTTGAGTTTTGGTTTGTTAAGCGTATTTATTTTTCTAAAGTCTTTGACATTTCGTTTGATTATACGGATTTGGCTACCGCATTTAATACTCTTTGGTTTATTATCACATAGTCAGTATAACACTGCTTTGTTTGTGTGAGTTGTTGTCAGTATAATGTGACCGCGTGGGGTGTGTTGCTTGGTGTCTTCGGCGGCATGCTTCAGTGATATAGCACTATAAACAGGACAATAGTTCCACTATACAAGAAGACACAACACGAATATATCGCAATATTCCAAAACACGCACCTCGCACAACATACACGCAGTACACAACACACATGAGAGGCCGTCCTTACGTGATCATAGCTGTTAAAAAGGACGTTAACTGAATCAAACAAACAATCAAAAGAATTATTTTGCATACATTTGTAATGGAAATGGGACTGGTATCTCCAGTGATGATGGAACGTTGCCCTTTGTAATCTTCCCGCTGAAATGACGTTAGCGCGAGATATCATCATTTGACGTCATTCCATCACAAATAGAAACAATAGTCCCGCACAAACGTTACCGGGTATTATGTGGTACCTATTATTCTCATTGGAATGAAGGTCAAAACAAACTTAAATCAAACCCTGACTTTGGTTCAACAAAATCATATACCGGTATGTAAAATAAGGAGAATAGTTTTGCCTTAGGTCTGCAATTTGTTTTGATAAGTCGGCGCCTGATAATGTTATCCTCCATTTAAACAACCAAAGGCATTTGGCTGTTCACAGAACATACATTGTGGTGCAATCTCGGTGTGTTGCACCTGTCTGCAATGTGCATATGCATGTGTTACTTTACTTTCAATAAAGTTCACAGCGATCGCACTTTAATAGATATTCTTCTTCAAAAAATACCTCGCGGCTGTTCATAACTGTCTGAGTCATACGCACTTGGTTTGTATATCAAGGCAAGTTTTATTATTCGAGACTGCAAATGCTAGCAAATAGAATTACAGGATTAATTTCCTTTTTTTCTGCGGCAGGTAGTTTTTACACAATCACTGATTTTCTCATGAACTAGGAGAGTAGAACATGTATGAATAAATCGAAATATTAACAGTGTACTGTTTAAGATTACCAAAATAGTACCTAAAATATTACTGTTTTTATTTCTTATTATCATTTTTTACTTTGTTCTAAACTTAACACCATCTACAAATCACCTGACATGTTATATGAGACTGTTTATCCTTCTAAAACAACCACCCTCTCTAATCATTCCCACTTTCGTTATACTGAGCGTTAAACCAGAACGGAAAACATCGGGGCAAGTGGTAGAGTTCAGACTCTTCCGATAGGGAATGAACGCGCTAAGAATTGGGAAAGACAGGGTCACACATTTAAGCGTATTAACAATTTAACAAACATATGATTTACACTACGCCTGCAGGTTATTAAAGGTGATTTAACAGTACCCTTTTACAATTTTATCTTCGATGAAACTTGAATCTACCACAGATTTGTGTGCACAGCATCGCCGACAGCAGTTCCGTTATCTTATTTTTAATTTCACCTACAGTACGAAATCCACATTTGCTGTTGTTCTATGGCACACGTAGGCTCGCGACCAGTTTGTAGACTTGAAACATTTCGTTAAATTTTAGCTTGGTCATTATATTTCTGCTGAATCTCCTATTCGAAGTTTTAAACTAGTGGGTGATTATGTGTTATAATTCGGCTGTCGTATCTTATGGTCTTGTTCCCCTACACGACAAAATATTACAAGAAAGTTATATTGTATGCGTATAGACAATACTTGAAAAACAAGGGTATTTTTAAATGTTGAAATGGTTTAATATTTATGATTCTTAGTGCCAAGAAAATGAAGGCTTCTAATTTCTCTTTTAAATGATATTTAAAAAGAAACTGTATGTCTTAAATAAATTTAAACAACTAAACCCCTATGTCATCAGCACGTGTGCTGTAGTGACATCACTGGATTGTTTTGACATCACTAACGACCTTATACCAAACAACCTTGATTCTTATCAAATAATTTCACTTGGAAACCCCTCTGCTGGTGTTTATTGGTGATCTCCTGTTAACACATTAGTGATGTTTACTACTGATGTTAACACATTAGTGATGTTTACTACTGATACGTTACAAGTGTTATGTCGGTGTACTGTCTGGTCTTACTGACCCTTGCCAGATCACCACCAGGCTTTCCTATACCGTGTTCAGTCTTAAATATTCCATTTTATACCAATAGCTTTGAGTGTACAGACATACATGCATTGTAGTTACATAATTATAACGTTCATCAACATCTACTAAACACAGAAAATAAACATTGATAACAACAAAACTATACTAAACAATGGGAAAAGTTTTACATTGCTCACAGTCTCATGACAATATGAATCAATAATTAAAAATGGCACATAGATATATATTATACAAGTCTGTTACTTACCAAAGTTGTTTGCTCCGACAGAATTGACAAACTGAAACAGACAATGAAATCGTATATCAATGGTATTTGAATGAAAGTGTTTGGTGTAAATGTATGACTGTCTCAAGTACAGAAAATAATTTGATTAATATTAATTGTATTTACCTTACATAACCAAATACATATGAGATATCACTTATATCAATTATGATATCAATTGACTTTACCAAGGTTAAACATTTTTAACTAATAACAAAACAGAACTTTATAAAAGTATGTCTGTAATCTAATCCATTTATATACAGAACTACTTTATTCATAACCGTGGATTTGACGCAGTGCAATATATGAATAGAGGCTTTAGAAAAATTAAGTGTGAGAAAGAAGCCAGGTGTTTGTTGTCTCCGTAGAGGTGTATCTTCATCACAGTGCTTTATGGGTGTGCTAATGCACATAGCATAACAGAGGAACAACACAGCTCTAGTGGAGCTCGTTTACGATCTTCAGAGCGGGCAAGCAGTGCACATGGTTGTAACGTATACCCAAAACATTACAGATGTGTACTCGTGGCTCATGTGACGTCGTAAATCACTCGGTAACATTTAGCAGTAGAAAACAATAGAACTTGCCGACAGTGACAATTTAAGCCATATTTAAAATGCATTGTGAAACGACAGTAGCAAAAAGTATAGAAGACATAGCCTTACCCGTGATGGATATACAAAATCCAGTTAAAGATAACACATAGTGAAACTAAGTTAGGTGAAACTTATACAATGATGCTACATCATTACTCTCCATTCTTAATATTTGTAGTCTATTTAAAATATGGAAAATAACTGATATTGTAGATCACAATATAATGCAACAAATAATCAACTTCTGTTCGATGATTGTGAAATATTTAAAACAACTTACAACTTTCAAACTACTATAATACGAATTTAATGTTACCTTTTAAGCAATAAATAAAAAAAACCTATGACATTATGAGATATTTAACTAGAATAAAATTAATTCCACGTGCGTTTTTGACTTACCTGTAAACTGAAGCCGAGCGCAATGACAAGTCTTAAAAATTGAAGACCGTCATTTTCCAATATCGTGGAATACTTAATTGATGACAACATGACGTTTGTTATGATTCTGTCCGTCTTGTTTTCACTAACGAGTCCCTGTTGATGTTTGTAGAGTAAGAGCAAAACCAGAAGCTATATACCTCGACAGGCTTCACTTCTTACCAAAAACCATGTTGGAAACGGTAACCTTAACAAAAGCTTTGCCTATTAGAGGCGTACTGAGCAAAAACGTGTCGGCAATTACTTCATGTCGATCAGACTACCATAATAACACGTGGCAAAGACATAACAATTAAACTAAACCATTCAATATTATTGGTAAATCTACAATTTATTGCCCTTTGACCTCATTTTCACAAATCGGCGTGACGTCACTTAGTTTCACTGTGTGTTATCTGTAACTGGATGTTGTATGTCGGCGAGCGCCCGTCTGTAGATCGACAAACGTGCATACAAAGCATTTTACCCGGCTCACTTCTCCTGTTAATGTGGGTATTGTTCCCACGGTTGTTACTTCCATAAAAACAAAAAGAGTACAAGGACATCTTGATTTAATTTATAATTTTCAACACGAAACATGATAAGCTAAACATTTTGTATAAAGGGATCTTGCCCTGACTATTTTAGATTTTTATTGGATGTGATAAGGGACTTTTTCATCGTGGACTAACGTACAATAATATCATCGCTGGTGGTCTATTAAGTAGTATATACAACAGAAAATAAATTATTGGTTCTGCGTCATTGTCTCACTGAATGATTAAGGACTTATCATTTTCGTTCATACTTCAGATCTAGATCTGTAGATCTATAATTATACCCCAATTGATATGAATTATAATTGTTAAAATGATTAAAGATAATCGTATATATGTGCGTATTGAATGAAAAATACCAGGACAGCAGTTCAATGTTTTCCAACACAGTTACTTCTTTGCGATGGTCACATATAATGACTATGGACAAAGTATTGGTCCCACGTATGTTGTATTGAGGAAATAACGAGAATTGACATGTGTGTCTCGGCCATTCAATTATTTACAAACTATAGCCTGTAACAGTTATATCATTACATGAAATATTAGTACCTTTTTGACTATGTGTGTTATATAGTTCTACTAGTTCATATCGTATTGTTTAATAAATATTTGGTTTAAATGATTTTTTATATATTTTCCTAAGGTCTTACAATTATCTAACGTCAATAAGACAGAACCAACGTGATAACAAAATAAAACATACAGTTGGATCATTGTCTTTGCAGAGAGAAATCCTTCGTCTCATTCGAAATTTAAGTATTTTCCCTGATTTTTAGGAAAACCGTACATACTACGTCGACTGTACATAATATCAAATGTGGGGTTGCAAAATCTGCCTACGCTCTTATTTTTTTAAATTTTGCAGTGTTACAGGACTAGGTACATGACTACTTTATATGCACTTTTTATATATTTTGCAATTTTTAAAAAGGCATTAAGGGCCTAAAATTATGTTTTCTAACAACACTCTGGCTATGTGACCTCTTATGGTAACTTTTTGAACATATATTTTATTTTTTTATTTTTTGTGTTAATAATACATCAATATTTCTTGTATACCCATTTATAATGATATTTAATATCTTTTGAATACAAATAGATTTTTCAAGTACAGAATGTCAAATTTTGAAAGAACAGAAATTTAGGGTACAGCGAGGACTGACATGAATGTTATAGACCTATATCTCAGACTAATAATTCATATCAAGTTTGACCCATTTCCTATGAAAATTGAGCAAATAATGTTCATAAATGTGTTTTTCATATATAAACTAAAGTAAACTTGACCCCTTCCCCAAGGGGAAACGTGAGACCCCAGAGTAATATAATTCACATTTTTATAAAAAAACAAAACACCTCAAGACCTTTCCATTTGTAAGAGTATTCGATTCTATGAAGAAGAAGGTTTTTGAAGTTTTAGCCTTTTTGCCCCTTTTGGCCCCGCCTCTCTGCCATCATGGGGTCGATCAGGACCAATATGGATATGATATTAAAATGCTATTCAGACTTATAATTCTAAACAAGTTTGACCCATTTCCTATGAAAATTGAACAAAAAAAGCTCATAAATGTAATTTCCCGATATAAACCATTGTAAACTTGACCCCCTCCCCAGGGGGAAACGTGAGACCCCAGAGTCGTATAATTCACAAAATTTGTAAAGGACCTTTAGACAGCTATGGTCATGTAAGGACGGCCTCCCATGTATGCGGAGTGTTGCGTGTATGTTGTGCGAGGTGCGTGTTTCGGGAGACTGCGGTATATTCATGTTGTGTCTTCTTGTATAGTGGAACTTTTGCCCTTTTAACAGTGCTATATCACTGAAGCATGCCGCCGAAGACACCAAGCAACACACCCCCACCCGGTCACATTATACTGACAACGGGCGAACCAGTCGTCCCACCCCCTGTATGCTGAACGCTAAGCAGGAGCAGAAACTACCACTTTTACAGACTTTGGTGTGTCTCGGCCAGGGGGACAGAACCCAGAGCCTTCCTCACAGGGGCGAACGCTCAACTGAAGGCCAAAAGTGAGGCGGTGCCAAGGGAGGCATTAGGAAGGATAAAGTCAGTTAGGAAGAATAGAAAAGATAAGATCCTAAATTTAGTCGCCTTTTACGATCATGCAATAGGAGCAGCAGGTACAATTCTAACGCCCTACCTGCAGGGCAAAGAGTCGTATAATTCACAAAATTTGTAAAGGACCTTTAGACCTTACCATCTATAGAGAGTATTCGATTCTACCATTTGCAGAATTTCAGAAGAAGATTTTTGAAGTTTTTGCCTATTTTGACCACTTTTGACCCCGCCCCTAAGGCCCCTGGGGGTCAGTCATGGAAAATTTGTAAAAAAGATTCAATGGCCGTCTTATACTGATAATTCTGACAAAATTCGACTAATTTCCTTTAACAAAGGACCAAATAATGCTCAAAAATGTGTTTTCCCTATATAAACTACAGGAAACTGAACTCCCTCCCCAGGGGGAAACGAGAGACCCCAGAATCATATAATTCACAACTTGTATAAAGGGCCTTAAGACCTTTCTCTCTATGAAGGGCATTTGGTTCCAACACATCTGTGAGTGGAGAAGAAGATTTTTGAAATTTTATTCAATTTTACCCCTTTTGGCCCCTGGACCATATAATTCACAATTTTGATTGGTCTTATGCCCGAGAAGGTTTGTGCAAAATTTCATTGAAATTGCTGCAGCAGTTTTGGAGAAGAAGTCGAAAATGTAAATTGTTTACGGACATACGACGCACGACGCACGACGGACAAAAGGCGGTTAGAATAGGTCTTCGTCTCAGGTGACCTAAAATTGTCCTTGGTGACTGTAAATTTAAAATTAACCATAGTTGCCGTGATAAAAAAACAATTACTGATATAATTTTGTATACTAACATATATTCTATAAAGTTAGCGGATTCTTATTTCGCATTTCCCCTAACAGTACAAAAAAGATATGCTCTTGGGTGAGGCAAATGGTGTCTATTTTATTATAATAAATTTTTAGAAAATCAGAAAGGAATGTATTTTCGTTAGTAACTCAAACTCAAGATACAAATTAAGATTATTCTTCCCTCTTTTGCAGATAAAAAGTGTTGAAATTGAATTTAAGCAGAGTAAAGAACAAAACAGAATTATATTTGATTTTCAATTAAAATGTGTTTAAAATAAAAAGAATACTAACACCACAATGGTTTCAATTTTAACTTTAACCCATCAAGGCCCCTTATTTTGTTACCATGACAACAAAGTATTTCAAAACTCTTACTATCGTATTCGGCATACCTCATTACCAACATGTGCCAATTTTCACTTACATCTAAATTTCAATCAATCAGAGTCGCTCATTTTGTTACCATGGAAACCAAGTTTTTCAAAAGTGTTCTTATGTTATTCAGCATACTTCATAATTCCTATATACCAATTTCACTTAGATTTGACAATATCTAAATCTCCACCAATCAGGGGCTCCCATTTTGTTAACATGGCAAACAACCATTTTGAAAGCGATGACATGATATTCAACATACCTCATAACCCCTTTGTATCAATTTTCACTTAAATCTGAAATTATCTAAATTTCAGCCAATCAGAGGCCTCCATTTTGTTACCATTGCATCTAATATTTTCGAAACTGTTACCATTATATTTAGCATCCACAATTATTACTATACACTAATTTTCACTTAAATTTGAGTCGGGAAATGTTTAGCTTTGTCTATTAACAGTTCTGTTGCTACCTGCACTCGTTATATTTAAATCTCCCAAAAACTGTTTTTTCAGATTTGGATTTTAAAACAAATTTACTCATAGACAGAGAATGTCCTGAGAATGTTTTTAATGCCGGACAAAATTGTGGACACCGACTTTTATAGGTACGTGAAATGAGATGACAGAGCAATATTTCGTTTACCATTTTCCAGAAAGTGTTATTTCTTTTTTAAATAAGTATTTAAAACTAAATTGTCCGTTCAAATCTGAACAAAAATACTCAGATATAAAGTATAGAATCTACACAAATGATTTATGAATAAATAAATGTAGAATGTTTAACAGAAGATGACATATTAATGTATATTTGTGGAGGCAGTTTTATGAAAAATGAACACGGAGATTTCAGGCCATTTGGGCCTTTTTAAAATCACAAAAGGAAATTGTAGTCTTCTTTAAAAGGGGTACAACTAGTAGTACTTTCGATATGTAAAGTTTAAAGAAATTCGGTCTGTTGGCAGTTTCTATATGATTTTTTTAACATTAGCTTTAACATTTACACCACCTTTATCAAGTATATGAAACAATCACGATACAATTAATGCATTGGTATCAACGTTAATTACAATTACAATTGATGGTTTACTTGAATTTCAAACTACATTGTCACATTTATAAAGTCTGCACTTTAATGTTGTCAATCGTTTTTGTGTTTTGCTACAATCATGTTGTACATGTACTGTTAAATATGAGAAGGAATACTCAAGAAACATTTATGTATGTATGTTACACTCCATATGCACGGGGAATATTCACGTTGCTCATTTAAAATCTTATAATCCATTGTTTTTCACTCACTGAACCGATTATATTTCACGTTGTTGTTAGCCTTGGCATAGTCGCATTACATGTCTCCACCAGCCCGCTGTGAGGAATAGATCATACGAGAGTTGGAACTTTCCCATACCTTAATGTTTCTACCTTAACCTACTCAAAGATGTTGGGTAGGCCGGTAAGATCTCTGAGCGAATTATTCACTCATTCGAACGTACTGGCCTTAAACTTGTCCTAAAATCTGCATACGCCAGATCATTTCTTGGGATCTGTGTAATAAAACTATATGACGTACGTCGATACTGTATTGATTTGAACAGTGAATCAATTTTGTTAATTACAGTGAATATATCATATCCTTCAGATTCAATAGAAGCATGGTAATTAATTAGTTGCCAAAGACGTACGTGATCACCGTACCGGTGAGGCTAAAGGGCAACTCATCTGGCATGGATGACTGCTGAGTCTCAGTACTTTAGTACAATCGACATTTGTCGTTTTTTTGTAATTCATGTAGTCATTGTTTGTCTATTGTTCATCACAATAGGTTTTTTTTTCCAAATAGTTTGAATCCAGTATAGAAAGCGCCTTGTGCATTCTCCTTTATTTTAGTGTGCAGTTGGTATTAGGCCGCAATGTTAATCAAGGTGTTAGTCCATACAATTATATAGGTACACGTATCTTGTCATCATTATGATCACGATTCGAAGAGGTGTACCTGGCATCCTATTAATTTTCTATTGTTGCTTCCATAACATGTGGCCTTGTATATGTGTTTAATGCCTTGATGAAGAAACACATTGCCTTAAAATTCGGTAATCTTTTTTCTCTACACGGTTAGGATTACTTCCTAGCATCCATAGATACAGCTGTGACATAAAACACTTCATACTTGATCGTTGTTACCATAGCAATACTTAACGGCGTCTCCTTTTCATGTTATGAGTCTTCATAAACAACGTAAAACTTCTCTAATGAGTATCTCTCATATTTCCTCATTATCTAATGTAACAATATTTATTTTGCATCGCCCAACCTTGAATCATAGCGTTAGATGCAAACACATAATATCGTATTCCATTCGATTGAGTAGTTTGTGCCTTTGTTGTGAAAAGATGATGAAAATCACTCAAAGTAAAACAGCTACAAGGATTTACCATTTTCTGATTAATTTGGAAGTTACATTCATCGATAATCAATACGGTTTGAAAGAGGATAATGAGGATGATCCGAGAAAGCATATCATATAAAATATGCAATCAGCGACAGGCTGAACGACGCCGTGAACGGCTTACCGCATTAATCACGGATATATGGGTTGGACATATAAGAACTTATATATAACCAAAGTTAGTAGACTAGCCAATTTCCCCTGCATCTTCTTTTATATTTGTTTCGGCATTGGCCCGACATTCCACAAGTTGCTCGAACACTTGCATGTCTCCTTCCACTTTAGTCCCACTTGGCCATTTTCTTTCGTGCAAACATGACTTCTAACATAGCGTCTGGGGCCAATTCGGCTCCCACTTTTCGTGATCAGGGTCCAAGGCATGCTTGCCATTAATCTGGTATTTATAGTAATGGCACTCAAACAGGCAAAGCTATGCTTAACAGTACGACATTTTACAAGACTTCAGACATGATACGTATTATAGTCGGATTTGTTTTTTTCATAAGACGAAACACATACATCAAGTATGTCAAAAGCTCAGTTTTTTTGTTTATTTAATGAACACCCTTAATTGACTACCCGAGCCAATAATATCGTCGACTATGTTCTGACATGACATGTTTGGGTTTATTAGCCCCACGTGGGATTCGAACTCGCGACCCTTTGTCCATTCTCCACTTATCCTGTATGTATGCAAATTGTATTTTGATATTATTCTTTGTAAAAAGCAAATAAGTTGAAAAACTTAATGCAAATAAAGAATTTGAATTTGAATTTGACCCTGAGGCAGAGGGCTTGTGGTTACATTAGATATTATAATGATAAAATACATTCACCTATTTACTATATATGTATATACCGTACATGTATTATATAACACACCAAAAAAGGCATTACATATAATGTTATACGTGTATAAACATTTCCATATAAAGTAAATAGGAGTTAATATTTTTTTCTTTCAAATAGACACAATAGTAAACAAAAGAGACTTAAATATTGCAAGATTTTATTTAAAATGCAATGTTATTTAAACTATGAAAATATTTCAGGGAATGCGATATTATTCAGTAAAATACGGCCTTGAGAAACATTTGTTTGGTAAGCTGTATACGTATACAGTAAGTACGAAATTATCTTTTGCCGCTAGTGATTTTCTAAATTGGACCAAACGCACAGTACGTTATGCAGTCTTTTAACAGTCCTGGTAACTATCCGTGGGATTTTAAAAATCTCAGATCCTGAATACTTCAACCGTTTAATTGAGTATTGTAAACAAAACCAACCTGATGTTCCCTACCGAACTGCAGAACGAGATAAGATAAAAACACCTACGTGGCAACCTACAACGTAATAATCTTGCCGACTTTTTACACCAAATGAAAACACCTGCCTCAGAGACATACCAATGTAAAGCAAGGGAGACAAAATAAATTACTTAGGAAGAAAACAAATCAAATTTAGTCGCCTCTTACAATAAAGGAATTCATATAGCGGATATATTAAAAAACGTGAATTTAAATAACAAAGGAGAAAAAAAAACATAAAATGAATATACTTTCTTCGTAAGTATCTCACAAAAAAACTTTTAAGGCAATTTCATAAATTAGTAATTACAATAAGCTTGCACGGGACCTCTCTAGTTAGTTCCTTAGTACATACGACACAACTATAAAGACAAGATTTCCTTATCAGAGATGTTTTACGCCAAATTAGTTGAAATACAATTTGACATCAGAAGTGAGTAGTATTTTGAAATTTAAAGAATAAAGCAACGGCGGACGATAATGGACGATAAACGATGATTTAGGTCATTTAATTATGGCAGTAATTTGACCTCCATCTTCGGGTCAAATGCTAAGCATATGAACTACCGTGATGAGGATAGGATCCAGATTATCCAACGAGCTGGCGGACTAAAATCGAGTCAGACATTTCTCGGATTATCTACCAGACAGACCGACAGGGAAGTGTACTTCATCCCAACACAGCATAAAAGTGCGGCGTCGATAGAAGGTGATTGATAGGACTCCTTCCTGGATCGATACCCTCGAAACAATCCAGGCTATTCAATCAGCTTTTCTTTCAACATCATTAAGTTGAATGCCAGTCAGCTAAATGCCCTCTGTAATTACTACCATCAGTTTTTGTCAAAGACAAATACGTACACCCTCGTCCTTTGTAACTCCCATCGGTAGCATAGATAAAACATCGGGGAAAAAGGTCAGGGATCGTGGAAGAGTCACATGACAGTCACATGACAATATTGAATTAACTGTGGAGCAGTCATTGGAAGCTATGAACTGTAGATGACCCCCTAGGTTATGACGTTATATTGCGAGACATTTGAAATAGAACCGACACATTAATGGTTTATCCACTGTTGTCCTGTTTCGATGTTGGCCCTTTCCAGTAAATAAATGTACGCATACAGTTACATTGGAGAAGGGTTATGTGTAATTTGGCAACGATAACATATCGTCGACCGGGATGTTTAGCATAGTATATGACTTTTTATTTTCCAATCAGTATATGCTTTCATTTGGATTGGATCAATACATAATATTTGACTATAGTTTTAGGATTATGGTATAGAATCTATGTTGATATTTTTGTAGGATAGTGTAGGCTTTCATTTGGATTGGATCAATACATAATATTTGACTATAGTTTTAGGATTATGGTATAGAATCTATGTTGATATTTTTGTAGGATAGTGGCATATAACCTTCGATCAAGGAAACCAATATATAGATAATAAATAGATAAATACCCAGAATAATGCTGTGGTCGTATGCATTCTCAATATGCGGATAATATAGTGACCATATTGGATTTATATGTATCATCCGCTTTACAACCCGCATGAGAATTATGGTGTCCCAGTCAGAGAATGTTATCCTCGGGTATCTTAGAACTCAAATGTGCTATTGGCTTATTTAATGTGTCCCCAGGTCTTCAGAATAGGATTTAACCGAGACTTCGTCAGAATAACATCTATTAATTACTAGATTCAGAACTAATACAGGAATTTAGTATGGCGTGTAATTACAGTGTGTATTGAACTAATAATCAACTCCTTCTTTGAACAAAGGTTTGCATTCTGTCGATGCCAAATTTCAATCAAGTTTGCCAAGCTAGATTTCAAATGATCTTTATTTTCTCGTTCTATCGCTATTCGAACATGTCGAATTTAGCCCTATGTACAACTTACTTGACTTGGTGAATATTGAAAACAAAAGTCTTAACATGGTGACTGCATTTTGTCGTATCCTGCAAATGATTGACATTAGTATCAGTTCCCGTTAGCATAAGTAGAATTGGAATTAATTTGTCGTAGTACCCTCAAACGTTTATCACTTGCTTATTTAAAAACAATCAACGAACGGAAAATACAAAAGTAATAGAACTAGTCAAAGGGATGGTTAGTGATGAACGGTTATCGACTTGAAGAAGTTAATGCCTTACAAGGTCTGCACCTTGTTCGGTGGTGTGATTCCTGATCTTTCCGGTAATGTGACGGTCGCTCCTTTATCGTAAGACCTCGCTTAGAAACACCAGTGTACTGAAGCTGAAACATAATCTTCTCTATTGAAACGCGGAGTGTATACGGAAACATCCTTCGTTTTCATTAGATATATCAGGCAAATAATATCGATATTTTGTATATATATTTATATGAATTCGTTTGATTTGTGCATATTTCATATTGTTATTATGGCAACTAAATCTGCAAAATTGAAATAAAGAAAACTTCCATTACAATTGATATTTGTATTGCGTTAAAAACGCGCCCCATATTGAATATATTCTTAGAGGAATTGCTCCATACAAGCATGGTTAATATAAAAGCAAAATCCAATCCCTATATATCACTGAAGCTTCCACCGAAGAAACCAAGCAACAGAAAACGGGCGAACCAGTCGTGCCACTTTCTTAAAGCTGAGCGCTAAGTAGGAACAGAAACTACCACTTTTATAGACTTTGTTGTGTCTCGGCCAGGGGACAGAACCAAGAGCCTACATCACAGGGGCGAGGGCTCAACAGAAGGCCAAAAGTGAGGCGGTATCCAGTTAAATAGGAAGAGTAAAGATAACATATTAAATTTTGTCGCCTTATACGATCATGCTATAGGAGCAGCAGAAACAATCTCATAGAAAAAAAAAGCAACTTTATAGATGTCCGCTTATTTAACCGTACACACCCTCATTTAATACATATCCTAATGCCATATATACCGTCATAATATTACATTAATATTCATAAGATCGAAACGGGGCTCTCTTGTAGTACGTCTTATATAGCAAAATACCTGAGCACTAACATTGTAAAGATAGAAATTGTAAACAAACAGGAATGAAATTGAAGGCAATGTGTCTGTTACGAAAGGAAAGTTTTATAGTAAAGACGACTTCGTTGTATAACGTGACCTATAAAATGTATCCAGAAATGCCAAAATGTGTGTAAAATCAATAGCTGATATTGCACAGATGTGTAGTCCCGCTCAGACTAACCCCGAGAAGCCAAACGACAAGAGGGAAGCCGAGCGCCAGCCTACCTCCGACACACTCTCTCCGGCAAATATCAAAATCACGATACCTCATTCCCAATGACTAACTTTGCTTAATTTTCCAAAGCCGATGTACGTCAATGTAGAGATAAAATCCGAGCCAACACGGAGCGTGCTTGGAGCGAGGCCTGCGTGTCCCACATACTTATAGCTAATGCTTTCGTTGGGAGTGATTGTATGAGCCGAATCAGCTTTTATCCCATTGATTGTATGACGAAGAAACAATGTTATTGTTGAAGGTGAAGCAGGCTGCACGGACCTAGGACGAGAAACTACCAAGAGTCGAGAGGACGAAGACTGATATTTTGCTGTATCACTTTGTAAAGTTTGACGGACGAGGATTGATCTTTATACAATATTGACTCCTATATGGTATAGGGCTAGAAACTGTTGTGTGTAGTAATGTTAAGGCTGTAGCGCCGAATGTATGTTGGTCATCGTTTTGGACAGTGCTTGGCATCTGAGGGCGTAACCTATACGTAATAGTGAAAAACTAATATTGTCCGAAATGGACCGTGACGAACTCAAGGTGCAAGTGGAGAGCCTCAAGTTCCATCGGGACGTTGAGCGACTGAAGGTTTCCGAGGCAATAAGGCAGTGAGTATAGTGACGTCATTATTTGGTAAATGGTCACATAACTGGATAGTAGCCAAACTAATGGCAGGTTTATTGCCAACACATTAAGTTCGAAATTATTAATGTTATTGTTATTGTTTCATCGAAAAGTAAGGCACCTCGTACGATACTAATCATCCGGTAGTTTACCTAGTTTGTTAGTCATATAATACACGAGTATCAGAGAGAGAAAAGCAATTGTTTTAGCGTAACATTACCTGTAACAAATAATCAGAGTTCCAACGTGACGTAATGTTGTTGTGTGGTATATACGCCGTAAACAGTCACAGGTTAACGTCTCAAATAACGTCATTATACTCGATATTTTAACATTCGTGACGACGTTATTAACAGACATATGTTTAGTACATTTGAAATAGTATTCAACATCTATTTTGTTAACATTAAAAACAAATAAAAAATTTGTCATGAAAAGATTGACACAGTAAGACGTACAATGTACTTGTTTCTCTATTATGATTGTAGTACCATCATACTTTTACCTTAGCAATTGTAGAGACTAGCCATCGATGTTTCTAATAGTATTGCAGTCTCAAGTTAAAGTATTTTAGTCATCTTAAAATTAAGAACTATTATATACAACTAAGATGAAACACCGGTCTAAATTACCGTGTTATGTGGATGTATCTGCGTATATACGTACCAAAATGGTCTTTCCCCTTTGAAATTGCGATTGTCATCTTAATCATTATTGTTCAGTTTCACTCCTTATTCCACACAACACACTTTTATAAAAATACCAATTTTGGAATTACACAGGTATCCGAAGGGAAATATCGGAGGTAAATGCGTCGACGATAAACACTAAAACTGTCTATTCCCTCAGGTCCCCTCTAAAAATTGTTTTTTTATTTTATAAATTTCATATCTCTAATGTTCGTTAATAAGTGCATAACAAACATTTTAATCTGATCTATGTTTTTGGTAGATCTCTGCAAAACAGCTCCTTCAGTCTCGTTGTCTTTCACTGCTCATTCAAAAGACGATGATCTAATAAATAAGGTAGTACTAACATGTCCCCTACGCTATTCTATCTGGTGCCCATTTGCTGTGTACCACAGTGAGAATCACGTACACTGCCCTCCAAATGTTCTGTTTCATAAACGTAACAATTTGATGGCAATTTAGCTCTGAGAAAACTTTCGAAAAAACAGTTAATGAGTTAGAGAAGATGAATAAGTAGATAAATATTATATACTAATGCCTGTATTAAAAAGGTTTACTTATTTGTGTAATTTATGTATATTTGTGAAACTGCACGTGTAAGGTTTTAAGGGCAGTGTATAGCATCTGTGAGGGGATAACCACTATCTCAAACACCTTGTTAACTAGACCGCCCATTCAATCATGTCGCCATTAATCGGATCAACTATAACCACAGACTGTTGTTACAGCGAAGGGTTGGTACACACATGTATCATCACAAGCCACTATCGATCTGTGAGTAAACAATTGTCATTTCTGTAAACTTTAGACCTGTCTGTTTCATCCAACCTAAATTGATAGGAATTTACATATAGATAGCTGCCCTGTGAACATATTGATATTTATATTAGCGGGGAACTGGTCCAGAGCCCCCGGGACGGATATATAATATACGCTATTGTCACGTCGCCGAGTGATTTTAAACCTCAAACCCCGGTGGTAAAACGGTTCAATGAACACGTTTTATGGATACGCTTTTGAAAATTATTCCAATGTATATTTACGCAATAAAGATGCTTTAACATTTCCACAAATGTCTATCGATTGATGAATTTAGTTTACATTGTAGCATATTTCTGTCAAAACCTCATTCGAAATTATTTAAATGTTGACTTTTGCAGAAGTATTTTTAATTTTCTCTTATGGAGGTGGAGAAGCAATTAACGTAATATCATTATCACGTTGGTTAGTCGGTTGATTATTTTGACGTCCCATTAACACCTAAAGTCATAAAACGACGTTTTCCCTTGTATGTGATTTGTTGCGTATATTGACGTGTTTGAGAAGACAGGGCGTTATATTTGTACCTACTGCCCCTATTGCATGATCGTAAAAGGCGACTAAATTAAGGATCTTATCTTTTCTCTTCTTCCTCACTGACTTTATCTTTCCTAAAGCCTCCCTTGTCACCGCCTAACTTTTGGCCTTGAGTTGAGCATTCGCCCCTGTGAGGAAGGCTCTGGGTTCTGTCCCCTGGCCGAGACACACCAAAGTCTATGAAAATGGTAGTGGAACGACTGGTTCGCTCGTTGTCAGTATGGTGTCTTCGGCAGCATGCTTCAGTGATATAGCACTTTAAAATGGGCAATAATTCTACTATACAAGAAGACACAACACGAACATACCGCAGTCTTCCAAAACACGCATCTCGCACTTCACACACACTACATACAAGGGAGGCGAACCTTATATGTTCCTGGCTGTTAATAGGACGTTAAAATAATCAAATAAACAAACAAACAATTGAAAATGCTGTGGTATGACGATTAGTATGTCTTAATGATACTGGGAACGTTTATTCATTTTATACTGATATCTTGTGACCTTTTTCATAGTATTTGTCATATAGTCTAACAGTGACCACTCTATAGTAGTCCCACAGTCCACTATGGCCAGACTAACAGTGACCACTCTATAGTAGTCCCACAGTCCACTATGGCCAGTCTGACAGTGACCACTCTATAGTAGTCCCACAATTCACCATAGCCAGTCTGACAGTGACCACTCTATAGTAGTCCCACAGTCCACAATAGCCATTCTGACAGTGACCACTCTATAGTAGTCCCACAGTCCACTATGGCCAGTCTGACAGTGACCACTCTATAGTAGTCCCACAGTCCACTATGGCCAGTCTAACAGTGACCACTCTATAGTAGTCCCACAGTCCACTAAGGCCAGTCTGACAATACCAATCTATAGTAGTCCCACAGTCCAATATAGCCAGTCTGACAGTGACCACTCTATAGTAGTCCCACAGTCCACCTTAGCCAGTCTGACAGTGACCACTCTATAGTAGTCCCACAGTCCACTATGGCAAGTCTGACAGTGACCACTCTATAGTAGTCCCACAGTCCACTATAGCCAGTCTAACAGTGACCACTCTATAGTAGTCCCACAGTCCACTAAGGCCAGTCTGACAATACCAATCTATAGTAGTCCCACAGTCCACTATAGCCAGTCTGACAGTGACCACTCTATAGTTGTCTCACAAGTACTGCGGCCAGTCTGACAGTGACCACTCTGTAGTAGTCCCACAGTCCACTAAGGCCAGTCTGACAGTGACCACTCTATAGTTGTCTCACAAGTACTGCGGCCAGTCTAACAGTGACCACTCAATAGTAGTCTCACAATTACTGCAGCGAGTCTGACAGTGACCACTCTATAGTAGTCCCACAGTCCACAATAGCCAGTCTGACATTAACCACTCTTTAATAGTCCAACAGACCACTATGGCCAGTCTAACAGTGACCACTTAATAGTAGTCCCACAGTCCACTATGGCCAGTCTAACAGTGACCACTTAATAGTAGTCCCACAGTCCACTATGGCCAGTCTAACAGTGACCATTTAATAGTAGTCCCACAGTCCACTATGGCCAGTCTAACAGTGACCACTCTATAGTAGTCCCACAGTCCACTATAGCCAGTCTAACAGTGACCAATCTTTAGTAGTCCCACAGTCCACTATAGCCAGTCTGACATTGACCACTCTATCCCACAGTAAACTATGGCCAGTCTGACAGTGACCACTCTATAGTAGTCCCACAGTCCACTATGACCAGTCTGACAGTGACCACTCTATAGTAGTTCTACAGTCCACTACAGCCAGTCTGACAGTGACCACTCTATAGTAGTCCCACAGTCCACTATGTCCAGTCTGACATTGACCACTCTATCCCACAGTCCACTATGGCCAGTCTGACAGTGACCACTCTATAGTAGTCCCACAGTCCACTATGGCCAGTCTGACAGTGACCACTCTATAGTAGTCCCACAGTCCACTATGGCCAGTCTGACAGTGACCACTCTATAGTAGTCCCACAGTCCACTATGGCCAGTCTGACAGTGACCACTCTATAGTAGTCCCACAGTCCACAATAGCCATTCTGACAGTGACCACTCTATAGTAGTCCCACAGTCCACTATGGCCAGTCTGACAGTGACCACTCTATAGTAGTCCCACAGTCCACTATGACCAGTCTGACAGTGACCACTCTATAGTAGTCCCACAGTCCACTATGGCCAGTCTGACAGTGACCACTCTATAGTAGTCCCACAGTCCACTATGGCCAGTCTGACAGTGACCACTCTATAGTAGTCCACAGTCCACTATGGCCAGTCTGACATTGACCACTTAATAGTAGTCCCACAGTCCACTGCAGCCAGTCTGACAGTGACCACTCTATAGTAGTCCCACAGTTACTGCAGCCAGTCTGACAGTGACCACTTAATAGTAGTCCCACAATTACTGCAGCCAGTCTGACAGTGACCACTCTATAGTAGTCCCACAGTCCACTATAGCTAGTCTGACAGTGACCACTCTATAGTAGTCCCACAATTACTGCTGCCAGTCTGACAGTGACCACTCTATAGTAGTCCCACAGTCCACTATGGCCAGTCTGACAGTGACCACTCTATAGTAGTCCCACAGTCCACTATGGCCAGTCTGACAGTGACCACTCAATAGTTGTCTCACAAGTACTGCAGCCAGTCTGACAGTGACCACTTATAGAAGTCCCACAGTCCACTATAGCCAGTCTGACAGTGACCACTCAAATGTAGTCCCACAGTCCACAATAGCCAGTCTGACAGTGACCACTCAATAGTTGTCTCACAAGTACTGAAGCCAGTCTGACAGTGACCACTCTATAGTAGTCCCATAGTCCACTATAGCCAGTCTTACAGTGACCACTCAATAGTTGTCTCACAAGTACTGCAGCCAGTCTGACATTGACCACTCTATCCCACAGTAAACTATGGCCAGTCTGACAGTGACCACTCTATAGTAGTCCCACAGTCCACTATAACCAGTATGACAGTGACCAATCTATAGTAGTCCCACAGTCAACTATAGCCAGTCTGAAAGTGACCACTCTATAGTAGCCCCACAGTCCACTATAGCCAGTCTGACAGTGACCACTCTATAGTAGTCCCACAGTCCACTATGGCCAGTCTGACAGTGACCACTCTATAGTAGTCCCACAGTCCACTATGGCCAGTCTGACAGTGACCACTCTATAGTAGTCCAACAGTCAACTATAGCCAGTCTCACAGTAACCAATCTTTAGTAGTCCCACAGTCCACTATAGCCAGTCTGACATTGACCACTCTATCCCACAGTAAACTATGGCCAGTCTGACAGTGACCACTCTATAGTAGTCCCACAGTCCACTATGACCAGTCTGACAGTGACCACTCTATAGTAGTCCTACAGTCCACTACAGCCAGTCTGAAAGTGACCACTCTATAGTAGTCCCACAGTCCACTATGTCCAGTCTGACATTGACGACTCTATTCCACAGTAAACTATGGCCAGTCTGACAGTGACCACTCTATAGTAGTCCCACAGTCCACTATAACCAGTCTGACAGTGACCACTCTATAGTAGTCCCAAAGTCCACTATAGCCAGTCTGACAGTGACCACTCTATAGTAGTCCCACAGTCCACTATGGCCAGTCTGACAGTGACCACTCTATAGTAGTCCCACAGTCCACTATGGCCAGTCTGACAGTGACCACTCTATAGTAGTCCCACAGTCCACTATGGCCAGTCTGACAGTGACCACTCTATAGTAGTCCCACATTCCATTATAGCCAGTCTGACAGTGACCACTCTATAGTAGTCCCACAGTCCACAATAGCCAGTCTGACAGTGACCACTCAATAGTAGTCTCACAATTACTGTAGCCAGTCTGACAGTGACCACTCTATAGTAGTCCCACAGTCCACTATGGCCAGTCTGACAGTGACCACTCTATAGTAGTCCCACAGTCCACTATGGCCAGTCTGACAGTGACCACTCTATAGTAGTCCCACAGTCCACTATAGCCAGTCTGACAGTGACCACTCTATAGTAGTCCCACAGTCCACTCTAGCCAGTCTGACAGTGACCACTCTATAGTAGTCCCACAGTCCACTTTGGCCAGTCTGACAGTGACCACTCTATAGTAGTCCAACATTCCACTATAGCCAGTCTAACAGTGACCACTATATAGTAGTCCCACAGTCCACTACGGCCAGTCTGACAATACCAATCTATAGTAGTCCCACAGTCCACTATGGCCAGTCTGATAGTGACCACTCTATAGTAGTCCCACAGTCCACTATGGCCAGTCTGACAGTGACCACTCTATAGTAGTCCCACAGTCCACTACGGCCAGTCTGACATTACCACTCTATAGTATTCCCACAGGCCACTATAGCCAGTCTGACAGTGACCACTCTATAGTTGTCCCACAGTTCACTATGGCCAGTCTGACAGTGATCACTCTATAGTATTTCCCACAGTCCACTATAGCCAGTCTAACAGTGACCACTCTATAGTAGTCCTTTAGTCCACTATAGCCAGTCTAACAGTGACCACTCTATAGTAGTTCCACAATTACTGCAGCCAGTCTGACAGTGACCACTTTATAGTAGTCCCACAGTCCACTATGGCCAGTCTGACAGTGACCACTCTATAGTAGTCCCACAGTCCACTACGGCCAGTCTGACAGTGACCACTCTATAGTATTCCCACAGTCCACTATGTCCAGCCTGACAGTGACCACTCTATAGTAGTCCCACAGTCCACTACGGCCAGTCTGACAGTGACCACTCTATAGTATTCCCACAGTCCACTATAGCCAGTCTGACAGTGACCACTCTATAGTAGTCCCACAGTCCACTACGGCCAGTCTGACTTTGACCACTCTATAGTATTCCCACAGTCCACTATGGCCAGCCTGACAGTGACCACTCTATAGTAGTCCCACAGTCCACTACGGCCAGTCTGACAGTGACCACTCTATAGTAGTCCCACAGTCCACTATGGCCAGTCTGACAGTGACCACTCTATAGTAGTCCCACAGTCCACTATGGCCAGTCTGACAGTGACCACTCTATAGTAGTCCCACAGTCCACTATGACCAGTCTGACAGTGACCACTCTATAGTAGTCCCACAGTCCACTATAGCCAGTCTGACAGTGACCACTCTATAGTAGTCCCACAGTCCACTATGGCCAGTCTGACAGTGACCACTCTATAGTAGTCCCACAGTCCACTATGGCCAGTCTGACATTGACCACTCTATAGTAGTCCCACAGTCCACTATAGCCAGTCTGACAGTGACCACTCTATAGTAGTCCCACAATTACTGCTGCCAGTCTGACAGTGACCACTTAATAGTAGTCCCACAATTACTGCAGCTAGTCTGACAGTGACCACTTAATAGTAGTCCCATATTCCATTAACGTTACTCGCTTTCAACATGGTAATAAAATAGCGAATCAAAATGGGGTGCAGTGGAAATAAAAACTGAGAACGGAAATGGAACGATATGCGGCAATTGAATAGCATTCCTTGTGTAAAGGGGAATTAATAAGTAACTATCATCCCTATAAGGTATCGCATATGATTCAACAAAAATTGCATAAAGTTTCGATCGGAACGCTTTTCAGAGGCTTAGATTGCGAACAGCTATTGCAAGGTATGACTGCAAAGCTCTTTGGACTCAACGACACTTCAATTGCTTTCAATCAATCTTGGTTGACATATTCTTGGAGTCTCCCAAGGTCAATGCGGCCAAGTTAGTATTGATGTTTCTCTTACGCCACATCCGGGTCACTTAGTGCATACTGTACAAATTCATAGCATTGGACATATCACACCAGAATTAACGGTCTGTGTAGATTATTATCAAAAGATTATCTTAAATACCTGTCGTTGCAAATAGGTAGTCATAAGTAATGTATCTTTGTATGTATGTAGTTATAAGTAATGTATCTTTGTATGTATGTAGTTATAAGTAATGTATCTTTGTATGTATGTAGTTATAAGTAATGTATCTTTGTATGTATGTGTAGTTATAAGTAATGTATCTTTGTATGTATGTAGTTATAAGTAATGTATCTTTGTATGTATGTAGTTATAAGTAATGTATCTTTGTATGTATGTAGTTATAAGTAATGTATCTTTGTATGTATGTAGTTATAAGTAATGTATCTTTGTATGTATGTAGTTATAAGTAATGTATCTTTGTATGTATGTAGTTATAAGTAATGTATCTTTGTATGTATGTAGTTATAAGCGTTACATTGGTAAAGTATCAAAACAATTTTATTATTGAAATGATTACAGCGCCTGAATATACATAATGTATGTTTAAAAAACCTAACTATTTGTACTTGTTTAGGAGATCACTATTTAAATTTAGATGTGCTTTTGGAACTTTTACATTTCCGGATCTCTAAAAGTACTCCGTAGATCGCATATATGTCGATATAACGTTCAACAAATCTCAACCCATCACACCCACACACATGTGTCATTTTGTGTGTAGGGGGTGATAAACGGGATTGGTACACAAATGAAACATAGTGTTTACTTCATCAACACACTAAGACAAATTAAAATGAATGGTTACCATAATCCAACACGATAATGTATAAAGATATCTCGTATATGGCATTTATGATTGCTATATTTAATGACAATGTTAGAAATTGGAATAAAAATGTATTTGAATTTGCTTGTCAGTTTTCAGCAAAAATATTTGACGATTCAAGAAATCTGATGACAAACCCCACCCAATACAGACACAGCACCAACACCCGTCTAATTTACGTGTGGAGGTGGCAGTGTAGTGATGTCGGGCCAAACATTTCGAAATTATATCGTTGTCACTATAGCGGTTATGGAAAACGACGTCAGTTAAGAAAAATAGCATTTCATCTTTCTAAGATTATTGCCTTCAATCGTATTTACTTAAGTCCTATGCCATCGTAGCATGTATCTTAACAGTGTTTTAATATACCGTATGGAGTATAAACAAACAACAATCCTCATTTAAACGATACCCCACCAAGAGGTATCGTTCCTCCTTCAAGCGATTACATAATTTTGATGAATTGAATTATTATTAGCTTTTGTACAATTCTATGGAATGCCACTTGACCCCTGTTCGTACCTTCTTTTTTCCACCAGATATTGACTCGTGTAACAGGACATTCCTTCATCTCCCCATAACATATCCACATACAGATCATATAATTTTCACTTCCACTACAATATAAGATATTATGAGATGGATATTTCCTAATGCCTCCCTTGGCATCGCCTCACTTTTGGCCTTGAGTTGAGCGTTCGCCTCTGTGATGAAGGCTCTAGGTTCTTCCCCCCTGGCCGCGACACACCAAAGTCTATAAAAGTGGTAGTTTCTGCCCCTGCTTAACGCTCAGCATACAGGGAGTGGGACGACTGGTGTGCCCGTTGTCAGTATAATGTGACCGGGTGGGGTGTGTTGTTTGGTGTCTTCTGTGGCATGCTTCAGCATGATATAGCACTATAAAAAGGCAACAGTTCCACTATACAAGAAGACACAACACAAACATACCGCAGTCTCCCAAAACACGCACCTGGCATTTCACACACGCTTCATACTGCATACATGGGAGGCCGTCCTTATATGACCCTGGCTGTTCATAGGAAGTGAAATTAATCAAATACACAAGCAAAGACTCATGCAGGTTGATAGACTTTACGTATTTAAATATCATCATCCATATGTAATGTGTTGCGTTTTAGAACCCGTGTGTGAATGACTTTGGTTTGAGATGCTGGGTATGCGACACAAATACGCGGAAATTGATTTTAAGATGAGTATTGTTTGGTAAGGGCGATGTGGATGTATAGAAGATTTCTTGTTCATTCAGTAATCCGCTGGCAACGATGGGTTGAAAAAGGCGACTTGATTTGGATTATTTTCTCTTCTTCCAAACATCTCTCTTGATATCGCCTCACTTTTGGCCATGTGAGTGTTCTGTCGCAACTAATATATAAAAAGTTTTAATTTAGCGCTTCTAAGCACTCAACATAAAAGGACTCTTTGGCGACATGATTCAATGGGATCGCACTATAGAATGGACATTTACACTAATACAAAGAGACATAACATGGGTATTCCGCAGCCTCCTGATACATACAAACATTCACACACAACGCATATAAGGTGACCATCATTAAATGACCTTAGCTATTAATAACACGTTAGGTCAATCATTCAACTGACCTAACGCAAACATCCACACATGCAACACATTGCATACAGCGAAGGCTGTCCTTGAATAGCCTTGATCTTATTAACAAAATAACCGTGAAATGAATCCATCCCATCAAAACTCTATCCAAGATATTTGCACAATTCACAAGAGAAAATTTGTGGGGACTCCTAAGTGTTATCCACGGTCGTAAAGGCGCTAACCGCATGTTGGAATATTTATGGTATATTGTATTAAATACGCCAATGCCTGAATGTACAATGTACCGCAAACTTGCATGATCCAATTTATGTCAACCTAAACCAGATTGTGTCCGGCAATGTCCAGCATTGTCCAGTTAAGTACGGCCACTGATCTACTCCTGTCGATTTTAGGAAGATTATTGATCCTGGTATACAAGGCATTGGATCAGCCGTATTGGAACAATCTCGGTCCCCCGTTCTCAAACACGAGGCTGGCCTACAGACCAATACTAAATCTGACACAAACAATACACTCAATGTTCTACCGTAAACAATTTTAATCAGAATTTGTCACATATAATTAATATCCTCTACCGTATTTACCACAATGACATCGTGTTTATCCAATGAACATTGGAAGACGCTTACACTAAAAGTTAAAACAATAAATGTAGTATAAATGAAGGGAAATTGAATGCAATATTACAATTATACAATTAATACATCAAAGTTTCACTGTATAGTGAGATATTACGGTGTGTTGGAGTAGATTCTGAAAATAGGTCATCTTTATCAAATTTATAATTAACTGGCTGTCCTGCAGGTTAGAGTAAAACATTTACCTGTTGTACCATTTCGTGATCGTAAAAGTTGACTAAATTGTAGATCTCATTTTTAATATTCCTCTTGACTTTGATCATCCCAATATCTTTCTTGATACCTTAATTGCGGTCTTCATTCGAGTGTTCGTCTTTGTTAGGAAGGCTCTGAATTCTGTCTTGACTTTATAAATTTGTAGTTTTTGCTAATTCATGATTGAAGTAGAACAGCTAGGTAGCAGCTCAAATACAATATTGAACATAAACTAGCATTGACACGTTAGCATACATCGATATGTCTCGGCAAGTTTTATAAGCCATAGCGTTCCCTACAAAGGTTAAATCTCGAAAAGGTGGAGAGAATGTTCGTGTAAATATAGAAAAGAAAATGTGATTGTAAGTATTTCGAAAGGGAAAATTACCACTAAATATACCCAAAAATGCTGTTAGCTGATCGATGTTTGAACACCACAGAAATTATACAAAAAACGTAGCTGCACAACACTCCCATAAAGCAAACAATCGCTAATCAACAATTTAAATATTGCTTCTTTTAATATTAGACGAATCCTTCATGTCCGACACTGATCGAAGTGGCTTGTCACTAACCATACATCATAAGCAAGCAGACCATTCGCTGCTTCCAGTACGTGCTTCAGTTAGATTAAATATTTTATGGGATTAGACAAGGCGATTGGCTGTGCTGGACAGTCTTTAATGTCCCCCCTTGTGAAAATTAGGCAATATTTGTTTCTCATATAGAAGTATTTATATAAGTTTTCTTTCCCCTTCATCATCAACAGCTAATCACAAGCCCCATGTGTTCCGTCCCATGACAATTATTGCGGGATTTCTGCGTGATGGCCCCAGGCCTTGACCAGATATGCCCCTAAGTTACACTCTGATAATCACTTTTTACATCCGAATGAACTCTTGACTGCACTACAAATACATGCAGTATTGATTCAGTGCACGACCAGAGAAGTCAGTGTAGCTGGGAAGAGCAGTGCTTATTTCGAGTACCTTCATTTACCTTTTAAAATTACCTTTTCTAATCTTAAGAGCATTTATGGACCGTACAATTTATTGTGCATGTATGTGTTCTGAGAGACTGCTATATGTGCGTGCTGTAGAACGTTATGGGTATTTCAAACACTAATTTTTCTACTGACAACGGGCGGACCATCCACACAAATGTTTGGCGCTTGTTTCAGTAAATCAATTGAATAAAAAGTATAAGGGTCCTTTAGTAGCTTTTTATGATCACGCGATATTAGAAGGTACAGTTATCACGTCCTATCAACAAAAACCTCACGAAAAGAATTCTTAGTGTACTAAGTAGTGAACGGGTTTCCTTTTGACTTAGACATAGGCCAAAGACATAGGCCATCCTTTAGTGACTTGTGGCATGCACGTTTCAGTATAATATGTAAATGCATGGGACGTACTTATTCGATGTAGTTGACACCATGTTTCAGTGAGACAGCACTATAAAATGGCACGAGTTCAACTATTACAAAGATACACACACGAATATACCGCAGCTTCCCGAAATTTTCAGACAGTCACACATTGCAACACATGGCACACATGGGAGGCCGTCCTTAAATGGCCATGGTTGCTAATACGACGTTAATAATGATAAATAATCAAAGTAAGCAAAGGGTCCCCTTGCATGGTAAACAATGGGAAAACAACAGTCAGCAATAGGAGGCCTCCTCAAGGAGAAAACAGCAGTAAGCGTGAGGGGGCCTCTACAATGGGAAACAACAGTAAGCGATAGGGAGGCCTTATCAAGGGGAAGCCAACATTAAATGATAGGGAGGCCTCATCAAGTGGAAAAACAACCGTTAGTGATAGTGAGGCCTCATCAAGGGGAAAACAATAGTATGCGAACAGCAGTAAGCAATAGGGGGCCTCCTAAAGGGGAAAACAACACTAAGCGATAAAGAGGTCTCCTCAAGGGAAAAGTAAATGATAGGAGACGTCCTCAAGTAGAAAACAACCGTTAGTAATAGGTCCTCTTCAGGGGGAAAACAACTGTAAGTGATAGGAAGGCCTCTTCTGGAGGAAAACAACAGTAAGCAGTAGAAGGCCTCCTGAAGGGGAAAACAACAGTAAGCGATATAGAGGCCTCCTCAAGGGGAAAACAACAATAAGCGTTAGGGAGGCCTCCTCAAGAGGAAAACAACAGTAAGCGATAGAGAGGCCTCATCAAGAGGAAAACACTGGCGTATGCCATCAATCAATATAACAAAGTTAAATATCTATAGCATATGATTTGATCGAAACACGATAGCGCCTGCGTTTCTAGGCAACGCAATCCAAGTGTATCCAAAATGTCAGTACAAGGTGTTTTAAAATGTTATGAGAGATCAATAGAAGTGCATTGACGAGCAGCGGCTGAGACTTCCTCACGTGAACAGATATGAAGCAAGGATGATGGAATTGTTTCATTTATTTTCAAATGGTATAAGTCCCACAAACACATAGCGATATGCAATATTCTGTCGTAATCGATAGCAGAATCCGATCAGTGGGTCTCCCTGCTTTCTGGCCAATCTAGCTTAGCAGAGATTCTATATCCGGTATTAAATACGTATTTCATTGTCAATGCCAATTGCAGACTTCAAAACTCAAGGTCAAATTGCTACGAACATTTTTTGACACATTTTAATATGTATCAAAACTATAAAATAAAGGATATCAAAACTGATAATGCATGAAACATGCACTGGGCTGTCTGTTAATTGATAAGTACCTTTATGATAAGCATATATTTTTTCTATGTCTAAAGTAAAACGGAGCGCAGGCGCGAGAGTGATAAACCTTAAATAACAAACGATGTAGCTTATATGACGTCAGCGATCCTATATTTAGAGTTTCTGATCGAGTCCCTAACTGAATCTGACAGATGAAATTTAGAAACGCGCTTAATTGTTGACTAACTGTGAATCCCTGTATGTTCTTTAGAGAGGAGGAAGCGCGAATATTGGCCCTTCTCGGGGACATAATACAATATAAAAGACTCGCTTAAGTTTCGAATTCCCAGGGCGAGAAGCTGGGGTAGAGCACGGACATTAATCTAGATGTTATAAAATCAATAGCCAGGATGACCAGTCACACACTGTTCTGGCCAATAGCGGACAAACTGCTACCATCAACCAATAATACACAGTCTGTGGATAAAATTGATTTCGAATGCAATCTGTTTTAATTATGTAGCTAGCTTTGATATATCTAATTTAGTACAACAATTGCCTAGTTTTGGTGAGAACAGATAACTATGATGACTTTCAAAGACATAGGCCATCCTTTAGTGTTCCTTGTAGTGAAAATCTTGTTATAATGTCTATTGAAATTTATTTATTTTTCATTTGTTCTAGCTGTATCTTTGAAACAAGGTTTACTGATATTGATATATTATTTGTAACATGAAATTAAATCTTTGTTTTTGTAACATTGATGACTGGTAGCATTTGAAACGTTTCAATAAGTAATTTAATTATGAAAAAGCGTACGGTACACACCAACATCCTATTCCACTTATCTATATTAAGCAATGGGACAAGAGCATTACAAAAACTATCTCATTTTCCAATAATGAAAATGTATACTAGATGAGGGACTCCTTCAGGACGATATTTAATTAATTACCTACGAATTCATGACATTAGATATCTATGTCTAGAGCTATGTAATACCATCCAGCTTAGATATTGTTTATCAAACACGGGATCTCCCAGCGGGTATACACAAGGACGTTAATATTACATTCAAATTAATTAAGAAATACATATAGACCAAACAATAAAAGCTTTCTTGAATACGTCATTGCCATATCCGAAGGTTTTCTCTGAATTATCTACTAAAATCTAAAGTTACATTGGGATGCATTCTATCTTGCATCATCAGTTTTCCCGTTGTAAACAATACGAATTGCATCTCAACAAGCTGCTGATAAATGATAACATCGAGACTTAGCTGTTAAAGACAAACATGATAATTATCATATGTGCTTTATGAATTTGAATTGAATTTAGTATTACCTTCTGTACCACCTTTTCATGGTTAAACTGATCACTGTTTAGTACATACACCCAGTGGTGTGTATACATATACAGTTTACTACCGAAGCACTGCTGTCCCATGGGAGCCAACATGTGCTGCAGTAATTGTCTTTAAGTCCCTTCCATTAACGTGTAGACCAATCATAGCTTGCGTCTGATGGCCGACATTTATATCAGAGTTAGGACTGGAGGGCAGTCACTTGGGACGAGTTGTCTCGTTATGTTGGCAATATGCTCCTTAATTTCCTGTCCAATCTATCTGTATTGACTCGCGTTTCTGTACAATAGATGGACCAAGAGCCTATTGACCTGTCTAAGACTCTACAACAGAGTCGGCGCGTTCGAATGTGTCTTAGATAACACCATACCAAAATATAACCTATCGATACAGCAGCGGAACAATCGGACGCGTTCGACAATCACTGATAAATTTAAGTTCATTAGAACTGTATACATATTTCCATGACTCACTCAGTATCTCCTTATACATAATAAAGAATTGCACCATCTTAAAGATACAAAAAATAAAATGTTATTTATCAAAGATGCTTCACCGCTGGCAAATGGTATTTTCCTCAATAAAAAACTGGAACAGACAAATTAGAATTTTTCTTCAGTTTTAAAGGTTACTTACTTTACACCATTACCACCATTGTCTTATATGGAATGAAGTACTGA
Source organism: Argopecten irradians (assembly GCF_041381155.1). NCBI lineage: Eukaryota > Metazoa > Mollusca > Bivalvia > Pectinida > Pectinidae > Argopecten > Argopecten irradians. The sequence continues at coordinate 11,047,129 of NC_091138.1, read as the reverse complement.
AAAAAAGTACTAAAGAAAAACAATTATTTGATTTTGTTAAATATACCCTATTAAAACAAAGTATAATTCAAATGATGAGCACCATTTATGATCTGGCGGCGGGGGAGTACCTTTAATACCCATGTTGATCTAGATAAAAGCGGTGACACAAAGCTGTCGTCATAGACGATATTATAAAGAGCGATTTCCATCCTTCATTGAGCAGATAAGCAGTTTGTGTTTTAAAGTTTTCACTTTGTCAAACTTCCTATCAGTTTTGGTTGTATTAACAGGACCTTCCGCATTTCTTCTGTGCATGTATTGCTCACGATTACTGGCAAGAAACACGATCTAGTCACATTATACCTACAACTAACGGGCAAACAAGTCGTTAAGCAGAAACAAGAACTCCCTATTTTAAATGATTTCGCTATGTCTCGGCCAGGGAATATAACAACCAGAGCCTCCATCACAAGACTGATGACTCAAAACTACTTGCCAAAAGTGAGAGAGTCGTGGGAGACATTGGAAAGAACGAACATGCAATGAAAGAAAGATAAGGTTAGGAAAAGCGTCATAATACAAGGTCATAAAAAGGGCAGCTGAGGCTGCCATTATGTTCAAACTGCAAGACAAATTGCGGTGGTAGTTGGTATCCTTCCAACTCTATAACCCGATTACATGATTTGGAGATGAAATAATTGTCTTACGGTACCGATTGAAATATGTTTTTTTAATCTGTAAGACCGTAGATGATATTTACTTTTATTATACCTCATCCATGTATTAGTGCTTTTGATTAGTCAATACAGTATCACGGGATGAAAAACAATCGTCATGTCATTTTGTAATCGCGCTGCATCGAATGAAATTCCGTTATGTCACCCCCGAATCGTTATGTCGCCCTCGTTATGTCACCCTCGCGTGAGCTTCATCCGGGTAGTCTCTAGATGTAACCTGTTGATGTTTGTAGAGAGGTTCCGTGTAAAAGAGATATGGCGGCTTCAGGACGAATCGTTTGCTCTGGTTTAGGTAACATTTATAACAGATTAACATATGGTTAAAGGTAAACCAGCATTAATTGAATGTTAATTAGTATTCTTAATAATCACTTCATCTATGTTTCTTGCGTCAAATTTGTACGGAGACGTGTCTGACAGTTGTTTAGACTCCGGGGCATGACTATGGTAACGGTATTTTCTCCGGTGCGCTAGGCCTAAGCTTACAATTAACACAGTAGATTCCTGGTCGACATTTTCAACATTTTTAATGATAAACAGATTATTGAAATCTACAATGTTATTTCCCACCATGATCCCTTCTTAGTCAAAGTTTAAACATATCGGAAATACATGTATGTACATGTACGGTAATAGTATAACGTGTTATTCTGAATACTCCCGCAAGCTCAACAATTACGAGAAAACATAGACGAAATCCAAAACGATAGTTACAACATAAACTGTGTGGTTTGAATGTTTTGTTACATTTCTTACGTTATATTTAATAGATAGTACATGTATCCTGCTACCCAGCATTTTTTATGCAAACACCGATGTTAACCTGATATGGGCAATTGAAACAGAATATTTCAATATTTTCAATAAGTCCAATTTGGAAAGAAACAGTAATATTTATTTAATAAAACAATACGCCCTCGGGTGACATAACGACTCTCGGGTGGTCAAATCGTCATGTCGCTCCATCACGGGGGCACCAATTGTAAAATGTTTTATTTTGCACAACCAAAACAATCATTTGCTGATGTGTGTAATTTGTTACGTGGAACATCCAACATTTGCAATGCATTTACTGTTAAATCTCCTTAATCATTTAATGGATTATTATGCAGGCAATTGTGGGATGATTGTAACATTGTAGACACTATTCAAATTGAGAATGAGTACGTTTATAGATACAAGGCATTACAGATTTACGTTCCTCTACTAATACGCAGGCATATGATCAAACTGGTAAATGCGATCAGATGAGGTTTACAACAAAGTACTACTATCATTTCCATAAATTACCACTGTTGAACTTATTTAGTCAACGAATGTTTTTATGACTGTAACTTAGACAAAAACCCATTTTATGATGATGGGTTAAGCTAAACAAGGCGATGACGATAACACGAATTTCCTAATTCTTGCTCCGTCGTCGCGTCGTTGTATCAATGTTGATCAGAACCGTGAGAGCGGACACATTAATTCATTATATCATCCTTTATCATAGGGCAAATTGATATTACCTTACTTTTATTGCAGGTTACAAGCCTTCATTGAAGAAAACACGCCGGACGACGGTCTAGTGGTCACTCCGGACAAGAAAAAAAATCCCTGGACTGAGACTCGGAAGTGTGTGGTGTTGTAGTGACGTCACACACGCGGGCTGTCGAGTTAGGAGAGAAACATCATGTGTGTACCTGTTTCCACAGTAGAACCTGAACTGATAGAAATATTAATCGGACAGTGATGTGATGATCTCAGCCATAAAATGTATACTTACTACTCGTCCATTGAAAAATTGTACCGAAAATATATATTGATATAACACAAATATTCATTCCTATGAAATTCTCAGCAATGTCGCAACAGTCACGTGACATGATCAGTTATCATTCCTTTATAGTTTATTATTAATAACTGTAGTCATGCGTAAGGATTTTGTATTTGTGTATGCGTATTTAGCTACATATTTTAAATATTATATGATAATGTTTAGTTAGTAATATTGCAGATACACTGTAGCTAGAAATAATAACAAATACGTGTAAAATGAGCAATACTGATACAATGGACTACACGTCTAGGTCAGCCAGATATTAGAAGACTATATCCCTGACGAGACAAACAGACGCTCGAGCAGCAGTGGTAATCTAGATGTAAACATCATCCATAGGTACATTGCCTATCCATCATCCTCTGAATTAGCCTGCTCCTTATCAGACGTATCGATCAGGCCGTGACGTCATACCGACACTGGAAATGAGGCTTTCTAGTTCTGGGATTTCCGTAATTTAAAGAAAGAAAACTAAAACTCATTGCAAGGCTTTGAAGTTTCTCAGCGTTGGTCTTGTTGATACATTTGAATGGTCGGCAATTAAGATGTCACGATTTCATGACGTCACATTTGGTAAATGGCTTATTCAAAATTAATTCAAATTGTTAGCAATGCGTTATTGACATGCTTAAGAAACTGAAAGATTCTAGCTTTGCATACAAATAATCATTGCTATACTTAATATGATTATATCGGCGATACTGTACACTAGCTTTATGGTCTTGAGTTGTTGGGAATTTATAAAGTTTCGTTGTCGTAATGTTTTATATTGAATAGCTTAGTGATTGCTTAGTGAATAGTTTATAGTTGTATGATGCATCTGGCCCTCGATATGTATAGTCAAAAATAAAGAAACATATCACACAGAATATAATTATGATATTACGTGTTAATTGGTATCGAACCTCAAATCAACAGTAGTACTGTAACAAGTAATACATATGCGTTTGGTGATGATTTTTAAACACAATGAGAACAATAATGCATATATTTAACCTAGTATACAATGTATCTATATTCTAAGGGAAACATGCATCATATCAATGTGATCGTTTATGAACCTGAGTAGTTTATCATAGACAACAATAAACGAATGTTTTATACCAAGTCAATAGTAACCTATCGGGATATTTTCGTGTTGCAGAATTACCTTCTATTGAATTGTTACGTCAGGCGATTTTCCAATTCACGTCGTTTTCACCTTTATGATGTCATTTTCATACATGATCGGCGCAACCGTCAATACTTGATTTTTTAAACACAAGTGACTCTGCTTAACGAAAAGATACTGTATGGATTTAGTGGAGTTGTATTGATGTTTTAGAGGCTTGATATGTAAATGGTATGATAGCAGACATAATACACCAGGGATATTGGTATTACACTAACGTGTTAGTATAGTTATATTACTAATTATAAAGTGTACAATGTAATAGGTTGATACATTTAGATACACAGTATCCAAATCAGATCACTAAACAGAGCTTTCTGAAGTTATTGCCGAGCACAAAAACGAATACAGGCGAGTAAATCAAACTTATTTCACGGGGTCAATTCTAAAACGCGCTGGCGACATGTTTGTGCCTCTTTTAAAAGCGTCAGTAACCGAACTGTCTTATTAAAATCCTATTTGGTTATAAAACATTTCATAAAAGAATTATATAACAATATCAGAAAAATAAAATTACCACAGGTTATGACGGAAATTGGTCAACTATCGACAGAAATATGTGGTGTTGATAATTATCGTCAAACACGCAATTGATAGAGCACTAGTTTTGCAAAGGGTAATCTGGGTTGGCCACTGATCCTAATTGGACGTTTTCTTTTACAATATATATGCAATGTTCAATCTGTTAGAATATATACAATTTTGATATGTACTACTGCAACTGTTAATTCTCACAGACATTCCTGTAATGTACCTCAACCTCATTTTATACCCCGTAACAGTTAAAAAAAATGTGCGTTCTTGCAATTCAGACGATTTAAAGCAAGTCACATAATTATGTGAAAAATATGTTTGTATACTGAAAAGGAATAGTAAGATGTAGTATTTGTTAACTGTCACCGACTTTATTTAAGAATATTTCTTCTTTTTCGTAATTTTTGTTTATGTAATTAAAGCAAAATCGTGTGAAACTTTAAAGCATATCGGTGACTTTCGTCAAGCATGGGAGGGACAACAGTAAGCACCCATATCATTTTAAGTTAGTGTCGAATAGTGTGGAGCTTTATTGAATACATGTATCCTCTTTAGTACATTGAATAAAATAATACAACATATTATAACATGTACAAAAGCAAAGGATCGTATATGGGTTTGAACTGTAGAGTTCGGGTTGCCACCATTACCAATGTATGTATATTGCGTTTGTAAATTTGAAAATTGGTCAGTTTGTCCGATTTTATTTCTTTGAGAAGCATGAACAACATATTATTTAATGAGGATGTGTTGACACTTAAATTTCATTTTAAGTTTGCACGTCAATAGGATCACAAGATGCAAAAATGTTAATTGCAGATTAAATTTAACTTATGATATACTTAGGTTGGTTTCCGTGGCAACTGTATTTGAAGTGATGCAAAATGATCGACTACTGTTAGTATCAGAGAATTGTCAACATTTCAAGTGATAGCGTTTAATAGAATAAACCATGATTTGTTTTTGTGGACCCAAACATATACAATCCTTTTATATATTGAAATCCCACAAATGAAATTGATTGCAAATTATTGTCAAAATACTGTTCTACTCAGTACTGAACATTTTCTGATTAAGTTGACAGAAACTCCTATGCAAAATATCCCTGTCTGCAATTGAAGACGTCCGCTGGGTGGTGCTTACTGGTCCAACATTCCTGCGCAAGTACCTTCAGGGAATTAACCGGGTAAGCACTGACCTCAACGGTTTCTGTATGCACAAACACACATACCTGTATATATATTTCTTGTGATGCAATAACCGAAAATAAAAAGGACTGATAGAAACTATTTAATACATCGACTACTGTTGTTTTTGCCATAAGCAAGAAACTCTTTTCGGTATGGCTAAAGTGAGAACAAGGAAAAAGGGAGTTTCACTATACAAGAAGACACAACACGAATATGCCGCAGTCTCACATAACACGCACCTCATATTACATACACGCTACACACCGCATACATGAGAGGCCGTCCTTAAATGGACATGACCCTGGCTGTTAATAGGACGTTAATTAATCAAACAAACAAACATACAAAGAAAAAATGCCAAGAAAGAAAAGAAAGAAACAGACATCCAAACAAAAGCTGCATTTTGAGTAATGCATTGCATTGTTCTTGAAATAGAGCAACCGAACACTGAAGGAAAACATGAAAATCACGACTCCAATATAGGAAGAATGAATCATTAAAAAGTTGCATAATGACTGTTTCTTTATAGGAATCAAACATACAACTCGAGTACATGGAGCAGCTGCAAGTAGTAGTTTATCTCATTCTGTTAAATATCTAAACGAGGATCATTTTTAAAACTCAATCTGGTCAACAAAAACACAGGAAGATTAAACATTGCAAGAAACGTTTTATTATTAGACAACTTTGTCAACTGATACTTTTACATGCCCAGGCCCCGATTTCTCAAAACAAACTTAAGTTAAAAACTGACTTAAGTCATAAATTTTCATATAAGTTTCATAGAGAGAAATCTTCAGTTTTGACTTAAGTCTGCACTTTTGTTTCGAGAAATCGGGGCCAGAAATGATAAACTCATAATATCAAATGGTGTCATACAAACTAATTAATGTCAGTATAGATTCTGAAGCTTTAAATTACTTAATAAAATTTTCTGTTTAAGTATTTCTGATGACAAGGGAAGAATCATTACCGATTCCATTTGGCATATTTTGGTCATTTGATATCCATAAACTTTAAAAGTTCTCATTGAACAACAAACGCAGCTGTATGTTAACATGCTTTCAAGCATACCAAGTTGGAAGCCTAACACAATCAAACTAGTATATACTACGCACATGAAACGTTAACGTGTCGTTATATGTAAGCTATTAATTACAGTGTTAATTTCATTTGAGCTTTTATGAAACGAGTGAACGAATTGTTTATTTTTGCAAGCATTTGCAACATACATTTCAAAGAATTTCACTTCCAATCTGCACTGTAAAAATCCAAGGAGGGCAGGTTACATTACACTGGCGAAATGGCTGTATATCAGGTGGGTTATGTGATAAAATGAAATATCACAAACCTAGAAATGCTAAATACGCTTGCACAGGACATCGCCTAAGGCGGGGAGGACGGTAACATCAGATTAAAATAGTGAAATATTTTACAGTCGTTACTTTATTTACATCTTTTCAATATTGCATGTAAACAAATATCGTTACTTTTATTTCTTACATTGTTGCTTTTGTTAAAAAAAATGGAAACGACTAAACACTACTGTATGCTACTTAAAACTACGGCATTGTTCCGTTCACACGGTGGTTTTGTCGCGTAGGATGAATAAAAGTGAAAGATCCACCACAAAGGTTTCTATTAATATTATTATCATCATTATATTGGGAATCATTTCCAATTTTTAAAGTGGAAGTGATATGGATAAAGAGTTTTCATTTTTATTGTGGCTTTAAAATGCATGTAGTATCTCCCTATCTAACAAAACCAAAAAAACTTCCGGTATGTGTCGTAAACGTTAGCTGGTCATAACAAAGTCATAAAAATAATGCAACACATAAGTGATATTCGTGGTAGCAGCGTTATGCTAGTGTGTTACAGTGGGTCGCGCTGGCGGCGTGGTCTTTGTACTAGGGACGTAGGTTAGGTTGAAATCAAGATCGTTTTACGTGGCTCGTTTTATACATAGCGGTTTCAATGTAGACCATTTTCAAAATAGCTTACGATCCTGCTACGAACTTGAAGATCATGTGTATCGAAAAGGTTTTGCCATTAACATATGTGTAGTACGTAATGATTCATATAATGTAAAATACAACTATAAATGTTACATATGTTGAAGAGTGCATTGCTTGTCTTTGGATCTGAGGAGCACAATGTCCAATTTATACCTTATATTTATTGATAAAGATAATTAATGTTTTAGGAATCTGTAATCGGTAAAGTTTGCTTATTGCTTTAAAATCTGTCATAACTATGCTTCCTTTTAAGCTATGCGCTATTTATATTCGCACATTTTACCCCGAATTAGAGTCATTATCCCTCTTATCATCAATAGAACCCCAAAACTTCCGTTCCTCTGCTACCAATAGTAATTTTATATGCTAGATATTAATTTCATGTAACTCTACATTTACATTGTAGATGGTAATATACTTTAAGGAATAAATCATATAGCACATTGAAAATATAAATAAAGGACAATGCCGTTTAATTGAACGACTGAACAATTGAACGTTCTTTCACCAAAGCTATCCAGAAAGTCATTATCACATTTATTTGTTGCAAATTATCTTAAATGAAGGTTAGACATTTTAGAAGTCAAAATTTTCTTGTATTAAACTTTTTTTCTCATATAGATTATTGGAAAGAGGGGTTCATACCATGAAAGAAAATGAAAGAAAAAACATATGTCCGTGTGCTCGTTTTTGAGCTACTGTCGCTCAAAGATACCTAGTTGACAAAATATTGGATTTTATGGGAATTTTGCCGTTTTGACCATATGCACAAGATTTTAAAGCTATAATTTCCTAATGAGGTGATTGATATGTATTTATGTTTGTAGAATTTATTTTCCAGTAGTCTTCTTTTAAAATATACCAGTTTTGATCAAAAAGACTAATATTTTTTTCTCATAATAACAACATATGCTACCCCTACCCCTTAATTTTGAGCTACAAAATGCACCATTTTCAGCCATTTTTGCCAAATCTAACCCTTTATAGAAAAAGTTCTGGTATTAAACTTTTGTTAATATTTTGCATATCAATAGGGAAAGGGTTGTTCTTTCAGAATCAGGCAGAAAAATGGGGGGTCCGTGTGCTTAATTTTTTGCTCCACTTGAATATTTGTTATTTTTCAGTATTTTAGAGTGAAAAATAAAAGTGCTAAAATTACCATTAAATGTAAAAATAAAGTGAAAAAAGTGAATCATTTCATACGTTAATGCTCAATATTTTAATTATCACAAACCAAGTAAAGATTTACAGCAAAAATTAGCTCGATACAGCTAAAAATGCTGGTGCAGTGATGATTTAAGTAAAAACAATTTCAGTAAAAAATGGTAAAACTTTGGCTCTACTCAAAGCGAAAAAAGACACAATTTCAAAATGGCCGCCAAATGGGCCATTTCTTAAAATCCCCGTATAAAAAAATCTGCTGAAGTTAGAAATGTAATTTTTTGACAAAATTTGAAACTGGCAACTTGCTACAGGTATTGATAAATTGTGTTTGAAAATCTCATAACTTCTTTGATCTTTGTCGAAACGAGACTTCAACGGGACTGAAACCTCAGAAGAATACAACCTTAAAATGAATTAAATTTAAAGATTTTTTTTTTTTTTTTTTTTTTTTACAGGAAAATTTTTATTTCAGACACACAAAATGTACAACATGTATATAAATGGTATATAAATACAAATTTTGTTTAACAATAATATTTTTATCAATTTGTCACCATTAATTCCCTTCAAAGATTATTGCTTATTAAACATATTGTAATAAAGTTAATGTATTTGAATATATAAATTAAAAGTTTGTCTCATTTGCAATACCATGACATTAAAAAATGTGATTTTGGATATTAAATCAAAGATTTTCAAGGGACATAACTCAGACAAAATGCGAATGAACTATGCAATGGATAAATTACTATTTTGCAACATATAAATAATACATCATATATTTTGACTTTTATAGTAGTTTTATAACGAATTTGTCGATGACCATAATAAAGCAAATCGAAATGAAAAAAAAAAAATATTGAGTCGATGACTAGTGTAAACCGGAAGAAGATAACTCTCATAACCGGAAATCATAACGAAAACAACATACACGTGGTTTTTTCGTTGGAGAAGTACCTGTGCGAAGTATTTGTATGTATGTGGAGAAAACAATGGTTTGAACAGATAACTATTTCAGGTGAGTATTATGTACGTCAGTATAAATAGTGTATTTTACTTAATATTGCACAAAAATAATTATTTCCAATATATTATGACACGTGTCGTTCTGTTAATCTTTTTCAGATGAAGTGTACTGTAAAGGACAGCTACATGGAAAGTTATCAAGGACAGTGAAAATTATGGTGAAGGATTAGGAAGATTTGAGTGTGAATCTTGATGTCATTTTACTGAAAACCAACTGGATTTACTATCAAAGTTTCACAGAATATCGGAGTCAAGATTTATTCCGAGGATTTCACAAGCTGATTTTATGAATGTTGGGAGAGGTGATTTGTTGTACTTTTTAGTTCTCATGACTGAGTGTAATTCTCGTCTGAGTGAATGTTCTAGGTTTATTGCTTTTTGTTTACAATTGCTTGTGTAGTAGGCCTTGTAAATGACGTAGCCTATATAAGTAAGTAGAAAGTTAACTCCTTCATATTTTTCATAATCAATTTTATAACCTAACACTACAATTTCCAATGTCACCATTTGTTTTGCAATAAACTAGTTCACTGAACATATCGCTGACATGTGCAATAAATGATTTAATATATTTACATTCTACAAAAAAGTGTTTGTAATTTTCTTCAACTCCGCATGTATTACATAGTGGACTATCTTTTATTTTCCATTTATAAAGTAGGTAATTATTTGCCAGAACTCTGTTAATCAGTTTCCATTTAAATATTTTCATTGGCTATTGTCTTCAAAATGTTTAAAGGTGAACTGAAGGGATTTTCTTAATTTGTGTTCTATCTCGGATTTTTTAAAATGTATAAATGTGTTTTCCCATGATATATATGCAATCGGTCTAACTGATATTTTCTCAATCAGGTTGTTGTATATGATTTTGTTTGTAATTTTAATTATAGGTATTGTTTTTAGTGAGGGTGTCATAACAACTGACAGTTCATAATATTTCTCATTTATGTTGTATTTTGATATATCTGATTTTTTTAATTTTTCCTGCCATATTTTAGGTATTGCGTTTTTAAGTATTGATATTTGTGATATCCAATTGTGTTTATCTTGTAATATGTTCAATATTACATTTTCATTTATGTATCCTTCAACATCTAACAGATCTTTTATAGTGATGATATTACTTTTTATCCAATTTTTAAAGATCAATGATCTATTATTATATGTGATGAATTGATTGCCCCATATTATTTGTTTTCCAATATCTGTTATGTTTTTGGGGGGTTTCACATTTCTCCCATTTATGTCTACCCAAGCATTAATGATATTTTGATAGAATTGTGGAATGTTAGAGAAATCTTCTAGTTGTTTTGTGTGTTTTATATTCATTGAAAAAATTAACAAATCTTCTCCAAATTGATTTAAAAATAATCTTGGTATGATTTTCCATTGATTTTCTTCATTGCTTTTTAATTTTTTTATCCATCCTAATTGTATAGTTGTAATATAGGAGTTGAGATCAAGTGTGTTAAGACCTCCTTCGCTATATGATCTGCATAGAGTTTTTCGCTTTACCTTCTCACTTTTACCCTCCCAAATGAAATTGTAAATAATTTTTTCTACTTCTGTTACAATATGTTTTGGTATAGTCAGTACAGATATAAGATAAGATAATTGAGGAATAAGTAATGATTTAACAATTTGTATTTTCCCTATCATTGATAATTTCCTCCTTTTCCATGTATTGACTAATTTATTTATTTTTTCAATCTTACTTTCCCAGTTGATTTGAGATGTTTTAATAGCATTAAGCCCAAAGTATACTCCTAGTGCTTTTATTTCACTTTGTGACCAATCAATCTTTTCAAAGTCATCTTCTATGTTTATTTTATTAATTCCTAATTTTAGACCTAGTGATTTTTTTCTATTTAGGATTAATCCTGAAAGACTACCAAATATTTCTATAGCATTTAGGGCAGCAGCTATGTCTTTGTTTATGTTTCAAGAAGAGGGTGGTGTCATCTGCTAGTTGTGAGATTTTAAAATGTCTTTCTTTTAAATTTTCAATTTGGATTCCATGAATATTAATATCTTGCTTAATTTTCATTGATAATGTCTCGACTGTTATTACAAAAAGTAGAGCTGATAACGGACATCCTTGACGGATTCCGCGCATAATCTTTACTGGTTCTGATAGCCATCCATTGTTTGTTATTATGCAATATATATCACTGTATAGGACTGAAACCCATTTCATAAAACTTTCTTTAAATCCAAATTTTTTCAAAGTATGAAACATAAATTCCCATTCTATTGAATCAAATGCCTTGGCAAAATCTAAAAATAGTATAGATCCAGTAATATTAAATTTCTCGGCATATTCTATTATATCCTGAATAAGTCTAATGCTATATCTTATGTCGCGCCCTTTGATAAAGCCATTCTGATCAGTATTTATAATTTTAGGTAGGATTGGTTTTATTCTTTCAGATAGACAGTGTGCTAATGTATTATAATCTATATTTAGAAGTGCCAATGGTCGCCAATTATTTAAGTCTAATGGATCTTTTTTTAATCATTAATGACAATATTCCTACTCTCTGTGAATATGCTAGTTGATTTATTAAGTAGCCTTCATTTAGACAATCTATTAACATTTCTTTTAAATGTGGCCAAAATATTTTGTAAAATTCTATTGTTAATCCATCTGAGCCTGGAGCTTTGTTTAATTTCATCTTATTTATAGCTATATAGCATTCATTTTCAATTAATAAACCTTCACATTTATTGCTATCTTCCTCAGATAGTATCTTTTCAAAATTTATTGAACCTAAATACTGCTTTATGTCATCTACATTTGGGTTTTTTGATGTATACATTTTTTCATAGAACTGTTTCTCATATTTGATTATGTCTTCTTGTTTTGTCAGTAATTCTTCCTTTTCATTTTTTAGTTTAGTAATGGATTTTTTAATTTGTCTTCCTTTTTCTAAAGAAAGAAAATATTTAGTGTTCTTTTCACCATGTTCAAACCACTTAGCGCGTGATCTTATTTGCGAACCGAGAGCTATTTGAGTGTATTGTTCTTCTATCTGTTCTGTGACTTGATCTATTTCTTCTGCTGTGTCTGTATTTTCTTCGTTAAGCTTTTTAAGTTTATTTTCTAATACAGAAATAATATTCTTTCTTAATTTTGATTTCTTTTTTCCATATTCAATTGATCTTTCGCGAATTTCAGTTTTACATAGATCCCATATCATTCGACTTGACATGCTTTTATCTTCTTTTAATTTTTTAAATTCATTAAGTACTTCAATTATTATTTTTTGGTACATATAATCATTTAGCAGACTATTGTTTAACTTCCAATACCCTGGTCCACGTATTGTTTTTTCAACATTTAGATAAAGTGATACAGCTTGATGATCAGTGTATTTAATTAATACTGGTCTTATATCAGTTGATGAAATTTTATGAATAAGTTCATTTTGTATAAGGAAATAGTCAATTCTACTAGCCTCATTATTTACATTTTTCCGCTTCCATGTAAACTGTTTTGTGGTTGGGTGTTTTATTCTCCAACAGTCTATTAAACGACATTCGTTTATCAGTGACTTTAAAGATTTTACAGGTTTTTGGGGGTTTACTCTAGATTTTCTGTCAGATTTGGTGTCTTGAATTTCATTCCAATCTCCACCTATGATAATTAGGCCTAAACTGTGTTCTTGTGTAAATGTTTTCAAATTTTTAAAAAAAATATTTCTCCTGTTTTTATCATTAGGGGCATAAATATTTATTATTGTGTAAACATTGTCATTTATTTTCAAATTAACTAGCAAAAGCCTGCCATCGTTGTCTCTGTGTACATCAATTATCTCATACTCTAAGTTTTTTGTTAGAAAGATAGCTACCCCACAGCTCTGGCTGGTGCCAAAATTATGTAATACTTCACCATTCCATTCTGATTGTACGAATGGGGCATTAGTTGCTGTAAAATGTGTTTCTTGTGCCAGGATTATGTTACCTTTTTGATATTTAGCCCATGTATAGAATCTCTCTCGTTTTTGTTTATCACCTAAACCTTGTGTGTTAGCAGTCAAAAAATGTAGTTTCTGCAACATGTTATGTAGAAGAGTAAAAATATTTTGGTAAGTATTATGTATATTACACCTACATGTATATACACACTCGAAAAAGATCTAGCCAGGAATGTATCCATTCTTACGTATACTATTCATTTATGTATTGCAGATAAAATTTATAAAAATATAATCGTACATACATATCTAAACAGCAGACATACAGTCTCATAGTCACATATATATACATGTACATATATACACCTGCCGACCACACTAGTATGTTTACATACACATAGCCGGATGTCTTCATATACTTTCATGTATAAAATTGTATGCACACATACACTTAAATAAAACAATTGAATCAGAGGTAGGTTATTCAATTTCATTTCTCTTTTTATAGAGTTGTACCATATGTTGAATTCTAATAATATTAGAAAAAATCTTTTTAGCACTTTAGTAATATTACCTTGCAGATAATATTTCAAGATAATTTTATTCTTATCAAAATTAGGATATGAGCAAATAGTAATATCATTGTGATGATATATTATCTTTGAGATATAATAATTCAATACGTGCATATTTTGATTTAAGTGACCATATGCATATAAACTTTGAATTATTATATGTATAAGTGATTCCTGGAATAAACTTTCATATTTAATAATCTGTAACACTCTTCTAAATATCACACATATTATCATATTAGTATAATATATTACACTGATAATATATAATATAAATAGAAATATTTTCTCATGTAATATATAATTTTGTGTATATGTTAACCAGCTTTTATAACATGTTAAGCATTTATGTATAAAAATGTAATGTAATTCACATATGTCATAACAGATGCATTGTGATACACTTACAGATATCCTACTGTTACAATATACTATACTTAGTACTACAATCACGTGAAACACATAACTGGCATAATATACTAAACTTAGAAATTTGATACTGGTATAATATGATACCGGTATATATAGAGATATTATCACATATACTGTATAACTTTGTGCAAATTTTAACCAGTTTTCATAATATTTTGTGTATTTATATATACTATTATTATATGATACACAACAAACATAATGTGATACACTTAGAACTATACTAAATATACTGTTATAAAATGATATACTTAGGAATATTATAACGGGTAATATATAGCATTGTGCATATTTTAACCAACTTACTTGATATTTTAGGCATTTGTAAGTATATGCTGTGTAAAACTTTGTGGCATTTTCAAAAAGAGATAAATTTATACAAATTTTAACTTCTTTCCTTCTATCCATATCTTGAATGTAGTTTTTTATGATTGTTTTTAATAAATTTCAGTTAAGCATAAATACTCTCTTTTTTGTCATTTGGCATTACATTTTTTCTTTGGGGTATTGTTCAGTTCATCCAGTGGGGATCTGACATCCGACGGGAGTTGACTTGATTTTCTGGAGGGAGTCTCTTTCAGGAAAGAGTCTATGATTGTCTGATTCTGTGGTTGTTTACTTTCTTGTTTTTTACCTTTTGATTTTTTGCTCTTTTTTCGTTTTCTTGGCTCATCTTTGGAATCTGTTGACTCTGCTGCTGATGAGGGCACATTTGTTGATCCGGATGAGGGCACAGGGGTTATGTCTGTTGAGGGCACATTGGTTGTATCAGTTGCAATTGGATGCTTATGGGTTTCCGTTTGGCTTTCGGACTTAGTTTCATTGCCATCATCGATTTGTTCGTCGTCATTTTCGCTGTCGCTCTCATCATCGGAGCTTTCATCAGCGCTATTGTCATCTTTCAACAATGAAGGACAGTTAGACTGGATATGACCTGGGCTCTTGCAATGTCTGCACACTTTATCGTTAATACAGTCTCTGGCTACGTGGCCAGCCTGCAGACAGTTGCTACAGTGAGCGTTCTCATTGGGTTGACCTCTGTGTCTTATCATGGCTCTGTATTTTCCCCCTATGGTCATTGATGTTGGAAGTGGATTTTCCAGCTTCTTGACAATAACTATTCGGTCACCGGTTTCACAATTGGTGAGGTATCCATCTACTCTAAGTCTTTCTCTATATAGGCTCTGAATTTCACAACCTTTGAGCTCAAGGTCACGTTTGATTTGACCGTCAAAGGCAGATAGTGGAACATTTTTCACTCGAATTAGTGTAGTGTTTTCATCGTATGTATTCCCTATTACTGGATTGTTTGCATATATCTTGATGGATTTGCTCCTAACGACAAGCCCATGAGTGATAAGTTTGAGTCGCGACTCATAACTGTCGAGGTAAATCCTCCACATTCCTCGGACACGCTGAAGTCCGATTAATTGTTCTATGGGAACTACATTGCCTATTGCTCTGTACAGTTCTACATGGTTTAGCCATGATTCTTTAGGGACAGTTCTAGTGCCAAATATATCAAATTCTAGGATAAAAACTGGCTTTACCGTTCTGGCTGGAGTAGCAACGGCTGCATATGAGGCGGCGCCATTTTCCTCGGTCACTGTGGCCGATTGACTCGTCGTAGAACTCATAATTGTTGATTTCCTGGTTTTTCTGGTTCCTCCAATGAATATGATACACTTTATCCTCTCATTCCCCTCGGGAGAAAGTTTTGAGGTGGACGTTTTCCAAAAAACACAAAAAAAAACAGTTTGTATATGGAGCTCAAGATTACCCTTTACCTTAGTTCAGGGGCAGATCACTCTCCCCTTTGTGGTTAGACATTTTAATAAAGTACCATTAGCCTTTTATCCATGCACATGATTTTGCTCCAATAGATGGACTATATGTAATGACGAAGAAGTTTCTGAAAGGACAAGCCTTGACGACAGACAACAGAGGTAGCAACACTGCACAATGCACTAGCTTGTCGGTCAGGTGAGATAACATGTGAATAATATTACAATAGATATGGCGCAATTGGAAAATTATGGCAGTATGGAAAAGATTGTTTACCGAAAACCCTTAATTTGTTGGTCATATTCCAGACCACTGCTGTCGGGGATTCGGTGTAATGCTGTTCACAATCAGTTATAGAATGGCTATAATTCAGCGCACGGGAAATATATCTACATTTTAAATGACGAAATTATTCGGAAAACAAACAAAAATGTTAATGTTTTGGCAGGCTGTGAATTTGATAAGTTGATATATTGTTCTGTACTCAATTCCTACACAAACCTACTTAAGTAGAAACTCGTGATTAATGATGGAATCATCAACAACATTATGGTTTGTGGTATCGAGCATTTAATCATACACATTAAATAAACAATCTCATATTGGTAATGGAGCGGTGAACGTCCTATCGCTGATATATATACTGATTTTGATTTCATATTCTATATACAATAGAATTGGGCACAAGTTTTCCAGCTGTCATTATGTATGTTATTAATTATGAGGCCAGAAATTTCTTACCTTCTTAAGAGTGCCATCTCCCTGAAGCAGGTGAGCAGCAACAGCAGGCGAAACATTCGTCTTACTTTTCGCATCATAACCTCTAAACAGAAGTACTGTTGTAATGAAAGTTTATCCTTTATTTATCATTATTCTAATGGTCCATCTATATTAAAAGCAATAGACCATACAAATGAAAATTGACAATTTATTTAGAGAGTTAGAGACTTCGACAATCGACACTTGGTTGAAGTATATTAAGTATATTACATAACGTACAATTACTGCAATCCAACTTATATTTGTGTTATTTGTCTATGTCTAATGCCTTTTACCAATAATTTACGATTTTGATTAAGATTATTCTACTGTTCCTGTGTTTGAAATATTTTCGCGGTGAGAAATGCGGGACATTTAATCGTAGTAAAAATTAAACTGATTTATAGTAACAAGCTGACATGGAAAGTTTCTCAGCAACTTCATTTATACAAAGAACGGCAGTCCAGTGTATGTATAAATCTAACAGGGGATTTATTTCTGCTGTGCATACAAGCCAAATTTAGTCGTCCTTTAGGATTGATATGCTTGATGTGTCTGCTGCTTACAATAGCCTGGGTGTCACGATATAGTAAGATATGTCGTTGACCCGTAGACTTAACCTTGCGACCCACATGCTGTGAAGGGCCAGTCACCTTAGATTCTTCTGGCCACTACGTACACTACAACTAAACAGCATCTGAAGGATGTGGTCGGTGAACTTCACGAACAACATTTTGGGTTATGCACCTACGAGTAGCACAGAAAATCTAGGCCATCATAGCAAGTCGTAAAATAATTGAAACATTAATTTTTCTTGGCAGAAGATATTCTGACGTAAAGAATAATTAAAACCGTTTTCTGACAAGTACAACTTGTTCGTGCTGCTTGGAGTCCTTTCAAAACCACATCTGCAATGAATTATATGCATATATTTAACACAGATGTTGGGGCAATTTGAAAATCCGGAGGATTACTTCAAGGCTGTCTATAATTCCTGCAGAACTCGTTAATAATCTCTTGTTCTAGTCCCCTGCATGGTCCCGAGTCATAAACTATACAAATAGGCCAAACATCGCACTTATGTATACCATACGAATTGCTTTGTAAAGGGGATTTAATGACTGATCTAATCAGGTTAACAAAATTAACAGAAAACTTTAGTTTTTATGAACTCTTAGATCTTATATGAGACTATCGACTACATAAAACGCGTAAAAAAGTCAACACGATAAACGAGTAAAAATACGTTTACGTTTGCCATACAACACACGCATATTTTTATACGCAGCGACAACATGTTTCAGTACGTATCATAATAAAAAAGCGAACCAATAAGTTGAACTACGTGTCCATTGCTTCTGCTGCATTTAGGCACTCTGTATGACTATTCGATTCATTTTACATTTGTATTAGTGTCTTTTGTTAATACGTGATAACAATTACATGTAGTTACATGAGCAAAGAAAACACAGACGCCTGTGCATTCGGATTTTATACGATGGACTGCATATTGTAAATGAAGTCAATCTGTATTTTAGTGAATACCAGAAGGTATAGTACATCGGATTTACAGAAATCATAATTTAATAACATGCATTATTTGCGATAAAGATAAAGATGTTAATTTGTGTACATGTAAAATTCAGAAGAACGTTACTTCTTGTAAATGAACAGTAATATGCATGCGGAAATCTCTTCAAAAGTTCACATATTAAATATATTGTATTTATTTTTTTGTTCGTGTACAAACATGTTAAGCATAAAAAAAATAAAAAATACCATACTATTGTTCTCAATGAGTGTATTCAATAGGGGCTTAGCTTCACATTTGCATAAAGAATCTCTCAAAAATGGGTTAAAGATTAAGAGAGAGTATTATGAGTGTAATGTTGGAAAACTCGATTTCGTAACATCAGAAATTGGAACCCGTTGTACGAGGTACATGTAATTAAGACGGTTCGGAAGATAATTGTACAAACTATACAACCTCCAGGTGTAGATCGAAATTAGTCCATGTCTGCTATACGGACAGTAATGTTCAATTTAAACTGTTTTCAAAAGAAAATAAATCCCATCTATAAGCGGTGAATTTTTTGGGTTTAAAAAAAATCTCGTTTTTTTTTCAATTTAATTTTTTTTTTATAATTCCATATTTACGTTAAAGTTTTTTTTTGTATGTATTTAAAGCATAGGCCATACTTTTTTACATACATGTACATGTAACTGCAAATAATTATATCCGACACTACCAGAATCCTAGCTGCAATATTGTAGCTTAAAAGACTTTTAGACAGAAAATGATGTCGTCTTTAGAGCTACAATTGCTGCCCATTACTGCTAATGGAGTAAAGTATTGTTTATGCAAACCATTATAAAACGTTTGTTTGCATTATATATCGTACTTATTTGATATCGCTTACCTACTCGGCAATAAAATTGAATCACGTAAAATATGAAATTCTCATCGAGGCATTATTTTTTTACATAATACATAAGAAGGTCTTTCTGAAGGGAATTAATATGGCAAATCCACAAATTGTGAATTTGACCTCTTGTGAGCGGTACGGTAGATATAAAGAATGGTAGTTATGTTTGTTTTGGACAAAAATAATATGTAAATGCATGTATACGCATAAAATAATCGGAAACCTACAAAAAAGTATAGAAAACTGTGCCCGAGTGATTTTCGGAGGCAGTGCTCCACTACGACACATAGAGGCCAATTCGTATACCCGGCCGAAAGGTATACATGTAGTAGGCCGGGTACGTATATTCGTTCTACCAGAATCCTTGTGTTATAATCAAATGCGCCCAGTAATCATGATATCGAACGCACCGAGAATTGACTGCATCTTAATCGTATTAGCGTTTCAAACGGACTAGTAATACCAAGCGGAAAATAAACTATGATTTATCATTCGAAAGTGAAAGTAGACCATTAGCTTATTACATATAAGCTATTGTTAGTTTATATGGAATGACAAGAGTGAAAAGACGAATAACCTCCGGGATGTTAATAAATGCAAACACAGTCGTGAATGGCGAAAAGATCACCTTGGTACCTTACGAAAATCACCATGTGGTAAGGTACGTATTGACACTATTGACATCGCCTGACATTCGTCCTCACGTGTTAACATTACCCAAGACAAGTTGGGTACATTTGAAATAGTGCTGCATTTGAGTAATCATTTAGTTTAGTTTTTGTGCCCAACCTGTTATACAGTGTAAATCAGTCAGTGAATAGCATGGTCTTTGACAGGAGACGGGTAGACTGCATGTACATACATAGATTCTATGTACATTTGTAATTGTACGTTATATAGTTGTAGAACAGGAACATGCTGTAGATCTTTTATCTTGTTACATGAGGTTCTTTCATTGTGCATCATATACATCTACCTATTGATCGGCCTACTTCATGAAGTTCATCATATTGAAGATCATGTCGATATTGTTGAATGTGTGGCAATGTACAGGGGAAGAGAAGAAAATGATTAAATTAGAGATGAAAGATGAGTTTTGAAGCAGTCTAGCGACTTTGCGATTACGAGATCTGGCGGAGGTGAGTTCCAGTCTCGAATAGTCTGTGGAAAGAAGGAGTGTTTGCGAGAATCAGTTCTACAGTAAGGAATTTGGTATGCAATTGCAAGTGTATGGGAGTGTCTGGTAGGGCGTATTGAGAGGTCAAGTATATATATATTGGTCTTTTTTAATAGCTACTATGCCGTTTGTGATTTTGAAAAGCATAGTTAGCCGTGCGTTTTTTCTTCTTACCGATGAGCTAGGCCACTCTAGGTGTTCAAGCATGTCACTAATGCTGGAGGTGTTATAATAGGGCTGCAACAATACACCAGTACTCCGATACGATACGTATCACGATACATGCCTCTCGATTTGATTGTTTTTTGTACGATACTTCTGATTTGTGTTATCTTGCGTTTTCAAATTTTTTTACATCTGGATTTTAAAATGTACAACAAAAGCATGAATAAATCATACCTAAAAGAGACATTTTTTATACTTGATATATTTCTAAAGCAATAATATATTTATTTAAATCAGAGATTTACATAGTATATTTAAATATCTCTTAAAATTGATTGAACAGGGTTCAAAATTATAAATAATTATCATTTTATTGTGAGCTTGTTCTCAAAACAACTAGCTATATGCCTAAAATACCAATAAAAAATCTTTTGACCTACTAATTAAATTATTACATTTAATTATGTAAAAGAGAAAAAAAAATATCTGTGTTCATAAAATTTCAATACAAATTGTTTTTATGCTAGTGAAATTTGAGTAGTAGACCATATATGTAACATTAATAAAATTTAAATTAATCAGACAATGTAGACCTATTTAACACTGAAAATGTGAGTCAATCATTAACAAATGTGAAAAGTGTTTGCTATTGATGTGATTCTTACTAGCTGAAGTCATTACATTTATTGTAAGGGCTTTAAATATTGGTAGCTTGTTTCCAAATCGGCCACGACCAGCTGGTCGACTTCTGCCACGACCAGCTGGTCGACTTCTGCAACAGACACACATGAGTAGTGACACTAGCTCACTACCAGGCTTAATAGGCTCAGGCCTAGGCTGTTAATCAAAACAGGTGGGGAGATGGTCAGAGAGTGTTTACACCTCTTTTGGGTCTGATCCCAGTGTCTGATAATCTTGATATGGCTAAGATTTATTGCTTCAAGTGTGAGGCTAAAGACTTCATCGTATCGAACTGAAACGGCAAGGCTGTATCGTTAAATCGTATTGACATACAAATATCGCGATTCAATGTGTATCGTGATGAATCGTTTCAGCCCAAGAATCTGTTAGTGACATATCGAGCAGCTCTGCGTTGGACCATGTCTAGCTTATTAATGTATCCCTTCTGGTATGGATTCCACAGTGTACAGGCATATTCAAGTGTGGGACGTACTAAAGATTTGTAGTATCTATAATAGTAGTATATGTGTAGTATAATTATATAATATATACTGGTGTAAACATTTGGTCAGGTATAATGTAATTCAGCAATATGGATAATTTTTTCCTACCAATGCTCAGTTTCAGGCAACTTTTTGAAATCCCCTCATTATCACTATTTTCTAATAACAAAACTATCGTTAGTTGATCCAATTTGGCGTCGTTTATGCAGTATGCAGATAAGCATCGCGCTGATAAGATTCGAGCCACATGTGTGCTTGTAGCATGCAAACCCCATGCAAAATTGGCCATGTGCAGAAAGTGCTCAGTCTGCTTGAAAACAAAAAAATACATTTAGAGCTATATAGCGTATTTCAGAGGAGCATTTAGATGAAGTGGTAGTACCATAAAATTATGACCACAAATATTTTGAAAATCATCAGAAATTTTCTTAGGTGACAAAAATAGTTTGTTTTGCTGATTCGCAAGATTTAGTATATATAATTCTATCTACAAATAATGTTCAAAGTCAGATTTAACAGTGCTTTTCTTAATATGTCGAGATACAATTTTATTTTTAAAGCATTTCTCTTATCTATTAATATTAGATTCATTATTATAAATTATCTTTTAAAGTCATTAAAATTTTTGTACTAGAAGAGAAGAAAATTCATAGAAGTTTGGGTTTTGGGTTTTATTTGTTTAATGTCCTATTAACAGCCAGTATCATGTAAGGACATGCCAAGTTTGTTCGTGGAGGAAAAACTGAGTACCTGGAGAAAAATCATCGCCCAGCATTCAGTAGCTGGCAACTGCCCCACATGGGATTTGTACTTGTGACCCAGAAATGAAGGGCTTGTGGTAATATGACATCTTAACCACATAGCCGTTCAGAAAAGTATAGATTAGAAGAAACAGTTTTGATTAGTCAGATTCATACTTTTACTAATATTTACTAATACTAATATTTTTATTATATAATGTACATTTAGGTACCACCAATGGATGCAATCAGAAGAGCTCCAACAATTGACAGCATCAGAACCATTAACTTTAGAAGCAGAATACCAAATGCAGCAGAGCTGGAGACAAGATGAAGACAGTAAGATTGTAAATTTTCATCAACAGACATTTTAAGTTAAACCAATCATAAAACTTTATACTCGACCATTTTATAACTTACAACCAATCATAAAACTTTATACTCGACCATTTTATAACTTACATTGGGTAAATGGTGTTTTTATTTACATTTCCTTCAAATTCATTATGAAATAGGATAACAGTCACACCAGTTTTCGTGTGAATCATTATTATATCTATTAAATGCACATTGTCCTTTTTTGACAGAATGTACATTTATAATACTTGACTTAGATGTATACAGTAAGTCAGGCAAAGAAAATGAAGATGAAATAGGTAGGTTGCTGTTTCCTTACTTATGATGATTTCAATTAACATTCTGACTTCTAAATATTTGATAAACATGTAGGCTCTTTTTTTTATTGTAACACTTATTTTACACTTATAAAACATACAATGTACCACCGAAAACTGAGTTTAAAGATTTGTATATGAGGTTAAATTTTCAATGATTTTTTTTCTTTATGGTTTTTAATCAATCACATCAATCATGGACCATCTAAGTTCTATCTTACTATTTTGATTTTAAACTATTCATATACACACAAAAAAAAATGAAAAAATATATATATTATGAGTACTTTGCATGGTACAACATATATAAAAGTGCTTACCATTTTGTTTCAGCTGCAATGGTTGGTGATGTAAATTTATTTTTCAATGATGAGGATAATAAGCATTCCGCAGAAATAGAGATTATGATTGCAGGTAAACTATTTCGCCTTGTAACAATATCAAAGCCTTAGATAAATATTTATGTGAATATTTACACTCCTTTTATCAAAATATATCAACCAAAACTGTTCTTGTAATTCTAGAAATTACATTTTCTTATTTCAGAACCAAGTGCAAGAAGAAAAGGATTTGGAAAAGAAGCCTTACAATGCATGATGCAATATGGTAAAAATCTTTTTTTATTAAAGTGTTACAATTTTGAGAATAATGTTGTAATATTTGTTTAATATCTTCCCAAGTCTGGTAATATTATAAATATCAAGGTATAATTCATCTTTGATACTCCAGGGGTTCAAATCACTTACGAACTCTACACCCCTGGACTATCTCTAGAACAGGTAATTTATACACCCCTGGACTATCTCTAGAACAGGTAATTTAGTCATTTGATGTACATCAAAAGAGCCGTATAATGGTACACTGTGGTTGACTGTGTTGCTTTGATGTTAGGTGTCGCTCTCTCTGTAGTCTTCAAAGGAAATCTTTGCTTGCCTGTGATTGGTCAAATGTTTATCGTTGAGCTGCCTTCAATTTCACTGCGAGATATTCCAGGGGTGTAGAGATCGTAAGTGATTGGAACTCCTGGAATATCGAGGTTGGATATAATTTACCTGTTGTATGTTTTTAAGCAGAACTTATTGTAAATGTTTTAGCTAATTTCCTTTTTGAATTCTTTTTCTCATACTTTTTGTTAAAACTAAGTTTTCTTATTCAATTATTTTGTTTGATGTTCAAGGAATACACACCCTGAAGGTCGAGGAGTTCACAGCTAAGATTGGATTTAAGAACATTGCCAGTATACAGTTATTCCAAAAACTTGGTTTTAATGAGGTAGGTGTCAAGAGAGATAACTCTAATGTTGAAAAATGACACAAAAAGAAATGTAATGTCAGTGTCAGTATAATATTACATATAGGTAATATTATCTATTCTTGTTTTTATTGTACCGACTTTAATTTTCTCTCAACAAGTAACAGTTGTACAATATACATGTACTGTATATATATATAAAAAATATATAGACACGTACATCGCTGAATTTTATAGAGATTATATAGACGACACATACATAGCTGATGTACAAAAACTATATAGACACGAAGTGCACTAGATGTCAAGTTTAGTTTGCTCCCAACTGTACATGTCTATATAATTTTTGTACATCAGCAATGTATGTGTCTGTATAATCTCTATAAAATTCAGCTATGTACAGTGTACATACATTGCTGTTTTTTTAGCTCACCTGGCCGGAAGGGCCGGTGAGCTTATGCCATGGCGCAGCGTCCGTCGTCCGTCCGTCCGTCCGTCAACATTTCCTTTAAATCGCTACTAGTCATAGAGTTCTGCATGGATTGTAACCAAATTCTGCCACAAACAAAACCGGGGGCAGGAGGGGCGGGGCCCAATAGGGGAAATAGAGGTAAATCCTTTAAATCGCTACTTGTAATAGAGTTCTACATGAATTGTAACCAAATTCTGCCACAAACATCCTTGGGGGAAGGGGAACAGAACTTGTGTAAATTTTGACTCTGGTCCCCAGGGGGCAGGAGGGGCGGGGCCCAATAGGGGTAATAGAGGTAAATCCTTTAAATCGCTTCTTGTCATAGAGCTCTGAATGGAATGTGACCAAATTTGGCCACAGACATCCTTTGGGGAAGGGGAACAGAACTTGTATAAATTTTGGCTCTGACCCCCCGGGGGCAGGAGGGGCGGGGCCCAATAGGGGAAATGGAGGTAAATCCTTTAAATCGCTACTAGTCATAGTGTTCTGCATGGTTTGTAACCAAATTTGGCAACAAACATCCTTGGGGGAAGGGGAACAGAACTCGTATAAATTTTGACTCTGGCCCCCCCCCCCCTATAAATCCTATAAATCACTTCTTGTCCTAGAGTTTTGTTTGGATTGTGAACAAATTTGGCCATAAACATCCTTGGAAGAAGGGGAACAGAACTTGTATAAATTTTGGCTCTGAGCCCCTGGGGGCGGGAGGGGTAGGGCCCAATAGGGGATTTAGAGGTTAATATTAAAATTCCTTCAGAAAAGAAACAATGAACCTGTATTCAGAACATTACTTGGCATTACAAACCAGGTGAGCGATACAGGCCCTCTGGGCCTCTTGTTGTTTTTATGTATCAAGAGAGATAACTCTAATGTTGTGTCAGTATTACATATTGGTAAAATTTTTACTCTTGGTTTATTGTACTGACTTCAATTTTCTCTGAACAAGTAACAGTTGTACAGTATACACACATATATATATAGACACGTTCATTGCTGATTTTTTATTATTTTTTTCGGTGCATAGTCTACAAACATGGCGTCGGTGGGCTTATCCAGTTTATGAAATTTTGCTATGAAATCCTTTAAGTTGTCTTTTCGTCCATTGTAAAATAAATTTTGCCAGATAACTGTTAAGGCCCATGCAAAGCTTATTGATAAATGCCAACTGTTTTCTGTTTGATAGGTTTCCAGAAGTGAGGTATTCGAGGAGGTTACCCTCAAATATTCAGTAGCAGACCAGACACACACATCACAGGCAGCTCTTAAAGTGTTTCATGTTAGGCCTTATCGATTAAAGTCATAATAGTAAATCGTTCTTTTAAATTACCGAATCTTTTGTGTTTTTATATTTCATTTTTATGGATTATTATTGATGTATGTAATTTCTTATTATGCCCTTGTGTCAATGCCATTATGTATTATCAACCTGTTCATATACACGTCTGTCCATAGTTTGTACTGTCACAAACATCATTACCATGCCACATAAGATGTTTAAGATCCGGGAATCTTATTACCGTTGTGTTGCCTGTTATCTCAACTTTTGAGGAATAAAGAATGATGATGGGCACTGGCACGATTTTTTAAACCAACAGTATACATGCATGTATATACATTGTATATTACAGTATCAAGGGTTTGAACTCGGCGGTCGAGAAAAACGGACCTCTTTTTTTTTAAAACCGTAATTTTTTTAACAAACATGTTCTATACACCATTGACGCATATCTTATCTTAAGGAAAATAATTTATCTTTCTAATGAGTGCTTGATGAACAAAATTGGCGTAGAATTGACCAAGTTATGGCTTGATGAATCGTGAAATTTACGAAAAATCTGCTAGGTATACATTAGCTGCGATGACGTACGTACATGTAGCTCTGAACGACGGACGGAAGATTTCTGACAGATGGTCGTCGTCAGAGCTACGATTCCTTCCCATTGATCGTAGTGTTGCAAAAGATCCAGCGTTGAAAATGTTACATTTCACGTATGTCATGTAGATTTGTAATTAAATTCAACAATATCGAACATTTAAAACAAAATGATTATCTATATACCCACCTCCATATCTAAATTATGTTTGTAAGCACATTTGAATGGCTAACAGCTCACACAGCTCACTTGGCCGCCTTCTCGTTAGAAAGTCTCTTTAAACGACTTCTTCTCAAGAACCGAGAGGCTATGGTACTGATATTAGACCTGCGACATATAATATTTAAAACGTTTGTTGGTTTATGGCTTGAAGTGGGTTGTTGGTTCATCGTCCGTGAGGTTCACGTAGTTATTGTGTTGATGAAAGACGAATGACTTCATGCAATGTTGTGTCGACGTTTTATTTCGTGTGGTACATTATATACAGTTCAGAACCATGCCGTACCTGGCATCTTGAATCCCAAGTGGAACCGTACTCCCGAGGGAGCGGTGCAGACCTGAGACTCTCTAAGACTTTCAAAGACTCTCAAATACTCTATCTGCCTATCTCTGCCAGGCCTTTGTATTCCCTAGGCCATGGGCTAGGAGGGTCCCACATGCACCCCCCCCCAAAACCTCCGAACCAATATTTTTCTGAACCCTTATGACCCACTGATCACAAATCCAAATGTTAACATTGCATAAGTTGGGATGAACTTCCGGTTATGACGTCATCAAGATGGCCGCCATCTCGAATTTCACTAAAAATTGGAAAATAGTCATAACATTAACATTTTTCAACCGAAGTAGACAAATGAGGTACCAAAATGACCACAATAGAACAACAAATACATATCAGGACCAAAAAATCCAATATACGTAGTGATTTCTACGCAGGAAATGAAAAAAATCGGATTTAAAGCTCAAAAATGGTGATTTTTCAGCAAATTTTTCATATTTTGTTTGACGCAGCAAAAATGTTTCCCACAGCAATCTATTATTTCTAATAAGTTTTTTGATCACTTGTCAATCAGTTTAAGCAACAAAAACAACCAAAACCAATGTTAACATCGTATAAGTTCCGGTTATGACGTCATCAAGATGGACACCATCTCGAATTTCACTGAAAAATGAAAAATAGTCATAACATTGGCATTTTTCAACTGGAGTAGACAAATGAGGTATCAAAATGACCACAATAGAACAACAAATACATGTGACCAAATAAGCCAATATATGTAGTGATTTGAACGCAGGAAATGAAAAAAATAATATTTTAAGCTCAAAAATGCTAATTTTTCAGCATTTTTTTATATTTGGCTTGACGCAGCAAAATTGTTTCCCAACAACAAATTGTTATTCACAATCAGTTATTTGACCTCTTATCAATCTGTTAAAACAACAACAACAAAAATATATAGAAATGCAAAAAAAGAATTATTGTTATACCCTCAATTTGATAGATTAGCAGCGTCTCAAAAATAACACAACACCTACTGATAGTGTAACAAATGTAACCTAAGCTAAGCCTGTGTTTCCGTTAATATCATTAACAGTTCCCAAAGCGTTTGTGTCTTTGAAAATGAGCACATTCATTGTTTATTTCCTATGCATAGCATAAGCAAAATGCCATATGGTTACTACAATATCACTAATATGTCTTTCACTGGTTCTCAATGATAACCATTATCATTGTGCGTGCTTTCTCGCCTCACTGACCTATCCACTGAAGAGATTCGGCATATCTGGTAGCTGATACATGCAGTCCGAATCAGAGTACTCGAGATATCAGTATTCAATTCGTCGAAATGTGACACTGCATAACCAGTGTTGTTCTAGCCTTTTATGACCCATTCATGACCAGAGTTCATATCAGGAACAACAGGTTCAGGGATGTGGGATCTCTTTCAGATTCTAACATATCGTACGTATATGCTGTTTCAGACTTCTCCGACATAATGGAAATTACACCAGATGCACATTCTTCCAATGGTGGAATTGGTTCTCTTAAGCACATAACTCCATAATTCGTATGAAGTACTATTCATCAATCTTGTGGACCCTCGTGCAACCATAAATGGCACTGGTGGTATCATCGAGGTCATTAATGAGGGCATAAATGTTAAATGTTTTTCATTGGTCTGACTTTTCCCACTCCCTTGAAGGTGCTGGTTGTGTCACATCTGGTGTATGCGCAAAGAGACCATTGAAGACTCTCCATTAAAAAGTTCTCTAAAGTGGTTTCCAGACTTGGCAAAGAGTGAAACTTCACTGCAGACCTCATTTATGACCTCAAAGAATCCACCTGTGCCACCTATGGTCACTGAGGTTCACAAGAATTAGGAATTGTGCTTCATACGAGTTAAGGAGAACCAACTCAACCCTCCACAGAATGTTGATCTGGTGTCTTTTCCATCATGCCGGGGAAGTCTGGAACATCATATACGATATGTGAATCTAGGTGAAACTAGGTTGGAAACAGGAAGAGCTCCCACATCCCTGAAGCCGATGTTTCTGATCTTAACTCTGACCATGGACAGTTGACAAGTTAGAACCACGATGGTAACCCGGTAATGTAATGTCACATCAGGTCACCGAGGTCGAAGACGACACTCTGGCGAGAAAGCACGCACAACGAAAATGATTAGCATTAAGAACTAGTGAAAGAAATATGTGACACTGTAGTAACCATCTTATATCTTGCGTTATACACAGGAAATAAACAATGGATGTGCTCATTCTAAAAGACACAATATGTTTCGAAAAGTGTCATGGTATTTACGGAACTTTAATTTGATACCCTATAGCTATTAGTTAGCGTTTTGCTGTAATAATTCAGTTTGAGAGGCTACTAGTCTACAAAATTTCGAGCATGAAAATGGATTATTTTGAAGTCCCACTTAGATATTCAGCCAACTTTAAATTCAAATTTGTTAAGATATAAATCGTCAATAGCCAATGTTATATTTAGGAAATTCCAATACACCAGGAAACTGTAGTGTTAGCGGTTTAGAAAAAAATAACAATCATATGCCGCATCCGGCGATGTTTTGTAAACCAAATGATGGTATAACAAATCTCTGTTGCATTTCTATATATTTTTGTTGTTGTTGTTTTAACAGATTGATAAGAGGTCAAATAACTGATTGTGAATAACAATTTGTTGTTGGGAAACAATTTTGCTGCGTCAAGCCAAATATGAAAAAATGCTGAAAAATTACCATTTTTGAGCTTAAAATATTATTTTTTTCAATTCCTGCGTTCAAATCACTACATATATTGGCTTATTTGGTCACGACATGTATTTGTTGTTCTATTGTGGTCATTTTGATACTTCATTTGTCTACTTCAGTTGAAAAATGCCAATGTTATGACTATTTTTCATTTTTCAGTGAAATTCGAGATGGTGGCCATCTTGATGACGTCATAACCGGAACTTATACGATGTTAACATTGGTTTTGGTTGTTTTTGTTGCTTAAACTGATTGACAAGTGGTCAAAAAACTTATTAGAAATAATAGATTGCTGTTGGGAAACATTTTTGCTGCGTCAAACAAAATATGAAAAATTTGCTGAAAAATCACCATTTTTGAGCTTTAAATCCGATTTTTTCATTTCCTGCGTAGAAATCACTACATATATTGGATTTTTTGGTCCTGATATGTATTTGTTGTTCTATTGTGGTCATTTTGGTACCTCATTTGTCTTCTTCGGTTGAAAAATGTTAATGTTATGACTATTTTCCAATTTTTAGTGAAATTCGAGATGGCGGCCATCTTGATGACGTCATAACCGGAAGTTCATCCCAACTTATGCAATGTTAACATTTGGATTTGTGATCAGTGGGTCATAAGGGTTCAGAAAAATATTGGTTCGGAGGTTTGGGGGGGGGGTGCATGTGGGACCCTCCTAGCCCATGGCCTATGTATTCCCTATGTGAATATGTTTCTACGTGTAAATGTTTGTCAGAATAGATACAACATGGAACATATTTGTCAATACAACATATAAAGGTTATTACATATTACATGTATATGTAACTGACCAGACACGAACATGTACTCGGACATGTAAAACTGACAAATCTGTCATGTTATGGCCAGGGGACATATACACGACGTATCAAATGTATTTCTGAAAAATGTGCCTGAAGAATATTCACACTGGTCAATCATATTATCAAATTATATATTACAATCAGCTATTCAATCAAATTCGTTGACGATGATGGGAGAGAGAAAAATATGTGTATCTTGATGAAAAATATGCAACTGTCGCGAGAATAAATAATATTTATTTACGTGTAAATATAAGGAACATATTTTTATTTTGTTGAGGTTATGACGATAAGGGAGCTCATGTAAATTATGTAACCCGACTTTTACAAGATTCTGTCTATCGTACGCTGTTCTAACGAACTACAATTTCACATTCAGTAAAACAAAGCCTCGTACAGTGCCCAGGTGCTGTTTTTTGCCTGAAACATATCGTACTTCTTCATCAATATAATTGTCTAAACTAAATAACTAAATGGTGGCAGTAATATCTATTTTTAGTAACATTAATCATATTGTCACCGAAACGATATACATCTATGTAGGTACGAGAGTGTTGCATAACAGACATATAAGCGATCATGATTTCCCTATCGCGGTTGATACTCAAGGTTTTCCACGCCATGTTTGCCTGACATACCAAGTCACATTCGACCCCTGCATTACCTGGTTGTATTAAAATTAATGCGGTCGGAGTTTATATCTAATATGACAGAAGAAAAGGTCTTAATGGGCGTGGCCAGATGATTTAGTAACCAATAACGGTGCCGATTTTGTTATTTATTTTTTATTCGTGTATCTTCACTCTGTTTTTCGCCCCTAACCTCTATTTGAGAATAAAGGAATTGTCTTTCCGTGACAGATACTGGACCCGAGAATTCATGTCTTTACCAAAAGGCTGAAAAAATATTGCTGGTAGTTGAAATGGATTTTTAACAACCTGCAATCTCCCTTATTAAATTAAATTAATTTCCTTTTAAAATCGTTCTAACAATTCAGTAATGTGAAACAGTCCAGTTAGATGTCATAGTAACTTATGGGGTAGGTCTACTGGTGTGGCTGCACCTGTTGATTTATAAATTATCAATTTTAATTAGTACTAAATTATGTTCGAGGTTCGTTAATCTCGAAACCAGAAAGGAATGGTTGAAAAACTATGTAGCTGGCTATTTAATGATTAAGTTTAAAACTGTGTTGATCAATTTATGTTAGAGAACCAATCAATGCCAAGAACAGAAGATCTACACACATACTAAAATGACGGCTTGAGATACATTTTTTCCATCGGCGATAACAATGGACTGCATTGAGCAAACGGATGATATAAAGATAAAACAAACATACTGTTGAGTTTTTTTTTCTCTCTCTCTCTAATTTTCATTATTATGAAGCTGAAGTGTTGACATGCAGTGGTTTTTGAGCTACCCCATTAGAGCCTTGCAGTGTTTACCGGAGGACATCACGGTGTTGAAACTTGGCTATTTCCGATTGCGCAAGATACCTAATGACATTTCTCCGACACGATATATGTTTTATAATATACCATATTAAATATAAACTCTTTGTCTGTCAGTTGCGAGTATTCCCATTGTCATATTGTATACAGTGCACTTGTTCGACCAGGAACGCTTGGCTAGCCTGTTAAATGATTGGTTTGTGGCCGTAATTGGACTCTTTCTGACGCAAAAGTAATGTGGATATCTAGCAGAGACACCAGCCTGCTGTCCGGATGACTGAAAATTATGTCGGTAGTCGTTTCAACCACTCAGCAGAGAATCGGTACTCGCTCATTGAAGGAGAAGCATTGGCCGTTGTTTATGTACTTATGTACGCTATTACGTGTTGTGTTGCATGAATCTCGTTGTGGCCAAGGATCATACGACTCTGCTACAGAACCTGAATGACCATGAACTTGGCGAGATAGACAACAGTAAACTCCTTAACGTCAAAGAAACATTTCTTTCTTCGCTTCAAGGTTGTACACGTTCCTTACAAGAAGAAAGAACTAAATCAAGGTCCAGATTCAGCCTCGCGACACCCATCAAGTGCATCGGATTGCATTCACCATTCAAGTGAACAATCAGAGTTGGACTACCTTGCTAGTACGGATTCATCTCTATGGATGAGTCGTCACTTCGTTGATTTAGAAACAACAGATGACACCTCAACTATTGTAACTACAATAACCTCGTTGAATGCTGCAATATATGTGATAACTTGGGACATGATATGTGAAGCCACAGCTTTAGATCCAACATTTGTTAAGCTGAACTCCTGTCTTGAAATCGGTATCCCAGCTGACAGCAGACAACTACCAATATCATTGCGCCCTTACTACCGCATATGTGTGATTCTTAAGGGTCACCGAACCGTCATTTCTCCTGCATTGTGCAAACTTTACTTTATGCTCCACACGCAGCCAATCGAGGTGTTAGTTCTATGCGTGCACCATCTGTGGACTCCGTACATTGACCATGTATTATGATATTCCTAGAGAAAGGGACCAATGTCCACACTGTCATCAGATGGCCAAATCCGATGCAACTCCCCTCTGAAATCTTCACACCAGTTTACAGATTTGCCATTGCAGATGGTTTGCATTGACCGATGTTGTACAGGTCTAAGTCGGGTGCAAAAGGCTTATTTCGGCGTCTGAGGAAGACACTCGTCACGTTTGGTATCCATTAAGAGTTGAAATTTCATTGAGGTCCTCTATTCACTGCGGGAAAGACGCAATAATTCTTCATGTCTTTGGGAGTACGACATAGAATTTTATATGTCGCTAAACCCTAGCTCCTGCTATCTGACGAGTAGAATTAGCTGTCAAAAGCATTGTCAGTACTTGTTTTGTTTGGTAGGCCCATTTGGGATGCTACCCTTATTTCTATGGTAGGTCATAAAACATAGATAGAACTGCTATCATTGATAAGCGATCGAGACATGGGATTTGCCATACGACATTTTAGGGATCATAAACGTCGGAGTGAGCACACCCATCTTCTAAAACTACTGAAAGTTGGCGACCATTAGTATTTACAAAACTTGACCTGGAACCAATCTAGACAATGGGGCCGAACTGGTGTTGTAGTAGAGGTGAAAAAGAGTAGAAACTTCCACCAGTATGTTGTTCTTATGTCTGGTTGCACCACCATAAGAAATCGCCAGAATCTCCAGAAGTTTTCATCATTTCACAATGTTTGTTTGATTATTTTAACATCCTATTAACAGCCAGGGTTATGTACGAACGGCCTCCCATGTATGCAGTGTGTAGCGTCTGTGAAGTGCGAGATGCGTGTTTTGGGAGACTGCGGTATGTTCGTGTTGTATCTTCTTGTATAGTGGAACTGTTGCCCTTTTTATAGTGCTATATTACTGAAGCATGCCGCCGACGACACCAAGAACACACCCCACCCGGTCACATTATACTGACACCGGGCGAACCAGTCGTCCCATCACTTGTATGCTGAGCGCTAAGCAGGAGCAGAAACTACCACTTTTAGAGACTTTGGTGTGTCTCGGCTAGGGGACAGAACCCAGAGCCTTCATCACAGGGGCGAACGTTCATTTCAAGCGCTGCCAAAGGAGGTATTAGGAAAGATAGAGTCGGCGGTTAAAAAAAAAAGATAGGATCCTAAATTTAGTCGCCTTTTACGATCATGCAATAGGAACAGCAGGTACAATTCTAACGCCATACCTGCAGGGCAGATTCACAATGACCAAGTAGGTGTAAATATAGTTGCGCAACCAAATGCGTCTATGGCTCCCCAAGAGTCTGATTCTCCACCAAGGGTGATCAATTCTTTAGTTTTACCCCATAATCACCCTTCAAACGCCAACCTAGATGTTCAAGTGTAGTCGCACTGATATCCCTCCCAGCCATGCAGCCTGATGGGGAACTAATTAGCAAAGAAACACTCAAACCTCATACTCCGAGTCAAATCCCTTTACCAATTGAGGAGGAACCTTAGAATCAATCCACCCATACCACAGAATTTCCTACGTTGATTCCAAAGTTGCCTCATGCCCTTGCACGTCCTCAGCCACAAAATAAAGCCGTTGTAACGTTGAAAATTGACCTCCGTTGAAAATTGACCTCGGGTCATTTTTCAACGTTGAAAATTGACCCCGAATGCCGTTGAAAATGGATCGTGCCGTTGAAAATTGACAGATTCGAAGGTCAATTCTCACGGCAGGTCTATTGAAAAATGACCGTAACAAACTATCCACGGATGGTCTGTTGTAAAATTACCGTATACATAAGCTGCTGCACAAACATATCAGAATATTTCATTGTCAGATGTTAAAGACAATATGTGTTGTGCAGAGACCATGTCGACGGCTTTTCCCTTGTGCACCACTTGTATTGATTAACAAAACCTTGTGTTTCACTTGGCAGTTTTTTGTGCGTTAACATTTCATATTGTTACATGACTGTGAATTTTATCGTTTTCTGATTGGTCTAGACCGCTCGAACAGGTCTTGACAAAATGCAAGGTCAACCTGAGACCGATGAACACCTGTTCAGAGGTTGACATTGCAAATCCGGTAACCTGGCTATAAATAGACACAGGGAATTCCCAGTCTCTTCCATATTTTTGAGCAATCAAATTAGATCATTGCCGATCATTGGGTAATAGCCAAATCCATCTTGGCAGACAAGAGTGAGGTAGGATTAGAAAAGAAAGGTTTATCACATTTTAAAGGTAGCTTTATGTTCGAAAGTTATATTGTGAAGAAGTACAGCAGAAGTACTAAAAGTACCCACTGAGGATACATGGATGAAGATTTTCTTGATTTTTTGTTTGTTTAGTCATTGCGCTGTCCTTGTTTAAAATTGTTCCAAGTTGCAATACTTGTACCATATTGTATCGTATCTTATAACAAAACAAGTATTGACTTTTTGTAGGTTAATACGAGGAATTGTTAAACCTTTGAAAGGTGAAATTTCCCTCGGCCTTCGGCCTCGTTGAATATCACATTTCTCAGGTTTAACAATTCCTCGTATTAACCTATAAAAAGTCAATATTTGTATAGAGTTAATACCGTCATATATTCGGCTCATTTGTGCCATGGGGAAGGAGGTAACTAATAAGTATATGTGTACATTGCAGGTGGCAGTCATCCATTGATTTAGAGAGATATTAATAAAGGGAAGTGTTGATATTCATTTGATGATCTCTGAATGAAGATGTTGGGATAATGTAATGTACCGCGCCGTATAGAGAGTACTCCTTTGCATGCAGGTGAGTAATTAAAAGTCGCACAAGTTTGACAAATTCTTTTTCATGATCAAAAGGGTAAATATGTGATGTATCACACATTGAGCCGTTAATTAATTCCGGTGAAGATTCAACTCAAGAAATACAATATAAAATGAGTCATTTATTCTATATCATTCTAATAATTATAGTCAATGATAAACTCAAAACTTTTTGTTTTCTGCAGAAATTGAATGTTGTCATTGATAGAGCATTATGTTATTTAAGTTATTAAAAGTATTCAGTTAAGTTTGATACGTATCAACGCCAATAGCCAAATGTCAAGTGAGAGTGATTGAATAAGACATTCCGTGCTAGTTGTCAGTCGATATTTAGACAACAGCAATGTACCTGACAAAAACACCAATCCAATTGGCCTGATAACCTAAAAAGACCGGACACTGGCCATTATAACTGACGTGACTGGTTATGGCAGAAAACGACTTGTATTGGGCTGTGTCCAGTAGGTTAGTGCCCTATCTTTCCTCACAGGGAAATTATGTACACACCAATTTTCTGTCTTTCTGTCTAATTTTGATTTTTTACGATGAAGTCAATGAGTATGGCAGGAGACTGGATCAATATGGAGTGACAAGGCAGTCTAAACAATTCTATGTACTCTATGGAAGTAATGGTGCGATCAATATAGGACAGTACACGAGTTGAGATATGATAAGGATGTGTCTCCGGCCACTAGAGGACAGTACACGAGTTGAGATATGATAAGGATGTGTCTCCGGCCAATAGAGGACAGTACACGAGTTGAGATATGATAAGGATATGTCTTCGGCCAATAGAGGACAGTGCACGAGTTGAGATATGATTAGGATATTTCCCCGGCCACTAGAGGACAATACACGAGTCAAGATATGATAAGGATATGTCTCCGGCCACTAGAGCACAGTACACGAGTTGAGATATGATAAGGATATGTCTCCGGCCACTAGAGGACAGTGCACGAGTTGAGATATGATAAGGATATGTCTCCGGCCACTATAGGACAGTGCACGAGTTGAGATATGATAAGGATATGTCTCCGGCCCATAAAAGATAGTACACGAGTTGAGATATGATAAGGATATGTCTCCGGCCTATAGAGGACAGTACACGAGTAGAGATATGATAAGGATGTGTCTCCGGCCTATACAGGACAATTCGCGAATTGAGATATGATAAGGATATGTCTTCGGCCTATATAGGACAATACACGAGTAGAGATATGATAATGATATGTGTCCGGCCTACAAAAGACAGTGCGTGGATTGAGATATGATAACAATATGTCTCCGGCCACTAGAGGACAGTACACGAGTTGAGATATCATAAGGATATGTCTTCGGCCAATAAAGGACAGTACACCAGTTGAGATATGATAAGGATATGTCTTCGGCCACTAGAGGACAGTACACGAGTAGAGATATGATAAGGATATGTCTTCGGCCAATACAGGACAATATACGAGATGAGATATGATAAGGACATGTCTCCGGCCACTAGAGGACAGCACAAGAGTTGAAATATAAGGTTATGTCTCCGGCCACTAGAGGACAGTACACGAGATGAGATATGATAAGTATATGTCTGCGGCCACTAGAGGACAGTACACGAGTTGAGATATGATAAGGATATGTCTTCGGCCTTTAGAGGACAGTGCACGCGTTGAGATATGGTAAGGACATGTCTTCGGCCAATAGAGGACAGTGCACGAGTTGAGATATGATAAGGTTGTGTCTCCGGCCACTAGAGGACAGTACACGAGTTGAGATATGATAAGGATATGTCTTCGGCCTAAAGAGGACAGTGCACGAGGTGAGATATGATAAGGATATGTCTCCGGCCTATATAGGACAGTACAACAGTAGAGATATGATAAGGATATGTCTTTGGCCAATGGAGGACAGTACACGAATTGAGATATGATAAGGATATGTCTTTGGCCTATAGAGGACAGTGCACGAGGTGAGATATGATAAGGATGTGTCTCCGGCCACAAGAGGACAGTACACGAGTTGAGATATGATAAGGATATGTCTTCGGGCTATAGAGGACAGTACACGAGATGAGATATGCTAAGGATGTGTCTCCGGCCACTAAAGGACAGTGTACGAGTTGAGATATGATAAGGATATGTGTCCGGCCTACAAAGGACAGTGCGTGGATTGAGATATGATAACAATATGTCTTCGGCCTATAGAGGACAGTTCACGAGATGAGATATGATAAAATTGTGTCTTCGGCCACTAGAGGACAGTACGCGAGATGAGATATGATAAAATTGTGTCTTTGGCCACTAGAGGACAGTACGCGAGATGAGATATGATAAGGATATGTCTCCGGTCACAAGAGGACAGTTCACGAAATGAAATATGATAAGGATATGTCTCTGGCCAATAGAGAATAGTTAACGAGATGAAATATGATAAGGATATGTCTCCGGCCACTAGAGGACAGCACAAGAGTTGAAATATAAGGTTATGTCTCCGGCCACTAGAGGACAGTACACGAGATGAGATATGATAAGTATATGTCTGCGGCCACTAGAGGACAGTACACGAGTTGAGATATGATAAGGATATGTCTTCGGCCTTTAGAGGACAGTGCACGCGTTGAGATATGGTAAGGACATGTCTTCGGCCAATAGAGGACAGTGCACGAGTTGAGATATGATAAGGATATGTCTCCGGCCACTAGAGGACAGTACACGAGTTGAGATATGATAAGGATATGTCTTCGGCCTATAGAGGACAGTGCACGAGTTGAGATATGATATGGATATGTCTTCGGCCTATAGAGGACAGTGCACGAGGTGAGATATGATAAGGATATGTCTTCGGCCAATAGAGGACAGTGCACGAGTTGAGATATGATAAGGATATGTCTTCGGCCAATAGAGGACAGTACACGAGTTGAGATATGATAAGGATATGTGTCCGGCCTACAAAGGACAGTGCGTGGATTGAGATATGATAACAATATGTCTTCGGCCTATAGAGGACAGTTCACGAGATGAGATATGATAAAATTGTGTCTTCGGCCACTAGAGGACAGTACGCGAGATGAGATATGATAAAATTGTGTCTTCGGCCACAAGATGACAGTTCACGAAATGAGATATGATAAGGATATGTCTCTGGCCAATAGAGAATATAGGTTAACGAGATGAAATATGTTAAGGATATGTCTCCGGCCACTAGAGGACAGCACAAGA
The DNA here is from genome assembly GCF_041381155.1 of Argopecten irradians. Classification (NCBI taxonomy): domain Eukaryota; kingdom Metazoa; phylum Mollusca; class Bivalvia; order Pectinida; family Pectinidae; genus Argopecten; species Argopecten irradians. Next base: position 11,007,494 of record NC_091138.1, on the reverse strand, counting down.
GTTGAAATATAAGGTTATGTCTCCGGCCATTAGAGGACAGTACACGAGATGAGATATGATAAGGATATGTTTCCGGCCACTAGAGGACAGTTCACGAGATGAGATATAAGGATATGTCTTCGGCCTATAGAGGACAGTGCACGAGTTGAGATATGATAAGGATATGTCTCCGGCCACTAAAGGACAGTACACGAGTTGAGATATGATAAGGATATGTCTTCGGCCTATATAGGACAGTACACGAGTTGAGATATGATAAGGATATGTCTTCGGGCTATAGAGGACAGTACACGAGATGAGATATGCTAAGGATGTGTCTCCGGCCACTAAAGGACAGTGCACGAGTTGAGATATGATAAGGATGTGCCTCCGGCCACTAGAGGACAATGTACGAGTTGAGATATGATAAGGATATGTGTCCGGCCTACAAAGGACAGTGCGTGGATTGAGATATGATAACAATATGTCTTCGGCCTATAGAGGACAGTTCACGAGATGAGATATGATAAAATTGTGTCTTCGGCCACTAGAGGACAGTACGCGAGATGAGATATGATAAAATTGTGTCTTCGGCCACTAGAGGACAGTACGCGTGATGAAATATGATAAGGATATGTTTCTGGCCAATAGAGAATAGTTAACGAGATGAAATATGATAAGGATATGTCTCCGGCCACTAGAGGACAGCACAAGAGTTGAAATATAAGGTTATGTCTCCGGCCACTAGAGGACAGTACACGAGTTGAGATATGATAAGGATATGTCTTCGGCCACTAGAGGACAGTACGCGAGATGAGATATGATAAGGATATGTCTCCGGCACAAGAGGACAGTTCACGAAATGAGATATCATAAGGATATGTCTCTGGCCAATAGAGAATAGTTAACGAGATGAAATATGTTAAGGATATGTCTCCGGCCACTAGAGGACAGCACAAGAGTTGAAATATAAGGATATGTCTCCGGCCAATAGAGGACAGTGCACGAGTTGAGATATGATAAGGATATGTCTTCGGCCAATAGAGGACAGTACACGAGTTGAGATATGATAAGGATATGTCTCCGGCCAATAGAGGACAGTACACGAGTTGAGATATGATAAGGATATGTCTTCGGCCAATAGAGGACAGTGCACGAGTTGAGATATGATAAGGATATGTCTTCGGCCAATAGAGGACAGTACACGAGTTGAGATATGATAAGGATATGTCTTCGGCCAATAGAGGACAGTACACGAGTAGAGATATGATAAGGATGTGTCTCCGGCCTATAGAGGATAGTGCTCGAGTTGAGATATGATAAGGATATGTCTTCGGCCAATAGAGGACAATGCACGAGTTGAGATATGATAAGGATATGTCTTCGGCCAATAGAGGACAGTGCACGAGTTGAGATATGATAAGGATATGTCTCCGGCCACTAGAGGACAGTACACGAGTTGAGATATGATAAGGATGTGTCTCCGGCCACTAGAGGACAGTACACGAGTTGAGATATGATAAGGATATGTCTTCGGCCTAAAGAGGACAGTGCACGAGGTGAGATATGATAAGGATATGTCTCCGGCCTATATAGGACAGTACAACAGTAGAGATATGATAAGGATATGTCTTTGGCCAATGGAGGACAGTACACGAGTTGAGATATGATAAGGATATGTCTTTGGCCTATAGAGGACAGTGCACGAGGTGAGATATGATAAGGATGTGTCTCCGGTCACAAGAGGACAGTACACGAGTTGAGATATGATAAGTCTTCGGGCTATAGAGGACAGTACACGAGATGAGATATGCTAAGGATGTGTCTCCGGCCACAAAAGGACAGTGCACGAGTTGAGATATGATAAGGATATGTGTCCGGCCTACAAAGGACAGTGCGTGGATTGAGATATGATAACAATATGTCTTCGGCCTATAGAGGACAGTTCACGAGATGAGATATGATAAAATTGTGTCTTCGGCCACTAGAGGACAGTACGCGAGATGAGATATGATAAGGATATGTCTTCGGCCAATAGAGGACAGTGCACGAGTTGAGATATGATAAGGATATGTCTTCGGCCAATAGAGGACAGTGCACGAGTTGAGATATGATAAGGATATGTCTCCGGCCACTAGAGGACAGTACACGAGTTGAGATATGATAAGGATATGTCTCCGGCCACTAGAGGACAGTACACGAGTTGAGATATGATAAGGATATGTCTTCGGCCAATAGAGGACAGTGCACGAGTTGAGATATGATAAGGATATGTCTTCGGCCAATAGAGGACAGTGCACGAGTTGAGATATGATAAGGATATGTCTTCGGCCTATAGAGGACAGTGCACGAGTTGAGATATGATAAGGATATGTCTTCGGCCAATAGAGGACAGTGCACGAGTTGAGATATGATAAGGATGTGTCTCCGGCCAATAGAGGACAGTACACCAGTTGAGATATGATAACGATATGTCTTCGGACAATAGAGGACAGTGCACGAGTTGAGATATGATATGGATATGTCTTCGGCCTATAGAGGACAGTGCACGAGGTGAGATATGATAAGGATATGTCTCCGGTCACAAGAGGACAGTACACGAGTTGAGATATGATAAGGATATGTCTTCGGGCTATAGAGGACAGTACACGAGATGAGATATGCTAAGGATGTGTCTCCGGCCACAAAAGGACAGTGCACGAGTTGAGATATGATAAGGATATGTGTCCGGCCTACAAAGGACAGTGCGTGGATTGAGATATGATAACAATATGTCTTCGGCCTATAGAGGACAGTTCACGAGATGAGATATGGATAAGGATATGTCTTCGGCCAATAGAGGACAGTTCACGAGATGAGATATGATAAAATTGTGTCTTCGGCCACTAGAGGACAGTACGCGAGATGAGATATGATAAGGATATGTCTCCGGCCACAAGAGGACAGTTCACGAAATGAGATATCATAAGGATATGTCTCTGGCCAATAGAGAATAGTTAACGAGATGAAATATGTTAAGGATATGTCTCCGGCCACTAGAGGACAGCACACGAGATGAGATATGATAAGGATATGTTTCCGGCCACTAGAGGACAGTGCACGAGTTGAGATATGATAAGGATATGTCTTCGGCCAATAGAGGACAGTACACGAGTTGAGATATGATAAGGATATGTCTTCGGCCAATAGAGGACAGTGCACGAGTTGAGATATGATAAGGATATGTCTTCGGCCAATAGAGGACAGTGCACGAGTTGAGATATGATAAGGATATGTCTCCGGCCAATAGAGGACAGTACACGAGTTGAGATATGATAAGGATATGTCTTCGGCCAATAGAGGACAGTGCACGAGTTGAGATATGATAAGGATATGTCTTCGGCCTATATAGGACAGTACACGAGTTGAGATATGATAAGGATATGTCTTCGGCCAATAGAGGACAGTACACGAGTTGAGATATGATAAGGATATGTCTTCGGCCAATAGAGGACAGTGCACGAGTTGAGATATGATAAGGATGTGTCTCCGGCCAATAGAGGACAGTACACGAGTTGAGATATGATAAGGATATGTCTTCGGCCAATAGAGGACAGTACACGAGTTGAGATATGATAAGGATGTGCCTCCGGCCACTAGAGGACAGTGTACGAGTTGAGATATGATAAGGATATGTGTCCGGCCTACAAAGGACAGTGCGTGGATTGAGATATGATAACAATATGTCTTCGGCCTATAGAGGACAGTTCACGAGATGAGATATGATAAAATTGTGTCTTCGGCCACTAGAGGACAGTACGCGAGATGAGATATGATAAGGATATGTCTTCGGCCATGTCTTTATGATAAGGATATGTCTCCGGCCACAAGAGGACAGTTCACGAAATGAGATATCATAAGGATATGTCTCTGGCCAATAGAGAATAGTTAACGAGATGAAATATGTTAAGGATATGTCTCCGGCCACTAGAGGACAGCACAAGAGTTGAAATATAAGGTTATGTCTCCGGCCACTAGAGGACAGTACACGAGATGAGATATGATAAGGATATGTCTCCGGCCACTAGAGGACAGTTCACGAGTTGAGATATGATAAGGATATGTCTTCGGCCAATAGAGGACAGTGCACGAGTTGAGATATGATAAGGATATGTCTTCGGCCAATAGAGGACAGTACACGAGTTGAGATATGATAAGGATATGTCTTCGGCCTTTAGAGGACAGTGCACGAGTTGAGATATGATAAGGATATGTCTTCGGCCAATAGAGGACAGTGCACGAGTTGAGATATGATAAGGATATGTCTCCGGCCACTAGAGGACAGTACACGAGTTGAGATATGATAAGGATATGTCTTCGGCCTATAGAGGACAGTGCACGAGTTGAGATATGATAAGGATATGTCTTCGGCCAATAGAGGACAGTGCACGAGTTGAGATATGATAAGGATATGTCTTCGGCCAATAGAGGACAGTGCACGAGTTGAGATATGATAAGGATATGTCTTCGGCCAATAGAGGACAGTGCACGAGTTGAGATATGATAAGGATATGTCTTCGGCCAATAGAGGACAGTACACGAGTTGAGATATGATAAGGATATGTCTCCGGCCAATAGAGGACAGTACACGAGTTGAGATATGATAAGGATATGTCTTCGGCCAATAGAGGACAGTGCACGAGTTGAGATATGATAAGGATATGTCTTCGGCCAATAGAGGACAGTGCACGAGTTGAGATATGATAAGGATATGTCTCCGGCCACTAGAGGACAGTTCACGAGTTGAGATATTATAAGGATATGTCTTCGGCCACTATAGGACAGTGCACGAGTTGAGATATGATAAGGATATGTCTTCGGCCTATAGAGGATAGTACACGAGTTGAGATATGATAAGGATATGTCTCCGGCCACTAGAGGACAGTACACGAGTTGAGATATGATAAGGATATGTCTTCGGCCAATAGAGGACAGTACACGAGTTGAGATATGAAAAGGATATTCTCTGGCCACTATAGGACAGTGTACGAGTTGAGATATGATAAGGATATGTCTTCGGCCTATATAGGACAGTACAAGAGTAGAGATATGATAAGGATATGTCTTCGGCCAATGGAAGACAGTACACGAGTTGAGATATGATAAGGATATGTCTTCGGGCTATAGAGGACAGTACACGAGATGAGATATGCTAAGGATGTGTCTCCGGCCACTAAAGGACAGTGCACGAGTTGAGATATGATAAGGATGTGCCTCCGGCCACTAGAGGACAGTGTACGAGTTGAGATATGATAAGGATATGTGTCCGGCCTACAAAGGACAGTGCGTGGATTGAGATATGATAACAATATGTCTTCGGCCTATAGAGGACAGTTCACGAGATGAGATATGATAAAATTGTGTCTTCGGCCACTAGAGGACAGTACGCGAGATGAGATATGATAAGGATATGTCTTCGGCCACAAGAGGACAGTTCACGAAATGAGATATCATAAGGATATGTCTCTGGCCAATAGAGAATAGTTAACGAGATGAAATATGTTAAGGATATGTCTTCGGCCACTAGAGGACAGTGCACGAGTTGAGATATGATAAGGATATGTCTCCGGCCACTAGAGGACAGTACACGAGTTGAGATATGATAAGGATATGTCTTCGGCCAATAGAGGACAGTGCACGAGTTGAGATATGATAAGGATATGTCTTCGGCCAATAGAGGACAGTTCACGAGTTGAGATATGATAAGGATATGTCTCTGGCCAATAGAGAATAGTTAACGAGATGAAATATGATAAGGATATGTCTCCGGACACTAGAGGACAGCACAAGAGTTGAAATATAAGGTTATGTCTCCGGCCACTAGAGGACAGTACACGAGATGAGATGTGATAAGTATATGTCTGCGGTCACTAGAGGACAGTACACGAGTTGAGATATGATAAGGATATGTCTTCGGCCTTTAGAGGACAGTGCACGCGTTGAGATATGGTAAGGACATGTCTTCGGCCAATAGAGGACAGTGCACGAGTTGAGATATGATAAGGTTGTGTCTCCGGCCACTAGAGGACAGTACACGAGTTGAGATATGATAAGGATATGTCTTCGGCCTAAAGAGGACAGTGCACGAGGTGAGATATGATAAGGATATGTCTCCGGCCTATATAGGACAGTACAACAGTAGAGATATGATAAGGATATGTCTTTGGCCAATGGAGGACAGTACACGAATTGAGATATGATAAGGATATGTCTTTGGCCTATAGAGGACAGTGCACGAGGTGAGATATGATAAGGATTAAATTAAGTCTATAAAAGTGGTAGTTTCTGCTCCTGCTTAGCGTTCAGCATACAGGGAGTGGGACGACTGGTTGGCCCGTTGTCAGTATAATGTGACCGGGTGGGGTGTGTTGCTTGGTGTCTTCGGCGGCATGCTTCAGTGATATAGCACTATAAAAAGGGCAACAGTTCCACTATACAAGAAGACATATGATAAGGATGTGTCTCCGGTCACAAGAGGACAGTACACGAGTTGAGATATGATAAGGATATGTCTTCGGGCTATAGAGGACAGTACACGAGATGAGATATGCTAAGGATGTGTCTCCGGCCACTAGAGGACAGTGCACGAGTTGAGATATGATAAGGATATGTGTCCGGCCTACAAAGGACAGTGCGTGGATTGAGATATGATAACAATATGTCTTCGGCCAATAGAGGACAGTTCACGAGATGAGATATGATAAAATTGTGTCTTCGGCCACTAGAGGACAGTACGCGAGATGAGATATGATAAGGATATGTCTCCGGCCACAAGAGGACAGTTCACGAAATGAGATATCATAAGGATATGTCTCTGGCCAATAGAGAATAGTTAACGAGATGAAATATGTTAAGGATATGTCTCCGGCCACTAGAGGACAGCACAAGAGTTGAAATATAAGGTTATGTCTCCGGCCACTAGAGGACAGTACACGAGATGAGATATGATAAGGATATGTTTCCGGCCACTAGAGGACAGTACACGAGATGAGATATGATAAGGATATGTTTCCGGCCACTAGAGGACAGTTCACGAGATGAGATATAAGGAAATGTTCGGCCTATAGAGGACAGTGCACGAGTTGAGATATGATAAGGATATGTCTCCGGCCACTAGAGGACAGTACACGAGTGCACGAGTTGAGATATGATAAGGATATGTCTCCGGCCACTAGAGGACAGTACACGAGTAGAGATATGATAAGGATGTGTCTTCGGCCAATAGAGGACAGTACACGAGTTGAGATATGATAAGGATGTGTCTCCGGCCAATAGAGGACAGTACACGAGTTGAGATATGATAAGGATATGTCTTCGGCCAATAGAGGACAGTGCACGAGTTGAGATATGATAAGGATATGTCTTCGGCCAATAGAGGACAGTGCACGAGTTGAGATATGATAAGGATATGTCTCCGGCCAATAGAGGACAGTACACGAGTTGAGATATGATAAGGATATGTCTTCGGCCTAAAGAGGACAGTGCACGAGGTGAGATATGATAAGGACATGTCTCCGGCCACTAGAGGACAGTGCACGAGTAGAGATATCATAAGAATATGTATTCGGCCTATAGAGATAGTACACGATTAGGATATGTCTCCAGGTTTTTTGACATTTTATTTTTCTGACATATTTAATCCCTTTTTAAGCATTAAAATTTTTGTTATGGCCAATGTAGATGCCATACCTTTGCAGACATTTGTTAACGCATTGTTGATTAGTAATCTGCTGTTGCCCACAATGGATCGTGAAAGGCGACTAAATATGGGCAATTTTACGAGAATTTTATAGGTAACGTCTCTCTTGATATCATTGTTTGTTGGATTAATTAACGTCCTAATAATAGCCAAGGTCATTTAAGGAGCATACAACTGTACCAGGTATGCAGTGTGAAGCGTGTATGTAGTGCACAGTGCGTGTTTTGAGAAACTGCTATATAAACGTATTGTGTCTTCTTTTATAGTGAAACTCTTCCCTTTTATAGAAGACACCAACCAACCCACCCCACCCGGTCACATTATAAGCACAACGGACAAACCAGTCGTCCCACTCCCGGTATGCTAAGCAGGAGCAGAATATACCACTGTTATATATAGACTTTGACGTGTCTCGCCTATGGGGACAGAACGCAGAGCCTTCCTTACGGGAGTAGACTATGTTTGTCTCGCTCATGGGGACATAGCCCAGAGCCTTCCTCACAGGGGCGAGCTGTCAATTGTAGGCCAAAATTGACGCGGAGTCAAGGGAAACGTTAGGAAAAATAAAGTCACTAGGAAGAAAAAAAAAGATAATATTCTGAAATTAGTCGCCTTGTACAATTATGCATTAAGGGCAGCAGGTACAATTCTAACGCTCCTATCTACAGGACAGGGATTTAATCCACAAGATAAAACGGCCATTTTTACGTGATCATCTGACGTTACATTTTAAACGTTTTTTTGGTCACGTTTGTCGGGTCGCATGCTGGATGGGGTTAGGCGGGGGACAGGTGTTAATGCATTGTGTGGTCAGGTTGTTAAAGTACATGTGTTCTCATAATGTTTAGAGCGTGTGTTTTGGTAGACTACGGTACGTTTTTTTGTTGTCTCTCCTTCTAATAACGGGTAATTAAAGTCAATGTTTAAGATTCATAGGTCGCTGACACATGCCGCCAAAGACACCACATAGTACACGTTACCCTTTCACATTTAAAGGACAAACCAGTCGTTTCACTTAGACTTCAGAAAGAAAGAAAGTCATTTATAGTAAAATAGGTAAAAATACTGTCCAATTTATTCGCCATCACGTTCAATTGGCATGGTAGAGAGTAAGTGGTCTGGCTAGTGATCATAGCTGTTAAACAAAGAAAATATAGGAAAGGATGCGAAGCAATAAAAAGGTAACCAGCAAAGCAAACACAATGATAAGTAACAATCATTTATCAACCAATATCAGGGGAAATGGTGTGAACAACAAACACAACATAACAACGAGAAAAAACGAGAAAACTAGCGAAGACAAAAGGAATAACATTGAAAATTCATGGAAAAATAGAGTTAGCCACCAAAACAGTGAGTTTTAAATAAAATGGCGTATACAACAAAGAAATATTGGTAAACAACCACCGCAACAACAACAACAACAAAAACCCGGGAAAAGAAAAAAAATGAGTAGCCATCTTTGAATGAGCAGAAAGTGGCTACCGAACGATCGCCGATGAATAACGGTGACTGTTCGTTTTCTACTAACGCTTGACTCTGAACACGTGAACATGACTTATTAATCACATGCACATTTAGCTTTTAAGTTACAGCAAACAATATGTGCTCATCCCAGTAATCAGTCTCACCTTTCAAAGCATTGTCAATCATTTGACAAGAAATCGATAGATTACTCATATGCATAAAGCCATGGAATTGCGCAATTTAGTCCGACTGTTTCCTGTAATCAATATTCGGAAAATATTCATTAGTAATAATTAGCATTCAAATCTATTTTAAAAGTGGTCGTTATTCAAGTAAACGATTTTAGATATACGGTTTGATCCTAATGGCCAGTTCACAAGTGGGGATATGAACGTGGCACATATTTGGGAATATGGTATCGTTCAGACAAAGTTCACAATACGGTCTCCGCGGTTTGCATATAAAAAGCAGATTCCTGAGATATGCATATTTAATATCCACTTGAAGATGATAATCAGCTTTAACATATTGAGGAGATTTTAGTAGGATACACTTTTACTTCATCGAGTGAAAATAAAGAGTCTATGCAATAGACGATTTTTTACACGATTCAATTTTACCGCCTTATACGCCATATATCTGTTTAGGTAGCTACTGTTGTAGCGGAAAAGATATCACCTTCTGACTGACTTTTCCGCTACTGCAAGGTCCCTCTATAAAGGTGTGGGAAACCAAATCAGGTACGACCGACCATCAATTATGTCTTGTCAAAAAATATTCCGATCAAACACGGCTTTGACACATACCTGGGTGTTAGTAGGGGATGTTATTCTAGCTGTAGACGTCCAGTTTTTAACTTTTTAACCATTATTTAATCAGATAGATGCATTTGAATCCAATGTTGACAATTTCTCGGCTAAAATCGAGCGACATTTTGTAAACTACCGCCGCGCATGCGCCAGTCTCCGAGAACATTACTTGTGAGGCCCATTAGGGGTGATGATATTTCCATTATGTCTTGCAGGCCTACAAATGTTCATACAACACATACAATGGATAGACAAGCAATTTGATTATAAATATATATAAAAACATGAAAAAGAGGAAAAGAACTTTTTTTATTTTATTCTTTAAGTTAAAAAGATGTAAAAAAAAAAAAAAAAACATAGTTTGTTTGAAAAACTGTTCAATTCATCATCAGCATCTGTATTTTTTGGAAAGTTTTATTTTTTATTGTTTTTATTTTTAGAATGATTAATTATTATCTTTTATGTCAAACTTATTGAATTTATATTTATTTGGAAAGTGCATACATGTGTTTCCATTTTTTTTCAAAACTCAACTGCAGGATTTTTCTGTAGTTTGTTAACATGTACATGTAAGCCCTACAACATTAAACATAATAAACCAAGCTAATTATAAAGTTTAAACTTGATTTGAATTGTAGGTGATTTTCTTTGATGTCAAATTAAATTCTGATTGATTGGAAATGGAAGATATTCTTGATGTTTTCTTCATCAACACACATTAACATGGTAAAGTTATTTGGAAATGCAGAATATAATTTATATAAAATGTGGCTTGTGTATCGACAGAAGAAATGCACGTGTATGAAATTTTATTGATATTGATTATAAGTATATAAAGATTATATGTATTGACATATTCATTTATGAATTATAAAAAATATGAGAACAGAGAAAATCACGAATAGTTTCTGATGCTAGAATTTATAAGAATATTTCCACAAATTTCCATTCTAAAAGATAATGTCAAAGTCAAAATTGTATTACCCATGCGTTCTACTATTTATAAATATACATGTACTGTGTGCATTGTTAAAAAATGCAAAAAAAAAATCAATAAAAAATCATCATGGACAATATGTCAAGACATATTGGAATCAGACAAGATAAGAGTCATTTACTTAAGAAATATATCATTCATTATGAAAAGAAATCTGATACAAATCATTTATTTATTTTATATAGGCCTATATATATTTGTTTAATCTTAAATTAATTTCTTACTACCCATTTCATTTCTCAGAATGCTTAAAGAAACTTAAATATTGTGTATTCATTTTAGTGATTTTACTATTTGATTTCATTTTAAAAATGACATCGCCAAAATACCCGAATTTTTAAGACCTACTCCTTTCATATGACTCATATATGAGTGTCCCCCATGGGGCCTCACAAGTAATGTTCTCGGAGACTGGCGCATGCGCGGCGGTAGTTTACAAAATGTCACTCGATTTTAGCCGAGAAATTGTCAACATTGGATTCAAATGCATCTATCTGATTAAATAATGGTTAAAAAGTTAAAAACTGGACGTCTACAGCTAGAATAACATCCCCTACTAACACCCAGGTATGTGTCAAAGCCGTGTTTGATCGGAATAATTTTTGACAAGACATAATTGATGGTCGGTCGTACCTGATTTGGTTTCCCACACCTTTATAGAGGGACCTTGCAGTAGCGGAAAAGTCAGTCAGAAGGTGATATCTTTTCCGCTACAACAGTAGCTACTGTTTAGGCAGAGGTGTAAACCCTGGGTTGCTTTGTCGTGTACCCGTTATTCTGCCTTTGTGCCCGCGTTCATCATAACAACATTATAATTTTATTTGCCTAAGTGCCCGCGTACATTTAGTAGTTGTTTTGTTGTCATTATGGATTCAATATACTATCCTTATAATCTTAATTTTGTTTTGTTTATTTTTACATTAAGAGCTTCAATTTGTTACCCCTTTATTATTGGAATTTCTGATATAATTTTTATTGAATAATAACAGTTCTTTGACTATATATATAGAGAGAGATAATGTTACTTACAATACCAATTATTTATTTTAAGTAAAAAGGTCGCAGTTACATCATTAATTTCAATGTTTGTTTGCTTTGTTCTTAATAATTGGGAACTTACTCTGGAATTATCAAAGTTCAAGTCTACAATAGCGTCATGTTATTTTATGATACATATTTTGATTTAATTTTAACTAAGGAATTCTTGTGAACTTCATTATTGCTGGCCAAACTTATTTAATTCCAGATACACCATAATGCCTCCTTAGCGTCGAGCTGCCCTGCAAAACCAATATGGCAATGCTACAGTTTCAAAACGGAGTCGAATCAACCAGATGACAGCATCTACAGGCAACATCAGCTTCAAGGGCCGAGACTACTATTCCTGTCTCCAGTTCACCAAAGGTCACGATGTCCTCCTCACAATTACAGGGCCTCATCAGGGAAGCCTTTGAAGCCGACCGGTATGCATGAGGCTCGTGCACAAATTCATCCCCCATGCTAAGCCAATAGATGTGCCTGTGCCCTATGTTTCTGCTGTTCAAACAGCAACAACACCAACCCAGCACCCAGTTTACTGCAACAACTGTGGCTGCCAACATGTCAAGTGCCCCATCCACAACAATGGCCATTGGTGAGGGCATTTTTCCAGCCAACTCTCTCAGTTATTAGGATGACGTAGAGACAGACAATGACAATTCGAGGCATTTCGTAATCTTTACCCTTACATTTAATGGTTTCCGACATTGTTCGCCAAAAGATTTTGGCAAATAAATTTGTGGACATGAGCACGTTAACTGATAAAGAAACTGATGGGAACATGACTATGGTCATCAACACCAACGATGACAAACCATCCTTTCAGCTAGTCAGGAAATCTGGACCACCCAAGACTCTATCAATAGATGAATGGACAAATCATTTCAATATATTTATTGCTATGTTTTGTAGCATAGATGCTAACAAAGAGGTTTTTCTCCAACTGCTTATATACATGTCAATGGTCCGTCATCTGGCAGCAAAACATGCAGACTGGCGATATTATGACAAAACATTTAGAATGTTGATGGCCAACCCTGCATGTCATCTTCGTTGGGATGAATGCCAAATGGAATTGTGGCAGGAGGCCATGTCGCGTCGCGCAAACCTGTCTCAAAATACAAATGTATGTCATCGTTACGCGCGTGGTGAATATTGCAGTGGGTGCAAATTTCTGCACAAATGTGGAGTTTGTGGGGCGAAACATGCCAGCTCTAATTGCCCGGTTTTAGGCTATCAGGGCAACCAAGGGTCATCTACCCATGGCAAGTTTCGTCTCCCTCACTTTCGCTTCCGTGGGCCACGCTTCGGCCAACGATTCAACAATCCATCCAACTACCGCTTCCCCTATCGTGGAATGCCCGCGGGCATCAATGGCGCTTCGGACAATAAAGTAATCTCATCGGTTGATCCACTATTTCTTGCTCGTGCCCTTCAGGGTTATGACCAGGGAAAAGCCTCTTATTTAGTGAATGGTTTTACTGAAGGTTTTCAATTTCATTTTCAAGGTGAGCCATCTCATGAATTCTGCAATAATCTGGTATCGGCTAAAGATATGCCTGAAATTGTTGACGAAAAACTGGCTAAAGAAATACAAGCAGGTCGTATTGCAGGCCCATTTTCAAATCCACCATTTTCAACTTTTCAATTAAGCCCTTTAGGGGTTGTTCTTAAGAAAGAATCCAATAAATTCCGACTCATTCACCACCTTAGTTTTCCAGAGGGTTCTTCTATTAATGACGGTATTCATGAGGAGTTTACCTCGGTTCAGTATCAAACAATTCAGGACGCAATATCTTTCTTGAAACGTACTCCAACACCATTTATGGCCAAATCAGATATTGAATCAGCTTTCAGGATTATTCCAATTCACCCCAGTCAACACCATCTGCTTGGTTTTCATTGGAAATGTCAATTTTATTTCGATAAATGTCTTCACATGGGCCTTGCAGAAAGTTGCAGAATTTTCGAGATGTTTAGCTCTGCTATTGAATTGATCATGTATCAACGAGGTAGAACATCAGCCATTGTCAAAGTTTTGGATGATTTTTTGTTCATTGAACCTTCTTATGAGAAATGTCTTTCGAGTTTACGTGATTTCCAATTACTTTGTTCACAGTTAGGGGTTCCCTTGGCAACAGAAAAAAAACTTTTGGGCCGGATAAAATCCTCCCCTTTCTAGGAATCACTCTTGATGCTATTGTAATGGAATCTCGTCTCCCGCAAGACAAACTATCTAAATGTAAAGCTTTATGCCACGATTCAAATGTCACAAAAAGTCAACCTTAAGGAATTTCAATCTTTAATTGGGACATTACAATTTGCAACTAGTGTCGTGATACCAGGTCGGCCCTTCCTGCGTCGGATGACTTGACCAAGGGCATAAAGAAATCGGGTCATAAAATTAAACTTAACGCGGTTGGGAGAGCTGATATAGCATAATGGGCTAAATTTTTAGACAAATTTAATGGAAAAAACTTCTTCTTGTCAGATATATGGGAGACCTCAGAGACAATTCAGCTTTTTACTGATGCCTCAGCTTCTTTTGATTTTGGGGCTGTATTCAAGGATGAATGGTTGTATGGTGTTTGGGCACCCAACATTACAAAACCTCACATCAATGCCCTAGAGTTATATCCTATTGTCGCTGCTATATATACATGGGGTCATCAAGTAGAAAACACGGCTATCTGGCTATTTACTGATAACATGAGTCTTGTTTCGGTTTTAAAAGGGTGGCGGCAGCTTCATACATTGTGTTATAGGTTATATATATATGAAGCTTTGTGGCGATTCTAAAGCCGCACCTTCACTCATAGTTTTTTGTAAAACCTGATTTTATTGAAAACTTTAATTGAAAGATCATATAATAAAACTTATCGGCCATCTTTTATCATTAAGATGTGCCAAGTATTCGCCATATCCTTGTTGCGTTAATTCCTTGAGTGAACAGAGCTTGCTGCCAGTTAGTTGTGGTAGGAAGCACAAACTAGGGATGTTAGTGCCTACTATTTGAAGAAGTGGAAAAAAACCTTTACGTTTAACACATTTGCACACACTTACAACACACTAACAACACACTTACAACACACTAAAACACTATGCATGAGCACGTGCGTAAATATGGCCTTCGCCTGATACTATGGGAATATACCACGTACGCGACGTATAATGCACGTATATATCCTTCATATTATCGCTTTTTCTTTTCAGACGAACTATAGATCGCAGGTATGTAAAGAACACGTGCGGCAAAAACAAAAAAACGACATCTTGTGACCACGCGATAGCTTTCATATCAAATGATCTGTTACAGCAACCAATTAAGTTTGCCAGTGTAGTAACAACCATATTATACCGACTTCAGGCAAACCAGTACTAATCACAATCCACTCAGACACATTATACAGACTGCAGGAAACGTTAACCGGTACATACTTTAGCCCACACAACCACATAATACCGACTTCAGACAACCAGTACCATTCATGCATAGTCCACTCAGTTACATTATACCGGTCTCAGACAACCAGTACCAATTATTGCCCACTCAGTCATATTATACCGATCTCGGACAACCCGAACCAACCACAGGCCACTCAGTCACATTATACCGACCTCAGACAAACAGTAACAATCACTGCCCACTCAGTCACATTATACCGACCTCAGACAAACCAGTACCAATCACAGGCCACACAGTCACATTATACCGACCTCAGACAAACTAGTAGCAATCACTGCCCACTCTGTCACATTAAACCGACTTCAGACAACCAGTAACAATCACAGTCAACTCAGTTACATTATACCGACGTCAGACGAACCAGTACATACCATAGTTCACTCAGTCAAATTATACCGACTTCAGACAAAACAGTATTATTCACAGCCCACACAGTCATATTATACCGAAGTCGGACAAACCAGTTCCAATAACTTGCCCACTCAGTCACATTACACCGACCTCAAACAAACCAGTACCAATCAAAGTCAATTCAGTCACATTATACCGACCAGCTGCCCCCATTGCATGATCGTAAAAGGCGACTAAATTTAGGATCTTATCTTTTCTCTTCTTCCTAACTGACTTTATCTTTCCTAATGCCTCCCTTGGCACCGCCTCACTTTTGGCCTTGAGTTGAGCGTTCGCCCCTGTGAGGAAGGCTCTGGGCTCTGTCCCCTGGCCGAGACACACCAAAGTCTATAAAAGTGGTAGTTTCTGCTCCTGCTTAGCGTTCAGCATACAGGGAGTGGGACGACTGGTTCGCCCGTTGTCAGTATAATGTGACCGGGTGGGGGGTGTTGCTTGGTGTCTTCGGCGGCATGCTTCAGTGATGTAGCACTATAAAAAGGGCAACAGTTCCCCTATACAAGAAGACACAACACGAACATACCGCAGTCTCCCAGTACACTCACCCGCACAACATACACGCAACACACCGCATACATGGGAGGCCGTCCTTACATGACCTTAGCTGTTAATAGGACGTTAATAAATCAAACAAATTATACCGACGTCTGTCCGGCCACTCAGTCACATTATACCGATCGCAGACAACCAGTAACAATAACTGCCCATTCAGTCACATTATACCGACTTCAGACATCCAGTACCAATTATGGTCCACTCAATCACATTATACTGATCTCAGACAACCAGTACCAATCACAGGCCACTCAGTCACATTATACCTACATGTTGTATCACAGACAACCAGTACCAATCACAGGCCACTCAGTCACATTAAACCGATCTCAGACAACCAGTACCAATCACCGCCCACTTAGTCACATTACACCGACCTCAGACAAACCAGTACCAATCACTGCCCACTCAGTCACATAACACCGACCTCAGAAAAACCAGTACCAATCACTGCCCACTCAGTCACATTACACCGACCTCAGACAAACCAGTACCAATCACTGCCCACTCAGTCACATATTTTACACCGACCTCAGACAAACCAGTACCAATCACAGCCCACTCAGTCACATTATACCGACCTCAGACAAACCAGTACCAATCACAGTCCACTCAGTCACATCACACCGACCTCAGACAAACCAGTACCAATCACTGCCCACTCAGTCACATTACACCGACCTCAGACAAACCAGTACCAATCACAGCCCACTCAATCACAATTTACCGACCTCAGACAAACCAGTACCAATCACCGCCCACTCAGTCACATTACACCGACCTCAGACAAACTAGTACCAATCACTGCCCACTCAGTCACATTACACCGACGTCAGACAAACCAGTACCAATCACCGCCCACTCAGTCACATTACACCGACCTCAGACAAACCAGTACCAATCACTGCCCACTCAGTCACATAACACCGACCTCAGACAAACCAGTACCAATCACTGTCCACTCAGTCACATTATACCGACCTCAGACAAACCAGTACCAATCACAGTATTCTGAGTTACCTTATACCGACTTCAAACATCCAGTACCAATCATGGTCCACTCAGCCACATTATACCGACGTCAGACGAACCAGTACCAATCACTGCCCACTCAGTCACATAACACCGACCTCAGACAAACCAGTACCAATCACTGCCCACTCAGTCACATCATACCGACCTCAGACAAACCAGTACCAATCACAGTATTCTGAGTTACCTTATACCGACTTCAAACATCCAGTACCAATCATGGTCCACTCAGTCACATTATACCGACGTCAGACGAACCAGTACCAATCATGGTCCACTCAGTCACATTATACCGACGTCAGACGAACCAGTACCAATCACAGTATTCTGAGTTACCTTATACCGACTTCAAACATCCAGTACCAATCATGGTCCACTCAGCCACATTATACCGACGTCAGACGAACCAGTACCAATCACAGTATTCTGAGTTACCTTATACCGACTTCAAACATCCAGTACCAATCACAGGCCACTCAGCCACCTTATACCGACTTCAGATAGCCAGTGCCAATCAAAGTCAACTCAGTGACATATCAATCACAGTCCACTCAGTCACAATATACCGACCTCAGGCAAACCAATACCAATCACCGTCGACTCAGTCACATTAAACCGACCTCAGATAAACCAGTACCAATCACCGTCGACTCAGTCACATTAAACCGACCTCAGATAAACCAGTACCAATCACAGTCAACTCAGGCACAGGATACAGACGTCAGAAAACGTTTAACGGAACACATTTCAGCCCACACAGTCACCTTATACCGACTTCAGATAGCCAGCACCAATCACAGTCAACACCGTCATATAATACCTATCTCAGACAAACCAGTACCAATCACAGTCCACTCAGTCACATGATACCGACCTCATACAACGATAACCAGTACCAATCACTGCACACTCAGTCACATTATACCGACCTCAGACAACCCGTACCAATCACAGTTCACTCAGTCACATTACACCGACCTCAGACAAACCAGTACCAATCACAGTCCACTCAGTCACATTACACCGACCTCAGACAAACCAGTACCAATCACAGTCCACTCAGTCACATTACACCGACCTCAGACAAACCAGTACCAATCACAGTCCACTCAGTCACATTACACCGACCTCAGACAAACCAGTACCAATCACAGTTCACTCAGTCACATTACACCGACCTCAGACAAACCAGTACCAATCACAGTCCACTCAGTCACATTATACCGACCTCAGACAAACCAGTACCAATCACAGTTCACTCAGTCACATCACACCGACCTCAGACAAACCAGTACCAATCACTGCCCACTCAGTCACATAACACCGACCTCAGACAAACCAGTACCAATCACTGCCCACTCAGTCACATTATACCGACCTCAGACAAACCAGTACCAATCACAGTATTCTGAGTTACCTTATACCGACTTCAAACATCCAGTACCAATCATGGTCCACTCAGTCACATTATACCGACCTCAGACAAAACAGTACCAATCACAGTCAACTCAGTCACATCATACGTCTTCAGAAAACGTCAACCAGTACTGATTACAGTCCACTCAGTCACATTACACCGACCTCAGATAAACCAGTACCAATCACAGTCAACTCAGTACATATATATCTATAAATTGTAGATTGCATGGGTAATACAGTTTTTACCTTGATTGACATTATCATTTAGTAATGGATATTTGTTGCAAATATTCTTACAAATTCCAGCATTAGAAACTATTGGTGATTATCTCTGTTATTATATTTTTTTATAATTCGTAAATGAATATGTCATGTTGATATCTACAACAGTAGATAGCTACATCCCTAATCACACATAGATGTAGGATGTGATACGCTAAGATACGCTATGCCACGTTAGGCTGTGATAGATTACGGTACGTTGATGTACGCTAGGTCATGCTATGTTTTAGATTAATGTAAATTGATGGATGCAATTCCGTATAAAGCTAGGTTGA
Organism: Argopecten irradians; assembly: GCF_041381155.1. Taxonomy (NCBI): domain Eukaryota; kingdom Metazoa; phylum Mollusca; class Bivalvia; order Pectinida; family Pectinidae; genus Argopecten; species Argopecten irradians. The sequence goes on along the minus strand of NC_091138.1, from coordinate 10,988,029 downwards.
GGTATATTGTTATACGTCACAATTAATTTCGAAATAGTTCTCAAGGTTTTTGTTCTGAAGATTATAAGAAAGCACTTCGTACGATTTAAGAACCAGCTTTCAGTTCCCAATGAGCCATCATTCTGTTTAAAAAGAACGGATTTTTTTTTTATTTTGTTAATCTATTATCTTATTTTATTTAAAAAATTGTTTATACAATTGTGTTTCAAACAAATTAAACTCAACAAGAGTAAAAAAAATCTCTTTCTCTGAAGACAAAATACCGTTGTGTTAGATAATAAAGTTACCAAATAAATGCCATCTTACCAATTTATCATTTTGCTCAATAGCCTTTAATGAAGCTATTATTTCACTATTCAAGACGATTTTATTTCTTTCCTTTCCCGTATTACAAAAATAAAAACAAACTGAATGTAAAATTCTTGAAAGTTGCCTTCTCGTGCTGCCGCAAACAAATGTCGAGCGTATTGCAAGTGAATCCACGCAGACATACCTGTTCTGGTCTCAAAAATAAGGTACCGGAGCGTGCACTAGCGTACCACATCGTAGATCACTGACAATGTAACGTGTCACTGCGCGTTAAAGGGTACCTCAATGTACGTCTACCATTAACCTTACTGGAAAGCGTATTTCTACCTAGTAATACCCACATCATTACACCTATTTTAGTGTATTACAAGTCATTATGATGTATCACAATGTACATAGAAGTACCTCTACTCCCTCATATTTAAAATACGCTTACCGGGCCTTTACATTGCAAGGACCGTATGAACGGAAGTGTAGCGTATAATCATTATTTGCTATTTGTTTGTATCGTCGTCGCTTGTGAGTATCGAAGCGGAATGAATGAAAATTATACCGGTCGGTGAAACACCAAATATTGGCATTATTCGTAACTATAAATATGTTTCACATTATAGACGTCTTCATATCATTAACAAAGTTATGAACATGATTTTGAAAATAATGTTAGCATATACAAGAATCGAAGTGCAATCACTGAATTACGATCAAAACTGTGATGTGTTTTTGTGGAAATTGCGTTTCCCCTTGTTTTTCCTAAAATATATGTTATAATTGTAACCTATATGAGTAATTTGATTATTTATTTATTTACTGTTTCTTTATTCAACACCATTCTATATTAGAAAGCGACTAAACATATCTTAAAATATACATACACGAAATAGTTTTGTATAGTCGCTTGTTACTTTACTGTATAGTCACTTGTTTCAATTTTAAAAAAAATACTGTATAGTCACTTGCGTAAAAATCTCATTACACATCGCTCATATTTCTAATTTTCAGAAATTTTCAAGCAAAATGAACCTATATATATAATATCATTTAAGGCCACAGGATGTGTTCAGCATTGAGAAACATAACTAAAAGTGGAAAAATGCGGAAATCTAATTTTTTTAAGATTATAATCAAGCTCACTTTTTTATCACGTGATTCCCGGGCGACAACGATATTAAATATGTACATACCGATCAATACAGATCGATCAATACAGATAGATGCTCATCACTGATATTAATCAGCCTATATCCTTTGGACGGCCGTAACGTATTTATGCGTAATTCTTCATTTGCCTCATTTCATGCACCCTTCTGGAGCCCCACTGAGACCGTTGAAAACTAAATACGAGTTTTTTGAAAAGGAGATGTTCATCCCTATATTGCATGTCAATATCGATTCGGTCATTGCATTAGTGACGTTACAAATCACCTTTGAACATGCCCGAATATGTCAAAAATTGAGGTCTGAAATCCAGATTTTAGTGTGTGCCCGGAAACCTGTCGCTGTGAGATTAATTATCAAGATACAGACATGCAGATGGTCTTAAACAATAGAAGAGATATCACAGTAAGAGAAAATAGAGAGAGAGGGAAAATGAAGGGGAAAATAGCACTGATTTAAAAAAAAAAAAGTCCCACGCGCAGGTTTCTGCCTCCCATGACCCGTGCGTGGTGACCTTTAAGGGACTTCCGGTGACTGTTTTTGCTTGTTTGTAGTGTGTACTGTTTGTTATCATCGTGAAAATGGCATCAAACCGAAATCTGGATGCAAACTGCTTTCATAGATGGCATTTGTTATAACCTACTATCAAAATTGGGTCAAGTTCGAATCCTGCCGGCCGTCGAAAGGATATAAATTATTATCTAGAAACATATGTGAGTATGTGTGCATTTTGACAACGACGTCACTAACAGGAAATTCTGTTTGTTCTTTTTGTGTCTTGAAAATGGGACAGATCGCCTCAAAAATGGCATTATTTTTGTCCATACTAATGGAATTATTCTTTTCCCTATAAGATATATTTGAAACCAACATGTATTTACGCGTACGATTAGATTTGACTTATTTTGCTGGTGATGAGAAATTGTGAAAATCAATCGCCGCAACAATGGCATGACAGTAAAAACAAAAGTTGAAATCGCGAACTTGAATCCCCGTGGAATAACGTTAGACACGAAAATATGTAAATAATTTTGTAAGTGAACAGCCATTTCCAGCGTAAGAAATATGGAAATGACGTAAGTAATTTTCGTTTATGATTCTAGACGGATTTGTTTTCTCCGTAATTCTGACATTTTTTAAAGCAATGACTGGTCCATGGAAATCCAAGTTTTACCTGAAGTATCAACGTGGTGCATTCTTACATATTTGTTGTATTTACTCCATATTAATTGTAAATGACTACATATAATCTGTGCAAAGTTGACTAAACATTTAAATTGATAGTGTATTTGATATCTCTGTTAGACTGATTTGTTTAATTTGTCAGCTTCAGAGCCTTTTATCACTGAATATCTTTCCTTTTTATAACAAGCGACTGTACTAGTGTCCTCGCAAGCAACTATACATCGCCAGTTTCAAAACAATGCAAGTGACTATACAATTTTAACTGATCATCCTAAAACTTCAAAATACGATTAAGTAAGAGATATTGTGTCCATTAATATGTATGTATGTTTTTATATTGTTTGATTCATTTATAAACGTGTGATGGTGCTTGAAATAACGAAAGCCAGGCAGACTACCTTAAAATAGTGCAAAATATTAGGAGGGTGTCTCAAGTCTTCGATGATGAACAGCACATCAACTCACGAAAAGCGTCTGAAATGTTAATGTTGGTTAACTCTCAACATTTCATTAGTCATTGTTAGTTCAAATTGCTATCCATGACGTCGTTTATGACTGAAGATTACAACAAAAACGTTAAGAATAAATAGAATTGGCAAAAATCACCCACTATGCATTGTTTCATTTGTCTTAGCAAGTGATCGAGTACCGCTATATAGACTCGCAAGTATAAGAAATTAAAAAAAAATACTGCAAACTTCCGTTCATACACTGTTTAGACGAGCCATTACCAATCATGACCAACCCGCACAGTTACATTATATGGTGTATTCTTCATTGTTTTAGCACGATGTCATCGCCGCTACATGTTCCCTTTGTACGTAGTCAGGAAGTCTTTAGATTTCACCTTTTCATTTAATCACGCCGTGTTATAAATTATTGATTGATCTTACTTTTACACGCTAAACCTATTGGAATTTCGACGGAAATTAATAGATGCGATACAAATTGAAGAATCATACTTAAAGGACCTTTAATAACAGTTTATTTATTCATTATTTGAAACAGTATTTTGAACCTTTATTTCAATTTTTCCTTTCAATTTCCTTCTCTGAAGTCTTTTAAAATATACTAGTCAACAAGGGACCATTTCGAAAGTATAGTTTTAACTTGTGTGTGATTTTCATATGTCCAGCTAGCGGAACCCTAGACAAGCAAATATTTGCTCTCGTAGCAAAGGATTTCAATTTGTTCAGTGTGTTGACATTGTCTAGAATACCGTCGTAAGATGATCCGAAACTCCAGTCTTTTTATGACGTGATTTATCGACCAGAAGCTGGCAGGAATTAGCCGTAGATATGATGCTGGATCCGATTGTTTATAAAGTAGTTTTACAAAACTGGGTTTAACATAAAGAAAAGTTCTGGAAAGGAATCTATTGGAATGTAATTTACACTGTTATTTACAATATAAGAACCGAGCCAAACACAGTTTGCCCTTTTAGTGCTATATTACTAAAGCATGCTGCCAAAGACACCAAACAACATACCCACCCAATCACATTATACTGACAACGGGCGAACCAGTCGTCTCACTCCAAACAGGGATAGCAACTACCACTTCAATAGACTATGGCGAGTCTCTGCCAGGGAACACAGTCCAGAGCCTACCATATATATGGTGATTAGCGAATAGCTTTTAGTTTCCTTATGACAAGAGGACATCGCATATAAGTGTCAGTGCATTCTTGGGGGGGGGGGAGGGAGGGGTGTATCTGACTTCGTTGTACCGTCATATAGGCGGGTGCTCCGAAAAATCAACAGAGGAATTTACGTTGTTACACACATGGTAATACATACATATGGAAGGTGGGGTATCTAATTGGGCCATTTTACGGCCACTCACTGATCAGCAGAATATTCGCATGAAGATACTTCAGGGTCAGCTGCATATTCTATGCTGTTTAAAACATCTGATATTTTCGGGGTTCATGGTAATTTCAGAGGGTGAAAATTGTCGTTTTCATTGTTTAAGTCCAAATTAATTAAATATTAGAGTAAAAATTATGTTTTTGCCTGCAAATCATGGGTTTGTAAATTTCAGTTCATAAAACTGATGAAATAACTAATCGCAGACTAACTACATATATATATATATATGATTGGTGTACTAATATAAGCTAGCGAGCGTATGTAAGTAACATGAAGTGTTTTAGATTATATGATATTTATAAACAGTCCATCGCACTTCGATTTGTTGTTGGGTTTTTTAAGGTGGTTCGATACAGTTAAAAAATTCCTCTCGATTAATTTTCTTTAAAATTTGCTCATTGAAAGATTGGTTGATAAACTGTTTATTAAGGCTTTTATTTGAAATTTGACCGTGCGGTTTTGGAAATATTGTACTCTCAATAACCCTACTTTACCGTCTGTTTTTCTCAAAATACAATTTTACACACACATATTCATGAAATCAAATTGACGCAGGCATATTTTTAAACATATAAGTTATTAACTTGTTATTTATATCGAATTATCTGAATTGATAATAAAAGTTCAACTTTAAGTATTTAACGATGTAGATTCAGAAGCGTATAAAAGAATTTTCATGTTCATTTTAGAATTAATAGAACGTCTATTGATTACATTTATACATGGAATCCATAAGTTCTAATAGTTTTACCTGAATCGCAAATAGTGCCAATGATAATTAAGTGATACATACGGTAAACTTGTACATGTACTTCGATCACCAAAATGTCTCTAATCTGGTACAGTGTATAATTTCCCACTGATTCATTTTGATTAAACTTTTAAATTAGTAATCAATCAAGACATGCTTCTAGATACATGTAGTAATAATCTACAGTACAAGTATATCAGCAATTGTTTTTGCAACATTTTTCCCTCGTTGCTACTGACGATAACCGTGGTACAAGTATCTAGAGTGTCCATTATATTGCCGAGAAATGATGTTTCACCTGTAATTATTAAACTTAATGCAGATTACATTTTCAATGCGAAGTAAGTAACTTTGATCTCAAAATACCAGGAAGTTGCTAGAGAATTAAATGCGTAACATTCATAATTTGCTGGGGAGATGTAGATGTGTTCGGCCCCTTAGATTGTCACTGTTTGTGTCTGGGCATCAGTATACGTTTTAAGTAAAATCTCAATAAGAACTTTGATTGATAAGCTGATGATCTGAAGATAATAAAAAAAAATTCTAAGTTGATTTAAAGTGCTAAGTAAACTAGCAAAATAAATGTACACGAACGTTATGTCAACGCACTAAGCAAAGGGATCCTTATTTTTACATAAACATTTTCTTCCTTATTTGTGATTTTTATCATTTGTGCATTCTTCCGTTGTTCCAATAGTAATTACAATATACATTATTGTACATACAGTTGCATTACTTTATACATGCATGCATGTACAGTTATCAATCTGTAATAGGATAAATAATGTCTATTTTATTTCATTGAAAAAAGATGTTCCACGGTAGAAGTTTATCCTCCAATATGCGCTCTATAAAAATCGGGAAATTCCTACTAAAATTTGCAAATCGCACGATTATGCAACTTTGCTGTCATGTAATAGATTATTTATTGGATTTTACAAACTGCTTTTTCACAAATACATTGTAGATCATTTATGTATTAGATGTAAAGTATATAAACACATGTATTTAGAAACCTCATATTTGACATTTATTTTCAGTCTAACGTTACTTTGAAAATGGTTACCTCGAGCTCTATACTAAGACGAGACGGGCCGACATCGCGAGTCGAACAATACGTCTATATAATCAACATTTTCTGTTTTCATATTTCCTGTATGTAGTTCCTATACACTTTAACTTCCAAATATGCACGTAGCCGCCGTCTTTTTGTCTGCTATTCAATAGTTTTTGCTCGTAGTGCTCATGTACTGGAGACTAACGTTAGCTAAGTTTTAAATAAATCACCCCATCCCTTTAATTTTCAAATAATTACTGATTTGTGTTGTATTTGTGACGTTAATAATTCAAGAAATGAAATGTCATATCTCATTATTAAAGTTAAAAAGAATCGTATTTCATAGAAGTTAGCACTTCTTATAATATAGCCGCTTCGGTAACTTGTCCGGTTGTTCCGGTTGCCGCTTAGGTGTTTGCAAAGAAAATCGCTTACGTCATTGAGAACCGGCAAATCGCTGCATGTTAAAATATTGGTACAGAACAATGTCATGTACACATGTGTTCTCTAAATGTAATCATTTGCAAAATATCATATTATTAAAGCTGACGGGAGTTGGTGTATTCTATTATAATTGTGCGTATAGAGTGAAGTAAATCTATTTGCATTTTTGTAATTATCTACAATGCACGGGGAAATAAAACACATATTTGAAATGTACATATTCACTTATTAAAAATAATATTCAGTGTTTCTTTATCTGGATCAATACAATTGTTTAATCACATGTGATTAAAATGTGCCTAGAATCACTACCTGTGCTTTTGCGTCTGATTGGAGTTTTAAACAATATGCGTTTTTTTATTTATTTCTGAAAGAACTAGAAGGGCATTTTTTTGTATTTCATTCGTTGAATATTCTTTCATTTTAAGTATTTTGTTTTATACTCAGAGCTGGAGAATACGACTTTGGTGAGTCACTTCCTTACGTCCTTGTTTCTATCATTTTCCACTGTCTTTCTTTTACAACTTAAATTATCTTTTATATACATGCACACATACAATGTAATCAAATTACATATCCTGTCAAACACAGAAATTGTTTTAATACTATTTCGATAGTCAGAAATCCGGGTAAAGCCATCAAAATAATATCAAAACAAACGTAAACGACATTCAATAGTGAAACTCAATACTTGTAATTGTAGTTTTGATGGCTAGAAATACGTACAAGATGCCAAGCAGGCAGGCACCATTTCAACTATCACTGTCGTTATAAATGTATGCACTTCTGGACTGTGTCATAGCAGTACTGAAGACAGCTCAAGAGAACAAAACTGACCATTCACAGGACTACAGAAACGTAATTTGAAGAAAACAGAGACATAGCTCTACGTCAATCTTCAAGTTCATAATATTTCATTCTTTCGATCTACACCAAAGTAACAAACTGCCTGTCTCGTCTGGTGTCACAAGCAGAGCCTACAGTTGTGCTACCACATGTCTCGTCTGGTGTCTGATATTGACAACGGGTAAAGTCGTTGTCTTCTTCGGCATGTAAAAGTGAGATAACAATTTAAAAATGGCAAGAATTCCACTATATCGTAGCCTCTCAAAACATAGACAGTTACACATTGCTAGCCATTTCACACATTCTGTATTTGCTAGCCATTTACACATTATGTATTTGCAAATTACAGAATTATTTGTCCTTGCGATTAGGTATTGATTGCGACATCATGTACTTACAAGCGCACCGTCATTCTTTCAAGAGAAAATGACCAATCTCTCCCAGGGTGCATTGCGGTCCCCATAATTTCACCACTGTAAACGGCTAGACTGGTTCCCGCCTTAGTTAACTGAGTGGACGGAGCACAGCCCGGCGGAGAGTGGAGAACTAAGGGAAGGGAACCAGTCTATGTAAACGGCCCAGCGAAATTTCCAGATTCTTGAAAAACGTACTTCGGACGCATAGTTAATTCTTTAATATATATTGCAAGTTTTCTTTTGTATCCCTTTCCTGTAAACGACTGTCAGTCCTTAGATAATATAATTTGATCATTCAATAGCAAACCAAACAATAATGAATTATTTTGCGGATACACTAGATTAACTTGTAAGTAAACAGTCACGATTTGCATACGACGTCCGCCGTTTCAAAAACAATCATTTTGATGTCAGATATACTGAGCGCCGATGAAAACGCAACACTTTTTAATTGAATATTTTTCAATTAAATTTTTGTTCATATCAAACAAATTAATAATGTAAAACTTTGAGCACCTTACCTATGTATACAATAATGATTCGCATGACTGAACTTGCTCTCGGGCCGTGAAGCATTCGATTGTTGAAAAAGTTCCTATCTGCACATGCACTCGGTATCAATGCGCACTTTGTCTACCCATTACACGTGTACAGTCCTTGTGGATAGGAAGACGGTTTTCCACATTCAGATTTTGAAAAAGCCATTTAGTTTTGCCACGACTTACGGATACCGAGCGTCACGAAGTTAGGGGTATGTTGGCAGGCGGACTTCCGCGGCGTGAAATTGCGCGTAGAATGGGATGTTTGCCTTCTACTATTGTGAGACTTCATCAGCGGTACGTTCAAACGGATTATCTGAATGATAGACCGCGCCCTGGGAGGCAACGAGTGACGTCGGATCGACAGAACCGTTACATCCGGGATCCGGGTCACCCATCTCCGTGACCGCTTCCAAACTGCCTCCCAAACGGCCAGAACAACGATATGTATCAATGGAAGACGAATTTCTACTCTCCGCCGACGTTTGGGTAGCGCCGGTTTGAAACCCTATGATGATGAGTATCTTTTTGTGTATTTCGTGGATCGTAAGACGTAGATCCTTGTGGTGTTTGTATATGTAGATGTAGATGTAGAACTCCAACGCAAGTTGAATAGAAAGTACGTTTATTGGAGTCTTGGGAGTCGACTGACCTTACATAGTAACAACAGCTTTATATACAGCTAAATATTGGTTGTATAATTCATGTTGAATGATACATACATATGTTGTTATTTACAATGTTATTAAGGTACTCTTGACCATTCAGATAAGATGGGACACGGCAGACCCCATGTTATTTAAAATTACTCTTGACCAGTTTGATAAAGATATGACACAACAGACCACACCCAAGGCTAGCAGATACGATCGCTGTTCATAAAGTAATACACAAACATTCGACATCAATAATTCTGTAATAGTATGTAATACACTGTACATTTAACTAACACCACGATAAGCCACAGGCTGTATAGATTAACATGATCGCCGATAGACCCCCAATTATATTGTAAAATTTCTAACCTTCTGATGATAATGCTACAGTACAACCCTGTACACCCTTCCGTGGGAACATGTTGACACAATGTCGACGTCAAAATCGCCTGACGTGGACCCAAAGGCATCGACGTTGGCTCATGCGCCAATGGAGACGCGTACTGTTCACGGATGAATCCGGCTTCCATCTCCGTAATAGTGAAGGTAGAATTCGCGTGTGGAGACGACGGGGAGAGCGTTACGTCGATTCGTGCGTCCGCGAATGTGATCGTTGGGGTATTGGCAGTGTCATGGTGTGGGGAGGGATATTCTTCGACCGCAGGACGCCCCTTGTTATCGTGGACGGTAACCTGACGGCACGGCGTTACATCAACGAAGTCCTACAAACTACCGTTGTACCGTTCTTTCGTAATCATCTTGACGTCAACATTCTACAGCAAGACAATGCTCGTGCGCACTCAGCAAGGTTGACCAAAGACTTCCTTAATCAATAGAACAGTCAAACACTGCCCTGGCCTGTCTTCTCCCCTGACCTCAGTCCGATTGAACATTTGTGGGACCAGTTAGGTCAAGCTCTGACACGACATCAGCCACAACCGCAAAATCGACGTGAACTTGAAATTGCCGTTCAGGAGGAATGGAGGAACATTTAGCCAGTTAGAATTCAGCGTCTGGTTCGGTCCATGCCAAGTAGGTGCCGTGCTTGTATGGAGGCAAAGTGTGGCCACATCAGATATTGAAAGTGTGAAAATGAATTTGGGGGGTAGCGTTGAAACGTTTGTCTCATCCCCATTCACGGGCAATCTTAGACTAACTCACTGGTAGGAAACGACTCTCGAAATGTATACCTTTGTAATGAAATATTATAACAGTGTTGCGTTTTCATCGGCGCTCAGTATATAAAGGGGGCGCTATGTATTTAACAATCGTCATGATGTCATATTCTGAGACCCAAATCTGCACAAAACCATATAGACCAACACTAATTGTACCACAATGCACCAAAAATGGAAATTATTTTCCAACGTACAACAAATCATATTCAAATGGTAAACTTTGGTAACTCTAATACTTGAGAAAAGGTTTTCGTCCCAACTGTTAAGCTAAGATAAACCTATATCTAAGTTTTTATCCCTTTATTAGCATTTTGGAAGATTGTATCTTTGTTATATATATACACACACGCAAAACAAATAAGAAGCCATAAACAAGCATTGTCGTTTTGATTTGACAAATATTGACGTTAAAATACGAGTATCCTGGAAATTTGACGAAAGTTTGAATTTGTAAGCAGCAAAACTGACAAGGTATTTATTGCTTGTCATGACACACGAGGTGTAGTATAGAGAATGTCACGTGTTATATACTGGGTCTAAGCTTCAAAGCAGCATGCTTGATCGCATGCTCCAATATTATTATGGCAGGCATACTATATGCGATATCTGTCGTCGTTTCCGAACAGACATTGGGAAATTGTGGTGAGAGTCTCAACCGTGCTGAAACTATTACAACAAATCGATAAGTATATATGGATTTCATTTCCAACATTCGCAATGGAAAAACTGCTGGATTGTCAGACAAGATAATATTTTAAATCAGTGAAAGTAAATGTTTTAGTTATTATTATTAGTTTTAAACTATTATAACAAATCGATAAGTAAAATATGAATTTCATTTCCAACATTCGCAATGTAAACAATATACTATTCAAAATCAGTAAAAGTTAATGTTTTAGTTATGTTAAATTTCCTTTATCTATAGTTTGTATGTATTACGTAATCGGTAACTTATAAACATCCGCCGATAATGCTACATTGCCTTGTAATTCCGGGCAGTCATTTAAGGCGGAAACTTTTGGCAGACAGAGTACCTCGCGACATTTACATTTGCCCACGGTGCTCATTACTTCTAGACATACTTCTTCTATCTGCATGTCCTTTCCGTCATTAAGAGTTTTCAAAATGAGTGAAGCAGGTTGACCACTAATTCCAAGCTGGTTCACCAGTTCAACTGAACAGAAAGTCTTGTTGCTACCAGGATCCAATAATGCTTTGGTTCTTACAAAGTCACTTTGTTCTGTACCTCTAACAAGGACAGTTACAATAGGAAGTGACACTTTCGAGGTTCCATTTTTAGGCCCTCCGCATGCGCTCCTGTTAGCTTCTATCCTATTTTCAGAAGTCAGTGACGTGTTGACATTATGTTGGGATTGTGTTTTATACCTTTGTGACCCATCCTTTTTCACCAGAAATGATTTATGAAGCAACTTTGAATATCACATCTTTTAATTGTCTAAGTTACACTTGGATAGTTTATGTTCTTTCACAACGTGTAGCCGTTTTGCTGGTACCATGTCAAGCAACTTCTTACAGGTGTTCATCTGATGATTACCGCTGCATATAAAACAATAACATTACTTCGAGCCAGAATCAGTTGATTTGTCAGTGCTCTGCACACAAAACTTTTGACTTTGTGGCCTTACACTCTTTCTATTCAACAACTCCAAACACTGGATCAAAAAGCCCCTTAGCAAATGTTTCTAGAAAGGAGGTTAACTTGATGATGCGTGGATATTTCCTTGTAATCTACACCGTTCGCTAAATACATGTATGTCTTTACACGATGTATGAGGTACTTACATGTATGTCTTTACACGATGCCGTTTTTGTGAAGACTTACTAGAAATATGATTTTAGCCGCTAAAACTACGTGTAGGTGGACTAATTTTTGTTTGTTTCGGGATCTATCCATCCTTATCAATATATACCATGTAGATTTACAATTTTACCGTTTTTTATTTAAAGTCATAAAATGTCTAAAATGGCGTATGCATGGTACTTTGGTGGGTCCAAATTGTTGGATCGCTATCTACAAACAATGATTTCTGCGTTGACAGTGGATCAAGAGAATTATGATTTCATTTTAATGAGATGTGCCACTATTTTGTTTAGTCATATAATGAAAAATAAAATACTATTAAGAAGCAAATGCAAATTGAATTCTCGTTTTGTGTCCTGCAAATTCTATCATACCAACGGTCAGAAAAGGACAAACAACATAACATCAACAATATTCCTTTTTATATTGATATGAACCGTAAATAATCCCTAGATCTAGGTCCTTGTGTCGAAACAACGTCAGAACATCTCCCTTTCAATCAAAGGCGATGACGAAGCGATGTTCAGTTGACGAATCAATGCGGATTTACACGTGCTTTATAGACATAAAACTATGATTTTTTTACCAATATGTTTATTAAATTAAGTGCTTGCTGTTAGGATACGGATTTTTCAAAAAATATAAAAGAGTAGAAAATCTTCTTTAAAGCTATATGTGCCGTAATTTTAATACTCAAGTATCAAGGCTTTTGATATTTTTTTCACCATCAACATTTTGAAAATCACAAAACATACAATGCATAGGTTTTAATATAACAGGTATGAATAAAAACTAAAAATGATTTTTGGCAGTTCATGGTCAGGCCATGAAGCCAAGATGTGGTCTACAATTTCATTTATCATTTTTTACAAAGTAATAAGTAATTATAGAGTGATTACTGCAGGCAGAAACATGAATATGTTTCTGCTGAAGGTATGCATCCATTTACTAGTAAACATATTTATCTTCTGACTTGCAAATAATGTTTACAAGGCATCGTACTTGTTTGTCTAACAATTGGAATGATTATCACAATTTAAAAAACCTGATGGTTTTCGATAGATTACATCTAGAATAGCGTGTCAAGATGTTCGCCCAGTTACGGCACATATAACGTAACCAAAATCTCCATCAATATGTAAAATCGGGTAATTAATTAAACAAAACGTACAATATATATACGCAATAACTTTTCATTGTTCATGTTTTTCCCAGCCGCCATATATAATATATGCTATAGGTACATGTAAATACAAACAATGTATTATCCGAATAGCGCATATTGAACTTTGATTCCCAGGCGTGGCAACATTATAAGATTTTTTTATACCTAGATCTGCTATCCTGTTAAGATCAGCCGCTTGATTTTTATACTTTGAAACATCTTATTCTAAACTTGTTCCCAAACCAAACAAACAGCATTCATTGAATTCGGACCAGTTGAGAAGGTGATGGAATTGTTATGTGTAATGGTGGTAGACGTATAAAAGTGATGTCGATATGTGACCTGGGTGCCCACTTTGTACCTAAGGTCTAATACGCCGAAGTCTGTTTGTCTGAACTTCCGTTAGTTCGAAGGTCCGTATGTCTGAGCGTTCGTTAGTCCGAATACCCGTAAGTCTGAACGTCCGTTAGTCCGAAGATATTAAAGAGTACATGTACATACGTACACTGCAATCTTTTTAAAATATTTTTCTAGAGATTATCATTATGCAAACCATTTTCATCATTTAAAGGGAGATTAAACAAGTAAAAGAAAGGAAAAGGAAACACAAAGAAGTCGTTACATACATATTGTACAATATATTGATGTTTACACGTACATGTATACAGGCAAGTTTTCAGTAATATTTGGTCACATATATACATTTATACCATCCATTCGTGGAGCAATGCTATTCCTAATGCAATCAAATAAGAGTGGACATAAATTTTACATATGGACATCTTAAAGCCAACATGAATTTGTTTGTAATATAATTCATAGAATGCATATTTATGAGACATCTTATAAAACATCAAATGTAAGATATTTTCTTTCCTTTTATGATTTTGTTGGAATACTCATTGAAGAAACGAAAGCTTGTCGTCCAAAAAAATTGGCAGCTTAACAACTTTAAAGCATTGCCGAAAAATGTATTCATCAAATTCAACGAAAACATACCCAACTCTTAAAGTGTGAAGTATAACAACTATATAACTTATATATTTTCTAATTTTCGGATAACGGGCCTTCAGACTTACGGGCCTTCGGACTATAAGGCCTTCGGGATGTGTCATGTACAGTTCAAGTGACCTAACTATTAACAAATAAAGAGTTCTGCGTACTAATCAGATGGCAAGATCAAATCAATATTACACAAATATTAGATGATAAACAAATCATTGTTATTTCTAATTCAGAAAAAGCACACTTTGACAAATCTTAGTAACGAAATTGCTATCAAACATGTACATAGTTTTAGGACGGTAAAGTAAATCTGGCTACACACACTTTCATTAGCAATCCATCATGGCGAGTGTTATGTATTGCTTGCGCATGTGTAACAGGAAGACAACAAGTCGACAACTCGACAACACAACAGGTCGACAACTCGACAACACGACGAGTCGACATTTTTACCGCGACAACAAGAGATACTAGCTCTAATTAGCGTGTTTAAAATGTCGACTTGTCATGTTGTCGACTTGTCGTATTGCCGTGTTTCTTGTCGTGATGTCGACTTGTCGCGGTTCGAAAACGCGACAAGTCGACATTTTATCTGTTAAACCTCGGGTTGTCGTAGTTTGAGACCGCGACAACTCGACAAGGCGACAACACGGCAAGGCGACGATACGACAACACGAGATGGCCGTAATCATCCACCATAATGCAATGCTAAAAGCATTTAAACGTTCACTGTACCAAATTCACTTTCCAGGTAGAACATACCGCAGGCTGTCACCAATGCTTGGCCAATAACGACATAAATATTCAAATATAACGAGCCTACCTGTGCTTCTTCATTATTAGACGTTATATACAGTTTGTGTCTTATAGGTACAATAACCTGTGCACCAACAATCATGTAACTTGGTTAGGAAGCTGACCAAATCTCCACTTTACTCTTCTCAGTGTCCCATTGTTTTTTTGGCTATGCTGCCCATCCCATAATACTGCACTCGTCACTATCACCGATCGGGGGTACCTGAACGAAACTAGAATTTTACTAAATTACGAAAGATGCCGGAACCGCACCGGCGTTCCACTAAATTACAGTTACGGTAACAGCGATAGTGTACAAGAATCCACAAACAAATGATGATTTGTAAAATACTGCGGCAAACATCAGCTGTGTTTAAAAAAAATGCAGATTGGAGTATCTGATCCCAAATAAGCACCATGTCAGCCTGATAGCAGGATAAAAACCTTTAATGTACATATTGCTGTTATAATGAGCCTTATTAATTACACATAGAACTGGTAAGCCATCTTACATATCACAATCACACAATGTCTGTTCATATCACAGCACGACGAGATAAATAAAATACGTTTATATGACCTAAGATTCCACAAATCGGTATCACATGGTCTACAGACTGATAACATGCGTATTCAGCGATAAGCCTGATTGTGTGTATTGCATGGCGAGCACACGCCAGTCTAGCGCCAGATTCAAAGGGCCAGGAGCCATTCTGAAATTCTCCGCTCGCGGAGTCGTTTATCTAAATTTGTATCGATACCGTGACTTTGTAGAAAAGAGGTGAGTTGATTGGTTTTATCGTCCTGGGTATTATCCTCCTCCTCTTCATCGTCAGCCGTTGAAGGGACCGAAGGCTTCAACCAAGTGTCGCTTAAATATTTTTTTATTTCTTTCACATTGCATCTCCTTTCAACTTTTCCTTCTAATGTTTTACGGAAAAATCTCAGAATTCTTGGCGTGAATTTTCGCCATTGTGATGGTATTTTGGTACATTTTCGTTTTTGCCAAAGTAAAAATTCATTATAGTACATGTCGCTTATTTCTGCGTTTTCCCATGGAAAATTCCCTGTTAACATACAGAATAATAACACGCCGAACGCCCACACGTCACCCGTGGTAGCTACTGTTATACTCTCGTTCTTAACCGCCTCGCACACTTCCGGTGGTGTATACGGTATGCTTCCGTTCACTTTACGTAAAACTAATCCCTCTTTTCGAGTCATACCAAAGTCGGTAAGTTTGACTTTGCTAAAGTCTTGTTCAAAAATCAGAATATTTTCGGGTTTGATATCTCTGTGAACGAGGCCATTACTGTGCATGAAGTCAAGGGCTGACGACACTTGTCTGATGACATTTTTAACATCCTTTTCAACCATTCCTAGTTGTGGAGGGATTTTCTCAAATAAATCCCCATACGGAGCAAATTCTTGTGCAAACACAAATGCTGTTCTTGTCTCAAATGCTACGTTATAAGTATCGACGACATTAGTGTGAGGGGATAGAAAGTAACTAAAGCGAAATTCCTTCTCAAACTCGCGCAGTTTGGTGTTGCTTTTTGTTAATACTTTTAAAGCTACATTTTTTCCTGTCTCACGACACTTTGCGAAAAGCACCTGACCGTATGTCCCTCTTCCCAACTCTCTTGTGACTTCATAATGGTCCTTTAGAGTAAGATTAAGTAAGTTGTCGGCGGTGCTACAGCGCGGTGATCTAGGGATAACATGTATAGAATCCGTGTTTAGTTCGGTCATCATCTTGTCGACCATAAATTCTGTGCTTCACTACAAAACAGAAAAGAAACAAAAAATAAAAGCCAAGTAAAATGTAGTATAATATTTAGGATTACCTTACAAGTTATGAATACAGAAGAAATGTTCTCATTTGATTAGAAAGACTTAATAAGTTTCATAGCTGAAAGTTAATTACTTATTACTTATTTATTGTTATATTATGGTGACAGTCAGGACCATTAGTATTTTTAAGTTTACCTAAAATAAACGAAAACCATTTACCTTACCACACATTTGAACCGGAAGTTCTTGCGCATTACACTCTATAATCCTATTTTAATCATATTATATGCAATTTACTTAGCTAATCATTTAAATTCCAATAAAAAAACACAGAAAATTGTATTATAATTAACATTGTCATTCTGAACTTTAGATGTCCGAATAATTTTTTTTTGTCAAAATTACCGGATATTGTGTGCGCGAGATCATGTACCGCACACGATCGTGTTCCTTTCCTGTATACACAATCATAGTTGATAGCAATACTAAAACGTGTAAATCAATTTGTTTTTAAAAATACAATTTACACTAATACTACCATGAATGTTGGTTCTTTCTTTGCATACAAATGCGACATTTTTTCTGCAATTATGATAACGATTTCGATATATATAAGCTTTTCTATTTTGCATTGGCTATCACTTAAGTTACTGTACACAACAAAACAAGTAATATCGCCGGTGATAGGAAATAAAAGATTAGCTTTGTAATGAGAGAATACATACTCAAATGCGATTGGTAAAATAATAACAATTACCCATTTGTTCATGGTCAAATGGAAACCTTGTTCTAAATCCAACTTGACAATGATACTTTAAGATAACACAAAACAATACGGACCATCCCTGGACTATTTTCTGTTTGTAGTGTGATTGAGGTAAAGCAATCCGTTTAACACGACTTGACGTTTGCTATTTAAAGTTTTTTTTATATATTGTTTCTGAATTAGCTGGCCGTTTATATGGAACCTTGTATGTTCCGTCAATAAAACCCCATTATATTACTGTAGTTCTTCCATTAATAGTCAGCAAATCACATTACCTAGAAAATGAACAAGTGTTTTATTGCATTTACAGCTATTGTCGAGAAGCAATGTGCCTACTTTCTCTGTCCATCTAGAAACAAACTACGATAGAGTTACGAATCGGAATGTAAAATTTCATTTATGATTATCTGCATGATTTAGGATACTGTGGTATGTGTGTATCCTGTAGCTATCCGACATTGTGAGCCTTGTCTTTTTAATGCTATCGCGCTAAAAGTATACCACTAAGGTACCAAACACACTGCACGGTCACTTTAAACTGACAATGGGCGAACCAGTCGTCCCATTTTATTTATGCTGACCGCTAAGCAGAAGCACATACACTATATTATAGTGTTTTGTCGGCATCAACTAAAATCAGAAGTGCGGCGATGTAAAGGGAGACAGTATGAATTCTTCGGTCATGCAATGGGGACAGCAGGTGCAATCCTAATACCTGTACAGCAGGTTATAGTGTATGCGTGTTCTAGACATATGTTTATTACAATGGCGACATTGCACTGCTTTATATAATACTGGATCTTTCTGTCTTTCTCTAATCACTGTCTGCAACAATAAATATCTGGTACTTAAGGCTGACCAACGTTGAATCATCATGTTGATATTGAAAAAAACATAACACGTATTAACTATTGTGTCTGGGCCAGATAAGTTGGCACCACAAGTTGCAAATAAATGTAATATATACACATTACGCAAACCATTTGAAATATCCATGTTCCACTCTAAGAGATGATTGCAACACAGATAAACTTTTTGTTGGAATGTCAAACTAACATAAACGAAAAGTAGAATAGCAGGGAGCTGATCTCGTGACTGTCAAAGAGAACATTCTCAACAGCTAATTCTGTGCTGAGAAATACAGATAGGGTCACGCAACTGTCAGCAGCGAAGGCTATCAAGGAATGTGTGTGTGTACATTGTGCGAGAATAATTTCAAATTCGTGTAAATTGTACTACAAATACGAGTCGTGTGCCCGTGTGTGTGTTTTGTGAATATTGTATGAGATTCAAATCTGCATTGCTGTATCATGCTTAAGAGTCGCATATATAACGTTGATGAATCATACAACCATGTTTCAAAGTCATGTATTTGTTGGTAGATATGATTTAAAATTGTGTTTGTAATCTGCTGGATGTGGTTTCGGATTCGTGTTTTGTTAATCGTAATACTATATTCGTCTATGTGTTGGTAAATCATGTTTCGGATTCATACGACTATGTACTAATATTTACCTTGACATATTGTCCTTGCATCTTTCATTCAGAAATTTTATTTTAGATTAATGGTGCAGTTTTTTAGGAACACAAATTCTCATATATCATTAATAACTATTGCAGTTATTTTTGTATGAAATACTTTGCAGTCATATATCGGCTTTTGAAAATCAATTACATGTAAATGATAACAACAAAATCTAGTGATGTTTTGTCTAATAAAGGTAAAAAAATCAAAGTTAATTAAGGATTCCATTCTGGTTTTGCTATTACCGTTAATAGTTTTGAAGAGTTTATTGGTCGTGGTAATGGTGAGCGATTGATTAATTATTGTTAGCTCTTTAATGTGTGTTGTAATATCGGTATATCAAAGGCATGCACATCAATATCAAAGTTATAAAAAATACGATAAATAACTTTGATGAACACATCTCCTAGATTGCGCTAATAGGCATATTTTATCACTCAGAGCAGCAGATTATCACTTTACTTCTAATATAATTTGTATAGCTGATACTTTGTTTTATTCTCATTTTTTCATCACCGTGATTACTTTTCTTTTGATTTTTAATACTATATATCACATATCAATGACAAGGTTGTATTACATATTTTCTAAAAAATATCCTGCCTGAAGCATCCCTGTTTATGCAAAATCCTTATCGAATGTAAATATATAGTTACAGGCCAAATATCTGACAAAATGATTCAAAAGTTCACCTAATATGATATGATATTTAATTTAAGGTGTTTACGAGTTACGTCAAACTGAAATGTGTTAATTTATTTCACAATTTCCATGCATGCCTGCTAAAAGCAAAAGTCCACTGCACACAGTGCATGTAGCAGGCTACAAATATGACATAATTATACAAAATTTATTACAAAATTTTCCTTTAGATGCATGCCTGCTTACAAAAGTCCACTGCACATAGTACATGTAGCAGGCTGCACATATGACGTTATTATACAAAGTTTATTACAAAATTTCCCTTTAGATGCATGCCTGCTAACAAAAGCCCACAGCACATAGTACATGTAGCAGGCTACACATGTGACATACTTATTCAAATATTCATTACTAGGGTATATTATCACAAATTTGGGAAACAATATCAATAGTTACTACTGTTTTCTGTTTAGAATTGCAAAAAAAGTCAGAGCACATTTTTAAGTTGCTTCCTCAATTGTATTTTGTAGAGTCTGTATTTGGAAGTCTGTTGTTGTGTTTAATGTCATTTCTGCATTGCCATATTGTCCACTTCATGATACAAATAAAAGTGTTTATTAATAAAGCAAGACTACTTTTACCAGGATAACCAATAATCACAATTTCTTCTTTATCTAGTGTTCCTGAAATATATTCAGGTACAACGTTTTTCATAATGGTATCCACATAATCCAAAATAAGTTTTGTATAAGCACAACTGAATAATAAATGTTGTATATATTCGTTTTCGACTTTGCAGAAATGACATTTTCCTAATTTCATTATCTTATTTTCTGTATATAAAATTTGGTGGATACAATTCCATTGAAATTCTTTAATCTTAAGACATGTTAATATATTAAAACAAGTTAACCAGATATCTTTCCATTGAAATTGTATTTGATAAAGGTTCTCCCATTTTATTTCAACATCGGGTCTATTATTCCCGTTAGGTTTCATACTTACTGATTTGAGTTTTAGTTTTTTGTATTCGATTATTTCATTATTTCGGTCAATGATATTCAATTCAGAATCAACAAAAGTATTAGATTTTTCCTTATTTAAGATAACTTCCTCGCGTAATAATCGTTTATATTTCATTGGTATTGCAGACTTCAATCTTGATAACTCTGAAATGCAGTTTCTTTTATCTCTTAGATTCCCATAAATATCTTGATCACTTTTGAGCTGTTTCTGTGTGGAATCCCATACATCACCTATCGTATGTATTCCACTGCTTGAATAGGAATTAAAGAAAAGCGGTTTTCAAGAGCCTGATGATGCAATTGGCCAATATATAGTTTTTATATGTATTTGTTTCAATCTGTATCAAAACGTAGGGTGACCGTTTTAGGTCCATGACCTATTTTTATATATTTCATGTATATATCACGCCTTTCTTAAACATATACATCATTGTAAATTCTACTATAAATCTATTGTAGTTACATTTTGCTATGTATTATATTTCAAACAATAAATATCTTGTCTCGTTTTAATTTTGCGTGTCTATTGTCTTTGTATAATTTGTCGTGCTAAAAATCTTTTCACGTTTCCGGTTTCTGTCACGATATGTCCGGAATGTTAATTATATCTTTTTTGGATTGAAATTTATTCTTGATTAGAATGCCAGAGTAAACTAGTAATTGGTACATGTACATTCTACACATATAAGTTTGGAGTGTAGAACGGCATTACAAAAACTACGTGTATAATCTACAAATACAAATTGTGAGTGTAGAATGCCGGCTTATATGGGCCATCGTACTTACCCGAGGCTTGCCGACGGTTTTACAACATTTTGTGATCCCGAGGGTAGAATGTCCCTATCCTTCATATCCACTTATGAAAGAGTATTTGTCTTTCATACCTCGACGTTTTATTGTAATTTTACAACTATGATATCCCGCCATTTTGAAAAAAATTTGAAGAAATCCACGGCTGAAAGTCTATTTTTCATACGATTACGTGATATTTTCAACAAAATTCCGTTGTTTGCATCTTTTTATAGTAAAACCAGTCAAGTTTGTGAAAAAGATGTTAAAATTTTACCGAGGAAATAGAAATTTTGTTGACGCCGTGACGTCACGAGGCTTTATTGCATGGGTAGCCATGCAATACAGCCTCAGGTGGCATGAGTGCATTGCCCTAGACCAGCCAGTATTACACCCTACCTGTAGGTATTAAAACAAAATGTATTAGGACGCAAAACCCGGTAATAGAACTTGCAGACGGTCTGTGGTAGAGCAGATAACAATAATGTTCAGTTATAGTTATATTTCGCCACATTATGATTTATATCTTAAATAGGAATGTTGCCCTCGGACGCATTCACAGTCTCATCGCGTTAAGTTGTATAATTTAGTACGTAAAATCGCCCACAAAATATAAGGAAACTACGCTAAAGTCTTGTCAAGGCATCTCCTCCAAACTAGAGACGGACATTCAGCTGTAGGGGACAATGTCAACATTAAAACCAAAGTTACCAATAAAAATAGAAAGAGAAATGTCTGTGGTGTGAACATCCTGCCCAAGACATTGTACTATCATGTTTCAATGTATCGATCACATAAAAGCATTTTAGAGATAATGCTGCAAACCGAGACAAGCCAAATATGCTTATGAGAGGATAAAACCACATGCACGTTAGAAGATATGCATTCTATACGTTTTAATCTCAACATATGGCTAAGTACGTTTCTGAAAGAGATATCTGAGTATATTTGAAAACGGATCAGTTTAAAACACAAGCAGCATTAGTATTGGCGTGACGTAGTCGATCTTTTTGAGCTATGAAGGAGTGGTAGCAGATGTTTTTAATTACCGTTAAGTATCATGTCATAACCACATACCCAATATTTCAAGACACTCTTACACAAACATCGAAAAAATTGCAGTATGTTGATTT
Organism: Argopecten irradians; assembly: GCF_041381155.1. Classification (NCBI taxonomy): domain Eukaryota; kingdom Metazoa; phylum Mollusca; class Bivalvia; order Pectinida; family Pectinidae; genus Argopecten; species Argopecten irradians. The sequence goes on along the minus strand of NC_091138.1, from coordinate 10,965,158 downwards.
CTGTTTTTCATTATCATTTGTTCATATATTAATGTCTTCTATTTGAAATATATTTGATATCCATCAAAAAAATAACAACACCGAAATGTGTAAATTACTAAGTAGTATGTGTAATCATATAGCTTGCCTACAATGAAATGCGGCCATGCGCGTTCATTCTTGGCACATAGAGTCGCACAAAAAGTGACGATATCGTCTTGTAGTTCGTCCATGTTCACTTTGGAAAAAGAGCGAAATTAGGTTAATTGCATCTATAAAAATAGAGTCTGTTTATAACGTCTTGTAGTACATCGACCCCCTATGTTGTAGGAATGCAGCAATGTCTGTATTAATCACGGTAAGTTGGGGGGAAGGCGGCGCAAGGCAGGTTCCTATAGCAGAGGAATAGAACACGGTAACTATATAGTTAGACATTTCTATATAAATCATAACGCTATGACAAACATAGTAACTGGTATAGTAAGACATTTCTATATAAATCATAACGCTATGACAAACACAAAATAATTATATAGTAAGACATTTCTATATAAATCATAACGCTATGACAAGCACGTAATTACTTTATAGTAAGACATTTCTATATAAATCATAACGCTATGATAAACACAAAATAACTGTATAGTAAGACATTTCTATATAAATCATAACGCTATGACAAACACAAAATAACTGTATAGTAAGACATTTCTATATAAATCATAACGCTATGAAAAACACACAGTAACTGGTATAGTAAGAAATTTATGTATAAATCATAACACTATGACAAACACAAAGTAACTGTATAAATAGATATTTCTATATAAATCATAACGCTATCATGAACACGTAATAACTGTATGTTTACACATTCCCATATAAATCATAACACTAAGGCAAACTCATAATAACTGTATAATTAGACATTTCTGTATAAATCATTACGCTATGACAAACACAAAATAACTGTATAGTTAAACATTTCCATATAAATCATAACGTTATGACAAACACACAGTAACTGGTATAGATATACATTTCTCTATGAATTATAACGCTATCATGAACATATAACAACCGTATAGTTAAACATTTATATATAAATCATAACGCTATAACAAACACGTAATAACTATAGTTATACATTTCCATATAAATCATTACGCTATGACAAATACGCAATAACTGTATAGTAAGACATAGTCATCAAATTATAACGCTATGACAAAAACACAGTAACTGTATACTTAGACATATCTACATAAATAATCACTCCTTAAAAACACACAGTAACTGTATAGTTAGATATGTCCATGTAAATCATAACTATATGACAAATACACGATAACTGTATAGTTAGACATTTTCATATAAATTTTAACGCTATGACAAACACAATGTAAATGTATAGTTAGACATTTTCATATAAATTTTAACACTTTGACAAACACAATATTCCTTCTGTGTTACAACTTTCAGACAGATCTATGTCAGGATATTCTAGGATATTTATTTTGGAATTACGAAAGATAATCCTTGGGCTGGTGTCCTAAAAATGACCAGGATGTGTTATTATGGGTATTCATTTGCTCAAAAACGACTTACGTGATCATCTTATTCGCAATATCCACTTCTTATTTCCTGCAAAATAAGATGTTTTCGGTATGCAATTGATATTATAATTTACAGTGTGCCTAGCATTTGTTTATGTTCGAAATTATTTCTTTGTTATTTTAAATATTGAAGGTAAAAATGTGTTTAGCCTTAATCGTTGTTTGAAATACTAATCACAGACAAATATGCTGTTATTGCACGTTAAAAATATATAATAGATTTGTCCTTTCGAATCATTTATGTCAACCAACTATAAAACCAGAAGCACTGTAAGGATTGTTTGAGGAAAATAAACTATATTATCTTAAGGTACCTGATATCAGCTGGACAAGAAGATATACATATAAACCATCTTGCTATTTCACCAATCTTGTTTTTTATTTATTTATTAACGTCATATTAACAGCTATGGTCATATAAGGAGGGCCTCCCATGTATGCGGTGTGTTGCGTGTATGTTGTGCGAGGTGCGTGTTTTGGAAGACTGCGGTATATTCATGTTGTGTCTTCTTGTATAGTGGAACTGTTACCCTTTTTATAGTGCTATATCATTGAAGCATGCCGCCGAAGACACCACGAAACACATCCCACCCGGTCACATTATACTGACAACAACGGGCGAACCAGTCGTCCCGATCCATGTATGCTGAGCGCTAAGCAGAAAAAGAAACTACCACTTTTATAGACTTTGGTGTGTCTCGGCCAAGGGACAGAACCCAGAGCCTTCCTCACATGGGCGATCGCTCAACCCAAGGCCAAAAGTGAGGCGGTGCCAAGGGATGCATTAGGGGGGGGAGTCAGTTAGGAAGAAGAGAAAAGATAATATCCTAAATTTAGCCGCCTTTTACGATTATGCAATAGAGACAGCAGGTACAATTCTAACGCCCCACTTGCAGGGCGATTCACCAATCTATTTTGCTCATAGTATAACCTCAAAATGATTTCTTACATTATGTAATACCAGAACGATAGAAATAGCTTTCACAAAAGTTCGATTCAAAACATATTTGTAACTATGTATAGATTATTTTTCTAATATTAGCGTTTAGTTCAATCAGCAAAATAGGAAAATACAGCATGATAAGTTGTATTGACAATTGCTAACTTAATAGTTGAAATGAAATGAATAATGGACAATTATGAGAAGCAATATAATTGACTGAAGTAATTTACACCGTACATAACAAACAAATTATAGGGAAAAATAACGCATATCCATATCATTGTAGGACGGAGAAATGTTTATAAACAGATATGTCATTGATATACAGAGATGAATTGATACCGCAGGAATACATAGTTTAAAATATGATTTAACCTATACTAGTATAATTAGACTGTACAATAGTTTTGAGTATTTTAAGAAAAAGTTCGTTGACTCTTTTTATAAATACAAGAAATTTGTTTCTTAATATTTTTGTTGAAGTGTAATAAAGATACATATTCATACACACACACACACACACTCACTCACACACAGGATTTATATATATATATATATATCTTTTTATATAAAATAAAAAAAAATAAACAATTGACTTTCTATAGTGGTCTTTGCATTTTTCTTTTACTTTTAACCAAAGCATGTTTGATGATTTCAGTGTAAAAAATTGATATCTTCAACTCAAGATAGTAATACACGGTATGTAGATTAAGATATATTCGCATTATGTCAATTATATTATGAAGTATTATAAAAAATTGAAGACAAATCGAAATACAAAACAAATTCCAACCACTGGAGCCCTCATATATTTGTGCCTGCTACTCTAATTAAGTATTATTCTGAATAGACAAAGCTAATTCTAATGACTAAGAGAGTACCTGTAGATGTGATCTTCTTATATATGAAATATATCTGTTAACACAATGTTTATTAGTTAGGACTGAAATCTGACACATATAGTCTAACATAATAAAAAAGACAATAAAGAAAATGCTTTATCAACGCTAATCACAGTTCATATTTTTATAAAACGTAAAGATAAAATCGAAATATTAAAAATTAAAGATGCTCCACCGCCGACAGAGCATAAATGGCATTCATCATTTGAATAATAATTGGCGTGTAATCGTGTATATATCTCTCTATAATCCATTTTGCCTTTGGTGCATGCGCAATCACTATTTCATTCCATATAGGATATATTGACACGGAATTTTTTCGGGATGCAATTAATTATTTTTTTTATGTTTTTAACTTAATGTAAAATTAGGAGCTCAAACTTTTCAATGATGGTAATGGTGTAAAGTGAGTAACTTTTGTAACTGAAGAAAAATACTAAATCGTCTGCTCCTGTTTTTGATAGTGAAAAAAATACTACATTTTGTCAGCGGTGGAGCATCTTTAAATAATGATAAATATTATAGACGTACAGAAACAATTTAACAATACAGACGTTTTAGTGAACTATTATGTAGAGATCGGTCATAGCTAAAATAACTTGAAAACATAATACTGTAACTCTCTTTTGTTTATACAAATGGCGCACTTTGTTTATCACTTCTCTAGAATTACAAGAACAAACAATCCATACTATAATATAATTGTGGCATTCAACGTAATCATGCAGATTAGTGCTATGACATTTAACAAGAGGGATTAGGATAGATAGAATAAATTTCGTCTAAAGCGGTGTGTTTACTTATACAAACAGGAGGGAAACAGCAGGGAACATTATTTACGCAAAATATTTCCTCATACGAAAAGGAAATATTTTGCGTAAATAATGTACCCTGCTAAATGTGTAAATCTGGTGTATAAAACGACAAACATACATCTAACAACTAGATAAAATAGCATTTGAACTTAAGTGTTCATTTTAAAATGCATATGCCGATAAAACAAGATTTCTTAATGAGTGTCCTTACGCCACCAAAACCACAGGTCTGAAAGATATATAGATGTTTAGCTTGTATAGAGGGAGTAGAGACACTAAACAGTAATCATGTCTTTTTCTTCGTAAATTTTTTTTCTATAAATGTTTATTATATATTTTAAATAAATTTAAATCTAAATGAAAAGATAAATGTATTCATTATTATGAAAAAAACTAGAATTCCAAATGAAATGCTTTAATAAAAATATAGAACCGAATGTCAAATAAATTTCCCTTTAGTGGATAAAAGAGTGAATAACAAATATATATTTGTATAATATTTAATTTCTATTTATTATCACTAACTGTTAATGTTTGCAATACTATCAATGTTTGATTGGCATGGATACGTATTTTATAAGGAAAAAACACGGATGTACGAATGTAGGTAAAAGTAGAAGAGTCAATATAAAAAAAAACTAACCCTGATCAATTTCACAGAGCAAACATATTTTGTACGGGTTTTCAGGGTTATACTTGTAATCAAATATATAGTATATTAAGTTTGCTGTTGATGAAAGTATATTACTTTCCATAGCTGACATATTTCATTATAATATATAGAAACATTTCTTTTGTTATCAAATTGTCTGCTACATTATTTTCGTTTTCACAGGATATTTAAATAATCATTATCTTTAACAGATTACGTAAATGTGGCATGCGTAAAACGTGACATCTGTCTGAATGTTGTAACACAGAAGGAAAATCTTAAAACTTAATAAACTTTGATTTATATATTCTGAAAACAAATGAATTTCTATTTGTTTTCTTAAAACTTATTCTAGGATTTCTGTTCATTCTGCAAATAAAACTGTAAAACAAATTTGAAAATTTGTGGATTCCTTTATTAACTCACCTACTGTCACTCCCTAAACTATTCAAGATACTAATTACATGTCAATTTCCAAAATTACGATTCTCTTGATTTTCCAATGGATTATTTTTCCAAATCAATACGAAACGTCGACGCCTCTATTATGACGTCATGTAACGTGGGGTTTTTCGCGGAAGTTTTTCTTCATACCATATGAAGAAAAACAATCTGCCAATCAGAAAGTCAGATGTCGTATGGAAACAAATGAAAATTAGTTATAATGCTGTAACAAAAACTCATTTCCCATTCAACGATTTCAAACATCTACAAATACGCAATTCTATACTTCAAGTAAAACTGACAATGTATATTTTTATTGTATATGAAAATAGAACAAAGGAATGTGTTATAAAAACATATTTATGTAAAGATTTGGATTTCTGAACATTGACCCTAGTAGAGTGTCTAGAGTATTGATGAAATTGTGAAAATGGAAAATATTCCGGAAAAGCCACAGTTTTAACAATTTCTATACACACATTGAAGGTCAATTGAAATAAGCTAGAATGTCTATTACAGAGCAAACACATAAGCTAGAACTTGTCGTTATTACGTACAAATATGTGTCAATTCTAAATTGGTTTTTATACAAAACCTTAACTCAATATTATTTTGAATGATGTATGAAGATTATTATGTGAATATTGTCAGAATCTTCGTAGTGGAGCACTAAAACATTCCAGGCCATTGTTTCCATAATCTGATAAAATTAAACGATGCCAGATGTGTACTGTATTTAACTTCAGTTTTGATTTAGGATATTGATAAGTTCACTTCGTCGGTTGCGAATCTTGAAGTTCATATCAAACGACACAATTGAGTTCAATGGGTTACTAATTAATACTTCCCTCGCCCTTGTGCATTTTCAGCAGACAACAGTAATATTTCATATTCGGTTTTTTTGTAAATTTTTTACTGTAACAATAACCTGCTTAATTGCTTGTGTTTATCAGTTATATTTTTAACGTTGATCACATTGATCAACTCGCAGTTGTCAAATTTATGACCAAAGTAACCGCTGGAGAAAAACATTCATTTAGATCATCAGCTGCCAGACCGACTTGTTAAGTGAATGGTTGTATTCCTCATATCATACATATAGTGTATTCCTGATTTCAAGTTACCGACGTTCCGTAGATATATTCGTCTGCAAAATACCAAACGATAGTACACTTGATATTCCATGTACGTCGATTCTTTACCTGTCACCAAAATTGTATTCCTATACATTGACCTTGCACTAACGTTTGATAACCATAGAGAGTCTCTACTAGTTTAAACCTATTTTATTTGTATCAAATATATAGTAGTATCTTTATTCACATAATGTTAATCTTCAGTCCGATTTAATAATAAACCCCACATAAGATTAAACACATTAAGTTTGCCATTGCACAGGTAGGAGAATCTTTCAGAATTATAATACTTTGTAATTCTTAATAAATTTCTTAACACTTTCAATAAACAACACACTGTCTTTTACACGCTAAATGTAGTACTTAACGATCAGTATTACAGTGTTTTGTGCTTGGTATTGTTTACCGCGCTGTGCAACTTATTTAAAAGCCATCTCCCAATATAATTTAATAAAAGTGCAATAGCAAACAGAAATAAGATGACAATATATTTACATATGTATAATTTGAAGAGGGAGAGATAGATGGAGAAGGAAGGATGAAGTGGACAACAGGAACGGTAAGACATACAGATGGGAGGGGGGAGAGAGAGTTTCCTTTACATTTTGTAAAATTTGATTTACTAATGACAATATTCTCCGATGCTGAAACAGAAGATTTAAAAGTATTTACTTACATTTAAAAGGGAGGAATGATTGTGTCGTCCAAATAACACTACTGCTGATCACAATTAGTTATATGTCTATATCAAATAATATATATTATATCATCAGTCAATACCTTGTCATCCTTTGTTAAATTGTGTTTCTTTGATATGTTATGTTATATTATTATACATAAGTTCGATCCAGAAAGCATCCCACAAAATGGTGTAGTTCTATCTGTCATCATCAATACATGTAGCATTCGCATGATTGTTTTTTAACTAGATAAATTTTAATGTTTGCTGTAATAGCATTATTCTGCTTTGACATGCTGCCATGTTTATTAATGTATGTGTATTAGAGTCACTAGGATGGGCTTTATTATATGCACCACGATTTATCTGATACAACAACATACAACGCACAAAATGTTTTATTATGAATGCAACTCTTGTGGTCTGACTGTAAGTGTTTTACTCACGTTAAAGTTTAGTGACTGCAAATTCATTAAAATATCTTCCTTCCAATCGCAAATTATCGGCTACATGGTATATTTTACTGTTAATATTTCATCTATTACATTTACTTAGCCTAGTTATGTTAGATTGTTAACTCAAAAGCAGGAAGCTTGGGACATAGAAACAAAGCTTAAAAATATTTTTTTTTAAATAACGATGATAAAACAAATCATTTTAGCCTATTAAACAAGAGCTTCATTGCATGCAACCACTCTCTAATCTCGACAAACGCGAAAACTGAAAACATTTGATATTGTTCACGGAGATATTGTTATTTTTGAACATATTCCATTTCTGATGTGTAAAATATTAAATATAAAATATTCAAATCATTAAGACAATATATATATATATATATATATGTATTATCGTTGTGCATCGTTTGCCTGCGACCTAAAAGAGAAAGAAATTCAATGACGAGAAAGGTCAAAGCCGATGTAGGAATACAGCGCCGCACCCATGTACTAGCTGCTGTTATCATCTGTACTTTCGTAATACGTATTTCATCAGATAAAGGGATATCACGTCAAGAACAATTATCGTCCTAGCACACACAGAGATGTCTTATGGTCCATCGGCCAAGCTGTTCTAATTATGCACCAGAAAACGTAACAATTATAATGGGATAAATCCTTACAGTCCTGTGTGTTATATATAAACTACGTTTAGCTGCCGAATATCGGTCTAATTATTCTGTCTCTAGGCCCAGATAAAATGTTACTATAATCGGTATGTTTCTTCCTCTTCCTAGATCAATAGATGTGTTAACATAAAGCTGTACCGCGCTTTCACACCTCGTAACCGGCTGGAATAAAAACTCTTTTATCAATCCAGCCTTAATGTATCTCGGTTATCAAGCAATATTGCTATTAATAGTGAATTGCACAGCGACCAGAAGACGGCTTCACCAGCCCCAGCTAACAAGAAAAATAGCCTACGTCGCAGTGTTTATGTCTCTGTCGTTTTATCGGCCTTTTATTCATCGCCAACGGAAAAATGTTAATTTTTACCGATATTCTAATTTTTGTCTCTACATCGGTAGTACACTTTATCCAGTGATTAGACAAATAACATGCCATCTTTAAATGTTTATTATGACGTCCTGTTATATAAAGGTTATTCACATTCCACTCTATACATTATTAACACTGTCTAGAAATCGAACGCGTGCTTGTTTATCTGTGGTGAACATGAGTGTTGTGATGATATTCCAAGATGTTGAGCCATATTTCCCTGTTACGCTCATGTTAGTGCTGATAAATACAAGACCAGACTCTTAATTACCTTAAATTTCGTGTTAAACATAAAACAAATTGAAATGTTACATGGAATCTACTTCTTGCTTTCTATTGTAAAGAGATATAGGACACGAATCTACATTATCCATAGCGTTCTATCCACACATCATCTATGTTATGGCTCTCAGGTGTAAAGTATATTGATATTAGCATCTGTCAAGTTCTGTTTGATCTCTTAGACGCCAGTCTAAGAAAACCTTTACATTGATTGACCTGTCATTTCTTCCTAGTCAAACACGCAGTTTGTTGTCCCAATGACCAATATACCATTAACAACGTTTTCAGCGATTACTTTCTTTGTCCTTTCAACAGTTTCTATATCCAATTAATGGGCAAGGAAAAGGTTGGAGGTCTTCGTGATCTGTAAGCATTAACAGCTAATTATTTATATGTGATGATATAAGTGACCTGTGGGTATTATCACAACACTATTGTGTCACATTCCAGGTAACAAGCCAAACAGAAAAGTCCTTAGTTCATGGAAAAAACGTGAAAAAAGCTTCATTGTTTTACATAATCATAATACATAAATACTTTAACTTCATGGAACGAAACGAGACCCAATTTTTGAATACATGTACATGTAATCTATAATAGGTTCACAAACTATCCGTTGTCATTGAATGGAACTTTTGGTACGTGATTAAATCAATCCAAGGATTAAGAATACATTGTTATGCTATGATATTTTACACCAAATATGAGTGTAAGATGATCATCAATCGCTTAGAAACAAGACTGAACTATATTATTTGTTTAAATATTCGTTATCATCATTACTACAAATGATCATATTATTTTCGTCTGTTTAAGCAAGGATATGTCATGTACTAGCGAAGACAACACCCTTCGGTTAATAGCTGCTCAAGTGATCTTGTATACTTAAAAACCTCAAAATTTACAATTCATAAGCCAAATATAGCTGAATATTGATGGATTTTAAAAGTCTAATTTAAAAATGTCTGTACTTTGTGCTAATATGCGAAAATTTAATAAACAGATCGGAACCTTTCAACAATTGCCTTAGTCCATAGTCGTGATCAACAAATTGCCCATGTTGTGAGACGCTTATCTTTTCTTTTCGACAAACGTAATTGCTAAAATGTTGATAATATTGATAATCGAACAGCACATGGTTTGATGTTAACGATTTCTTACAATGAATTATATTTCAGCCAACAAGATTCGATAATATGTTTGAATACGTCATAAGGTAAACTATTTAACGCATTACATTCATCAACTTTTATGTATATTTTTTAATATAATATGAAAAATAATAATTAAAATAAATAATATACTTTTGATGCTAAAAATTGTTAAAGAAGTTAGTGTTCAATGCATCGAAATATTTCATATTTGGTTTTAAATTGTCTAAGGTTATCTTCAGCTACGGCAAAACTCCCATTCTCTTTACATCGTCTTTATTGTTCAATTATTTTGAGATATCGCTGATGAACCTTGCATTAGAAATACAATGTAGTTCCAAAGATAACGCTATGTTATAATTTCTAAACCAATGGATTAGGTTAGGTGATGAATACTTGAAATCACATTAGACACGACAGTGTCGAACTTTTTTTGCTTACATAAATAAAAGACATTGTCCTCATGGAGCTATCTCTTCGGGTTGACTCACAGATGTGATAAACTTCTAGGATGTCACAACAAGGATATGATCTGGTAAGTCAACAGATAATTCGAGATTACCAGAATTGACAGAATCCACACGATAAGCCTAATAATGACAACATATATTCTTGAGAACTCACATCTTTCAGACACAATAATTAAAGTTTAAAATAGAAAATAGAGGTTACGCAAAGCTCGTGTCTTTTGTAATTTTAAAAAATAACTTACGAGTGAGTGTGGAATAAATTCCATATTCAACAAGCACGAGTATCGTGACCTGTTTCTACCACAATCATATTCCTTTTAGCCGATAGGAATACGGTAACGTGTGTTTAACGAAATATGCAAATAAGGTGTAGTAATATTTTCATCAGCAGAAAGACACTAATAAGTATTCAAAAATCAAGGCTTGATAAAGAAGCAATTGATATCTAATTCTTTTAATTCGGAGCATCTTTAGGGTTAAATGATACCCATTTAACGTCTTATTGAGTTCAAATCTTCATAATTGCTTCCAGAAAATAAAATTCAACGTCAGACTGCATGTATACATGTAAAAGCATTCGCACGACACGGCGAATTCTATTTCCCGCCAGATAATCATCAAGCCATCTACAATCAAGATCAAGTCCGTTTCAGACTCGCTAAATCAACGATGCTCACCAGTTAAATTATTGTCCGTCATTTTGTAGTAAGTAAGTTCAATTTTGCACCATGCATGAAAACATCATGTATTTTGATAAAAGGACCACGACGCATACGGTTTCCAACAGCAGTTTTGTACGTCAAGCGGCGATCACAACATAGCATGACGTCATTTGATTATCTATGACGTTGACAAATAATGACGTGACATCATGGAAAGAGAAGTTCGGTCAAAGTTCACCGTATCATCCAATCAGAATGCGTACAGAGTTTATACCACGTGTGTTAAAAATTGTTAATCACCAGCTGCATCGTTTATTTGAGACCGTGAGAGTTGAATAACACCGCCTATTGTGGTAGAAACATGGTTATATTTCGTCTTATATCGCTTTTATCTACCAATAACTTTCGGAAGGACGCTATTTTTGTATGATTGAAATAATTCCTATCCGAAACATATGATTTGGCAAATATAGCAATGACTCTGTAAATCCTATAAAGATACATGTATGTATGAACATTTATGCTTGATTAGTCACTGCAAACGCTTTGCCTGAACTAATCATAAATAAGACTGTCATAAGTTTCATTATTTACGATGAGTATATAGGTGTATGTTGTACGTACCTTGTTATTTGTATACAAAAAGCCATGTCGGTAAGAGATAGGATGTCGAGACGAATCACCGTTGTATGCATAGCGTCTACACGTGTAATGCTCGCTAGTATACGTACAGAAATACATATATTTAGTACCAGTGTAAGGGTCCGGGATAGTCGACTCACTATAGTATGCGAGGTATTAACTTAGTAATGTTATGTTAAAACAGCATCATCTTTGCCACGCTGTGCCTTTCCGGCTGCTTTTAAATCCCTGGAAAGAAGAAATCGATGATCACATGATGTCATAGGACTTGTGTAGCCATTCCACAGTATAGGCATTGGTTAGCCATTGAGTACCGTCTCATTGGATGGGTAGGGAGCGATGTCACAATCTCAGACTTGTGTCTAGTCTTTAATTCTATGACCAATTAAAATTCTGCCATCACGACATTATTGATCACAAGTAACGATCATTACACCACAATCATAATCCCTGCAGTGTCCTCTCTTCTACCAACATCTCAATACAAACATCCATGGTAATTAGAATCACTGTCCTCCAGTTGTTTACATATACATTGTATATAGCATATCTTGTTACACTATAACTGAAACTGTAACTGAAGCTTGAGACTATTTTACCGCATTCTGTGTTATAGAGGATCTTGCTACATAATAGATCTAACACTGCCCTATGGTTCACGAATCGATACAAGCTATATTGACACGGTATGACACTATGCACCAACGTCGGACGACTGGCTGTTTCTTCTGCCCGGTGGAATCACTTTGTGTGCACCTTTTGTGTTTTATAATTAGAATGTAGATGCCTTTTAGACAGACAAGTGTAACGCTTTGTAGACATAAGGTAACAGACATGGATTGTTTGTCCACAAAGATAGACAAAACACGTTATCACGATGCCTGTGTTGTTCATTAGCTTAAATGGTTATATGGTACATGTAGATAGTGGTTTTGTATGCAACAAGTTTGAAGATCAAAACGTGAGTAGGCCGGATGTTCTATCGTCCATCACTAGCATACTCCAGTTTTACATTCTTCGTATACTTCCTGTCATAACAACCATTATGGAGCAATCTTTCATTCCTTTTGATATGTTGGTCAATATCCAGATTGATGAAGACGTTTGATTATGAGGAACTCTTGTCGGAGATGGGAAAGTTTCAGTTATAGGATCATCAGAAAGTGAGACGAATCGTTCATGTGGTACATATCATGAACATCACGTCTTATATCATTACAAATAACAAGCGAAATTCTTATCCCGTTTCCTGTTAAAGTAAAATTGCTGAGTGAATTTGCGATCCGAATTTTGGTCCTATTGTTGCTGCAAATTTTGCTGAATATCTTTTAATCATGTATAATGAGAAGATATTCAGTACAATTTCCAATAAAAATAGGACCCAAATGCGGCTCGCAAATTCACTCCGCAAAATATGCTTTGCCAGGATAATTTACTTTGACAAAATAATGTGTTATAAGCATTTAATCCATTTCCTTCCTCATTTTCATTTTTTTTTTTACTTTTTACTAAAATATATCTTCTCTGAGATTTTCATTGACAACAGACCTGGCAACATTTGTTGTTGCAAGACGCACAAACATCAGAGACAAAATTATTCAATCAAACACAAATACGAACAAACACATGATACTATCCTGGATAACATTATTTTCGTTCTATATAGTATATAGAGTATTTAGAGAATTTATCAAGATGGACAATTTAGCATCTATGCATTCCCTATTCTTCACATATCGCTGTTGCTGCATCGGCCATTGTGCCGAGTGTCCCTACCATTTGCGTACAGATAAGTTGGTAACTGATTTATTGAAATATTTCTATCGATTTCTTTGGGACACTGTGCCTACCTGATATATTGTGGGATATTTCTGACTGTTTATATACTGGAACATTAATGTCCATCTAAACTATCCTAGGGCATTACAGAATCAAAATGTTATTCACTATCTCAGAAAAGCAATCCTTAATTATTGGTGAATATATGTATTTGTACGGGTTGCATTCCGTTGACTTTTATGCATGCTTATGCACTTTAAGTAGTCTTTCGGGGTTTGTTGGTGGTTTTTTTGTAAGTCCACACATACGAATTGGAACATGTGGGCATATCTTAGAGACCTATAGGGAAGCTCTGCTTTGGAACATAAGTGTCTGTCGAAATTCTGGAACACATTAGGAAATTGGTTTATTGGTCTCAGTCTTCTAGGCTCACTGGGTGTAATTCGTACGTCAGGGTTAGAGGCTTTGAACCACAATTCTATTAATCCAGTCGATATAAACGACTGGGCGATTCTAAATAGAAATTAACTAGGAAACAATCCGAAGACGGGGCAAAAAACCATCGGACAAAACCAGACACATCAATACGATGTCGGATGGGAAGGCATTTCTAAAGGGTTGGCAATTTGTCTAGCTGTCTAGCTATGTATCCTGGGCCAGTAACTACATGAAGGCCAGCATTGGCACTGGAGCCAAGGATCAAAACATGTAGATGTAATATAACAGATTTGCGTTACGAGCAGAAATTCGATTACCTATATGTTTTGTTAGGTAAATCAGGTATCTAGCTGCATCATGTAATTCATGTCTGGCTTACAACTGGCTGACACATGCACGTTCTGCTAGTACTTATTGGTGGATGGCTACCGTATTTATACTGTAAATACTCATTGTGTATCTGCATATTGTATTGTCATTATAAGCACTAATTGTTAATTAACTTAACATATACTTTACTACATGGAATTGTATCAGTAATTGTGTTTCTTCAGCTTTTATATATGTACAATAATATATATGTAAAGCTTTTCATTGATCACTCATTTGTGATTTTTTGTGGTTGTTTTTATAATGTTAATATGAAAATTCGAAAAACTAACTTAAAGATAACAGACATGTCTTCAATTTGATGTGGCCAAGTGGTTTTGGAGTCCATCTATTGGTTGGTTTTATATTAAGATTTAAATTTCAACCTCTACTCGAGATCTCAAATTTGTAACGGGTATTCGTCCCTAGCCATCTACCCCTTGGTATGGATCTAAATCCAACTACATGAAGGACATGCTATGAATACATGCATGTTTATAATCAAACATCTCTCAAATATTATCCATAACCTGATAGCCCCAATTTAAAAAAAAAAAAAATTTTTGATTTTTATTTTTCACAGGTTTTCAATATGTAAAAGTTACATCAGACATCAGCACACAAATCATTCATCATCTTCATTCACTCATTCATCATCATAATCATCATCATCATACAAATACTCACTCAATATACAACGTCATTCAGTAATCATCATATCCCACAGTAGCAAATTATATTTGATTACCATTATCACACTCAATAAACAGCATCACTATAATTACAGCTTTGCACACTAACATCATCATTACCATGATCATCATCATTGTCAAAAATATCCTCAATACATGTATTTTAATATCATGATCAATAACTATTATATTTTGATATCATAATCAATGTCATCACATATCCTCTCATTATCAAACATAACATTATATATGATATCATCACCAACATCGACATCATCCATAAAAAGGATAATTGAACAAGGTTATCACTGTACATTTTACATGTAAGCATCCAAATTGATCTGAATGCGTTATATTTTTAAAAACATTTTTAATTGATTTGTGTACAAACAGAAGAAACATATCATTTACTAAAGAGAGACAGACAGACAGAGACAGATAGAAAGACATGTAGACAGACAGACAGTACTGTTAATTCATAATAACAACACTTTATATCATATGTATATGATATTATGTCCATGTATTAGTTGATACCAATGGGACAGCACTTATATAGGCTATGCCATATGTTAAATCCTTTTTCCTATTCTTTTTTAAAAATACAAGTTATTGATATTGAAATTGAACTAGATGAATGACGGTTTCCTGATACCGATATAATTCAATTTCTTTCATACCTACGGGTACACTAATGCCGCCTGAGGCTGTATTGCATGGCTATGCATGCAATAAAGCCTCGTAACATCACGGCGTCAACAAAATTTATATTTAATCGGTAAAAATTTTACAAACTTGACTGGTTTTACTATAAAAGATGCAAACAACGGAATTTTTGTTGAAAATATACGTAATTTTTCATGTGTGAAAAATTGACTTTCAGTCGTGGATTTCAGCGAATTTATTTTAACATGGCGGGATATTATAGTGGTAAAATTGCGATAAAACGTCGAGGTATGAAAGAAAAGTACTCTTTCATAAGTGGATATGAAGGATAGGGATATTCTACCCTCGGGATCACAAAATGTTGCAAAACCCTCGACAAGCCTCGGGTTTTACTACATTTTGTGACAATCGGGTAGAGTATCTCTATCCTTCATATCCACATATGAAAGAGTCTTATAATGTTGCTCCACCCCCTTTGTGTCGTAGGTTCGGTTGAAGTACCGTAACATTGGTTCGGTGTACCATTTTGTAACTGCTTGTGTGAAGTAATATTGGGTAATAAACATGGCGGACCACTGAACTGTTGTTGTCTGATGTGTAGGAACACAATACGTCCACACTGACAGTAGAACACTAAACATGGTGTCAGAATGGTTTTCGATGGTAAGGTGAGTGACACTACTATCGTAAAAATCGATCGTGAGCCCAGGAAGATAATCGACATGGAGGCGCGGAGCGTTGTAAACATGAGTTGCCCAGGCCATGCAGTTCCCGCCAAATTTCATCGAGGACTATGAGGCCGGACAACGTGTATAAACTTTGAATCTATATAAACTTTTTGTGAAAACAAACTTGTTTTAAGATGTCAATGGTTAATCAAAACGTTGGTGGAAGCGCCGGGGCTCCACAAGGTACTGAAGGTGGTGCAAGTTAAGTCCAATCGTCGTTAATTCATGTCCCGTCAACCTTACTTTTCCAACAAAACTAGAAATGAAGGGTAATTTATCTGTGAACTGGAAGAATTTTCAGCAACTATGAAGTTGCCACAGGACTCATAAACAAATCAAAGAAGCTACATTATTAACATGTATAGGTGCTGAAGCACTCCAAGTCTATGATGGTCTAACATTTGAATCCGCAGAAGATAAAGATGACATTGAAAAGGTGTTAAAGAAATTTGAAGACATCTGTGTTGGTCAAACAAATGACATCTATGAAAGATACATGTTCAACAAAAGGGAGCAAGGTAAACATGAGTCTATTGATGAATATGTCGCCGCACTCTGATCCCTTGCTAAAACCTGCAAGTACGATACGCTTGAGGTTGAAATGATACGAGACTGAATCGTAATAGGTCTTGAAAACAACGGTACTAGAAAGAAACTACTCCAAGAGAGAAAACTGCACCTAAAAAAGTGTATTGACATTTGCCGGACTAATGAAAAGATTACTGTCCAAATGAAAGAAATTAACGAGGAAGTCCATTATATGAAGCGTAAAAACAACTCCACATAAATCTGAACAGAAATATGACCGATCCAGCGACGCGACGTGTAATTCGTGTGGTCCAAAACACGACAGAAAGAAGTAAAGTCGCCCTGCATATGGACGTAAATGCCGAAAATGTGGTGATAAGGGACATTTTGAGGTAAAATGTAAAGGCGAGCGTAAGCCTGAACGTCCAAGAAAACACAGCTAATGTCCTACCAGCCCGCGTGTATGCACGTGCATGTCATGATCGTCAATTTAAGAAATTGAAAAGCTATAACAGAAAGCTATAGATGTTCAATAAAACCACAACTAAACCAGTTGGAATGAGAACATTGGAAACCATCAATCCGAGAACAAGAGAGAAATATATGGTTGAATATGTGATCGTACAGGGAGATGTTCACCCTATCCTAGGGTCAGCTGACACACAGGAAATGGATTTGATCAGAATTCAATCCCAAAACATACAAGAGAGAAATGTGGGTGATGATGTCGTAAACCTGGTCGATACGAAGGAAATAAGTATCAGTGACATTGATAAAACAGGTGTTTGAAGGTGAAGGTTGTTTGCCAGGAGAACTTCATTTAGAAATTGATGAAACTGTTAAACCGTCGAAAATACCGGTGAGAAAACTGCCTGTAGCAACAAAACCAAAGGTCAAGGACGAATTAGACCGTTTGGTGAAAAAGGACGTGCTCAAACGTGTCACAGTTCCGACAGATTGGATTTTGTCGTTAGTCGTTGTTACAAAACCGTCAGGAAAAATCAGATTGTGTATAGACCCTTAACCGTTAAACAATGCGCTCAAACGAAATGACTACTCGATGCAAGTATTGGATGATGTGTTGCCAGACTTAGCTAACGCCAAGGTATTCACTGTTGCAGATGCAAAAAAAACGGCTTCTGGCATGTTAAACTCGATGAAGCGAGTAGTTTGTTAACAACGTTTGGGACCCCTTTCGGAAGATTTCGTTGCAACAAAATGCCCTTTGGCATATCGGTGGCACGCGAGGAATTCCAGCGAAGAATCGATGAGTGTTTGGAAGGTTTGACTGGTGTCACGGCCATACAATATAAATTATTGATATACGGTTCAGGAGAGATGGATGAAGACGCGTTGACAGATCATGAGATCAACTTGAAAGCGTTCATCCAAAGGTGTAACGAGCAGAATCTTAAGCTCAACAGAGACAAACTGGAGTTAAGACTATCGCGAGTAGCGTATATGGGACACATAATCTCGAGAGAAGGTTTACAAATCGACCCCGAAAAAACGCGAGCGATTAAAGAAATGCCCAAACCAGCAAACAAAGGGGATGTGCAAAGATTGCTGGGAATGACGAACTATGTCCAGAAATTCACTCCAAACATGTCCGAAATCACAACACCTCTACGACAATTAATCAGAAATGATACCGAGTTTGTATGGGATTGTGAACATGACACAGCATTCGAAAAAGTGAAAAACGCACTAACAGCAGCTCCAGTGTTAAAATTCTTTGATCCGTCAAAGGATACCGTCTTACAATGCGACGCGTCTCAGACAGTGTTAGGTGCATGTCTAATGCAGGATGGACACCCGATATGTTATGCTTCGAGGTCCTTGACCAAGACGGAAGAGCGGTATGCTCAAATCGAGAAGGAACTGTTGGCTGTGGTGTTCGGAGTAGAGAGGTTTGAGACATATATCTATGGACGTAAAGTGTCAGTAGAATCGGACCATAAGCCGCTCCAGAGAATGTTACTTCGGTTGCAGAAATTCAACATTGAAATTCAGTACAGACCGGGTCCGACAATGTTCATGACCGACGCGCTCAGTAGAGCATATCTCAAGGAAAACAATGAAAATCGGTCTGAAACCGAGCGCGAGACTGAATACATCAATGTGATACTACCGATTACAGAGTCGAGATACGACAGGCTGCAAGCCGCTACAGAATCCAACGAGGTACTCAGGCAACTCAAAACGGTAATTCCTCAAGGATGGCCGGACACTAAAGATACCCTCAATAACAAGCTTCATGTCTGCTTTACATTCCGCGATGAACTTGCCGTTCAGAATGGTCTAGTTTTCAAAGGTGACCGAGTAGTTGTGCCGGAGATTGAAAGAGAAAATATCATTGAGGCAGCACACTCGCACTTAGGAATACAGGGATGCATTCGGAGAATGAGAGAATCTTTGTATTGGCCAGAAATGTATAAAGACGAGGAGAACTTTGTCAGTACCGAAAGAACCGTTAATAAGCCATTAGGTACCTGACAGACCTTGGTCAAAGATACGTTGTGATCTCTTTGACCTAAATCAGAAAGCCTACTTAGTGACAGTAGACTATTTTTCCGATTACTTCGAGATAGACAGGTTGTTCGACAGAACTTGTAAAGAGGTAATTGGAAAATTATAGGCGCACTTCGCGAGACATAGGATACCAGATGTTATCTTTTCCGACAACGGACCGCCGTTCCAGAGTCATGAATTTGACAAATTTGCTGGAAGCTACGATTTTTAGCAAGTTACTAGCTCACCGAGAACCCACAGTCAAACAGAAAAGTTTAAAATGCGGTAAAAACGTCTAAAAGAATCATGGAGAAATCTATCCGTGACGCATTTCTAGCTCTGCTAGACTGGAGAAATACGCCACGCGAAGGAGTGAACTATTCACCGTCACAACGTCTATTCGGTCGAAGGACAAAAACTTTGTTACCAACATCAACGAAATTGTTAGAACCACAGTCGTTGAATTCAAAGGACGTAGAAGACAAAATAACACAAAGGAAAGAAAAACAACAGAATAACTACAATCATGGTGTGAAAGAACTAGGTATTCTGAAAGGAGGAGATGTGGTTAGGATAAAACCAGTGGGTAAATCTAAGCTATGGACAAAAGCCGTAGTTACAGACCAAACCGACATAAGGTCATATAACGTAAGAACAGAGGATGGAAGGGAATACAGACGTAATCGTCGCCACTGGAGAAAGACGCAGGAAAAATGGAAGCCTGTTGGTACACCAGTTATTCTAGGTTCAGATACTGATAGTTCAAAACCAGTTGTTGAAACTCCATAAGAAAGTGTAAATGCCACACCAGAAAACAAATGGAACTGGTTACACGAGAGACACGAGACACTTCTCTAAAACCATCACAAATCCCTGTGAGAGTTCCTAGTCCGACCCCAAGTACACCGGTGACGACGAGTTGGAAGAGAAACAGAAACATCTGCGAGATTTCGTGTGCCAGTTCAGTGTGCATTAATTTATATGTGCTTTTAGTCATGTTTGACAAGTTCGAAGGGTTTTCGAGTTAAATCAGTTAATTGATATTAGTTAAAAGTGTTTACAGACTTTAAAGTGGACATGGCCAATTGAGAACTGAAATATTATTTGAGAAATAATAATGTTAACGTTTAAATATGTAATTGCTTAGAAATTTATTCGAACAATAATAAATACATTTAGTTTCATCCATAGTGAAGAAAGTTAAGCACACATGGACTTAATTACATATTGATAAAGTTTATTTTATTCCCCATATCATATCTATGGATAGCTAAATATAATATCTAAAGAAAGGGGGATGTGTCGTAGGTTCGTTTGAAGCACCGTAACATTGGTTCGGTTTACCGTTTTGAAGCTGCTTGTGTGAAGTAATATTGGGTAATAAATATGGTGAACTACTGAACTGTTATTGTCTGATGTGTAGGAACACAATACGTCCACACTGACAGTAGAACACGAAACACGCTCTTCAATGACTTCATCTGGTCCATCCGCCTTAAATCCCTGACATGAAAACCTTTTAATGTAACCTTCCAAAGACATGAAAAGCCTCAATTTGTCAAACTTACAATCTTCAGATTTTCTCTCCGTTACAATATTTCCCCAACAACATAAACGTCTCAAATATTCTAAAATAAATGTTAAGTTAAACCTTATACTGATAACTCTTTTTACGCCAGCTTGGCAATCAATTGTATTTCAATGCATTAATTCTAAAAGCCTTTCGTAAGCCCATCTCAAATGCGGCTTTGCAATTCCTTGACTGTGTGAATCCGATTGTCAACAGGAAATACTACTTAGCCAGCAGATTATGCATAAATTGATATGCATATAAATACGTCTTCTGTTTAGGGTGTATGTCACCTATCATAAAAGTTTATGACTGTAAATGGCACTATTAGCATGAAGCAGAATATTTATTTAGGCTAATCACACACCAGAAAGGTCCATCGACATACATTTGCAGATAAAAGAGTTAAGTATTTTACAAGCGTGACATAACTTCACTGATATGTGTTGTATAATGTTGTTATAGTTATTTCATTGTATGTTTTGAAAATTTTGCAATTTCGATTAATCAGTGGATCATTCTGGTACTGTTATTAATTAAATCTGTACATATCTGGTATCCATTTTAGTTAGAAATTAATAGTAATTTTGATAATATTGTATTTGACATAAATGTTGTAATTTCAATAGGCCTATCCCAGAATTCTTCAATTTCATTTTGAAATTTATTTTCCATAATAATCTAACATTTCATTTGTTATATCACATATATGTATTACTATTGATTCTCAATGATATAACAAGGACATAGTCATTCATATCCCCCGCCAATGGAGATATCAAAGCTGAAGTAAGTTTGATTGTGGAGACTTATGTGTATGAAAAAAAAACAGGAAAAGGAAGTTGAGCTAAAGAAAGATGGAGTATAATTTAAGTAGAGCGGGGCTGCAATTGTTGAATCAGGTATACAACCTTGACATTTATATTAAACTACATACACAAAGATGGGTGGAGTTTTGCAAAGTAACATTTACCAATTACCATGATATTTTCAGCAATGTTTCCATGGTAACGGAAAAAGTACAAAAAATGAAAACCTAAAAATAGCAAAAGGTACTACTAGACCATAAGACCAATGTGTCTATGAAGTTTCGTGGAAATATCTCTTCTGGTTTTAGAGTTATGCTCCGGAAACCATTCGTACGGACGGACGGACAGACGGACGGACGGAGGGACGGACGGACGGAACCCATTTGTATATCCCCGCCAACTTCGTTGGGCGGGGGATAACAAGAAGGATTAAGTTAAGTGACCCCACAACATTGTGCATGGCAGTCTGATGTAACAGTGATCTACACACAAACATATCAATAATTTGATGATAATGCGGGCAAATCATGTATTTCTATCTTGTCTACTCAGAAAAGAACTTAAAGATCATGATATTTCAATAACATAGTTACAGTTACTTTTTAAAAGTAGGTTAAATATGGTAGAAATATTCAAGTCAATTTATTTTTCTCTATTTGTTTCATTTCCTATTCTTTGATGTTTTGGTACTAAAATATCATTAAGTATTTGGTATTAACGTTTCCTTCTACTTCTTTATCCAATACCTACCCAGAGTTTGGAGATTGAGCAGCAGGAAGATAAATATTCTCAAAGAAGTGTGTTGAAGCTTTGTCCCATAGTCGCTGCGTAAAGGCATCTTCCCTGTGATCAACATACAAATAATATTTTATCATTCGTGACATCCGCATATTGACACACTGATAATTATTCTATATAATCAATTGTAGTGTTAAGGGACAATTTGTTGTAAACACACAGTTGGTTTGCTGCAAAATGAAAAAAAAGAAAAATTGAATTGATTGAAATGAAGAATTCATGGGTGAAAGTATCAGAATTATTTTTTTTATTACAGAAATAGCTGTGGCTAAATATTCACAAATATTAAATTTGGTATCAATAATGAATACTTGATAAATAAATGCAAATATAAAGTCTAATATCATATCAATCTCAATTTTATATGTCATACTATTTATCAACTGCACGACTTAATGACAGTTTATTTTTCTCCCCAATAAAGTCCCTTTAAAATTCAGGTGAAAAATTCATAAACAAACGAGGCAAACTGGATATTAAGAAATCATCATGTGATTTAATATCTTATTATGATGTCCCTATGAAATAATGAACACTCCTTGTAAGTATAATACACGTACCATTCCTTTGGTGTGACTTGACTGAGGTTGATAATTTCATCTAGGATTTCACCTCGTGCTTTATCAAACAGTTCATCCTGTAGGTAATAAGTATATCAACATTACAAAAATTTGTAACAAGGACATAGTCATTCAGATCCATCGCCAATGGAGATATCAAAGCTGAAGTAAGTTTGATTGTGGAGACTTATGTGTATGAAAAAAAAAACCAGGAAAAAGGAAGTTGAGCTAAAGAAAGATGGAGTATAATTCAAGTAGAGCGGGGCTGCAATTGTTGAATCAGGTATACAGCCTTGACATTTATATTAGACTATATACACAAAGATGGGTGCAGTTTTGCAAAGTAACATTTACCAATTACCATGATATTTTCAGCAATGTTTCCATGGTAACGGAAAAAGTGCAAAAAATGAAAACCTAAAAATAGCAAAAGGTACTACTAGACCATAAAAAGAATGTGTCTATGAAGTTTCGTGGAAATATCTCTGCTGGTTTTAGAGTTATGCTCCGGAAATGAACCTGCTACAAAAATATGATATTTTCAGCAATGTTTCCATGGTTACGGAAAAAGTGCAAAAAATGAAAACCTAAAAATAGCAAAAGGCACTACTAGACCATAAGAACAATGTGTCTATGAAGTTTCATGGAAATATCTCTGCTGGTTTTAGAGTTATGCTCCGGAAACGATTCTTACACAAAAATCTGCCATTTTCAGCAATGTTTCCATGGTTACAGAAAAAAGTACAAAAAGTGAAAACCTTAAAATAGCAAAAGGCACTACTAGACCATAAGACCAATGTGTCTATGAAGTTTCGTGGAAATATCTCTTCTGGTTTTAGAGTTATGCTCCGGAAACGAACCTGGTACAAAAAAATGATATTTTCAGCAATGTTTCCATGGTTACGGAAAAATGCAAAAAATGAAAACCTAAAAATAGCAAAAGGCACTACTAGACCATAAGACCAATGTGTGTATGAAGTTTCGTGGAAATATCTCAACTGGTTTTAGAGTTATGCTCCGAAAACCATTCGTACGGACGGACAGACGGACGGACGGACGGACGGAACCCATTTGTATATCCCCCGCCAACTTCGTTGGGCGGGGGATAATTAATACACTAGGTTTTCAGTAATAAGATAATTACTTATTTTAGTATTTGAATTTGTAAATTTCCTGTTTTGGACTCATACTTATAAATGAATAGACATTTTGCTGGAGTGCTCATTGCGGACTCAAGAGGAAATAATTTCGATAAATTCAAGACCCCTGCAGATAAATTCCGATTGAAATGTATTATTCAACGAGGCGGTAAAATAGAAGACTTAAGAGCATTATCAATTCCAATTTTACGGACATTCGAGCCACAAAAAACACTAATTATCAAAATCGCAGCCGGTATCAACGACTCATTAGTTCTTAAACGTGACTCATTAGGAAAGACAATTATACCATCAGAAAAATCAGCAGATGATTTGGTAAAAGAATTTACAAATTTTAAGGACAGAATTAAGGAGATACGACCAACTTCTAACATCAGTTTTGTGACAATTCCTCTTGCATCATTAAAGGATTTTCAAACAACTTACAGCAAGACACAAGTGTGTACCGAACATCTTGGACCTCTACAGGAACAACATAACAGTGTGATATTGGAGGTGAATTCAAGACTTCACCTGTTAAACCAGCAAAACGTGCCAGCTAGTTGGACAGTCAAGTGGGCCGACATTGTGATTAAAAAGCACAAAAAACGACGCGGTAGAGCACGGACACTTGTCGTTGCCTATAATTTCAACTACGAACACTTTTATGATGGTTTGCACGCCAAGTCAGAGACGAAGAAAGTGTTATTTAACCAGATAATTACTGGAATATCTGCGGACATTTCAAAGTTGGAGAGTTCCATATAGGAAAATTTGAAAGCTTACTTATTTGTGTTTGCGTGGTTGGTGATCTGTTGTCGCCTGATCCCCATGCACATATAAGTTTGAACTAAAGCAATATTTTGTGTTTGTGTGGTTGGTGATCTGTTGTCGCCTCTTCCCCTTTCACAAAATGATTCGCATAAACTTTGCCAATAAGGATTCCTTAAAGGAAATTCCAGGTATTGGGAATCGCTTAGCAGAAAAGATTCTACAGCTCAGAGAGATGTTAGGGGACATTAATAGAGAAGTTTTTCTTTAAATACCCTACCTCAAACCAACAGACGCAATGATGAATTGTGTGGATTTTTCGCCAAGCTACGAAAAAAGGATTGACCAATTTTCAATGAGTGCAGCAACAAGCTTGAGTGAAACAGCCAGTAGCCATCCAGAAGAGGTTAGTTCCCCAAAGGATAAATCTCAAACGGCTAGATCCTCTCACTTTGATGGAGGCCCCCAGTTTGCTCAAGAACATCCTTCATATCAGCAAGAACCTTCATCAACCTATAGATTCTCTAATTATGAGGGAGGCGCTCAGTATGGATATGTTCAACAACAACCGTCATATCAGCATGAGCCGTTGCCATATAATCAAGTTCATCATTTTCAAAGGAATCCATATGGACCCCCAGACTACAGGTATACGCCAAACGGCAGAGGTCGAGATCCATACCAACAACATAATGAGCCAGTTCATAATTATAATTATCAACCTCACAGACGTCGGGTGATGATTCCGAAGACTCTAAAGTACGACGGAAACTCGGACTGGAAAGCCTTTGTAACAAAGTTTACTAAGTTTGCAGAGTCTGAAAACTTGACAGCAAGGGAATGTAAGGATAATCTCTGCTGGGTATTGGAAGGAAAGGCAAGCGAATATTTTACGTTACTGTTGGAACGCGAACCCCAAATTGAATACTTTGATATCATGTCAAAGATGGACAGACGATTCGGATTTAAAGAACTGCCCGAAACGACACAAGCGCGATTGCGAAGTGCTCAGCAATACCAAGGAGAAAAGATAGCAGATTGGGCAGACAGAGTGGTGTCATTAGCGACCAAAGCTTACCAAGACATTCCAGAGGAATTTATGTACCGACAAGCTATTGCAATAATCTGTCAGGGAGCATTGGATAAGGAAGCCGGTCAACATGTACTAAACCAGAGAGTGGGTACTACTGAGGAAGTGATTGACCAAATTCGCCTGTTCCAACATACCAGAAAAGCAATCTATGGCCGGGAAAGACCGAAATATCAGAACAATAAGGAGGCATGTCATGAGGATGATCCAGAACAACCTAACGTAAGCCGGACGTTTACTCAAAGGGTAATGAATAATCCAAGCCAGCGGACTTCATCCACCGCTGATCATGATTTTCAGGCGGTAACCAAACAACTTTCTTTAGTGGAAAGGAGAGTCAACGAGTTGCAAGATTCTATGCGGCAGGTGCTAGCAGCTATATCAAATCCTAAAAAGGATGTCATGTGTTATGGTTGTGGTATGAAGGGGCATATTAAGCCAAACTGCCCTTCAAGGACAGAAGAGAAGAATGTAGTTCAGACTCTTGACGTCTCCACCCCTTCAGAGCTGGAGCCGGCTAATGAATCAGAAGAGTACGAGGTCAAGGAGGAGTTAAACGAGTAGAGGTCGGACAGCAGGGCCAAACCCCGACCTTGGATACTGAAACGGACCCTATTTCTGATGATGTCATAATTGATACATGTGTTGGTGAAACTGCTACAGATGTTAAACTGAAACCCAAGGCTAATTGTAGTGGTATCAAAAGTGTTTCTAATGGAGAAATGAAAAGAACAGAAGTGCGACCTAACAGCGTAGCGCGAGTGTCTTGCCGAATTGGTGGCAGCGTGGAAATGCCCAGCAAAGTAGTAGATTCGACTTTGCAAAATGGTTTACCTTACAATGTGCAAAAGTTTGTGAAGGGGTGCATTGTCTGCAATACTAGAAAGAAACTAAATTGGAATGTGCTTGCCCGAAAACATTTGGCAACAACACAACAAAGAAGCAGAACAAATGGAACGGTACTGTTGCCGTTCATGTGAACCTTCCACGAGTAGGTGAAAGTTCAGCCAATTAAATTGTTGAAATTACCTTAATATGGCTGTTACATGATATGCTTCAGTTTAGAAAAGAGGGAGGAGTGTGGTATTGACATAGTATGCATGTGTGTGGAAAGGGAGATAACTCCAATACGCACGTAAGTGAGAGGCTGAGCATGCGCAATGAGAGATGTAAGATATAAGACCAGAAATAAAAGCAGACGTGAAATCCAGACAAGAAGTGTTTGAGTATTTTCCTACCGGTCATCGACCAGAACATACAACAACAGTGTCGTATCCAAGGAAGTGGCAGCCATTTTTATTTTTGCTCTGCTTAGTTACCTTCACTGGCCAACCCCCTATATAAAGCACGAGACTAGACACACGTGCGTCATTTCAAACATAACTTGTCTTGTATACACATGCCCCGATATTGCAAATAACAATGTCAAACTGAAAATAAACACTGCACTCACCTGACAAAGTTTCATTGAAATAATACATGAATGTGTTGTCAGCTAAATCCCAAATAATATCCCAAACGAGCTAATGAAACACTTCAATATACACTAGGTTTTACACGTACACCGACACGTGTGTGTCCTTGGTACAGTAGTTGTCGCTTGTTCGGGACAGGTAGTCAAGTGCACATGGCCAGTCGACGATAATGTACGTGGAGATATGTTGACGGTTAATCATTTGGATTTCTATTCATTTGTGTGAAAATTTTATTTTGACAAACATGTAAATTACAGCTTAGAGGACTTGATGTATTTTGTTGCCAAACAAGCCCATATACCTTTATAGGTAAGTGTTTTGTTTACGTAATAGTAGGTGATACACAGTGGACAACTGCCAGGTGTGTATGTACGTGTATAGACTGAGCGCACGTGTGTCGATTCACGCGCTTTATATAGGGGTCGGTGAGAGCACCGGATACAGACAGAGCGAAAAACAAAAATGGCTGGCCTCGATAGAAGGTTGTCTCATAAACGATTCTTGAAATACAAGTGTGCTTAATATTTTTTTAATCTCAATTTAAAACTGTTTAACTTGCATTGTCAGCTTTAATATCAGAGAACCTTCGAATATGAAGTCAAATTTACCCCTATACTACAATGATCTACAGGGACACAGAAGATACAGAAACAGGGGAAATTGTTTTCAAAATAACAAACTTCATATCAGCTTTATAAAGTAATTCAGAATCAACTTTGTTTTCATAACTTACGGTATTGAAGAAAACAATGATTCCCAGCTGGAATATCTTGTAAACCTGAATAATACTTGTGAACATTTAAATTTCTTTTCCTAAAAAATATATCTACCTTTACAACTGACCACGGATCAACTTCTGTTGTTCAAACCATTGAACTTTTATACCATCTTTGTACGAACAATAGTACTAGCTCTCCTTGCCCGAGCTGTCCTATCTGTAACCTGGTCTGAAACCTCCTCTTTACTGTATCATCGCATCACAATTTCTATGTCTCAATACATCTGGGTACTGTTGCATCTGCTGTGAGGATGCATCATTTGATCCACACTCAGAGGACATCAATAGGTATAACTCTCTACATCTATAGATCAGTAATATATTGCTATCGTCCCCAATATGGGGCTATCAGAGTCAGCGTCACATCCTTGTCTGGCTTTCTGGAACTCTTTGAGAGATATTGGTAGGCATATGCGAATTAGCCGGTCCAACTCTGGGCTAGAGCATATGTAGCCTCTTATAAACGTATCCACATAACTTTTTTTGAGTTATCGCCCTTTGTAAAGCGATAGTGGCGCCCGGAGTAAAGCAACTTCCGGTTTACATGGACAGAGCATTGTATGGTAGTAAACGTCAGCCGATCTTTCACGTAAAACTAGTTAATTACGAAAAGTTAGAGGTATATGTGAGTTACGTTTGGATATTGAACTGTTGCTTAAACATTATGAAAGAATATTGTTAACTGTCAAGTTAAATTTAGTGCAAAAACTACCGACTCTAAGTCGCCGGTGACGTGATAATGGCGGTATGATGATATGAAGATTTATATAGACTTAGCCTGTTACCTAATCCATTTACAGTATGTGTGTTTTCATGCATAATAAAATTTGCGGAAATTAAAAATCATAACCTGTAAACTTGCCCCACTTAAAAGTCTAGTATGTACCGTACCTGTAGCCTGAAGCTGTCATCTAATAAACCACATCTGACAACATGAAATCTATCTTCCTCTAGAGTCTAAATTATTTGGCTATTGTACTTGCCTAAAGCCAGGTCACACTGATTTGAGAGCTATAAAATCTTTAAACCAAGGACACAGACACTTATAAATCCTTGCTTGAAACTAACCTCAATATAATAACCCATTCTGGAAGCATTGGTAGGGTAACTGAGTATAAAAGATCATATGAACTTAATATTTTCATGTATTCCTGTCAGAAAGAGGGCATAAAAGAATCAATTTTCAGAATTTTCTATGTCCCACCATCCATATTCCATTTACAAAAATAAATAAATATGTCTTCAAACCTACCTACAATTACCATTATCTATGATGTGACTTAATATATATAAGCAACATAGTGTAAAATTGTTTCACAGTTTCCCTATGGGTTATTGTCATGGCCATTTCCCATAAAGGGAAAATTCAATGAGGCTAGTGAAGACTACAAGATATCTGTCATCTTGGAAATGCCAAGATTTGAAGATATTGTTTTCTTTTGTTTTGGGCAGTATACTTAGCTTCTGTAACTTCACAAGAGAATTACAATTATTGTATTGATTTACATGTATATATACATAATGTATATTAAATATGTACAATACATGTAGATAGGCCAGGTTTTCTTTCCAGTTTTGATATACATGTACATGTATATATATAGGATCCCTGATTCTATGTTTCTTAAGTTTGAAGGTACCATACTGGCTAAAATGAGACTAATGTATTTCTAGAATAGTTACTGCATTCTTAAAAGACTTTATGCATCATACATTATCATAGTGCATTTGTATCACTACATGGTTTGATGTATGTACTTGCATTATTTGTACTATATAGTAATCATCAATCTATAAATAATTTGTTTGATTGTTGACAATTTATGTTTCACTTAAAAAATATTAACACAAAAATGGAAGAGGTAACAGGTTTAACTTCTTCATGAAGGCGGTGGAGTACAATTCACATAAATATACACACACAAAAAAACAAGTACATACTGTACATGTACATTCATTCAGCTTCCTCTTCATTTAGACAGCAACAAATACCTGTACCTATTGTTGTCATCTGCTTTTAGGATTAGATCATTTCATATTTGTTTATTTTTTTATTTGAAACCATGTCCACTTTCGGGATATATGTATCTAATAAATCGCCAACATATTGCTATGAAGTATGTGTAAAGAGTGTGCATTTCATTTTGAAAAGAAATATTCAAATATATCTATCTACATAAAGGTAGGCCTACATATCATGATTGGTATTAAAAATCTGATTAGAATGAATTGACTATCATCGTTTACAAAGTCTTTCAGAAAGCAAACCTTTCAAGGTACAAGTCAATCCATGTAAGATTTGGCTTCACATAAATAATTTATTTAAACTATTACAAGTTGGATAAACATAAGCAATACATTTGGTGATGGTAAGCTGCATATAACAGTTTTATTTCCAGGCCTTGGGTGCAGAAAGAACACATGGAAGATATTACAACATATGCAAAAAAAACTATATATGCACAAATGTCATTATTGTATTTTAGACTTTGGGTTGGAAGGGTGCTGTTTATATGAGAAAAAAAATCATACATACATTGTATTTCTATTTCAAATGACAAGAGTCCTATATTTTAATAGACACCACATATGAGAGGTAAACACGGTGCGTGAACTACATGTAGTGGTTTTCATCACCAATTTGGATGATGTACAATGTACTTGTAAATTACTTTCAAAGGTACAATTGTAGGTCAAAAACAGTCTCACTCTGCAGACGAACATCTTGATTTTCTAGTTTGGAATTTAGGCATGATATGCCAGTGAATGTACCCAGTTCTTTTAAAAACTTCGATATGTACACACAAACATACACACATATATACATGTAAGATGTATATACAAAAACCTGTATACATTGCATGTTTCTGGTACATATATATGATGGTTTTAGTGAGAAAATGTCGGAATAAACGCATACATTATCGTAATAAGTGGATAAATTACCACATGCTATTTTCACCATGCTTTAATACATTCTCGGGGAAGATGGAAGACACAAGATCGGACTTACAAAGTTGAATGAACCCTCCACTGAAACTTTAATATCGGCCACGCCCACTCAAAAAATGAACGAAAATGTTGGGAAACTATCCAATATTTACGATAAAAAAACCACCTACATATATGGAAATATGTAATTCAAATAAAATTAGCAGCAACACAGCAAAGAAACGTGTAACAAATCGGGAAAATTCGTTTCAAAGGTAGTAAGCTGTTACTATATTACAGTGTACGTAACGAAAACCGGAAGTGTCTTTACTCCGATCAAGGGGAGGATAACTCTAAAATTTCAAGATGGCGGATTGATGTGGATAGGTCTATAGATTCAATGGGATTGTCGGGAAGGAGTTTAAAGAGGTAGTGTAATGTGGAAGCAAACCTTAAATAAAATCATTGATTAACCATAAAAAAATACTATAACACGAAGCAAAAAAATTTCCGGTGCGTCATTTCACATATAAAAGGCGTAAAAGTAATCTCCGTTCAAAAACATACCTTTAGAATTTTCAACTTTAGGGAATTCCCCTTTTTACCGGAAGTGACGTACTGTGAGCAACAGATTCCGTCTGTGTTGTAACAACACGATGGCTTCGTGCTCGATGCGTATCTATTTGAAAACATTGCATTATAACTCATCGCCTCTTTATATTTTAATTTATCTTTTTACGTACGTATACAGTTTTTGTATGCCTAAGCTTAAGTTTTTTTCCTGTAAATGTGATAAAAATGGCAAGTTTTCGGCACAAAGGATAACGGTGCATTGTTGCCGCAGGCTGCAGCGGTATCGAGACATCTCGCACTTGGAGACCTCGGCACTTCGGTGTTTTTTTCACCTCGACATTTTTCCGATATCTCGGCACTTGTCGGTATCTTTGTCGGTATAATGATATAAAGATACATCATTCGCCTAATCATTAATGCCTCAATTATAAATCCTTGTTATATGAAATCTAAATCTTATGTCATAAACACACGTGTTCCGTGGTACAATAATGATGTACATTGTAGTTCAGACTTCCGAATGTGTCAATTTACGATATATTTATACATATAAATATTCATTAACAACCTTAATGCATGTTATCATTTTTCTTTCAAGTCGGTTAAAGATGCTCCACCGCCGACAGAGCATAAATGATTTTCATTATTTGAACAATAATTGACGTTTTATCGTGTATATAAATATATGTCTAATTAACACAAAAAATGATATAAAATAACTCATTTTGCCTTTGATGCATGCGCAATCAGTACTTCATTCCATATAGGATATAGTGCCACGGATTTTTTTATGTCCTATATGCAATGAAGTACTGATTACGTATGCACCAAAATCAAATTAATTTATTATTTGTGTTTATTAGATACATGTATATACATACGCGATTAAACACCAATTATAGTTCAAATGGTGAGTATCATTTATACTCTGTCGGCGGTGGAGCATCGATCTTTAATAAATTGACTGTAATTTATTTTCTGATATTCACAACTGGAATATTTGCAACATATTGATCATCATATCGCTATAAGTCTATAACAACATGATTAAAAGACATTTGATTGACTGATTGATTGATTGATGGGGCTTAACGTCCTTGTTCCGGTTATAACCGAGCCTAGGACACAAAGTGGGGAGGGGGTTTAATGGGGGATATTAAGGGAGGCAATTTCGCACTTTACTGTATATCATAAAGGTTCTAAATACCAAAACAACAACATTACATCATTCACATCACCCCACGATAGGAAATAATGTGTATTATGTAGCTTCATCTCTTTGACGAGAGCCTGTAGTCCATGTTGATCTACAATAATCACATTATAAACATACCAAAACAACAACATCACATCATTAATAGCATCTCCCACGATAGGAAATAACGTGTAGCTTCACCACTTTGACGAGAGCATGTAGTCCATGTTGATATACACCAAACAACAAAACAAACTTCATATATGACCCCTCCCCCCCAAACACCCCATATCCCGACCCCAATCCCTACCATCTTCTATCATACTATTCTACCTTTACTACTATATATCCAACGTGATTTATATAAAAAAAACATCTGCTTTAGTAGGACAGACTTGTGGATGATTTTACACAGTAATCAACAGTCTCCCGAGAAAACATTGGTTGTAATATATAAAGACATTTGACACGAACACATGCATTTTTATGCAATAAATCTTGTACCGAAGTACATGTTTTGCGGGAGGTCGCCGTAGATCTAGAGGCCCCGCCCCCGCCATAGCATTGGCTACAAGCCTCGATGTTCACGTGTCATTGATTGACGAGGCGTGTTCCATTGGTTACTGAATCTGTGCTCCAGACGAATACGCTCAGATTTATTTCTGCAACCAAACCGAAGCATGTGATATGCAATGTGTCGCTATATAGAAATCTTCAAGTATATGTTGCAAAAAACGTTAATTTACGTTCCGGGACTTGTATTTTGGCATAACCAGAACAAAATACCTATCACTGTAAAATCTACTAAATTTGATGTATACGTCGTAAATTTCTTATGAACGGAGTAAATAATGAACAGCGAACTTTAAGTTGATTGCTGTAAAATCTTGCGATATTGGAAATTAAAGCTCAGATACATTTGTATGTCAATGTCTGAGGCACGTTCTTGTCTTCTCAGTAACAACTTACAAATGTACCTAGCTTTAGTTAACATTTTATGCAGAGACTAGAGAACGTGCTAAATTTTCTTGTACATATATGTTTGTGGTTAAAAAAAACCCTGAAAAAGTTACGTGTATTGGGCCTTTGACATTGTCGAAATCAATTCTTTACGTTTGCAAATTGCAATTAATTGTAAAATCAGATGTCCTGGTATTGTATATTTTTTTTTATATATATTTCATGCATTTTGACATATTTCTAGTTGATTGTCACAGTTTCGTTATTTAACCAAAGTTTATTAAATTCCATATGATCAGAGATAAAAATTTGCAGATTCCATTATAAAGGTATAATTTTCCGTGGTCTATTTAATATTTAGACATGCATTTTTATGCAATAAATCTTGTACCGAAGTACATGTACATGTTTTGCGGGAGGTCGCCGTAGATCTAGAGGCCCCGCCCCCGCCATAGCATTGGCTACAAGCCTCGATGTTCACGTGTCATTGATTGACGAGGCGTGTTCCATTGGTTACTGAATCTGTGCTCCAGACGAATACGCTCAGATTTATTTCTGCAACCAAACCGAAGCATGTGATATGCAATGTGTCGCTATATAGAAATCTTCAAGTATATGTTGCAAAAAACGTTAATTTACGTTCCGGGACTTGTATTTTGGCATAACCAGAACAAAATACCTATCACTGTAAAATCTACTAAATTTGATGTATACGTCGTAAATTTCCTATGAACGGAGTAAATAATGAACAGCGAACTTTAAGTTGATTGCTGTAAAATCTTGCGATATTGGAAATTAAAGCTCAGATACATTTGTATGTCAATGTCTGAGGCACGTTCTTGTCTTCTCAGTAACAACTTACAAATGTACCTAGCTTTAGTTAACATTTTATGCAGAGAGAACGTGCTAAATTTTCTTGTACATATATGTTTGTGGTTAAAAAAACCCTGAAAAGTTACGTGTATTGGGCCTTTGACATTGTCGAAATCAATTCTTTACGTTTGCAAATTGCAATTAATTGTAAAATCAGATGTCCTGGTATTGTATATTTTTTTTTTATATATATTTCATGCATTTTGATATATTTCTAGTTGATTGTCACAGTTTCGTTATTTAACCAAAGTTTATTAAATTCCATATGATCAGAGATAAAAATTTGCAGATTCCATTATAAAGGTATAATTTTCCGTGGTCTATTTAATTTATATTTACATAGTAATGTTACATGCATTTTTATCGCCAGCAGAACATGATATTGACGTCAATTTTTTGTTAAAGGATTTGTGCAGCCAATTTTTTTTTTTTTTTTTTTTTTTGATAATACGTCAGGATATTGCTTTTGATTAATGAATAAATTAAGTCCCACACAACGAATCGCCTAGCGTTTAGCGCTATCGGTTGGTTTTGGTCGTGATTTACGGGTAGCGTCGACTACGGTTCAGAGATAATGAGCTAGGTGGTCACGTGGTCTTGTGATGTCAGAGAAGTCCGCGGCTACACAAGGTAAACCTAGTACATACATGTCTATAGCACATATACGTATACGTTAGATCTACAATTTGAGTTTTTCGAGTAAATGGTTATTCTAGCTTTATGATGTAGATATTTTCAGTTTCAAAACATTCCATTTACAACACTTAAAAAATTCAGACAAGCATATATCTAACTTTAGATTAGATAATCAGTCCAATTTGATAGCGATATCAAAAAGATGTTCGAATCAGTATGGACTTAGATTTAGATAGCATTGGATGTAAATTTCAGTGTAATAAAAAACAGTATAATGTAACACTATCTTTTTACGAGTAAAATCCCAAAAATTTAGCATGAATATATCTAGAATCCGTGTTTTTATTTCAAACTTCTGCTATAACGATGCAAACACGGCACAGTTTTTGAGTAAAAATAAAATGTGGTTATCAGTTATGTGATATTGGAGTAACAGTACCGAACTTATACCGAAAATAATATGTATATCTATATTGTTGCTTTTGAAACTTTATCCCTAACGTTAACTAAAAAGCAGAAATACATCAATGGTATTTCTGATATATGTTCCTAAATCAGTTTAAGTGTAGATTTAAATTCATTATTTCAAAATTATACTAAATCCTTAAAATAGTATATTCATTGTCGACCGTTTTGTATATCATACCGTGATTTAATAGTATGATATATGAACATTTATCGTATAATCCAAAAAGTAACCACATATAGTGTTCAAATGAAAATTGAAATTACTTGTATACAGGCATTATAAAAAGATATAATATCTTGTACCTTTCTAAAAATATACTAAGTGATATTTAAATAAGCATATTTATTGTGATAATGTTGTAACCTTCTTGTATGACTATACATGTACATTTAGATTCGAAACGGTGAAAATCCATGCTTAGAATTTTTACTAATACCTTAGAAATTACGGAAGATTGGTATATGCCACGATTCCGTAATTACAGTACTAGACTGGAATAATTTTTAAGGTTAAACCTTTAGTTGAAATAGTTCTTAGAACCATTTTTGTTTCTGAATAAGTCCATTTTTGTTTTACCTGTGTACGACATATATATATGTGTTTGTAATATATATTCCTAGGTATGATCAGGTATATTTCACTTCCATTTGCTTTTACATCTTCATTTTAAAAATGGAGGTGACAATAAAAAACCTAGAACATAGATGTACGGGGTTTCCATAATTCAAATCACAATCCAATTAACGGATGTCCTAACCTGATTGACAGTTAGACAATAGCAAATACCCGATATAGTCCACTTAATAGCAAATTGCCAGCGGCCAGGTAATTACAGGTGAGTTCGATGAATGGCGTTGTGTACAGGTAAACAACATCCTGGTCAAGGTATTACATAACCATCAAACCAAAGGCATGGCTAATTATATATCTATAATATCGGTGTATCTACTCGTATATCGATTAAAAATTGAAAGCGACCGCACGGTCTGAAAAATAGTTCGTTTTGCTTAATATCTCAATTATTTGATCTTTTATAATATCAAAAGTAAATTCTTTCTACCACACATGTTGAAACGTTTTACGGTATTGTAATAAATGTATCTCGATTTATTCGGTTAGCAACACACAACACAATGTTTGTAATGATCAAATGACAATCATCGATGTGTACGTATGTCAAGCATCATATCATTGATGCTTTAATCAAGGATTTCTTAAATTGTTACGTAAAATTTCATTTTACAGTCACAAACTTTGCAATTAACATTGTATCAAAGATACAGCATACAGGAAAATATTATCTAATTTAAGCTTATTCGTTGCTGAACTCCTCGACAAAAAATCTGAAACTTTTATTTCTGTGTGGATTTTCTTTCATAATTACACGAAGATACCTGCTATTAGAGCATAAATTAGTGTATTTGAAACATCGAATTTCACTCTTTTAGTTATTTATATTCGAGCCAAAGTTATTGTACGATTAACTTCACTCAAAAGTAATCATAAAAAATCTTTCTGTGACCGTCGATGTAAGTGATAGCACATCAGTTATAGTACAGCTATAAGCCACGGACTATTGTGACGTCACACGGTTTAGAGCTAGAAAATTTGACCTCGATATCGGCGGTTTACAGGTTATTCCGGTCGCGCGCGGCACGGAGAGATTTCTACATGGTCTAATAAAGCCATTTCCAGCATAAACTGAAATTATCATTTTTGACTGCACAAATCCTTTAAGCACTAACAACAGAATTTATGGAAAATTCGTTGAAAAACGAACGTGAAATTCGACTGAAAATTAGTCAAATGCATTAAGTATAATATATAAGAAAAGTATCAATAATATACTAAAACGAACATTCTTAAAAGTGTGCAATATAGCGATTCCCCCTCATAAAAAGCTATTTCTTCGTTCGCGGTACCGCCAGGTGGTCGCTCTCACTGCCTTGAATGTTGCTCATATGACGTCACAATGCTTCGAAGCCAAACCAGAAGTTGTGTTTATTGTTTTTCAAACAGGTGCAAATGGGCAAATTCGATCTTGAATATCTCGAAGATTTCTGGATCGATTTTCATAATCATTTTTTTTTTGATTAAAATCTTCTTTCTGAATAAATGAAGGAACATTTCCATTACACTACCTTTTAAATGTATAAAGAACTCGGGGCTGCAAATAGTTGTATTTGTAGTTATCCTCTTCCTCTGACACAATCCGCTACGAGATTTAAAATCCTGGCTCTAAAGTACATCTCTAAGATTGCCCAGGGAAGTGTGCGAATTTGCGGACAACAAGCTATTTTGCTTGTTCAGATATCACTATTGTAGAGATGTCCGATTGGATTAGTACTTATCTATTCTTTACTAATACTTTTAGCTGAGACCTGATGGTATTCCGACTGGAAGTGCTTGGAGCCGGTAAAACTTTCCACGCACAGCAAATCGCAGAAATATTCGACTGTCCTTGTGAATTAGAATGTAAATTTGTAAGGTCGACAAAAGCTACTCTTTGTTGAGTGCCAACATCTCAGATTTGCTATTTTGAAGTGTTGATACTTTACCTGATGTACCTGTTTAAAAGACTAAAATTTAAAATGGGTCTTATTCTCATTTTTCTTGGTAACAGCGTAAAGATTGAATTAAATTTTAAATATTATTCTCAATATTTTCAGGGATTATGAAGTCATAGACATGCGTCTATGAAGAATGTCCTTCCGTTTTTTGTCTATGACTTCATAACCCCAAAAGATATTGAGAATAATGCTTCACTTAATCTTTATACGGATTATTTCTGCAGGACGGAAATGACTGAGTATGCTGACATCACGTGAAAAGAATGTTGAATAGAAAAGTATGCAAGAATTCCACGAAAGTGGACGTGTCGCCTGCACAGCATCACAAAAAATAGTTATTTACAGTTGAAAATATTGTAATAATTAGGTGAAGTTATCTAATCCCGTAACTGTTGCAAATAATGATAGATTTTGACCAGTATCGAACCCATCTTCGATCTCATTGATATAAAGCAAATATAAAGCAATACACCAAATTTGGTTGAAATCGGACAATAAATACTACAGTGTGCGAAAACCATATTTTGACGATTTTAAAGTCCCGTAACTCTTGCAAATATTGACGTATTTTGACCAGTATCGAACCCATCTAAGATCTCATTGATATAAAGCAATATCCCAAATTTGGTTGAAATTGGACAATAAATACTTAAGTTATTGAGCGGAAACCATGGATTTATCTGTTTTGACCATTTTAAAGTCACGTAACTCTTGCAAATATTGAAGTATTTCGATCGTTATTCAAATCATCCAAATCTCATTGATAAAGCAACTTATAAAATTTTGTTGAAATTGGACAATAAATACTTAAGTTATTGAGCGGAAACCATGGATTTATCTGTTTTGACCATTTTAAAGTCCCGTAACTCTTGCAAATATTGACGGATTTCGATCACTATTAAAGTGAATAGTCGGGCAAAGAAAACCAGTCTAAATGCCTTCATTGGCCTTCCAAAAGTTCTCACATATTAATACGATGGTCAAGTTCTGCTTAGTAAAGAAAAGTTGAAAGCATTGAAAGCGAGGCTGCGTGGAAATGTAACCACGGAATAGTGAGCCGGGAGGACGTTTTAGAATTTTCATACTTTAAATTAATTTCTTCGCACGCAGACAGATTTTGACGAGATTTTATTTTTCCATTTCATAAGAAATTATACTGGATACATTCACACCATTTTTACCGACTTTAGCCATCCTTGCCCGACTGTTCACTTTAAACTCATCCGAGATCTCATTGATATAAAGCAGTGTACTAAATTTGGTTGAAATCGGACAATAAATAATTAAGTTATCGCACGGAAACTGTTTCCCGGACGCCGACGCAGTGATACCTAAGTGTCGCCCTTGCGTTGCACGCGACACAGAAACGTCCGTAAGACAACAATATCAATCAAATTATACAATACAGCATTTAAAAACAATAATCCACCATGTCACCTAGAAATGGGCGAGCCACCAGTCATAAGTCAAGGTAACAATTATTAATTTCCATCTTAGGCACTACATGAATCTCTTTGTGAAAATATCCCCTTAATCTTTTGTACTCTGACATTTCCAATCAGTGAAAATACCCCTTCAATATTTTGTACTCTGATATTTCCAATCAAACATTATAAGGCTTTCCTCTTATCAAACATTCGTTTGATGACAGGAGGATCAGAGTTAAGTATTTCATATTCAATGTTTCATCAGCAGCGAAAAAACAGGAACAAAAACAGTGGTGATAGGATAATTTATTTTTGTACAATCCTTATATCACATAAATGTGGATATCGGAGTTCCCATATACAAAGCACTTGTCAGGACTTATATCACCATCAAAGCATTCGTAACTGGGCAATCAAAGCACTGACCAACTCAACAACCCTTATACTAGGACACAGATTAGCTAAGGTTTTGAATATCCAATAATCACTCCAAAAACAGTTTCTTGCTGTAAAAAGGATGGTTTTAATTAAAGTAGATAGAGTCTGGAGTTAGTTCTGTTGATCAGACATTTGAACCCTGTTTACAGCATGCTGTTGGTTCACATACTATATGGAATAAATATGTAAAACGAAATTTAAAAATGCACGACTTAAAAATAATACATATCAGTCATTTAAGAAATTCACAAACATAAAATCTCCTTTTGTTTTCTTAAATAAAAGATGTTAAAATTATCTTTTTTTAAATCTATATCTTTAGAACTCAATTAATTACACAACCTCAGTAGCATATTCTCTATTTAAAACATTTTGTGATGAACTAAGCAGATCATGGGAACATGGCAGTGATTTCGGGCCAATGTTACATAGAACATTTATTAGCGTCGTTCCCTTTGTAGCAGGTAAGGTTACAAATTCAGTTATAACACATGTTCTGAGAATTCCCAAATTTATTTTGCATAAAAATGTAGACTAACTCAATATTTGCTAAAAAAATTATAAAAACTATGCGGAAAACATTTCTTTTTTTAAATCATCACGTAACTTTTACAATAATTTTGTCAGCAAGAGATCGAAATTGTTTCAAAGTTTAGAAGACAAAATATAACACAATTCACATTTCTGTATTTTGTATATCAATAAAAATTAATATTTCCTAGATATCAGAAGAGATAAGTTATGTTTATATTGAAGTTTTTCTTGACAACCTTACTTCATAACATATCAAGCAAACGTTGTTAAAATATAAACCACATTATTAGTATAATGGTACAATAAAATAAGGGTGGCACTTACAAAATATTTGAAAGGCAAAGAAAAAATGATCGAAAGCAGAGAGAGTAAAAGAATTCACTGTCACAAGAAAGGCTTAACATATGCAACCCTTTTTTCAAAGCATTATATTTACATTGCATTTAGACGGGACTGTCAGAGAATGGGAAAAAAACCACTATTGAAGTTGTAGAATGAAAAGATATGGGCCTTATACAGTGACCTGATCATAAGTTCTGATACAGAATGAAATAAACACACATAAAAACTACATATTGGCCCATTATATTGCACCCATCTGTAAGTGATTTTATCAATTTGACCTTTTAATATATTAAGAGTATTTGATTCCACCACATCTATAAATTCAGAAGAAGTTTTTTTGTTGAAATTTTAGTCATTTTAACCCAATTACTCTGGCCTCTGGGGGTCAGCTATGACTAATATGGATATGATGTTAAAATGCTTTCTTAGAATAATAATTTATCCAAGTTTTACTTGTTTCCTATGGAAATTGAGCAAATAATGCTCATAAATGTGTTTTCGCTATTTAAACTCTAGTATTTGACCCCATCCCTAAGGGAAAATCTTACAATTTTATTTCTGTACCAAGCATGCATTACTTTCAATAATAGAATGGACCAAAAATATAAGGAATTCTTCTATTTTTCCCCTGATAAAAATGTACTAAAGATGATATTAAGTCATGAAGAGAAGAAAGAAAAATCATAGGGATAAGCAAATCATATACAGGTTTATAACTGAATACATCTCAAAAATCGCAAATTGCTGTCTAAAATTTTAATTAGAAACATGATCTGCTTGTAATGATTTTTGTCATACTTAAATATAATGCAAAATATTACCACAAATATTACTAGATTTAAATAATTGTTCATAGTGAAAGACTCCATGCACATGTCAATAAAAGTATATATATATGAGTTCACATAAATAGCTGACAAACTCAAAACAATGTACAACTTACTAATATACATACTAGTCCCAGTGTTGGCACACCTGTAGCAGATCCACACTATACCAGGACATACCACACTGCCTAAAGACATACCATATCACAATTTACGCCTATAACTTGCCATCATTTTAGCACCTGCCCTCTCAGCACTCCATGGACCTTGGCCATTGTTTCCGTATGAACACCAAGGCTACGTCCTGAAAGCAAGATAATAGTTAAAATATCTTATAAAAAAACCAACAGATTTCAGAGGGAACTTGGCACCCACCAAAGAATGATCTATGTCTGACAATTGAAAGAGAGATTTTTTCTCTGCTTTTCAAACTTTTGACTACATCCGACATATAAAATTTGAGACAAATCATTTCAGTTCTTTCTGAGAAATAACTGAAAGAAACTTCAATTATCAAAATAAGCTGGCGGCCTGTTGGCCATCTTGTTCACTGATAGGTCCCAAAATGCAATATGCACAACTAGGGCTTTTATGTGACACAAATCCTCTGTTTAAAGTACTATGCTTACAATGTTTTAGGATACCTCAAATAAAATGGCCAATGCATCTTAAAACAGTGTAGGAACTATTTATTTCTAAATAGTTAATACTGAAAGCTGTGGAAAATGAATAAAGGACAAACAAATATTGTCAGGTGGAAAGAATGATTATATAGCCTCATTATGAATTTTAAGGATTTAGTATTTTAAAAGCTTGCCCTTTTTAGTTTCAAATAAGGCAACATAATCACCCCTTGTAATTGACAATATATTTTTTGCTTCATTCATTTCCCACAACATTTAGTATTAATGTGGTAACTGTAAATACGCATTTTAATTCATTTCCATTATTTATTTTGAATTGAGCTCTACTTTTTTACATTCAAAACCAGTAATATCCCTATAACCTTTACAAACATAAAAAGAGCACTCAATAATTTGTTATGCTTAACAAAGTCTTGCATTTTCATTTTAAACTTGAATAACACATGTTCATTACTTGTAATCAGCCTATTAGTAGTAACAAGTAATCATGCAAGTTAATGTCTTTGTGGAGTACTGTCCCATTGTACAGAGAAATTGTTTCAACCAGTCGACCATGTTACTGGCACCATTAACACCAGGATCCAGTTTCATTAACAAGTCTTAGATTTAAGGGATGAACAAGAGGCCCATGGGCCTTAACGGTCATCTGACTATTGGCACAATACAGCACCTTAAAGAATATAGTAGTGCCAAACCATTAAGGCAAGACAATCTTTTGATAAAAGAAGTTCAAAATCTGATATATTTGATGAATTAGACCATGAATAAAGGTCCCTTGATTCTCACCATGCCGCAAGTCCAATATCCATTCTCTAGGCCTCTCAGTTATTTACAAGAAGTTGTTTAAAGATTTTAGCCTATTGGCCTAATATCAGGTCTGTAGGCCTCTTAGTTATTCACAAGTCATTCAAAGATTTTAGCATATTTGACCCCTGTGGCCTTGAATATTTAAGATCAAGGTCATTCATTTGAACAAACTT
The DNA here is from genome assembly GCF_041381155.1 of Argopecten irradians. Taxonomy (NCBI): domain Eukaryota; kingdom Metazoa; phylum Mollusca; class Bivalvia; order Pectinida; family Pectinidae; genus Argopecten; species Argopecten irradians. The sequence continues at coordinate 10,921,186 of NC_091138.1, read as the reverse complement.
GGTAGCACTTCATCTAGCATACCGCTGGCCAAAGCCTTTCGGTTCTTCAGAAGAAGTTGATTAAAGATTTTAGCCTATTTGATCTCTGTGACGTTAAATGTAGGTCAAGGTCATTCATTTGGACAAACATTGTAGCCCTTCATCCCAGCATGCTGTAGGCCAAATATCAGTACCAGTACCCTAGGCCTTTCGGTTATTGAGAAGAAGTTGTTTGAATGAAAAGTTTGCGGAGGGTGTACGAAGACAGACAAAGCATGATGAGTGGCGTAGCTACCATTGAGGCCAAAACGCAACTGCGTGCACGTCAATCAATTCTCAAAAAAAAAAAAAACACAATTCAACTTGCATTGGGACCAACAAAAACACAAAGATTCTCGCGCCTTCGGCGACATTTACCACAGAATTTCTAAATATAGGTAATTTTCAATCTGCAATATGAATTAATCCGTTTCAGTGTTATTTTTTCTTCGCAAAATTACTATGTTAAAGCTGATAATGCAAGTTAAAATTATTAAAATGATTTTTTTTATTAAAATAAGTATACTCGTTTTTTCAAGAATCGTTTATGAGATATTCCCTGGTTGAGGACAGCCATTTTTGTTTTAAATTCCGACGACTCGCCGACCCCTATATAAAGCGCGTGAATCGACACATGTGCACTCATTCATGTACTTATACACCTAGCAGTCCACAGGTTATATCACCTACAAATAGGTAAACAAAACCCTCACCTGTAAAACTATATGGGACTTTTTTTAGCAAGAAAACATGTCAACTTTTCTAAGTTGTCATTTAGATGTTTCTCAAAATAAAATTCCAACGCAAGTGAATAGAAATCCAAACAATAATCGGTCCACAAATTTCCACGTATATCATCATACATGATGCACTCAACTGACCATACACACGTGACTACGTACCTGACCAGAACGAGCGACAACTATCAAGGACACGCACGTGTCGTTGTACATGTATGTGTAAAACTTAGTGTATATTGAAGTGTTTTATTAGTTCGTATTAGACATATGTTGGGATATAGCTGACAACACATTCATCTATTACTTCAATGAAATATTGTCAGGTGAGTGCAGTGTTTATCTTCAATTTGACATTGTTATTTGCAATATCCGGGCATGTGTATCTGAGACAAGACATGTTTAGAATGATACACGTGTGTCAAGTGTCCCGTGCTTTATATAGGGGGTTGGCCAGTGAAGGTTACTAAGCAGAGCAAAAGAAAAATGGCTGCCACTTCCTTAGATACCACACTGTCATAACTAGGGGATGTCTCAGAAACAATTTTTGAAAAAGAAATAAAATATTTCGTTAATATATTTTTATTTTTATTTCAACTGCATGTTTTTAACTTGCATTGTCAGCTTTAAGAACGCTTTAAAATCATACAAATACATCGTAAAACTCATCTCTGTCATTCTAAATCGTTTTTTTTTTTTTGTCAGGGGCTGGTTGAGAACCCCCAAGCAACGATTTACTCGTGCCTTCATCACTTGGACTACACTCTGCGTGCACTTTAATTTGCTGCTAGCGACGCCACTGGATGACAATAGGTCATCCTGACATCCTGACCCTTTGGGTCAGGCAACCTAAAAACTGTAAATTCCTCATAGAAAAGCATTAAAGGAATTTAGGAAATACATTTAATTAGTTAAATTAGGAGCTTCTCTTAACCTTTTCAATGCTTTTCTGTGGAGAATTTCAAGCTAAGGAATTCCTTAGAGTTAATAATTTTGATGAAAATGGAACAAAATCTTCTGTAAACATGCCTACTATTTGAGGAATAACAGAAGTCTCAAGGGTTGTTTGACAATTTTTTTTAATTAAACTTACTACATGAAATAAAAGATTTTAAAATTATAAAGAAAAAAAAAAAGTCAAAATGAGCTTTTATCCTATACTCTTGTTTCTTATGTTGCACATACATTTATTTTGGTAAAATCATGCACACATGAGGGCAGCCTTATAAATTATATTGCCTTTACCTCAGATCTGTTTTAACGATCATGTAAAACATTATTTAAAGGTACACAGAAAGAACATCTGATTAGTTTACTTTATAACTCTCAGGTCAGTAAGCCTTAGATAGTAAGTCCAATTTGAATTATAATCAACAGAGAATTTGTAAGTTGGACAGAGGAGTCACCAGCAGGCAACAGTCAGGGAGAACTGGTATAATTATATAAGGTACAGTTGACCTAGCACTGGGTATTATATAACACTCTGTGTATTCTATACACACTCTATTCTATACACACTCTGTGTATTCTATCTATCAGAAGACAGTCTTCCCATAACTACTGATTGGTCTAAAGGAATATTATTCAATGAATAGAGAATTTATGAATTGAAGTTTATAAATGAAATGGTTCAAGAGGTCACTACTAGATCTCATTGTAGGGCAAGTCATTAGTCCTACAAATCAATAGTATACCAGCGTTGTATTAAAAAAGGGCCATAACTCCAGCCATCCATAATGTTAAAAAGACTGACTGAACATTGTAAAATCCTCAAAGTAGCCTTGTTACCACTTGCTTCAGGAACAGACAAATCAGATGTTTCTAGTCAAAGGCCAAAACTACACTATATTGTTTGCTGAAAAAGCGCCTTTAATACTAGTGGGGCAACACCTTAAGGGGTGTTGCGGATGAAATGAGAGACGTAAAGGACCATGATAATTCGTGGTAATTCTCCAAAAGAAGTGTGAGTATGCGCATATGCATACAAATGTATATACAGTGCATGTACGTGTATGAAAATTGAATGAATAATAGGGCCTAACGCACAAAGGACAATGTTACATGTCTATTTTGTCAACTTCTATAGTGGGCGACACCTGTCCGAAGGAGTGTCACTAACGGAATTTACTTGCTGTTACTCTTACAGCCTGTAAACGAGAGAGCGGTTTCATTAGCTATGGAAACAATATCCCACGATTAAAGTACTTTTACGATTTTAGTCTATTTGACCCTTGTGACTGTGACCTTGAATGAAGGTCAAGGTCATTCATTTTTTTTTTTTTTAAAAACAAACAATTAGCAGCTGTTCATTCCAGCATGCTACAAACGTAATAAATGTACCATGCACATGGCTACAGGCCTGTCAATTATTGATAGAGGAGCCATTTAAAGATTTTAACCAATTCGACACTGTGACCTTGAATTAAGGTCAAATCCATTTTTTGAAAAAACTCTGTAGCCTTCCATTTCAGCATGTTACAGACCCAACACCGAGTACCAGGAATACCAAAATCAGGTCTGCATGACTATTAACAAGAATTTATTGCAGGTGGAATAAAACTAGCACTCCCAATTCAAAATGGCAGTTTGATTCTTCTAAAACTTATCCTAAACGTCTGAAGGTAGTTCGAATCTTTTCCAACTTATCTTAATCTTCGGAATGTAGTCCTATTCTTTTACTTCTCAACCTAATCTTTGGAAGTATATTTTAATTGCATAACAAAAAGCCCCTGAATGTACACATTAACACACCTTTATGGTAAACAAAGTTTCTCCAATGAAATGAAGCAAAAAATCCCAATGTCATGATTACATAATATTTCAATTTGACCCGGACATATGATTGACTTCATATTCACTCAAAAGTGACAATTCTGAATATGCAATATGTATTAAAAGTTGCTTTTATTTATATTGGAATAAACCGGTTCTTATATATGAAAGTAAAGTAGTAATTGGTGTCACTGTGACCTGCTTACAGATATGGACTGTGTATTGATCAGTGTTTGTAATACAAAGAATAGCTTGCTCTCCAGAATTATAATTGGTAGGCCGAACCTGAACCCAACCACATCAGTGGAGAAATGTCCAGAACTACTCAAATCACTATAACAATAGCGTTTATTATACAGAAAATCTGCTATTCCATTTATTAATAATATTACTTAAATCCATGATGAGTACCAGTAGGGGTGCAGGTGTGTTAAGAACTTCCGTGTTAAAGTATATACGCTTCATCCATCATTGTTGTACAATCATAAGGGGAAATAGCTCTGTGAAAGATGAGCGGTTACCATGGGGACATGCGTCTCAGTGAAATATGTTTCATCCCCGCCTTAATGTTTTTAGCCATGTGATATATTTAAACTAATCACAGGCACATATAAGTGACATCACAAGTTTTGTATTCTTACATGTGCCCTGAATATATGCATGTTTATGAATAATCATGTAAAAGACTCTGCTACCACCATTTTATCGAAAAGAAATTGTTTTACCTCATATAAGTAAGAAATTGGTAATAAGGCCAAAAAAATATGTTTGTTTAGGGTTACATTGGCAAAAAAAATAGGGTCGGTCGGTTGGGAGGATTTTTTTTAAGTGTCTTTTACTCTAAAATAATGGCCAGAACTGGAGTCTGAGATCGAAATCCAAACTTTTAATTTTTTTTTCAAAGAAAAATGGGAAAAAAATTAGGGTCGCGGGTAAAAAATCAGGGTCGGTAGGGTAACCCTAAAGAGACATATTATTTGTTGGCGTAAGAGACACTATCGTCCTTGTCGAACACTCAATACCTTAAAAATACATACATTTTAGAGAACAAGAAAGTTAAACCGACTGTGTTTTTACATAGAAAGTCACAAAATAATACTATAAAGCTACAAGTTTCCATGGATACCGCGCAATTAATTAAGTTAAAATAACAAGAATTAATGTAATATGGATTGTATGACACCCAACAAGTTATTATGAGGTGAAAGTGAACAAATAAGCTAATTACTTCCCCTTTCCCATCCCAGGTTAAAATCCTGTTTCCTATTTGCAATTTTAAGCCAAACACAATGTTTGCATAATATTTGTCCCTGCAAAATGACTTCATAATCACCCTAATTTCAAGTTTATGATTAATTTTGTTTTCTGTCCTTTCACCAGTATTATTTAGAAGGTGAAAAAGATATAGAGCAGCTTGTTTGGGCCTGTGGTTGCCGAGTGGTTAAGATGCCTCAACATATTTACCACAAGCCCTCTACCTTTTGGTTACGAATTTGAATCCCATGTGGCGTAGATTCCAGGTACTGACTGCTAGTCAGTGGTTTTTCTCCGGGTACTCAGACTTTCCTCTAGAGTCTAGACATCTCCTATAAATGACCCTGTAATAAACACTGATTCTGATATTTAATTTAAATAATGGCATGACATCAACGATTTTGAAATGCCTTGGAATAATTATCAGGTAAAAAGTCAGGGCCGCAGTGGTCAAGCAGTTAAGATGTCCCGACATATTACCACAAGCCTAGCTCCACCTCTGGGTTTAGAGTTTGAACCCCATTTCAGGCAGTAACCAGGTATTGACCGCTAGTTGTTGGTTTTTCTCAGAGTATTCCAGCTTTCCTCCACCAACAAACTTCACATCCTGACACGACCCTGGCTGTTAATAGGACATTAAACTAATACTCGAGCTAATGTAAAAGTTTCCGCTGTTCCCATTTTATCAAAAGAAACTTTTTTTCTAATATAATAAGAAAATGGTAATAATAGACAATATCGGTCTGGCTAAACAAGAAATCTGTTACAATTAGAGACATTCCAATAATTTGGCTAAATTCTTTTAATTGTATTTAGCATTATGCTAGAAAATGAACAAATAGGCAAATTACCTCCCTTTATTCAATCCCAGTGAAAACTTTTTATGTGACATGTAAAGAATATTATTCAATTGAAAGCAAACCCTTTGAAAGTCAGATGCCATTCAAAGTGATTTCTATAAGTTGTATAACTTGTTTCGCAATCAATGTAAAATAAATAAAAGCTTTTTTTTTTGTTTTCTCCTCTCGGACATGACATTCACAAGACCATTTCCAAGCACTGACTGTTGGTTAGTGTTTTTTTCTATAGGAACTCTATTGTACATCCAAATTCGAAAGACATAATTTATATTATTGTAAATCCTTGGATTACCTTATACAGCTTGGGAAATAGGATATATGAAAATCAATTAACAAAATTCTTGGTTCATAAGAAATAGAAAATAACTATTTTGATGTACTTTTTTTTATCATTATTATTGTTATTATTTAGCCTTGACATGTATGAATAGATTTAAAGCCAACATATTTGATATTGATGAAGATAACTAGTTTTCAAAATAACTACAGTAGCTGTCCAAGTGCTATTTGTTACAGAAGAAAATAAGTGTCAAATAGTGGTACAATCAAAAAAAAAGTTTTAAAATGTGAATGTATAATGAGAAAGACATATGATTTTTTTAGATCTATTTCCAAAAGCTATTAGTTTAGTAAAATATTGTTTGTTCCGAAATCGACCACACAACTGAGTAATTTGGGTACTCAAACAATATTTTTAGACAAATTACTATTAGATCTACTATATAACGTTAGAACATTTTTTAGGATAAATTTTTAACATAAAAAAAAATCAATTAAATTTTTGATGGTTTCTAAATTGCTTGAAACTGAAGAGGCTGACATTGAGTGTTTGACATTCAGTGCAATTAATTTATAAAAACTTGTTGTTAACTATGCCCCCACCCCCTCCCGGCCCCTATAAATGTACAGTAACTTACTAGGCCATGTACATTGTGTACGGTACAGTGCGTGTCATGTAAAACTGCAGTGTATATCTAATATTGTTGATCATTTCCATTTTCAAGCTACCAGATTGTTCAAGTCTGTCTTCTTTAGTTGTCAGTACTTGTCACTTAGATTTGGTTTATAGTTATCCCTTGCCTGACATTGTCGCATGCCTTTGATCATCGGTGCTATTTTTAGACTGCAGCTGATCAACAAAACATGTGTCATCTGATAACGGGTATGGTTTAAATGCTTAATCATACAATAAAGTAATATATTAGGAGGACATATTAAAACGGCATCTGTCTCAGAATCTGTACAATAGACTGTCAGATAACGAGTTGTTTTTAATCCATGCAGTGTACAGTAGCCTACATTAGCCTAACGCTTGATTCAGTCGCTGTCATGATCAGACTTGGTACTGCAGTAGGCATACGATAAACAATCATAATAAACAACAGCAACCCCAAATATCAGATAGCGAATAATACTAACACCCGCCGATATTGAAAGGTTTGACAACTTAAATACATAACTATTCTCACTTACCGTTATTGCTGATTGTAACTTGAAAAGCAAAGCGGCTTTCAACATTAATCTGAACCGGTTAAAACCGGATACACAAGTGACACAACGTTACCATGCACATTCCTTCTACCAGGTGGTGCTGTTGTATTGCATTCCTTTGTGCGGTTGAACGCCCCAAACAGCACACATTTCCACAATACACGCAAATCCCAAAAATTATTTGGATATCATTGCAAGATTTATAAAACTTTTTATAAATTCAAGTAATTATATAATGAAATCAACAGGTTTTTTCATAAATACGACCCATTTGTGAATGGTCCACTCATCGATCCAGTCGGTCAGAAAAGCTTCGAAGAAAGGAGGCCCAAATCCCGAAATCTCGTCTGCCGTGGAAATTTACTGAGAACCTGCGTAATACCATCAATTTCCAAGACCGTCTTGTGGTCATTCTTTTTATTATTTCCAAAAACCAAAAATACCGTTTTGTTCAGAATTACTTTTTGCTAATAATATGTAGAATCTCAATTTGTCAACTATGAGCGTTTGTTCGCTAGGACGAATTAAACAGAAACTAGCGATGAAAATGTCGATTTTTGCCTGTTTGACTCAAAATATCTTACTTGTACAGTCAACATCTATATCATGATCAGTTGATAAATCACGCCAGGATTTACTTAACCCTTTACCACATGTAATCGCCTTTGGACGCCTTTACCCCTTGCCCCATGTAAGCGACTTTGAACGCCCCCGCACCATCTCAATGTAAGCGCCTCTGGACACCCCTACATGATCTCATTGCAAGCGACTCTGGACGCCATTTTGACTATCAATGTTTTGCTAGCTTCGTATCACGTGATAAAAGCGCCACCTGTGTTCAGACTTTACAATCTAAGTCCTCATATCGAATAATATGTAGAAATGATAGCATCACTGTGTAGTTTCATTCATTTTGAAGCAACTTTATTACCAAAACATTTCTCAAAAATAAACATGAAAGTAAATAAATCCAACTTTAAAAACGTATTATCAATCCAGACTGAAAACTTCAAAAAGTGCCATTGAGATGGTGCATACACTTGACAGATGTTGCAACTATGTTCATGTTGAACATTGTATACTTTCCTCATGGAAGCCTGGTGATGCAGTCTACTAGTTTGCATGTGGTAAAGGGTTAACTGTAAAATATCGTTTAAAAGTATCTGTCAGTTTCCTTATTACTCAACTTGCGGTTATAAGCGTGTTGATAGGTAAAAGTTGTCGTGTTAACATTCGTTCCGAAGGAACGATAACTCTGTTATCGCACCTTACGTCTCTCATTTCATATTTTAACTCTTTTTATCAACTTATCAAGTACAAAGAAAAACTTTTTATTTTTCATTACATTCACATACCTGTCAACTTTTAGGAATTGCAATGCGGGAGAAAGAGCGTTAACAAAATTTTCAACAGTCCAACCGAGGCACTATGCGTCGCTTATCATTATTACTTGCGAAGTTTTAGCATAAACCCTGTTTATCTTTGGAAAATAACATACATATGTGTAGGATGAAAATATTTCAATATTTAATGAATAAATATACAAATTTTTATGTCCTATAAGCTAAAAACTTGTATCTATAACATCAAAGGTTTTTATAATGAAAAAACAACATTTGTGTTAGTAATCAAGAGTAGAAAGAGAAGAAGAAAAGGTTCTGATGATATATTCTAAACTTCTGTTAATATTGTTACAAAATAAGAAAACAAGTTAGTTGCACAAACACCAAGTGTGACAGATAGAATACTTACAGTCTTGTTGAAGCCAGTATATCTTCACATAGTTTCTTGTAGTGCCAAGTGTCACCCTTGACTCTCTTACGACAAACTCCAATATATGGCATCTTCGGAATGGCACACACTTCCATGTCGAATGCAAGCTTGACTTTCCCCCAATCATCAGTGACAGTACATCGCAGCGTATAGCTAAAACCGATAACATTGACATCATAGAAAGGTATAGCTAAACTAATAAAATTAACATCATGGCAGGGTATAGATAAAACCGATATCATTGACATCAAAGAAAGGTATACCTAAACTAATAACATTAACATCATGGCAGGGTATATAGCTAAAACCGATAACATTAACATCATGGCAGGGTATATAGCTAAAACCGATAACATTAGTATCATAGAAAGGTATAGCTAAAACCGATAACATTAGTATCATAGAAAGGTATAGCTAAAACCGATAACATTAACATCATGGCAGGGTAAATAGCTAAAACCGATAACATTAGTATCATAGAAAGGTATAGCTAAAACCGATAACATTAACATCATGGCAGGGTATATAGCTAAAACCGATAACATTAGTATCATCGAAAGAAATGTATAGCTAAACTAATAACATTAACATCATGGCAGGGTATAGATAAAACCGATATCATTGACATCAAAGAAAGGTATACCTAAACTAATAACATTAACATCATGGCAGGGTATAGCTAAAACCGATAACATTAACATCATGGCAGGGTATATAGCTAAAACCGATAACATTAGTATCATAGAAAGGTATAGCTAAAACCGATAACATTAGTATCATAGAAAGGTATAGCTAAAACCGATAACATTAGTATCATAGAAAGGTATAGCTAAAACCGATAACATTAACATCATGGCAGGGTATAGCTAAAACCGATAACATTAACATCATAGAAGGGTATAGCTAAAACCGATAACATTAACATCATGGCAGGGTATAGATAAAACCGATATCATTGACATCAAAGAAAGGTATACCTAAACTAATAACATTAACGTCATGGCAGGGTATAGAGCTAAAACCGATAACATTAACATCATGGCAGGGTATATAGCTAAAACCGATAACATTAGTATCATAGAAGGGTATAGCTAAAACCGATAACATTAACATCATGGCAGGGTATATACATATGTAGCTAAAACCGATAACATTAGTATCGTAGAAGGGTATAGCTAAAACCGATAACATTAACATCATGGCAGGTTAAATAGCTAAAACCGATAACATTAGTATCATAGAAATGTATAGCTAAAATTGGTAACATTAGTATCATAGAAAGGTATAGCTAAAACCGATAACATTAGTATCATAGAAAGGTATAGCTAAAACCGATAACATTAACATCATGGCAGGGTATATAGCTAAAACCGATAACATTAGTATCATAGAAGGGTATAGCTAAAACCGATAACATTAACATCATGGCAGGGTATAGATAAAACCGATATCATTGACATCAAAGAAAGGTATACCTAAACTAATAACATTAACATCATGGCAGGGTATATAGCTAAAACCGATAACATTAGTATCATGGCAGGGTATATAGCTAAAACCGATAACATTAGTATCATAGAAAGGTATAGCTAAAACCGATAACATTAGTATCATAGAAAGGTATAGCTAAAACCGATAACATTAGTATCATAGAAAGGTATAGCTAAAACCGATAACATTAACATCATGGCAGGGTATATACATATAAAGCTAAAACTGATAACATTAGTATCATAGAAAGGTATAGCTAAAACCGATAACATTAACATCATGGCAGGTTAAATAGCTAAAACCGATAACATTAGTATCATAAGAAGGGTATAGCTAAAACCGATAACATTAGTATCATAGAAAGGTATAGCTAAAACCGATAACATTAACATCATGGCAGGGTATATAGCTAAAACCGATAACATTAACATCATAGAAGGGTATAGCTAAAACCGATAACATTAACATCATGGCAGGGTATATAGCTAAAACCGATAACATTAGTATCATAGAAAGGTATAGCTAAAACCGATAACATTAGTATCATAGAAGGGTATAGCTAAAACCGATAACATTAACATCATGGCAGGGTATATAGCTAAAACCGATAACATTAGTATCATAGAAAGGTATAGCTAAAACCGATAACATTAGTATCATAGAAAGGTATAGCTAAAACCGATAACATTAACATCATGGCAGGGTATATAGCTAAAACCGATAACATTAGTATCATAGAAAGGTATAGCTAAAACCGATAACATTAGTATCATAGAAAGGTATAGCTAAAACCGATAACATTAACATCATGGCAGGGTATATAGCTAAAACCGATAACATTAGCATCATAGAAGGGTATAGCTAAAACAAATGACATTAACATCGTAGAAGGGTATAGATAGAACCGATGACATTAGCATCATAGAAGGGTATAGATAGAACCAATGACATTAGCATCATAGAAGGGTATAGATAGAACCGATGACATTAGCATCATAGAAGGGTATAGATAGAACCGATGACATTAGCATCATAGAAGGGTATAGATAGAACCAATGACATTAACATCGTAGAAGGGTATAGATAGAACCGATGACATTAGCATCATAGAAGGGTATAGATAGAACCAATGACATTAGCATCATAGAAGGGTATAGATAGAACCGATGACATTAGCATCATAGAAGGGTATAGATAGAACCGATAACATTAACATCATAGAAGGGTATAGGCTCGCTATAAAGTGAATTTACGAGAAGGTTTTTGGTAGTTTTAAGTCACTTTGGCCAATTTTGGTCTCACCCCTCAGGCCTCTGGAGGTCAACCAGGACCATTATTTGAATATCATGTTAAAATTCTATCTCTGGCTATTAATTCTAACCAAGATTGACTCATTGCCAAGGAAATTGAATAAGTAAAGCTCAAAAATGTTTTCACAATATAAACCATGGTAAATTTGACCCCCTTCCCAGAGGATAGCAGGGGTTTCATTATCTTTCAGGAAAGGCGGTACAATTGCAATTTCAGGGGGTACTTTTCTATACCATCTGTATGCTATCTAATGTAATTTAGCCCAAATCAGGCGGTACCACAGCCAGGTTCAACCGGCAAAAAGTACCGGGTACCGCCTGATATTGAAACCCCTGGGATAGTCAGAGACTCCAGGGCCATGAACTTCACATTAGTTTGTAGCAGGCCTAAAGACCTTTAAATTTATAAAGAGTATTTGAATCCATCACTTTTGCTAGAACGAATATACGTACCCGGCCTACTATACCTTTCGGCCGGGTACGAATTGGTCCCTATGTGTCTTAGTGGAGCATTGCCTCAGAAAATCACTCGTGCATAGTTTTTCATACTTTTTTGTAGGCTTCCGCTTATTTTATGGGTATACATGCATTTACATATTATTTTTGTCCAAAACAAACATAACAACCATTCTTAATATCTACCGTACAGCTCACAAGACGTCAAATTCACAATTTGTGGACTTGCCGTATCAATTCCCTTCAGAAAGACCTTCATATGTAATATGTAAAAAAATAATGCCTCAAGGAAAATTAGATATTTTATGTGGTTCAGTTTTATTGCCTAGTAGGTAAGCGATATCAAACAAGTACGATAAAATGCAAGCAAATGTTTTATAATGTTTGCATAATCATTAATTTGCTCCATTAGCAGTAATAGGCACCAATTGTAGACGACACCATTTTCTGTCTAAAAATATAATATAAACTTTATTTCTTTTACATCGATTACGAAACAAGTTATACAACTTATGCAAATCACTCTCGATGGCCCGGATGTACGCGCGCGAGGGGTCTTAGTGTGGGAGGAAACCGGAGTGCCCGGAGAAAACCCACGTGATCGGGCAGGTGACCCCTAACCTTTTCACGTCCGTGCCGGGGATCGAACCCCGGCCGGCTAGGTGAAAGGCGAGCGGCTTAACCACTACACCATCCGACCACCCTAAAAGTCGTTTGAGCTACAATATTGCAGCTACACTTTTGCAAGTTGAGAAGAAGATTGTGAAAGTTTTAGTCTTTACCATTTTTGGTCCCTCACAAAACCGTCCAGGGGTGGGAGATAATATAATTCACAATTTTGATTGGCCTTTGTCTTAGAAGTGCTTCAGTAATTCTGGAGAAGTCAAAAATGTAAATGAACATGCTTATGGGCACACTACGCACGACGACAAAAGGTCACTTAAGACTTGGGTACCCTAAATATTGATGGGCTAAGAAGGGATCAAACCATATTGAGTCCTCTACAATTGTTCAGACAATTTGTATGTAAAACTTACTCGCTCTGTTTGTATGGTATAAATTTCTTTTCAATGACGCCCTTCAGTCGTGACAACACCAGGTCTGGACTGAATTCACTTGTTCTGTACACGTTGTGTAGTGCCTGTAACACAAAAGAATCTCTATTGAGATCAAGTTTATTATCAATAAGATATAACTACCCATTATTGTCAATTTTTTCCAAGTAATTCCTCATTGGATGATGAAGTGATAAAATTGAGCAAACAAAAGGGCAACGGGCCTTAACGGTCATCTGACTACCTTGGCAATAGTCAAATAAGTCATATATGGTGTCTTCTCCAACAATGTTAGAGGTTAACACGACGAGATACTTTTCAACATTGCGTCGTGTGACCTCTAACGAGCATGGCCACTGATTCATGTTGCTGGGCCACAGCTGATCAAAATGATGTAAAATGTATCAAAAGTCTCATCTTTTATGTTGTCACCTACCTTTTTGGATTTATATATCACAAATACAGATATTTGCAAGACATTTCCGACAAATTAGTCCAAGAAGCTATGATAAATGCATTTCTTATAACTTTCATCGTATTTTCACTTGAATTGGCCGCCATTCTTAATTTGAATAGGAATATTGAGGTTTTATGAAATTCAGGAGTTGTCTAAATGTGTACGCAAAACAAGCGGAAGGAAGTAAGCCTCATTTCCATTATGCGTTTCGCTAAATTTAAATTTTGTGTTTTGTTTTAACCATAGCAGCCATAATGTTTTAGTGACAGTAGAATTGAGCACATCGACTTGCATACGATTTAACATGGATTTAACAATATATGGGTAATGTAATACAAATATTTTTGCAGGAATGGATTAATATATAATCAGCAAGTAAGTAAATCAGTAATCGTTTATATATCTTGCAATTTAAATTGTCTTAGATACGTTTAAACCCAGCAACAAAAAACAGGGCACTGCCAGCAACATGGTGGACATACGGATCTTGTATGAGGTCGCATATCCACCCAATGTAATCAGGTGGAATAAGACCTCATACACTTGTAGGAGTAATATGGTGTCATGATAGGCACCTTCGATTTGTGATCACACTAAATCGCACTGGTAGAACTTGAGAAGAAGTTCAAAATGTATTTTCAAGATGGCGACTGTGGCAGTCATCTTGGATTTCAGATTGACCCATAAAATAACAACACTTTGTCAGGACCATGTCAGGATCATTTTATGCAAGTTTCAGCTAAATCACAATTTGGTAGAACTTCAGAAGTTCAAAATGTGAAAAGTTAACGCACAATGGCTGAAAAATGGTGACTATAGATCAGATGACCTAAAACCTATTATTGATATTCCACTTCCAATAATATGCACCAGTATTTTATGTTACAAAATAAACTTCATTATACCGCCTACTTAAACAGTGGTGTCTACGGATATCTATCGAGTGATTCAGAAACATAACATTGTATTTATATATACAGTATGTAATGTACATTTGTATTGTATTTCAGCTGAAACGTATCAGGTGACGGGGAACTAAACCACTGTACATACATTCCCCAAGTCTGTAAGACATAAATGCCCCCACCTCCACTATTACTCCACATTATATCAAAGAATGATAGGACGAGACAAATTAGCAGTAATTATTTCTCCTATACTTCATAAGATAATTATGCTGTTGCTAGAAAAAATATCATCTCTTACAAAGGGAGGGTAAAACAGCGAGCTCACACACACTAGACAATTATGTGACAACAGAAATACATGCGGCATAACTGCAGTGTGCATTGTCTATGACATCATCAATTTTGACGTTTCTTACCTGTAATAGTGTGACAAAAAAACTTGAAAGCGACTGAAATTTCATCATTTTTCTTTCACGTTTTGGGGAAAAAATACTCAAATCTGGCTCATGGGCTTGTCAGTGGACAGGGATATCTCAATCTTCGTGTAAGATTTTGGCTTGCCAGCACTTAGCAAAGCCTTACACTCGGGAGATACTTTTACAGCTCTCATAGATTATACACTATACAGACAAATTTCCCTGCACTTAATTTACAGAACTGTGAGCTGAATTAAATACATGTACAACACATCCCCAAAGTGTCATTCTAACAGGCAACTCAGTAATAAGCTGCAAAGCGTTCCTATTACCACCATGCTCAATAAACACAGTTATCTACCTTGACTTTCCTTGGCCCTTCGCCTGTGGATCCTCTCTGTTTCTTTGGAGTCAGCATGTTGAACACTCGCTCCAGACTACCAAACACAGAACCCTTCCTGGTCTTGTTGGCGGAGCCAGGCGTGTCCGGTTCCATGCCTCGCTGTAATCCCTCATCCACGGATGAAGCCCTGTTATAGTTATCCACATGTCTAAAATATCACAATCAACATCTTACAATTCCTCAGTAACGCCCTGATTGGATCCTTTACACGTAAAGCAAAAGCCAAGCAGTGCGCTCTGATTGTAGTTGTTTGTGTATATTACAAATAATATGAATAGCTAATATTTTCTACTACATGTACTTTTGTATACCCATTTTTAAAAACTAATGAGTATGAAAACAGATATAAAGCAGCAACAGTTGAACTTTGTTAACTCAGAACTGTATTCCATCTTTGCATATTACAGAGTTACCTGCCCTTGCAGGTTGATATTGATTGTCATGTGTTTCAGAGGGTAACATCATACTTTTCAGAGAAAATGACATGAGTTGTGCTCACAAAAGAATAACATCACAATGTATACCTACCCAAAAGGGAGATAACTCTGTAATATGTAAAGATGGAATAACTTGACTACCTTTTTATTTCAAAGTGTTGTGTTTACTTCAAATAGTATACTTTGAATAAGTTAACAAGTCTTGACTGTTACATAAATACTTGTATATGCACAACTCACTATATAAGAGTATACTGTACAATAGATGTTCATGGAGGCATTGCAAAAAAGTAATTAGCTATAAAACTTCAAAAGTTATGACAAAAGGACCCAGTTTCAGAAACATTACTGAACTTTATGAAATTCTTTTAGCTTAAAGATGCTCCACCGCTGACAAATGGTATTTTTTCACTATCAAAAACAGGAGCAAACGATTTAGTATTTTTCTTCAGTTACAAAATTTATTTACTTTACACCATTACCACCATTGAAAAGTTTTAGCTTCTAATTTTAATTCAAGTTTAAAATATAAAAAATAATAAATTGCATCCCGAAAAAATTCCCTGGCACTATATCCTATGTGGAATGAAGTACTGATCGCGCATGCACCAAAAGCAAAACAAAATATTTTATATTATTTTTGTGTTTATTAGACATACATATACACGATTAAACACCAGGTATTGTTCAAATAATGAATATCATTTATGCTCGTTCGGCGGTGGAGCATCTTTAAATTCCCTATAGAAAAGCATCATAGAAGTTAAGGAATAAAATTTATCTTGAGGAGCATTCCCTAACATCTGTATTGTATGGAGAATTTTAAGTGAATTCATTAAAAGTTAAAGAATGCTTGTGAAACAGGACCCATAATGTGTTGATAGCAACTAAAACTACTCCACTGTTTACAGTAAGCTCTATATACTACACCAACAACACCCATCTATTGTTGTCTTATCTTAAAGTATCGAAATATCAAATGTATGCATGTTTGTTTTTAAGTACCTATAAATACATAAGGTTACATAGAAAAACGATCACCATATTTGAATTTGTTAAGGGCTGTTCCAGCAAAACATATATGGCACCCAGGGAAGGCACTTTAAAAAATAGTGTGTGCCATGGTGGGTTCAAAATAATATCACTTCTGTGCCAGGGTGGCTTTTCAATAAAATCACATATGTGGATGGGTCTATCTGAAGCAATTTTTAAGATAAAATACAAAATTTGTATTTTATAATTTTGCTGTCAGTCATCCTGACTACCAAATTAACTGTTGAGAACAATTTTAATTTCTGACAATATTAATGTGTTGTTCATATCTTCAATAAACAAGAGGCCCATGGGCCTTAACGGTCATCTGACTATTAGTACAATACAAAGATTAAAGATTAAAGATTTTAGCCTATTTGACCCCTATGACCTTGAATGAAGATCAAGGTCATTCATTTGAACAAACTTGGTAGCCCTTCATCCCAGCATGTGACAGGCCTAATATCAGGTCTCTAGGCCTCTTACTTATTCAAAAGAAGTTGTTTAAAGGATTTTAGCCTATTCGACCCCTGTGAGCTTGAATGAAGGTCAAGGTCATATATTTGAACAAACTTGGTATCCCTTCATCCCAGCATCCTACAGGCCCAATATCAGTACCCTAGGCCTTATGGTTCTTGAGAAGAAGTCGTTTAAAATTTTTAGCCTTTTTGACCTTGAATGATGGTCAAGGTCATTCATTTGAACAAACTTGGTAGCCCTTCATCCCAGCATGTCACAGGCCCAATACCAGTACCCTGGGCCTTCTGGTTCTTGAGAAGAAGTCGTTTAAAGATTTTAGCCTATTTGACCCCTATGACCTTGAATGAAGGTCAAGGTCATTTATTTGAACAAACTTGGTAGCCCTTCATCCCAGCATGCTACAGGCCTAATATCATGTCTCTAGGCCTCTTAGTTATTCACAAGAAGTTGTTTAAAGGATTTTAGCCTATTTGACCCCTGTGACCTTGAATGAAGGTCAAGGTCATTTATTTGAACAAACTTGGTAGCCCTTCATCCCAGCATCCTACAGGCCCAATATCAGTACCCTGAGCCTTCTGGTTTTTGAGAAGACGTCGTTTAAAGATTTTAGCCTATTTGTCCCCTATGACCTTGAATGAAGGTCAAGGTCATTTATTTGAACAAACTTGGTAGCCCTTCATCCCAGCATCCTACATGCCTAATATCATGTCTCTAGGCCTCTTAGTTATTTACAAGAAGTTGTTTAAAGGATTTTAGCCTATTTGACCCCTTTGACCTTGAATGAAGGTCAAGGTCATATATTTGAACAAACTTGGTAGCCCTTCATCCCAGCATGTCACAGGCCCAATATCAGTACCCTGGGCCTTCTGGTCTGGAGAAGAAGTCGTTTAAATATTTAAGCCTTTTTGACCCCTTTAACCTTGAATGAAGGTTAAGGTCATTCATTTGAACAAACTTGGTAGCCCTTCATCCCAGCATGCCACATCAGGGGTGTAAAAATCCACTAGCCCGACGCCCGGGGCTACCAAATTTTCAACTTGGGCTAGTGGAAATTTTAGCCATACTAGCCCGGGGCTAGTGACTTTTTTCAAAGATATTTCAAAACGAAAAACATCAATATTAAGTCATAATAACACTTTAAAACATCTTAATCTGGAATCATGTTGTCTAATTTGTTGACGACTGTAGACCTCCCGATCACCACAATGTATATAGTGATGCATAGCATTTCATGTGAAAGTTACGTAATTTGCAACTCAAGTTCTAGACAAACAATATACAAACCATCAAATAAGTCATCTCAGCTATCAGATCAGTAAATTTTAATAGTTACAAAAACGATGTTAAAGAACTGGAATCTATTCCTCAAAAAGTCGGCAGCAAAGCCATTCCTGCAGCAGGCAGCCATATTTGTTATGGTTATTCTAATATCCGGGTCAAAGGTCGGGAATCCAGATTCCGGTTTCAGGATTTAAAAAAAATCTAAAAATTATGTTCTAGAAATATCACAGATCAAAGATTTTCTTGATGTTTATTTTAGTTATTCACAAGAAGTTGTTTAAAGGATTTTAACCTATTTGACCCCTTTGACCATGAATGAAGGTCAAGGTCATTCATTTGAACAAACTTGGTGGCCCTTCATCCCAGCATCCTACAGGCCCAATATCAGTACCCTGGGCCTTCTGGTTCTTGAGAAGAAGTCGTTTTAAAGATTTTAGCCTTTTTGACCCCTTTGACCTTGAATGAAGGTCAAGGTAATTCATTTGAACGAACTTGGTAGCCCTCCATCCCAGCATATCACAGGCCAAATATGAGTACCCTGGGCCTTCCGGTTATCGAGAAGAAGTCGTTTGAATGAAAAGTTTACGGACGGCGCACGACGACGGACGGTGCATGATGACAATAGGTCATCCTGACCCTTTGGGTCAGATGACCTGAAAAGCAATTATTTATTTTCTGGATGTTTTGATATAATAATGACAGAATATTGATCCGAAACAAATTATAATAATTGAAACTTGTCAATGGTACAGAGAAACAATTGATTAGTTTTGGCAAAATACTGTTGTCATCAACTGGTCTTTATTTAAATTCACTGGTACTACTACTAAGTCGAGGAAAAAGTTGCAGTTCACAAGCTTAATTGTGAATGTACAGATGTCTACTCTTGCATTACCCATGTGAAACACTTTGGTATCTTTAGTAGAATTTCCACTGGTTCTACGAGGATTTTACCTTTATACAAATTAAGAAAAGATGCAGCACATCCAACAATAGTGCACTGCACCATATACAGTACAATTTTGTCAGGGGACTCTTCAGGGATGCTAGAAATCAAAGTATGTAAATCCAAAAAGATATTGGAGCTAAATAAAAAAAAAATGCTTCTATGTCATGGTCTCTTTCACAAAAAAATAGATATGTGAAGGGGTCAACAAAATTGAAAATCACTTCTATTTGTGAGTCTCCCAATTTCAAAGTGCCTCCCCCCCCAACCATATATGTTTTGGTGGAACAGCCCTAACAAAGTTCAAGATATCTTGGCCTTGTTATAGTTGTTTGTTGTCTGTCTGACAGTTACAGGTTTTCACTAATATTCAATGCAGTTATCAGGTAATTGTGTAGGCTCAATAGGCATGTTTATTTTCTCTGACATTTCCAGGTATTGTCCTTATCATAATATGTGATCAACATTCAATGTTTCAAAGTGAATAAAGTAGTTTCAGGACTTAAGTTGTTACATGAGCAGTTATATATTTATAAGTATAGCAGATAGTTATATAGTGGTTCAGAGAGTTTTATCTTTATAGTATAGACAGACTATAGGCAGTATTGGTTGTAGATTATATTCCAGTGTAACTTATACCACAATATGTGTACATAACACCATCAAGATAATCAGCAAAAAGGGCCGTGAAGCTTTAAATATACTCATGTGTTATTTACACACCGGGAATTATGGTATGTTTATCTTGCTGTTAATTGACAAGTGAGAAGATAGCCCTACAAAGTGAAATTTCTTTCGCCAAATAAGATTTTCTGGAGCCAAATTAAAAGAAATGTAAATTTGATTTTTAAAATGAAGAATTATCTCCCTTTCTAATAAATATTAGTTTAGGTAAGTATTGAAATGTATTGATTAAACAAACACGAATGAAAGGTTTATTTTTCAAGATGTATCATTTAGTAAAATATTTCTAAGCATTTTTTTGTTCTTTTTAAAAAAAATCAACATTAATTTACTGAATTTCATATACACATTACAGATTTTCTAAAATTAATCCCCAAATAATTATATCTGAAAAATCAAAATAAGTAAAACAGGTGAGTAATTATAAAATTAAAAGCGAAATTTTATTGTTTTGATTTATTTGAAATCATTCTGATTTTTTTGGCTGTAAAAAAGCATGTGCACTTAAAAATGTTTTGTTTTTTTCCCAAATCCTTATATCTTCATCTGTATTATTTAATTAATGGATAAATCATATCTCTTAAAATCGTAATTTGTGGGCCTTTGGAACTCGAAGAAGAAAACTATGTGTTAATTTTCATTTACTTGGTGTTTAATGTTGAAATATATGTACGAAAATCCGAAATTTATTGACTTCCGGTTCAGATATTAGTGTTGACTTCTACCCAAAACAAACCAAAATGGCGACTGAGCCATGTGCTCAATCGATCTTGTCTGCTTTACATTCAAAGGCACAGTATAGATAAAATGGTTTTGAATGACATATATGACAATAATTTTCACATCTTGTTTTGTTCTTTGTGATGATTTTATTGTCAACTTAGCTTACCAAGCTGTAACAAGCTTCCAGGCACAAGAGTTTGACGTTCTGTCAATAAGATATGGTATCAATATATAAAAAATACCCCTATATACTATATAAAAACACCAGGAATGAAATGCATCGCTGATTCGCTGGCCAAATTTTTCACCACTTTGCATTTCATTCCTGGTGTTTTTATATACAGTGGAACTCGGTTAATACGAACTCGAAGAGACTGAGATAAAACTTTGAGTAATCCGAGAGTTCGAATTAAGCGAGTTCTCATATCTACTGACAATCTCTTTACTAGGTAAATACAAATTGTATAGACTAGTTCCATGTCGTAAAATGATGTGAACAAGAGAGATGTCAAAATCGCCGATGATAGTTGCAAAATTATAACAATAAAACCTAGATATATTTTGAAATGCTGTTCTACAGCAGATTTATGAAAAAGAAAATCGGCATTTTCGGCGAACTTGTTGTCCAAAAAATCTTATTTTGAGTTATATGAACATTTTTTGTATAATTTTTATCATTTGAACTCATTTCTGTCGCCAAAAAAAATCGCCAAAGTCATAATTTTATCGCCAATGAAATAAAAAGTCTAGCAATAGACAACTTTTTTCACAAGCGCAGATACTGGATTTAAATTTCCCGGCTTTATTTATCAGAATGCGATTTCATTGGCTAAGCGACATCACGTGATCGATGACCCCTTTTTTTTGAGTGTAAACCCCATAGGGGTCAAATTTTCAGCTGACCGCCATCTTTAATTCCTCCAGCCGTTTCAGAAAACTTCTACATATAGATCACAGAAAACATTTTCAATACTCCCACCTCAACCCATATACTGTAATTTCATGCAACTGATTTCCTGAGATGTGGATTATGCAAACTGTTGATATTTAATTTTGTTTGCCATATAATATTCACAGAAAATACAAGTTAAAAGTGTTAAATAACCTTAAAATAACTTTTAATAAATATTCGGCCATCCAAAGATGAGCATGAGCCATTTTCCGCCAATCCCTTGTTGTGTCATTTTCTCTGAGTAAACAGAGCTTGCTGTCATTTAATTATGTAGAGATGTTAGGGTTGAACACGCAGATAAGTGAAAAAACATTTTTTACGCATAATTCGACATTGGCGACTGCTGGCGTGAACTCAGCGCTTGTTTATTTTATTCAAATGTCAATTGTTACTTAATTAAGCAAGCATACAAAACATGTAGGATGATACATTAGTTAAGTGATTGATAGTTATTCTTTATAGTATTAATGTTCACTACCCAATATGTTGTGTACACATGTATATAGGTAAGGGGAGGTAATAAGGGACAGTGACTTTCAAAATGATATTATCAAAAGAAGATGTTCTTCTGAAGAAGTTCATTCCTGACTATTGGAACCAAACATACTAAATATTACATTGTATACTCTAGTTTAAGTTGAATACTCTACTTATAACTGTCATCTTTGACCTTTTAAAGATTTATTTGAGATATAAAAATACAGAAAGTTAATCCAACACACTTACTTTTTGCTGGCATTGAGTGGCTCGTCCTTGGGCAGGTTATTGAGCTGTGAATCATACGAGCGAGATGGAGAAAGTGTTGAGTTCAGATAGGACATATCAGATTTTTTCCCAGGAGTACATACTGAAAAGAAATCAAACACCAGCCAGAAATTAAAATGTGAAATAAAACATCAGATATAATTCTTCCATTATAGTAATTATAAGAAATAGTTGCAACACACCATTTTTTTGGCATTTGTTGCAGATCACTAGGAAACCTAATTGTCTGTAGGTATACTATTCAATCGGTTTACACCTTATAACACACACACTTAGGCTGGTTCCCCAATATATAACAAAGAACAATACTGAAAATGCTAGATTGGCTATCTAAATACAGTGCCCTAAATTAATGTTACTTGGTATCAAATTTCGTTCAAAATACTAATACAATAATAATGTAGGATATTTCCCCAAGCTTAACTCCACTTTTATGAAATAAGCTGTGTTCAAAATAATATGAAAATGATAAGCAATTAATGCCATTATCTTTATTTGTCATTATGAATAGCTTGTTAAATTATATGTTTACTGAGGCAGATAAATGGCATAGTGGTATTGGGCATATAGGAAGGAAAATGAAACCTATTAAACCTTTTGGGTAAAATTAAGTAATATATAATATATATAAACAAGATTTACTAGAATCATCTATTGTTGTTGGGAGTTGTTTGGCCATGAGTGGTGACCTCGGCTTTGGTGGGGGTTCAAGGACCATCTCCTTCGGAGTCTTTATCACAGACTTAGGCTTGGGTGTTCTGTAGCTTGGTGTTTGAGGGATTAGAAAGTCTTTTTTATTGTCCATTGGTGAATTCTCCTTGTCTTCGTCCTTGGCACCAAACTTCAGTCGTTCTCTAGCTCGTGGCCGTCCCCTCTCTTCACAACCATACGGTGTTGGCCTTGGGCCTAGATCACAGTTTTGTTGTTGAGATTGGCGCTCTTTTGGAGTCAGAGCCATCCTTGGTGAAGCCTCTATGTGTCCAGTAGGGTCGGCACTCAGACTTCTCGCCTGTAGAAGTAGAAGTACTTATAAAAGCAATCATGATGCACTGGTTGGATTTGATATGGTACCACCTGAAGGGAACTATTACCATAGTAATGTCTTGATAAGTTGGCTTACAGTATACAATAATACCCCATGGGTATATATATAAATAATGCCTAAATTAACGGTCTGCCAGAAAGGCACGCTAATATCCAGGTAATTGGTACTGGGAAAGTTTATATCCAGGTAATGAGCTTTGTCTTATTTCCTATTTACAGGAGAACTGACCCTATTCTTTCCAGGTGTGTCCTCATGTGACTGTGATCTGTTTTTCTGGAAGAGGCGGACTGGTCGGCCCTTTAACTTTTTCTCAAACAACAGGAAGTAGGTAGCTGTCAGGTAGTCATACTTCCACTGGAAATAATCAGAATATTAATTTAAGTAAAGGCATTGAAAAACAAATGATATCTGTTTCCTAACATCATTTTCAAAAATGAATGTCTTTCTTTTCTTCTCATCATTCATAAAATTAGTTAATATGTATGTGTTAAACATGAAAAACACAAAACAAAGGTAAGCTTTATCTGTCAACTGTTTTCTTCTCGATTGATTTGATACCTTTAATTTACCTCTCATAATAAAACATTTAATTGTTTATTTATGTATTTATATATTTTCCATTAGCATTCTCTATGCTAAATTCCAGCAGTAATTTTACCTAGAAGGCCCACTAATTAACACACTATGATAAATCCTCCAATAGAAGTATCATTTACCTCTGATACAGTACTTTCCATGTCTTTCTTTGTTTTACCATAGTGGACTGCTAGTTCTGTTATACAGTCATCATCTAATAATTTTCTCTGAAACATAAGAAGTTACATGTACGCATACACATTAAGAATGTACTCCTCGGAGAAGTCAAAATTTTCTTGTATTAAACTTTTTTTCCTCATATAGTTTTTCGGAAAAAGGAGTTCATACCATAAAAGAAAATGAAAGAAAAACATATGTCCGTGTGCTCGTTGTTGAGCTACTGTCACTCAAAGATACCTAGTTGACAAAATATTGGATTTTATGGGAATTTTGCCGTTTTGACCAATTTCCTAATGAGGTGTTTGATATGTATGGATAATTGTACAATTTATTTTCCAGTAGTCTTTTAAAATATACTAGTTTTGATGAATAAGACTTATATTTTTTCTCAGAATAATAATGTCGGCTACCCCTGTTAAAGGCCCGCTACCTTTCCAAAACAAAAAATGAAAGTTTCTAAAAAACAATAATAACACAAGAAAATATATATCAATGGCCTATATATATAGCTAAGATGCAGTAAAACACCACACAAATGCAAGATTTCCTGTGTAGTCTATGTTAACAGTAAAGAGTCATTTCACTGTGTTGACGTCAGGCATAGTGATAGTCAACCGACAACTGTGACTTTACAAAATTATCAATATAATTTTACATTCCCATTTTAAAGACCAAAAGCCATTTCGGAAATGCAGTGTGCCTTTAATACCTAATTATCAGTGTAGATGTGATAAAATCAATGATCACACATTTATAACTCAATTTTTGAGACTAGATGTACATGTACAATTTGTATCTATTGTAAAGGAACTCCTTGTTCTTAAATCTTTACGTTAATAGAGTTAATTTCAAATACTACTGCAGCAACAGTTACAGGCAATTTCACTGTAAATATATTTTTATTCAAATACGAAGAATTTAAAGGGACAAGTCAGTTTAAGAGAACATTAAAATTTGAAGATACATCGGAAAAAACCCGTTATAATGGAAATTAGATCAGCCGGTTTTACTGTGATATGCCAGAAAAGCCCATGATGGCTTGTGAAATGTTAAAACTCGCTCGCTGGCTACCATTACACATTGTGGTCGAACATCTTGTATGCCGAACCCTGCCCCTTGCTTGTAGAGTAATGCTACTTTTGTCTAAAACTGCCCAAATCGCTCTGACAGCAGTGTGTTTACCTTATTAGGTGATTTGTCTTGCCTAAAAAATCATTTTATCACCTTCACAGTGGTTATGTAGTTCATTTGTTTAACGTGCGTGACATTGACTTGGATAAGGGTACAGCGTACATATTGTACCTGCTTAATCGTATTGATCAACAATTTATAATTACAACGGCATCAATTAAATACTTTACAGTTATGAGAAATTTGTCAATATTTTTTGTTATATGGTAGAACAATACATTTATGCCATATTTTGCTTCTTGGTTATGTAAAAGAATTAGCCTGAGTGACATGTCCCTTTTATATGTTAGGGTTATTTCAGAACTTAACTGTTACTTACACATTCATTTGTACACTCACATAAAATGACAAACTGAAAGCCTACCTGTGAGAACTACATTGATAGAATAATGAGAAAGGAATCATGAATACTCATAAAAAGGCTCACTTTAAGAGCTAAGTTGTGAGAGCTTGTCTGAGGCCTTACTTTGTATTTACTCTGCCACTCCACAGGGATGTTGAAGCTCTTTGTGAGCCAGGGGTGATTTATGAGCTGTTGTATTGTGATCCTCCTCTTTGGGTCCACCTTTAACATTAATGCTATCAGGTCCTTGCTCTCATCTGACAGCCAGGACGGTGAGTCGTACTTCCCACTCTACAACAAAAATGGTACTAATAATAGAATACAGTCTCTCTTGAAACAGACATACAGTGAAACCTGTGTAATGAGACACCCCAAGGCAGGGTTCTCGTTAAAAGCTGGTTTCCGGCAAAAACAGCCATCTATTTCCGTGTTTACAAACGGCTATTTTTGTCAGAAATAAGTATTGGCCACCACGGAGGCCTATGGCCCCCAACCACCTATTATTAATTTTCAACCATCTTTTAAAAAACTTAGTGAAAACCCTGCAAGGGACGGACAAAAATGTGTCTTATTAGACAGGTGTCTTATATACAGGATACCGAAGGATCGTGACACCATATTATGTATAACATATACTATGAAATATTGGAAAAAATACTGCATTAATTAGAGCTTAATTAAATTAGATTTAGATGTTTGACAATTATGAATGTACTTTTCATCACAACAGAAGCACTTACAAATTACTAAAATATTCTTAATCTGTTACAGTAGTAGTCAAAATGTATTTTAGAGAGAGAAAACAAAAGTAAATTTTTTTGAAATTTGATTTATTTAAAGGAGGTGTTGCATATAGACTGAAAATCCGCCCACGATAATTTTTTGATTTTTGAATTTAAATTAATTAATTGCATTAATACACATATGTCTATAATACTTAAACCCAATTGGACCATTATTAGGACTACAGCGCCCCCTACATTAACACTGGTAAATCTAAAGCCTCTTGGGCCTTTTACCTGGCATAAGTCATAGTAAAAACACTTAAATCACGTTTTTCTTATGATTAAAAATACCACATAAAATTGCCTTTTTAACGACATATCACACTTGGCTGTATCCAATTCATTTTATCACAAATGGAACGTAAATATCAAATTTGACAAAAAATACGACTTTTTGAAGTTTTCAATTTTTCGTTTGAGCAACAGAATAAGTAAGGCACTGCTCGAGTACCCTAAAATTTTGATGTTTAAAATTATATTCAGGTTATCATCGTTTCACCATAAACAGCTCAAATGGATGAATCACTGGATATGCCACGTTTTTTTAGGTTTATTTCGTCTACCCCCTGTATTTTCCATAATATCAAAGTACTGAGAGTACACTGTCAAATATTACCGACTTTACTGTAAGAGTAGAATGTGATGATGAGTTGCGTATTTCAACAAAACCTGGAAATTATCATCATAAACTCATGTTTATAATATTTTTTAGAAATTCTACTTATCCGTTTTGAAACAGTGGGACATATAATACTGACAGTTATGATTTAACATATATAAAATGCCATGTTGCATTCCAGAAACTGTATAAGCATTAAGGTAATAAATATGACAGTATATGTCCTTTGCCCATTGTTAACGGAAACCATCAATGTTGCCATCGACTCAGGTAGGATGTTAGAATTGCACCTGCTATACCCATTGCATGATCGTAAAAGGCGACTAAATTTGGTACCTTTTTTGCTAGCGTCAGTCAGACATCAGACGAGGCGCTATGTCTCATTTCACCTTTAGTATCGCGAAATAATACCATCAAAAAGTTTACCAGGTACTGATTACAAGTTAAAAGTTTTTCCTCATCAAACATCCTTCATGAAAGTGCATGCTTGCTAGATTATCTAATGAAAGTTCTAGAAACGCTCTAAAAAGTTCTAAAACAGTTTTACAACTGTTCTAGAACAATACTACAACTGTTCCAGTAAGGTTCTACAATGTTAAATGAGACTTTTTCAGAAATGTTCTGAAAATATTCTAGAAATGTTCTAGAACTGCTCCAGTTTCTTAATTCCAGAATAGTTCTAGAATTGTTCTAGAACATTACTCTAGAACAATCTAGAACACTGTTCTAGAACAGTTCTAGAGCATCGTTCTAGAAAACTTTGTAGAACGATTCTATAATTCCTTTAGAATAATTCTAGAACACTTCTAGAACTCTTTCCGGAACCATTCTGGAGCAGTTCTAGAACTGTTCTAGAAATCCTTGCAGGGGTATAAGCAACACATTCCCACTCAGTCACATTATACTGACAACATGCGAACCAGTCGTCCTATTCCCTTAATGCTGAGTGCTAAGCAGGGTGAAACGTGTGTCTCGGCCAGGTGACAGAACCCAGAGCCTACCTCACAGGGGCGAGCTCTCAACCGAAGGCCAAATGTGAGGCGGTGTCAAGGAAGACGTTAGGAAATATAAATTAAGTTAGGAAGAAGAGATGCTATGATACGATCCTAAATTTAGTCGCCTTTTACGATCATGCACTAGGGGCAGTAGGTACAATTTTAACGTCCTACCTGCGGGACCGCGTTTTCATCTAAGTTCATTTTAATGTCATAAGTTCATATAACCCTAAGGGTCAGGATGACCTATAGTCACCATGCTTTGTCCATTGTCTTGCGCTGTTCGCGTTTCCTCGTTCGTATAAACTTTTCATTGAAACAACTTCTTCTCAATATCCGAAAGGCCCAAGAAACTGATATTAGGCATGTAGAATGCTGGAATGATTGACCACCAAGTTTGCAGAAATAAATTACCTTGACCTTCATTACCTTGACCTTCATTCAAGGTCACATAATTCAAAAAGACTAAATCTTTAAACGATTTCTTGTGAATAACTAAGATACCTAGATACCTGATATAAGGGGTGTAGTATGCTGGCACGAAAGACTACCACATTCATTTAAGGTTGCAAGGGTCAAATAGGCTAAAACCTTTAAATGACTTATTGTGAATAACTAAGAGGCATTGGAATCTGATATTGGGATTGTAGAATGATAGCTTAAACGACTACTTCTTGTGAATAACTAAGAGGACTAGAGACCTGATATTGTACATGTAGCATGTTGGGGTGAAGGGCAAATGTTCCTAAATCATCTTGCCCGATAGGTCAGGGTGACCTATAGTGATCGTACTTCGTGCGCCGTCGTTCATAAACTTTTCATTCAAACAACTTCTTCTCAATAACTGAAAGGCATTGATACATAATGTTAGACCTAACATATTCTCAAATAAAGGACTACAAAGATATTTGTCAAATGAATGACCTTGACGTTAATTGAAGACCACAGGGTTGAAATTGCCAAACATAAACGACTTCTTGACAAAAACTAAGACGCCTTGCAGTATGCTGGAATAAAGGGCTTCAGACAGGTCAAATGTATGAAAATCTTCAAACAGCTTTTCAATATATGAAAGGCCTAAATAACTCAGATAGTGGGTCTGTAAAATTCTGCATGATTTGTTTACTTGACCTACTTTCATAGTAACATTTTTTAACTATATCAGACACCAAGAACGTCAATTGAAGAGTTCCTAGCGTGCAATATCTTATTTGGTGCCCCAAAAAAGTTGAGCAATTTTAGTCCACTGGATTCTTTTTTCATTACTGTATAGTTTGACCATGTTTTATTGTGTGAATAATAGTCAGACATGGGCTGTTTGACTCACGAATGAAATCCTAGTTATCCATGACATGCTTATGACATCAGAACAGCAGTATATCCTTTTGAGAAATATCTAAGGTCAACATATAAGTTACATCGATATACGTTTCGCTAAATGGAACATTTGCTTAGTAGTAAGTAAATAAACCCATGAAGACAGATATAGGAAATACTTCTGACGATTGGTGTAGGAAATGTAAGTCATATTGACCTTATTTTGCTTTATGACACAACGTATTGTCTAGTTCAATATATGACCCTAAAATTAACATTTTGTGATATGTAGGCAAAACAAGTTTTTATTTAGATGTAGATCAAATGTCAATATACATGTCAGTTTGACCGAACTATGGTACACCATCTTACAGGGGATACGTTTTACTCAACTATGACGTCGCTAATGCGGCTTTTGATACATGATAGAGCCGAGAGAAGGACAGCTTTCGTTTAACATTTTTAACACTCAGTACTCTCAGTACTTTGATATTGGGTAAGAAATAAAGGGGGTAGACGTACAAAAGTGCAAAAAAGTCGGCATATCCAGTGATTCATCGACACAATATTTTCATGAGTCAATAAATGATATATGAAGATATTTTTGATTGCTAAAATTTTAGGGTACTCGGGGTTTGTCATTGTTATCTAAGGAATTAATTAAAAACTAATGAAATGAAATTGCTCTATTTTCATGAAAAATTAAGAGCACAACTGGAAATTGCAAGGAAACCCCAACAGATGTGATGAAGTATTGTATATCGTTAAAAAGATAATACGAAATGCTATGTTATTACACCAAAATAATTTATCTTATGGTTTTGTATGCCTTAATATGATACATTAAAGGCGGACAAGTAGGAATCGGACGTAAAACTTACAAAAGGTGGCGCTGTAGTCGCATGATTAATCTATTCATGGAATAAGTACTGTTCCGATATGTATCATGTGCCGATTGATGTATACGCACCAAAAAATTCAAAATCGATCGTGGGCGGCCATGCAACACCTCCTTTTGAATTAATTATAATTTACTATCAAAAATATTAAAATCTAATTATTTATAACTAGTATCTTTTATTTAGATTTTTCATTTTAAATTCACACCAAAAATCAACAATTAATGCCATTGAACACTTTTCTCCATATGTATTTTTAGAATGATTTACGTCAAAATTAATGTAGTCAATACGAAGGTAAAATGTAATCTTTATGGTTATCACTTGCCTTTCTTTCATGATTTTCACGACAATATTCATGCATATTTGGCCTTTTTAAGCTTTGTGTGTGTGGTACTGTTATATAAACATCTTTTGAGCGAAAAGAGGAAAACTAGAGTTATTGCACGGGGCAATATTTACCGTAACACTTGATTTCAGGTATTTTCTCAAATTTATTACTGTATCACCATTAAAATATGATGATCAGGGAATAATTATAGCAACAGCTACCAGTAAAAGAAAATTTCCAAAGTGAATTAAAACGGAAGCATTATTATGAAAAAGTGTGCCATATTGGGTAGCATGCCAATTTGGGTAACATGACGTTACACACATGATATTGACACTGCCAAGCCAAATTAGAAAATACAGCCCCGGTCTGCTAATTAATTAGGATTAGTAGGATGCCGATCAAGGAGTGTTCTCTTCCCTTTTGTTTGTTTAATAATTAAGCCAGTACCCGCCTGGTATGTAGGCAAGACTAGGATCGGCAATTTAGTGACGCAGTATACAGGTCTTGTAAGAAACATGTACAAAAAATGGGTGACATGTTAGACAGGTTGACGCATTAAAAAGGTGAAATATAGAAAATCTCGCGGGAGGACTTTGGATGTGACGCATTAGACAGGGTGACTTAATATACAGGGTGACGCATAGGCAGGTTTGACTGTACACAATTAGAATCACACAAATTCATCACAATTTTGAGTTTTCCGATCCAAAAGTACCAGAAACAGGTATTATAAAAACATTCTCCTCAATCTGTGTCCATAGTGTTCTGATGGATACAAAGGTAAATCTTCACAAAGAACAATTTCAGAAAATTTCACATTGCTTTTAAACGTTTACACCAATATTCTCAAAAACCACTTAAATTAAGAGTTTTTAGCCTATTACCAGAAGCACTCTAGATTTATATAGTCCAGGGGTGTAGAGATCGTAAGTGATCGGAAGCCCTGGAGTATCGAGGATGCACAAAGAACAATTTCAGAAAATTTCACATTGCTTTTAATGTTTACACCAATATCTTCAAAACCACTAAAATTAAGAGTTTTTAGCCCTATATACACCAGAACCACTCTAATTTTTTTCTTATTTCCATCTATGTATCCTTACAGATGCAAAGAACATGACCAAGTTTTAATTCAATTGGAAGTGTCAAAAGTTGAATTAAGTTGTATTGAATTGAAATGGGATTTGAGCTAACAATGACATCTGCATATGGCTACAATTTTAAGGAAAGGGCAATGAAAATTGAATTGAAATGGGATTTGAGCTAACAATGACATCTGCATATGGCTACAATTTTAAGGAAAGGGCAATGAAAATAGCTCCTAATTCACTTACTGTCTTAACTTTCAACCACTGTAAACTGAGCCTTTACAGAATTTTATATCTAGACTTCCATAGTTCTTCTTTATTTGTATTTGAAACATCTACAGTAACTATTTGTTTTAATGCTGTTGTGTATTAAATTGTGTTTTTTGTTTTCAATTCTGACATGACAAGTTATCAGAAAATCGTTAATACCAGTAACATACCGACTATAAACTATTAACTCAAGATTGAATTAGGGCTGTGGATTGTCTAACATGTGGCAATCTGATCCAATCCACGATTCAGAGTTGAACATTCACAGATCGGACCATGAATCACCAGCTAGATACATGCAAAAGATTCAATTGCAGTAGAAGTGTTTTTATTGATAAATCAATAATGGTTTTATTTATTGATAAATGTGTGATTGATAATAAAACCATTTTTAGCAGTTTTACATTCCTTATCATTAAGCAATAGAGTTACATATTGTGAAGTACACCAGCCATAAATCATCATAACAACACATTTTCATTGTTACTGTTATTTTGGTCAACTACAAAAAAACATTGAGATTAACAGAAAAAAATATTTAAAATCTATAAGAGTAGTTACAATTTCATTTGGTTCAAGGCCTATAGTTTTTATTTCTAATCAGGTGATTTATGATTTTGGTCATAATTAGCATACCTTTCACTTTTGACATGGGGTCAATACCATGGTGTCTTTTCATGTGATTTGACAGTGCCGCCAGTATAGGCCAGTTGACTGTCACACGTTTTGCAAATTGCCTTTTTCTCATCATTTTTGGCGATTCCAAAGTACTTCCATACCTTGGATGTAAATTTTGCTGGCAGATTTTTATATCACTCGGCCATCGTAGCAAATGGCTGGATACTAGGACAAGTCTAGCAGACGATGATTACACGTGCGTTTACATCTACAATACTCAGTAGCCTAATATAATATATTAGTATTTTTACATATTTCCGAACCGTAATGAAAGCGATATCGATAATAATCTTTTACATCTCTAGAATTCAATAATTATGTTTTATCATAATTATTTTATGTAGAATTTGCAACATTGCATCGAAGCATGGAACGAAAATAACATGTTGCTGGCTTTACTTCACGCAGCTCTTGTGTACTTCCGGTCTACTTCACAGTGAAAACATCGATGATATTCAGACTTAGTGTATATTCCTTCACATTTTTGAGCTATAACAGCATTAAAGAAGGTGTTATTTTTTGCTTTTGAAAGATCGCGATCCACAAATATCTTTCTCAATAATTCGTGAATACTCGAGTACTCGGATACTCTTTACAGCCCTAATTGAAATATCTAAAATAATATTTTAATGGCCAAATTAATCTTTTGTGTTTCATACCTGTATTTTCCTGTATAGCTGTGGTATTTTTTCATCGTCAAAGGGGAGATAACCACATAGTAGGGCATAAAGCAAGATTCCCATGCTCCATAAATCTGCCTGTAATAAATGATGAAAAAATACAAAATAAAATTGATATTCTTAATTGAAAAGAATAAACTAAAATGGATTTGCTTCAATTGATTACCCATATATGCTACATATCAATAAAATCAAGAAACGGTCTTAAAATGATTTTTGAAAGATTATCAATTATCCTAATGATCATTAACATTAGGTACTAACCTTTAGTTCTAGTTACATCTGATAGGATATACTTGTCTAAAATCCAATCCTTGTTCTCTATCATACTAATAAGTTAGTAACTACTTACTCACCTCTGACCCTACATACTGACCTCTGACTCTATGTACTCACCTCTGAATCTTCATATTCACCTCTGACCCTACTCTCAAGCACTACATACCCACCTCTGACCCTACATACTCACCTCTGGTCCTACATACCAACCTCTGACTCTATATACTCACCTCTGTACTACACCTCTGACCCTACATACTCACCTCTGACCCTACTCTGAAGCACTACATACATCTGATCCTACATACCAACCTCTGACCCTTCATACTCACCTCTGACCCTACATACTCACCTCTGACCCTACATACTCACCTCTGATCCTACTCTGCGGCCCTGCATACTCACCTCTGATCCTAAGTACTCCTTGCCAGATACCAGCTCTGGAGCTGCGTAAGCTGGACTCCCACAGCAAGTATATAAATGGTTCTCCATACCACCCTGTACACATAACAAGCAAGTATACAAATTGGATATTAACATCATATACACAAAGAGAATATACAAAGCATATATTATCTTAGTATGGAGGTCAAAATACAAATCGTATAAGTGTATAATTTTTATTTTTGTGTGGAGAAAATTTCACAATTTCCTTTTTTGTTGCTTAATTATTAGCAGGAAAAAACAATTGCACAATAGTTTATTCTAAACAGTAATAAGCTAATTCGAATCTTTGATTATCATTGGTTCTGAAATATTCTCTCAAAATTGATGATAATTACTGTTCATAATATCCATCCGCTTTCTTCTCATTTGAGCATATGTAGCTATGAGTTATTTCAGTGCCTTCTAATATACAGAGCATTAAATTAACTCTTAGTTTTAACACAACCTCGGCCTAAATATGAATTCAAGATTAAAATATAAAATGATACCTTTGGCTTCGCACACAAACCAAAATCAATCAATTTCAGGTTTTGATCTTCATCCAAAAGTAAGTTTTCCTGAAAAGAAAATAATAATAAATAAATGCAAACTGTTGCTTATCTCCTTCTCACATTGTTCCTTATTAGTCATAACTGACGCCACCTAAAAACTGATATGTAATATATATATTGTTCTCTCAAACCTACACGTGTAATACTGGCTGGTCCAGGGCAATACACTCATGTCGCCTGAAACTGTATTGTATGGCTACACATGCAATAAAGCCGTGTTGACGACACAGCGTCAACACAATTACTATTTTCTCGGTGCAAAGTAGGCTGGATTTACTTTAAAAGATAAAAATATTCGGGTTTGTGTTGAAAATATCACGAAATTTTCATGAATGGAGAATTGACTTGCAGTAGCGTTTTTCTCGAAAATTTATTTCCAAATGGTAGGAAATCATAGTAGAGCGTGTTCGAGTATATTCGGTCCCCTTACAGAAATATCGTTTTCTCAGAATTTTCTGATCCCAATTAAGGAAACCGTGTGAACGCAGGATACCGATACGTTTATGTGTGTTTGTTTACAAAGAAACCGAAGGTCAAGGCCGCCTGTGTTGTTGGTGATTTCCGACTTTTATAACGTGATGCTGTCTGCCGATTTCGGCCCCCTTCTGGAGTTTTCGCCCATCAAGTCTGAAGTTTTCGGCCACCTTCAATATTTGGAAATATTTCAATTCCTAGTAAAAAAATTGATCTCATCAAATAATTTAGGCACGCTAAACGAAAATATTTTTTATTTGTAACTAATGCATTTTAAATATTTTCTGTCTCTTATTAGACTGATCGGACGTTAGAATATGCTTAGTCAATTTCACTGGTAATTGGCGCCAATTAATTAATCATTATAAGAGTGTGCATGCTTTTATGAACATAATACCAATACAGTATATATTGAATCGATGTTTAAAAGTTACCATGCCGATTCCTTTTTTTATGAAATATTTAATTAACTGCAGCTTCTGAATATTTGTTATTAAATTTTAAAAAAAAGCCAGAAAACAAACATTAATTAATTCAAACTCTGAAGTAATTATTAATAATCAAATACATTGAAGCCATATGTAAAATATTTCCAGGAGCAACAAAGAAATCAGATCTTATTTCAAAGGTAACACTGCCAATTAATATCATCAGCGATTAAACATCAACACCAATCTCTGCTTTGATATAAAATTTTATTTGATTTTATTCCTACCTTTCATATCAGTTGCTATATAAATTATGTATCGTTACTTTGCTAGTCATCGTAAGTGGTATTCTTCTGTATAAAGCTGGTGACACTGATTTTTAAAAATGCCCCTTTCGGGGACCCAAGCAGGTGTTATAGGTCACATGAGGTTATTGTAAATTCCCCAAACTTTCAGAACTCTATCAGAAGAAAATAAAACTCGGTGATGTCGCTGATTTAGGGTTTTACTATCAAAAATACAGGAAAACACCTATCAGGAGGCTGAAAACTCCAGACAATTAACAAAATTGTCAGTAAAATTTTGGCCCCATCGTCCCATTCGCAGCTGGAGTGTTGCCGCCTGGAAGCATTTTGATCCAGAGGCCTTCCATCGAGTATTGCCTAAAAACATTGATCTTTTTGCAATTTTCATTGATACGATAAATATATAACTTTATTGACAACTTCATCAAATATTGCATATTGCGTAATAATTGCTGACTATGACCAGGTAAAAAATAATTTCGTTTTTGTTTGTGGTAAATAACAGTTTAAATTCACTACCATTGGTCTGAAAAAATAATAACACGAGATGTCAGTAAATCATAACATATTTTATTGACGCCCGATATTCGGTCAAAAATATTATTTTTATATTAGGGGGCCGAAAATGGCAGACGGCCGAAAATACCCGAAGGCGCTCTAGTAAAATTCCAATAAAACGTTGAGGCATGAGAGAAAAATACTCTTTCATACGTGGATATGAAGGATAGGGATATTCTACCCTCGGGATCACAAAATGTTGCACAGCCCTCGGACCTCGGAAACCTCAGGTTTAACAACATTTTTTGACCCTCGGAGTAGAATATCCTTATCCTTCATATCCACATATGAAAAGAGTCTTATATTGATTATTCCTCATCATGCTAGAATAGAAAATAAAGGTAGTCCTGATACACCATGACCAACAATACATTTGAAAAATATTAGTGCCAATTGCAAGATGGTCTAGGTTGAATTGTAATGGTGTCACACCTAAAAGTCAATAGTACTACTGAGGGTTTTACATGGTTAAGGTTGCTGTAAAACTTTACATTAAAACATGTCTTTTTGTAACAAAAATAAATTCTATGAAGAAATGAAAATTATTTTCAAATAAATAGGGTTTTTTTCCCACACTGAGTTTGAACATCATTAGGTAATCAAGTTTATGCTTAATTAAATCAATGACCACCACTTACACAACAGTTTAATTGGTTTTTATTAGTTTAATGTCTTATTAACAGCCAGTGTCAGAAGGAAAGCTGGAATACCCGTAGAAAAACCACTGACCAGCGGTCAGTACCTGGCAACTTACACCAAATATGAAACATAAATTGTGAACTATTTATATATATTAATGCTTACTGGTTTCAGGTCCCTGTGAGCATAGCCTTGGCTGTGAATGTAACCAACAGCTGACACAATCTGACGGAAAAATATACGGGCCTCATCTTCTTCTAGACGGTCTTTAGACACAATGTAGTCGAAAAGTTCTCCTTCTGGGCAGTACTGCAACAGAAATTGGTGTACAAAAATACTGATACATTTATGAAAGTAGATTATCCCTAAATATAAACTATCAATGCATCAAGAGATTGGCTAATCAGTTGCAATAAGTCAAATGACCAACTAAACTCTTATACAATGTAGATGCACGGGTTTCATTATCTTTCAGAAGAGGCGGTACAATTGCAATTTCAGGGGGTACTTGGGTACTTTAATTTTCTATAACATCTGCATGCTATCTAATGTAATTTAGCCCAAATCAGGCAGTACACAGCCAGGTTCAACCGGCAAAAAGTACCGGGTACCCCCTGATATTGAAACCCCTGTAGATCTATACACTTGTATGTATCTAGTTTATATGCATTCTGGTATTGTTGTCATCCTCCAATGCCAACTAGAGTAACACTAGGAGGAAAATTAAGATGTTCTGCTTCAGTTTGATACATTAACACATTTAGCTCAGTAACCTAAACCAACTTTTTGTTTTTGTGACTTGGGTGATAACAAATTGGAAAAGTAGGCTAAAGTTTACCTCTTAACCGGATCGGATTAACCGAACCGTAACCGGATAACCGTACAATTTTGTAGCTGTTTAAGTAAGTAACATTTCAGTCGTACATCGATGCCATGAATTAGTCATACTTCGTCTGGATTCCATAACAATTGTTTATATCTTTCAGGAAACACTCATTTAACACAAAGAATTATTACTTTGAATTAGATTTATTTTGTTTGCTTTTAATAAAACCATGACGGTGAATGGAAATCGGTGTAAACACTTACAATGTCAAAGTAGGCCTACTTCCTGCACATGGTTTCTTTTGCACACGGCACTTGCGCACATCACGCTCACTGGAACGTTTGCATAGAAGCCAAGTGACACCTATAAGCGTTTTAGTGACGACCCAGTTTCCGATAACAACACTGTTGTCGTAACACTTTTAATTTGATTACAAAATTGTGCTTCTGAAAGCATGTATACTTTATACTATTGGTGAAGACGATTGTTAGTACAGGAATTTCATTACTTTGGGGAGTATTTTTGCCGTACGAAATGTATATGGCGGTTATCGGATAGCTTAAATGCTAACCGGATACAAGCTGGAACCGAACCGTGAACCGGTTATCCGGTTACCCGTTCTAGCACTAGGGTGATAACAAATTGGAAAAGTAGGCTAAAGTTTACCTCTAAGACCATGAAGAACTTTGTGTCTGTTTCGATGACTTGAAAGAGTTTACATATGTGTTGGTGACACAGGACTTTCATTGCTTCGATCTCCGTTTTCACGCGGGGCAAGTCTTCCTGCAAATAATATATCAACTTTCAGCTATTACATGTATGTGCAATGTATTATCTCATGGGTTCTTATGGTGGGAATTGATTTTTATCTTCCTCAAACAAGTTTTAGTAATCTCTCATTTGGTAAGATTGTAATTGTAAACCTGTACTAAATATTAAACTAAATAACCAACATAGGATATATATTAGTCAAGGTTCATTTAATATGATACTGATACTGCAGGATCACAGATAGCTTGACTGATTTATTGTAGTACGATCAGAATTTATATCAAACTGCATAATTATCAATTGCAATGATTTTAACATTTTTTCAACAGATATTAAAAATGATGTTAACTTCAGGTTGTATAGATCTATACTGAAAAAAAAGTTTGAGTTGTAAGTAACGTACCTGTTATCTACCTTGTACATAGATAGTGTTGATGTATTTACTAATAATGGTGATGGCAGTTTGTTTAGTAAACTTTTAATGCATCATAACGCCAAATTCTATAAGAATACTTACACCAAGGGACTTTTTGTCCATGATCTTGATGGCCACTTTTTCTCCTGTCAGAGCATGATAGGCTAGTTTCACTTTGGCAAATCCGCCTATTCCACCAACCCAATATTAAGAGGAAAACAATATAGCCCTTTTATAATTAGACATTATACACATTTAAAGAAAAGATGTGTCAAATGAAGGCATATCGCTTTTTACTTTGAGTGCTTTGATTCATAAACAGTTTGTAAAATGTTTCATATGTAAAATGATTGAGCTGCAAATAATCAAAATTTCAAATGTTATTACTTTATAAAACAATTAAAGATGCTCCACCACTGACACAGCATAAACATTATATATTCATCATTTGAATAATAATTTGTGTTTTAATTGTGTATATATATTTCTTATATCAATGCATTTTTCAAAAAAACAATTTTAGCTTTTGGTGCATGTACATTCAGTACTTCATTTTATAGGACATATATAGTGCCACATTTTTTTCCGGGATGCAATTAATTATTTTCAAAATTTTATCTTAAAGAAAAATTGGATGCTCAAACTTTTCAATGGTGATAATGGTGTAAATTAACTTTTGTAACTGATTCTTCTGCTCCTATTTTTGATACAGAAAAATACCATTTGTCAGCGGTGGAGCATCTTTAAACATAATGGCAGAGCTATATCATGTATTAAAGTCCCAATAAACGTATCTGTCTCTGATTTAGAAGAGTGTTGAAAAAAAATCCTGTTGTAAATCATTCACTTATTATTTTCAACAGCCCATGCCTTTTCAATTGGGAAAATAACTCGGAATTTGGAAGAAATTGGGAAAAATTTCAGGGGTGTAAAAATTTTTCAAAACTACTTGGCCCCAGGCAAGTAGGGCCCAACTATTACCTTGCAATTGCCCAAAATTGAATTCCATTGCCCCCAAAAAATACCATATTTTTTTCGCAGTTCTGTACTTACTAGAAAATTGAAAATCAAAAACTTGAGAATTATCTAATAAAAATTTCTAATGCTATTTCACAGGATATTTTACTTCTATAATTAGAAGAAAAATAAAACAATTAATTTTCAGCACTTTTTGCATTTTTAAAACGTTTTTTTTCGTTTCACTTTTACATTTTTTCTAAATTCCTGAATTCCGGAAACCGGATTCCGGCTCCATTATTAGATCCCAAGTGCTACTTCCTACCTTGAACAGAGATCGTTTTACACAGAAAAACTCCTTGGTTATGTCGAAAAAATTATAATTATACGACTAAAAATGTAAGTTAACCTTAGAAACATTGTAATATAACTTAAAAGCAGTTAACTATTGTTTTTATCAGCTTGAAAGTCTGTAAAACGTCTCTGAACTGAAGGTGCACCTTGCGACCTAGTTTATGCTCATTTCGATTTTGTTTTCATTTTGTGAAATAAAAATTGTTTCTAATCCCAAATTATTTGTTTAAGTAATGAAGACTATATTTCCACATTTTAGGAATGAAAATCTATTACAAATTATTAACACAAAAGTCACTGAATTTGATCAGTTTTTATTGGGAAATTTGATTTCAAAATTGGGAAAATAAGGCATTTTTTGGCTAGGGGAAACAGCCGAAGTTCGGCTGTAGATTCGACCAAAAAAAACCACTGTTGTAAATCATGCAGAGACAGGACTAAATAGAAGTGCAGATAAGCGATAATATTCAGAAATTTTTGATAAAAATCAAATGAATATTGAACATCGGTAGGTGGGTTCCATTTAGTCAAACCAACCGAAGTTAACAGACATTGTAACGTCGTTGTCGAGAACGTCAAGTGACTACCGTAACTACATAACGTCTCAAGTGTTTTTCCTGGGTATTTTGGGAAATTGCCACCTGGTGAAAATTGGGAAATTTTGTGTGATAAAAGTAAAATTTTAACGGGGTTAATGGAAATTTTGGAAAAGGTAGAAATTAACAATTATCCTTCTCTAAGAATCAAGTGTAAGAATGTATACTAAAATACGACGTTCAGACATAGGATTTCCGGATTTTTTTGTGTTTCGTAACACAAAATAGGCGTCAACTCACTGATTTGGGAAATTTAGACATAGATTTAGGGAAAAATAACAAGAAAAATACAATTGGGAATGGGGCCTTATTTCGGCCCCAAATATATAGGCAGGAAAAACACTGCGTCTGTCCGAACTCATCCGAGAACAGGTCATGAACTTTCCAACTT
Source organism: Argopecten irradians (assembly GCF_041381155.1). Classification (NCBI taxonomy): domain Eukaryota; kingdom Metazoa; phylum Mollusca; class Bivalvia; order Pectinida; family Pectinidae; genus Argopecten; species Argopecten irradians. Next base: position 10,879,494 of record NC_091138.1, on the reverse strand, counting down.
CTGTTCGGCAATAATCGAAACTTCTATGGCGACCAGTTTAAAATGAATGCTTTTTTACAAGTATCGTTTTTTCAACAACTGCTGCACAAAAGCTAATAAGAAATCATTATAAATATTATTTGATATAACTTAATTTTAACTACATCTACAAATATGAACAATATCAAGGTTGAATCTAATTTGACTTTTTGTTGATAGTTACGTATAGTGGCTTTAAGTTATCGCATTAGACAATGGTTCCAACAGTATGTTTGTACATGCCAGTGCTCACTGTTCTATCAGAAGAATGAATGTATGTACCAGATTGTACAACATATATTTTGCATTGATCTTTTTTATTATACATAGGTGATTTACCTGAGCCAATGGTTTCTCTGAGGTGATATAAACCTCGCAGCTCAGAATATGAAGACGTCATGATGGAACTGACAGGCTTGGTCCTTAATCTGTCTTAATTGTCTGTCAACAAAAAAGTACTAAAATTATACATATCACTATATCCCGATTTGCATTGAAACACATAAAAAAAAATCAACCAGACCAAATCTTCAGAAGTGACACAAACATCCATCCAACATTTAAAGTACCATCTCCTTTATCATCTCTGCATTCTCACTAGGATAATCACTTGAAAGTTATGCCGATAAATTGATTGTAGAGTGAGGATTAGATACGAACCCCCTCCATTTGTTTATAATCAGTCTACAAAATGCTTGAATTTTTGTGTTTGACTTTCACCGCGTCATCATCTCTTTCAAACTGACGTAGGGGAATTTGAAGCAACTTGTATTTGAAAAATGCATTTCATTTAATTTGAAGAATTAAAACGATTTAAGCTAATTTTACACAAAAAAATAACAAGTAATATATACTTTTAAAGTAATGAAATGGTATATTTAGTTGAAGAGAATCAATGTGTTAAAATTTTTAAGAGAGGGCAAGAGCCGCCATATTGCACCATAATACAATTTACTAAATATATAACCCCCTATAAAGTAAAGTGTAAGGGGGTCACTATGTGACGGCTTTCTGCCAATATTATTTGGGTACATTTCTGTCCAAGGTACGATAAAATTTGATAGCATTATGGATTAAAACACTGTCATTACTGTAAATTGAGCAAATTGTCTAAATTGGTAAGAATAATTTTACTTAACAAAAAATTCAATTAGTCACTAAAGAAATTGAATATTAATTAAATAACAGATAGTCATCTGTATATTGTTTAATTTAGTTATTGTTTTAGCTGTTTTGAACAGACAGGTATGCTTACATTATACTACTCCAACAATATGTTAGAGGTATAGCACGACAAGACACTTTTGAAACATTACGTCGTGTAGAAAGTCAGCAAAGTAAAGTCCGATGAAAAAGCTGCTAACCAGTGGGAGTAACATTATGTATACATACATTAACAAATATATGGATTTAAATTGGATCAACAAACCACAATTTAAATTCAAGTATTCGTACCTCAATACATTACTAGTATATAGTGTGAATAAATCATTATTGAGTCTCGATCGCACACCCGATGCAGACGAATCAATATTGACCGGATAACACTTGAAGTGAGATACAATATCTTGAAATCTATCATCGATAAACAGGTAAATATGCCTAGGGGCAGATTATCAGCACAGATTTCCCGCCCACCACAATTCGACAATCAACGTGGACCTACCCTAAAGAGCCCTGCTAGATAGAGCTGGATACAATGTTCACAGCATTACCATAGTACAAAAATGCTATCTTTATAACGAAAATTATCTACATAGCGCTAAAATATTGTGACTGAAGCCTTTGGTGAAGGCAAACCAACACACTAAATTAAGAGATTTTCAAATCCGAAACCCACGTTTACTGTACATTTGGTGGGCATTCTTCCAGTGTTGAAAACCAACCTTGCATGGAGATTCGGTCTTACTTTGGATGTTAAGACGTTAAATATGCACCAGGACATGAATGTTACTGGCACAATCTCCTTATTGACATAATATAACGGGATATATTATGATCTTGTTAACCGGAAGTCTTCATTCGAGCACCTGTATATTTGTTTGAAACTCGCACACTTTCCACAATGAACCAATCAAAATCGTTCTTTTGCTGTGAGATAGAGTTATCGTTCCTCGTTCTATTTTCTCGCCCGCTCAGCGAGCCCCTGCTACTGTACCCGCATGGTATTTGATGGATATTAATGTTGCTTTAATAATGATATCATTAAATTTTGAAACATGCAATTCTCATAATAATTTTGGAAGCTAAAGATAAAAAAATATTACTTCAAAAGACTGTTGGGTATTTTTGCTGACTTTTTAACCTTTATTTCATAAGATGGTTAAGCTAACAGTGCTTGATGAGTTTTGCTGATAAGCTTGAATATAGATCTACGTGTAAGATTTCAGAAAATATATGTTTGTAGGACGGTTTGTGATTTGCTGTTATGCTATATGTTAGATGGTATTAACGTACGTGTAACTTTACTGAAATGCTTTCGAAATTTTTGGGATAATTTTCAAGGTTACAAAGTAGAGTCTACTATCTAGTCCGCTAAACTTAAAAAAAAATTTATATAATTAGACAAAAAAGGGCCTGATAATAAAGGCAGGTTTAGCGAACTAAAAAAGTACATCATCACTTTCATTTTCGATCATGCAATATTCTATAAATTTTGTAAATGAAATGTAAAATTAGCCCAGCCTGATTTATTAAATGTGTTAATTGCTGCTATATTTGATTTCCTTCTTCTTAATGTAGACTAAATATGTGTACACTTTGTATATGTATTAATTAACAATTTAAGACGATATTGAATGAATCCATTGATATTATATATATATGTACAGAAGGAGTCGTATATTAATCTAGATCTCTGATCATTACCGTAGACAAAATGGAGCAAAAACATGACAAGTTTCTTCCCTTCACTGACTTCAAAGATACAGTACAGCAGTTACACAGGGAAAAACAACTTAGGTTTCGACTTAAATCTGCATTTTGTTTCGAGAAATCGGATTGCATGTGCAGTATAGTAATGAATTACATGTACATGTCACATAGGCGTAATTAATGGTGTTTGTATTACGGTGGTGGCGCTTAAATATCATATAAATAGATATAAATAAAACTTTGTTGTTCATGTACAAATTGGTACATTTGTATCTGTCTTTCAATATCACAATAGCCGCAGTATATAGCTTAGTGTACACGTGAAGAAATTAAAATATACTATACTGCTCCGATTTAGGCCATTATAGTCCAAATAAATGATTGCATCTATAAAAACGGTTATGACATAGCATATTATGGCACCTTTGACGTTCGCATCTCATAAAAGATATTTTCCTTAAAAAGAAGAACGCCTTGTGTAATTTCTGCCAAGTCATAAGAAGATCAACTCCCCCTGTAAGTAGGCATACTCATAAGATATATACATTAGTTTATGAAACTTTCAATACGCCACGATAAATAAAAGTTTCGAATAATCGATAAATTATGCTTGATAATAAAAATATAGATAAATGCATTGGTTTTTTTGTGTGTATTTCCTGCATCCAATCAGAAGTTAACGATATAGTGGTGACGTGACTTCAATACTGTTAAACAAACACACGTACTACTAAAGTCATACATTAGACCTAGATAGATCCATGCTATTATTGAAACTTGAAGAGACCTCGGATTTAATAAGTGTATCCAATTAATCAAGTCAGTTAAAATTATATTAAAAAATGTAACACGCACAAAATAACAAATGCATACAAAATATGTTTCCAAATTTACTAGTTTGTTTTTTAGGAGTGCAAAAATTGAATGTTGAAACTACATTTTTAAAGGAAATTCTCAGGGTGGTGATACGGACCTAGCCTATATAGTGCGAGGTAACTGTGAGTAGTTGGGATTACATTCTTACCCCTACTGACAATTCGCCTACCACTTTGTTTTTGTGTGGAATGGAATTCAAATATTTAATTTCTAATCGACGAGATACAGAATTAAAAGTAACATTTTATTGATGATTTATTTACATATTTTTATAGATTTACATCAGGTCCCTTTCTTATCCTTTCCTGAAACCATTGATACTACTTTCAAGTAAACACTTCCTTTCTCGTTTTTAACAATAGAAGACAAAATGTTAAATTGCAATCATGTATCGCACATGTTAAAAAATGGGGACTTTCTTTGTCCAGAATGAAACTCTATCGGCAAATATGTGTTCGTTGACAGCTGTTGTATTATCTAAGTTAAGGTACATCCGATTGATACTGTCATAATATGGCCAAATGACTGCGCCAGGGTCAGCCGACGGTTTTCTGAAAATATAAATTACAGATTGTTGTATTTAGATGACTTGTTGATATTACTCAATATAACAAAAATATTAAATTTTGATATGTTATGGTTAGTGTGGTAGTTATTGCAAAATTGATTTAAATTAGCCTTGTTCATAAGTTATGCTGTAAACTATTTCATTTGCTCTTAAAGATTCATACCGCTGACAAATGGTGTTTTTTCACTATCTTTTTAGTAATTTTCTCGGTTACTCGTGTTCTAATTTTAAAAAACATATGTTTCACAAAAAAATCCGTGGCACTATTATATGAACGAAGTTGGGCTAGACTAAATTATTTTATATTATTTTCTGTGTTAATTAGAATACACAAGATTAAACACCAGTTATGTTCAAATTTTTATGAGCATTCTCGTGTTCAAAAATCTGTTTCACAATTATTGAACGATTTGGGCTAGACTTTAAAGTTGATTTGACGGTGGTTATATATACGGTAGTATCATACTGAATGCAATATGTTCATATATACTGTAAACTTATACATTTCTAATTGTGTCATACAAACATACAGTGTAGTAAACTTTTGTCACATGATTATTGTTTTCACAAATGTCGGCATTTAATAATATTACTTTGATAATTGAGCATTTTAGAAATTAACGGAAATTGATTTAAAAAATCAAAATGCAGATAAACCAGGGGCATTATTCAGAGAATTTCTAAAGTCTAGAATGGGGATCTTCAATTTGATTTATGTGTAGTTCTTTATATGATAGGTATAATGGATTTAATGGATTTTACCAAGCGTCTTCGTGCTCTGTGGCGGTAAGGCAGTTAATGTAAATCTTACCCATATTTTGCGAAATTTGCCCAATATTGTTGCATATGTGCTGATAAGGATAAATCTCCTTCAGAGACGTGGATCCGCTGCGCCAGTTGCTGAAGACCAAAGAGAAATATATTTTCTGAAGCGTGTGGTGCTCCCTCGAACCAATGTGGATAAGGACCGTTCCCCTTCATTGATGGATTACGTCGGTTGAAGATGTACTGGAAAGTGTTAGTTTTGTTATTTCTATTAGAGTGTACATCAAGAGCTATTACAGATGGCACAACGAAGAACGCGTCTCCAAATAGATCAGCCATTTTATTTCCTTCCTCCTCGAGATTGTCGTCTTTATATTTGTCGCATATTTCAGTCTGAATTGTTTTATTTTTGACAATGCTTTTAAAGAAGGCGCTAACGGCAGCTGGAGCCAAAACATCACATACAATTTCATTAGGAACGCCATTTTCCTGGTCGAAATGGAAAATTTGCGAGAAATTATGAAGATATTTTTGTATCAGAATGGACCCTTCTCTGTTGACGTTTCCCGCCATGAAGTCAAGTGAACGGAAGAATTCGTATGATTCTGATGACGTGTTCTTCAACAGAGCCGAGGGAACATCTGGTAGCAAATCTTTGTCAACAACAGGAGAAATCATTGGTCCAAACGTAAATGGTGTTACGGTGACTGGGGTTGAAGCTTTGATTTGAACTTTGAGCAATTCTTCAGTTGATTTGCCTTTTATACATGCTAGAAATGTTGGCGAATATCCTGGAACAAAGCGACATCCTACCCGATTCCCAAATGAGCCTGTAAATATCAAAGGTTGATGCACGATGCTCACAAACGACGGCGATGCACCACTTTGCGCAATAGCTCTGTGGAATAAACCTTTGTTTAGGAATAATTGATTGAAGCCCAACGCTAAACCCACCGGCAGATTCACCGAATATTGTTATTGATTCAGGATTGCCTGCGAACGCCTTTATATTAGCGTTTATCCACTTCAGTGCTAATTGCTGGTCCCGGAGGCCATTATTACCGGGTAATATAGAGTCGCTAGTACTGAGAAAGCCGAACACACCCAAACGGTAGTTTATAGTAACAACCAGCACGTCACCACGTAAAGCAAGATATGAGCCATCAAACATAGCGGAACCCCCTTTAATGTATCCTCCGCCATGGATCCAAACCATGACTGTCTTGCTACTTGTAAAATTGGCTGGGGCGTACACATTCAGTGAGAGACAATCTTCGGAAATGCTAAGATTTTTACTGCTTGGAACATCTTGAACACATGCCGGACCGAAAGTTGTTGCATCACGGATTCCGGTCCAAGAACCGTATTTCACCGGCTTTGAGAACCGAAGTTCGCCGACTGGCGGCTTTGCGTATGGGATATTTCTGAATTGATATATGATTGAGCCATTTATTGACGTCACAAGACCCTGAAGTTGTCCGGAGGGGGTATTGATGACTTTCGTGCTTTGTCCAGTATTTCCAGTCACGAGCAGTGTAAACACTACGGCTAGGTATATGACAACTTTCCACATCATAATCTGAAAACAACAAAAAGAAGTTTCTGTTACTTATGTTTTCCATGCCTATGATCATAACTTTAGGGATTTGGGGTAGGAAGAGGAGGTGGTTGATTACATGTTGCATTTACACAACACTATGCATGACTTTTTCACATAGTTCCATAATAATGATTGTTATCTGCTTAAGTGACCACCTCTGTGTAAGGACCACCTGCTTAATAATACCACTTTTCTAGGGTCTCCGTCTGTCCATTTGGTGGTCTTCATGAGTTTCATAGTATTCGAAAATTCTAGTTCATTTAACTGATGACAATAATCATATAGATATAACATCGGTATACTTAGTATGCCTTAGGAGCAGAATTCTAGTGGAGAAGAACATTTGCATCTCTTGTTGCATTAGATATGCCTACGCGGGCAATAGGCAGTGAAGATCGTTCGTCTTCCATGAAAAACGTGCAAATTGGAAACCCAAAGCTGTGATCGTAATATGATAGCTTCTTTAAAATGATTTTGGCACTGCAACGCGTACAATTAGAATTCCTTCAGTTGAGTAAGGTTGTGGTTAGATATTTCCTGGGATTTCAGAGTTTAAGCGGTTAACCCGATGTCAACATAATGCCAAGCATTTTGGATGTCTTTGATGGATTCGTAAATACCGGTACTTACGTATACGGTATATCATTAAACAAAGACACACATACCATGGTATCTTTATAGAAATGGTGTCACATCCATAAACATACCTAAAAGTCGTCCAAAAACACACATCAACCAACTTACAAATATATTACAATTACATGGAAGCAGCGAACACATATATTACGATACCAGTGAGTAGTCTTTGAAACACACACATACACACCAAACAAACACCACAGGATCATACCACTGTTCAAAGCACAGCTTAGCGGTATAGAAGACAATTCAGTACAACAAAAGTTTCATTTTATTTATTCAAAGTCGTAAAGATTTCAAGACAATATTATACAAAATTGGTTTTCAAAGCTATACATGACAACGAATGGACTTATAACAACAGCACCGAATACTAAGAGCAAATGTAAACAATACCACGTACATATATATATATATATAGCTAATAGCACAACAGGTGGTGCGGACGGTGAGCTGAAAATGATCACGAATATGTATACAAACTCTGTGTTAGAGCAAGTAAGGTTAAAGCTGCTCGCTAATATATAGCAAATGGTCGAACGAAATGGCCGCTTACACTGAACTAGGATTTGGGCTTTGTAACAATAATACATAGTGTTTATTTATTATAAATGTATAGATATTCGAAGGATTATAAGTATGTAAATTGAAATTGTCACTAAATATCGGATTTCCCGTTTAGAGAATGTTTTCATAAAAGGTAGCAGATATTGTGGAATGCTCAGAGAGCAACCTAGATTCACTGCGCTGCTCTGACATAACCACAGTTCACGTTAAACATCAGTCCACCATTTGAATACCGAACATTAGATGATTTGTTTGATTCCACATTCGTCACCATTGTTTAAAATGATCAAAGAAGGAGTGACTATACTTCTTACCTAGTAAATATATCCAGTGTCCATGTTACGTGGTTCTTATCTGTTCTACTTCATGTCTACACCAGAACAATACACATACGGCCCTCAACTGTCGCATTGTGGATTAATATCACCGTCGATGTGGGAAAATGTCTCGTTGTATACTTAGAGCAAACAATCTATACTTAACAGAATTGCGACGAAAACTCGTATAACAAATGAAAATAAATGGATGACTCATAAAATTTCCACTTTGTTTAAGCACCAAAGCCTTCATTCGTCTACCACGACTAATCCTGTCTGCATCTAAGAAAATAAATATCTGAGCCCAATCTGGACGGTGTGTTATTAAAAAAATGTTGGATTACGATCAAAGATAGGTTACGTTTGTATTAAATTTTAAAACAATTTAATTTTTGAATCATACATACAAAGTTCAGCATAATGGTATTGCATGACATGCATTCATTATATCATATACTTTACATAAATGTCACATATGTACATGTATAGTGTATTAGCTGAAATTTCGTTTACTGTCATTATATTTTTTAATTGTATTGCAGGATATAAGTGTCGTTTGAAATACTTTGAAAATTATACATGTAATGATAGCTGTATTATCTGACCTACATTTACGACCGACGTAGGACTACTGTATAATGGTACAATTTTGAATCAATATCTCCACGCTTTAGACACGACATCCCTATAATTCCAGGTGTCCACACGATGTCGTGATGATTTCGGGCACATCTAACATCCAGAAGGAAACTCTATCCATGAACAAATTTGTCGATAAGGATAACACGGAGCTTATGTTATAGAAGGGTCTATCCAAGTCGTTAAATGGTTCCCATTTGGGCGATGATCTGTCGTTTGGATTTCTGGAACGTAACAGACAATTTTAAATGAATTACACGCCACATTAAATGATAAAAGTGTGGAATATATGCAAATCTAGCAGTTTCCGCACAGATAAACGGCAAGGAACCTTCATTAAGCAGATTCGATAGAGAATGGAATGCACTTTTGTAAAGATTCCGGCTTATTTTAAGCACTATGGTATTCATCATTGTAATAACTATGATATTCAACATTGTAAGCAATATTATATTCACAGTTGCAATCACAATGATATTCCTCAAACTTACCCATATTTTGCAAAGTTCGTCCATAACCCCATGATCTTATGTGATAACTCTAAATCTTTTGAATCATTACTATGGACTCCACGGAAGAGGAACGTTTTTTCGGCAGTGTGAGGAGTACCAACGAACCACGGAGGTAGTGTTGGGTCGTCCTGGGCATTGCTGTGACGTGAAAATAGGTATTGATAGCTGGATGTCATTGAGTTATCTTGAGAGTGTAGTCTGAGCCATTTTATAACAGGAAGAACGAAAAATGCATCACCGTATAAGTCAAGCGTTTTATTTGCTCTTGAAACATCATCAATTCCGAAATATTTATCACAAATCGCCTGCTCTAGAACTCGTTGATTTAAACATTGTGGGAAAAGGTCTTTTACTAAGCCTGGAATTAAAAACCCACATACAGCATCGGTTGGAAAGCCGTCTGCGGGGTTAAAATTAAATTTTTCCGATAACATGTCACCGAAGATATGGTAAAACATTGATCCTTCCTTATCTGTCATGCCTGCGAGGAGATATACAGATCTGAAAAACTGAAAGGAGGCAGACGTTTTGTGATTAAGTAGCTTATCTGGATAGTCTTTAAACAAATTTCCATCAACAACAGCTCCGAACATAAGCTCGTATCTTGCTCGGTCACCTCTGTGCCACGACATATTCTGTTGAGCTGACAAAATATTGTCTGCTGACGTTTCATTAATGCAACGGACTAATGACTTTGTATCTGCACCATGCAGACATCCCAAAAAGTTACCAAGTGAGTCTTCATAATATAACGGATCATGCACAAAGGCAAGGAATGAGTTCGCAATTCCACTCTGCGCGATGACCCTATGAAAAAGGTTCTCGTTTTGAGGAATAAGAGAATGTAATGACACACTAGCCCCACCACAGGATGTTCCGAATAAAGTGATAGAATTAGGATCGCCTCCGTATGATGCTATGTTGCTTTTAACCCATTTTAATGCAAGGTGTTGATCCCAGAGTCCCAGGTTTCCCGGCAGATCGTCATTACCCGTACTCAGGAAACCGAACACCCCTAGGCGGTAGTTGATTGTCACAACGATTACATTACCATGTAAGGCAATATAGGCTCCATTGTACATAGACCCTCTACCACTGTAAAAACCTCCCCCATGAATCCACACCATAACGCTTTTTCGTACTGCATATGATATTTCCCTCGGAACATAGATGTTTAATGTCAAACAGTCCTCCGATATCTCCTCATATGGCATCTGTTTGGCAGAAATCTTGATGTAACCACTGTAAGATAAATATTAATACTTTTATATATAAACACTGTATTCTTTACCTTTACAAAGTCTGTACACATGTCCATTAACTTGTTGACACTGTCATGGCATCAACGAAGGATTAAGATAATGTACAGTATACGTGACACCCCAATGTCTGATGTGAGATCAAGTTTATCGCAATATACATGGTCCCTTCCCACCAACGGAATACTTACCAGTTGTTCTCAGAGAGTGAATGGGGCTAGAGAAACTAATAAGGTAGGATTCATCCGGTATAATGTAATTATTTGCCTTTTTAATCGATTGGATGTATGTCTAGGAATCCTTTATCAAATTAAAAACCTCAACAGTACATAGAAAATAATACCAGTAGTCATCATAGTCAATTGGTATCCTCTCCTCATTACATATTTGTGTATTATGTATGTACTATATACTCTCTTCGAATTTGATACTCTATATTTTAATGATGTAACATACTTTTTGTCTAATATTTATTTATAATTGAATGATTTAACTATATGCATATCAGAACAATAAATATTGGATAACTCCAATTATTTTACACAATTTCATTCAATCGCCCCTTTTTAACCAATAATAGATGAAAATGCTTAATGCTTAGTTGTTGACATACTCTCTAGAATGCATAGGGATGGGTCAGTGTGCATAAACACATGCCTTTTTTGAATGTATGTAATCTAAATCAGTCTGTCAATAAATGCGCATGATTTTAATCTCTCATTGAAAACCATAACCATTTGGAATAAGAATGCTAAATGATTTTATTTAAAGATGCTAGAACGCAGACAAATCATAATTTTTCTCTATCAAAAAGAGCAGACGAATTAGTATTTTTCTTCAGTTTTCTTACTTGACATTATTACCACCATTAAAAGGTTTTAGCGTATCATTTTACATCAATATAAAAATATTAAAATTTATTAATTGTATCCCAAAACAATGCCGTGGCACTCTGCCCTATATGGGATGAAGTACTGAATGGCCTTGCATCTAAAGCAATATAAATAATCTTTTATCGTTTTTGGTGCTAATTAGATATAACAATATACACGATTAAACACTAATTATTGCTAAAATGATGAGTATCGTTTATGCTAAGTCGGCGGTGGAGCATCTTGCAATCAATCCATTTTCTATCAAAAATAAAATTGGAGGTATAACTATTACATATTGTTAACTTACATTATATATAATAATAATAATAAAAATACTGTAAGAGGTATCTTCATAATTCCAATTGTTCTGAAATCAGAACGATTTTTTAAGTGTTCCAGCAAAATTAATGTAGTGTAACTTACTTACTTTTGGAGAAAATCGTCTTTTTGTGTTCCTATTTCCCTGATGCAAATTTTCACTTGGAAGGTCTTTATCACTACGGTGTTTATTCACGTTGAAAACAAGCGTTCTGACGCCCTTCGCGGGTTAAGTTCATTTTACGAATTAAAAGTCAACAGAAGAAGCGGAATAATATCAAGAAACAATGCATTTTCAGCTCTGATATCGACATTAGTCGGGCACAAAACCCAATATCGGATAATAAGAATTTCCTGTAATAGTAGCAATAGGAAAATATTACGATGTCAGTAAATAGATGTTTAATTTCTTTCGTTTGATTCAATTTCTAAAGTTGTTGACTTGATCCCGAACATTCCAGTGACGTCACTTTTAGTAGGAATGAATGAAACGGCAGTCAATCCCGCCAAACAGTGACGTCACAATCACCGGAATGAACATTCTGTGTAAATAACAGGCAATTTGCTTTCGTTTTGATTACCATCTTCTGTATGTATAATGAAAAAGTTGCAGGATAAACAGAATACCCGGTCGCTATCTTACAATACAAGTTTTATTTTGGTGTCGACAGGGAAAACAGAGATGACTCTGCAAAACCTCCTCATCTCATCTCATCGCACAAACGATAGCAGCAGCGATATTAATTATAGCAAAAGAAAAATGTCCAACGTTGGAAATATTGCAAGTACATTCATTATTTACATAAACCAATAATTAGAATAATCATTTATTTCATCTAGACTAAATAATTTGCGAGTCCCGTACACCGCCTGCAAGGAGACGACCTTGGCATATCGCTACCCACGATGCTCTCGATCGTGGTCTTATATTATGTAACTTTTCCTGGGATATTAATTCTAGATATATCTGTTTTCGACAGTTAAATTTCTTTGAACATGTGTAAAACAAGCAGTCTCAACTGCTATTCCGAGACCGTAAAATTCAATCTTGATCACCTCAGCCAAGACACAAGGGCACGCAAATTATGACAGAAACGTTTACTAGTAATTTGATACCTATGTCATTTGAAAGTATTGGAGACCTTTTGATATGCACGTGTATATCATGATGTTTCAATTGGATGCCCGTATGAAAAATTAATTATATATATTATATACATGTTATAAAATTCGGTTAGCTTTTTTATTGTCATTATTGTTATATACACTGTATATGATATTTAAACGAAAACACATATTTTACCTAAGAAGCCGATCACATATATAATGTAAGTATCGGTTAGCTTGTAATAATTTAATAATTTTAATAATTTTAATGAATGCAGAAAATATGAGAAAGGACTTAAATAGGAGTAGCCTGATGTCCAATCCATTTAATGTTGATAATATCAATGAAATCTTGTTTCAGTAACATGACGACCGTGATGTCAATGTTGCTGTTGGTGCTAGCGGTGCTTGTGAGTGTATCGAATGGTATAAATTATAAGACGGTACGTGCGCCAGCTGGACCTATCAGGGGTATTGCTATTCAGAACAGGGACAGATCAGTGTATCAGTACCGAAATATTCCTTATGCCAAACCACCAATCGGAGATCTAAGATTCCGGAAACCTGTTCCATATGGTAGTTGGACAGACGTGTTAGATGCAACATCTTTCGGACCGTCATGCATTCAGGATCCAAAGTATATTTCCAAGCTACTCGAAAACACACAAATGTCTGAAGATTGTCTTCAGCTAAATGTGTACACTCCCTACAATGCTTCACCTGCAAATAGGAAAAGTGTCATGATCTGGATACATGGAGGAGGGTATCTTGCAGGACAAGGACCTCGTTATAATGCGTCAAATCTGGCTTATGTTGGGGATGTTATTGTTGTGACCGTAAATTACCGACTAGGTCTTCTCGGCTTCCTCAGTACAATGGACAACGCTTCGCTCGGCAATTATGGTCTATGGGATCAGCGACTTGCAATCCAATGGGTCAAGCAAAACATCCCAGCCTTCGGTGGTATTCCGAACTCTATAACAATATTCGGAGAATCGGCGGGTTCTATGAGTGTAGCTCTGCATGCGCTTATTCCAGAGAATCAAGGACTATTCCAACGTGTTATTGGTGAAAGTGGACCTGCCAACTCTCCTATAGCAATGACGCAAGAGGCAAGAAATATCTCTAGAGGGTATGGTATATTCCTTAACTGCATCAATGTGCTAGACGTCAATGTGGATTCAGCACTACTTGTTCAGTGTTTGAGAGGAAAATCTGCTGCAGAACTTTTAAGTGCGCAAATGAATTTGGACGAAGGAAAATACAGAAACAATCGTATAGCTATTCGAGATGCGCCTGTAGTGGATGGTGATCTTATCAAATCTTCCCCCTCCGATGCATTATCCAATATATCCTCAGCAGGTTCCAGCTTTTTCCGATCTCTAGATGCAATGTTTGGCAATACAGATGCCGAGGGCTCTCTTCTGCTGGACACTATCATTGATGATTTAGGACAACAATACAGCTTTAACTATACGATCGGCATACCAACAAGGGTGCTCTGTGATGCTCTTTCCCATGAATATGCAAAAGATGTCTATAATGGGAACAAAGCTGTGGCTGACGCCATTTGTCAAAAGTATAGAAAGGAAAACGATGTGGAGCAAAGTAGAAGTATCATCAACATGTATACTGATGGTATAATGGTGGCACCTACTGTTACTACCCTCGATTGTCACTCATCACCAGGACTGACAATGGGCAGAAATACATTTCAATATATGTTTACAAGGGAACAAAGGGAAACGAATATTCGGCCTCATTGGTTTTCCGGGGCAAGTCATGCGGCCGAACTTCCGTATTTGTTCACGATAGGAAACTACAAGGCGGAAGACTCGTTGCTGTCCATAATAATGATGACCTATTGGACAAATTTTGCCAAAAACGGGTATGCTATGATTTTTTTTTTTTTTTTTTGGTTATGATGTTTTCCAGATGTCGCCTATTTTCACTATTTGTGGTTTTCTAATAATGCTGTATCAAAAACACGAGTTTTGTGTTTGATACAAAGTTGTTTATAACATACACTAGTGATACTTTCAAATATAAACCCAAAATATATTACGCTTAGAAAATATTCAAGTGAACAGCTTTAAGTTAGAAAATATTCAAGTGAACATCCAACCGCAACATGTTTTTGTCGTTAGGATACCAGATATATTTATAAAATCATCATAGAAGATTTCAGAAAAGATGGCGATGACGTCACACAAAGGTACATCCGGGCACTTAAAGGTACAACTCCGTATATCTGAACACATTAACATGGTGGGAACACAGCCGCTTGTGATGTTTGTTTACATTTTATTGTAATACATCGTACGGCAATCCGAGAACTGTTTTATTTGGATTTCAAAAAAGTGTAAATGAAAATATGTAACAATAATATATAGATATAAACATATGGTATTAATATGATTAATTATGTTTATACTCCATTTTCGACTGCCACGAGAAAAAAACACGGTCGCCATTACGTATAAATATTGACAGAATATTGCAAATATAAGCTTCAAATTACAAATTAAAATCAAAGTTCCTCAAAATATCATACTGACATTTGAATAAGCGATTACTGTTTTCTAAGTCTTACTTGGTAAACATCCTTGTGATGTGTGACTATGACTAGATTAAATCTTGCTTTCGCAGATTACTCCAAGCGCACGACAGCCATTACGTACTGTACTGCCGCAATCCCGAATTTCGTCCTTTTTCAGAATCACAAAATTACGTGTTCTGGATAACGTTTTCGTTAGAAATTTTGGAATTTAGTTTATGACATACAAATGAGTTAGTTTAAAGGCATTTTTATCATATTTCAAAACAAAAATTTTCGGATTCTCGAAGCAGTGCGCAATGTGTCCTGATCGGCATTTGCAGTACTACGATCTGTATTCATCAATCTAAATGTGGTCTATCCAACATGAATTCAAATTATTTAAAAGTAATATCACTTCAAATTGAGACTTCACATAGCAACCCATGGAATACAAGTGAATGAAAATTAAAAAAATATATATATTCTACCGCATGGAAACTGAACGATTTCACCTTTTTATTTTTTGAGATACCAGCAGCCATAGGTGTACGTACACATGTACGTGTAACACAGTGGTTTATAGCATTCCTTTAAAACAAAAAGAACGAAATATACATCTTTTACAAGTACTTATTGAGATATGTGTTGGAAATCAATATTATTAATTTTCCTAACTATGGGCTGTGGCCTTAGGTGATCAACCAGCGAAGCCATGCACGAGCGGCCGTGGTCTGGTCCGGTGGTTCACATTTCGTTACACTAAATAGTGTTGTGAACAGCTTTTTCATGTATATCAGAAACATGACACAATAAAATCAATAATCTATACATAACTTTTTCACAACATGGATATCTACGTGTGAACAAAAAACGGGTTCGTGAAACGGCCCGGTATCGCTTCGCAAGCTGGCTTCAACTCTAAATCTATACAAATATATTTAGCAATAAACAACTGTAAATATAAAAATGTAAATGTCTGTAACGTCTGAAACAATAAGAAACCATTTTAAAATCAGAATTTTATAGAATTTGCAAGTATGAAAGTGTATAGTTTTGTCAAAGTATCGATTGTGTAAGAGAGATGAGCGTATCTGTTATTGTATCTTTAGTCGCCATACTGTGGTTGTACCTTTGTGTGCTTTCTCACGGGGTATAATTGATACCCGTATTAACGTACACTGTCCAAATCGTAATTAACATAGCCTAAATTATAATTTTTATTGTGCAATGGTATGCGGCCATTTGATAAGGATACGTTCTGTTTTCACCAAGGCACTGAGAATGTCAACAGGCCTCGCATAGTTGTTATTTTGGCCCCACCTTACCTATTTTGCATTTATTTGGGGCTTTTCATAAAAAACCCATCCATTACCATCTCACTTGATTTTATTTTTTTCTTATTAACAGCAGGGTTTTATTTTTTCAAACTTCTTCTAAATAATTACAAGTAAAAAGTAAAAACAAATCAGCCCAAAATTCATATTATGCCTTTCATAACTTTCATATCTAAATAATTACAAGTAAAAAGTAAAAACAAATCAGCCCAAAATTCATATTATGCCTTTCATAACTTTCATATCTAAATAATTACAAGTAAAAAGTAAAAACAAATCAGCCCAAAATTCATATTATGCCTTTCATAACTTTCATATCTAAATGATTACAAGTAAAAAGTAAAAACAAAATCAGCCCCAAATCCATATAATGCCTTCATAACTTTCATATTAGTCTATCATTAAATAAATAAACCGTTATGTTCTTTTTTCTCAGATCCCCGAATGGTCCGGGCCTTCCTCACTGGCCGAGATACGACAAGATTGCTGGACTGTATCAAAGATTTGATAGCAACATATCACCGCAGTATCACGTGACACCGGACAGGGTCAAGTTCTGGAACAAGTACCTCCCTTCAGTGGCAACGGCTTCTCCCAGCGCGCTATTAGGATAGTATCAAAACAGCCGCGTTATGATCGATTTTTACCTTATAACAATTGAAACATGACCGTTTTGACATTCAAGAATCCGTTTGATTATTTTTTAGACATGAATTCATACGTGGATACAGTACGATCTAGTTAATATTTATTCCCTATAGAATATCACAATTTCGTGTTGGCTTTTTCTTACGTAAAGAATTATAAAGGAACGATAAAGTTTTCGAGTTTTTGTTAGTTGATATTACATAAACAAAGCCACAGTCCCGTTGACATGGCAAACGTTTCTATGTTTATCATATGTCGCTATTGAACACATGAGAATAAATATTCCTTTGCAATTCAATATCAAATATTGTTCATTTCTTTTTAAAATGTCATCAAAGATTTATTGCTTAAGGTATTTAGTATCCATATAGGTAGAGAACTGATTATTGGTTATGAACATGAAAAATAGTAGGTTATTGTCTGGTCAACATGAACTTACGAAGGAGAAGAATTAATCATTTACCAGTCTGGGGTTTTATGGTAAACCATACCTTTATAAAAGATATGGTAAACCATCACTTATATCATATAGGTTAAGTTGTGGTTTATCACTACAATGTACTTTCTTTTAACATACACACATACTCGGGGAACAGTTATTGTTTACATTTTTTATTAAAGTTATGGTTTTTTCATAACTTATTTTATTAACAAAGTTATTGTATTCCATCCCTTTCATACAGAAGTTTTGGTCTTACAAAACAAAACCATTGATGACATATAAATACGTTCGGTCCCAGAGTTCAACATAACACATGTTGACCGAAAACTCAGTCTATAAATGTTTTGTTATAACATCTATCATGAATATAAATACGTCATAATCTCCTTCATTACAAATGTATGGTAGCAAATGAAATGAATGCAGTCACTTTAGTTTTGAAATAAAATATTACAAAGAATGAATTCATAAATGTGATCAATCAATGATAAACTATATGGCAGAACACAGAGCAATAGAACAACATTTCACGGGCGCAAACATCGGAATATTGGACCTGTTTTACTAAAGAATAGATTTAGGAATACAAGGTAAATGTATAACAATTAACAATATAACTACTATTACAGCTTGATAATATTGTGACCATGTTAATTAGTCGTTTTGGACCAAATTATGTTGCAAATACAGTTTGTTCATCTTCAACCGCGTACAATGTTACGAAAACACGCCACCTTTATAAATGAGATTTCAAAACATGTATAAATTGTGCTCCAAACCAATATCAACGAAATGTCATTATACAATGGCGAACGACCTATATAACGTGTTATCATATCGTCAAATTATCTACATTGATAAGGATTCTGAAATAATCGGCAGTTTTGGTGTGACTTATCGAGTTTAATAATACTTTTTGTCAAGAATACCAAGGTAGGTATATGGACGTGTTTATCGCGAGTATAAAGGGTCTTCAATGAGTTTTTATTTCATATGGGAGTTTATGAAACTTTAGTCTGAGACGGAAGTTTTTAGTTTTGCGAGCCTTGGCAACCAAAAATTACAACTTCGAGACGAGTTTCCTATACTCTCATATGAAATGAACCTTCATTTAAGATACGTTTTATTACATAACTATAGAAACCTATATTTCAACGAATCTTACGTCAAATCCAATGGACGCCGACATTTTGTCCCGAAGTCTTAGAAATTCTTACAGTACGGCACGTCATGTTTCCTGACGTGATTTTGTTGATTTTGTCTTGACGTCACAATGAATTCCCAGCTAGTGAAAATTGCTTCAGGTCATATTACACTAGTAATTGTCTATGTATAATGAACAGGCATTTTAGTATAAAATGGTAGAAATTCATGAAGGTTTGGTCATCAACATCCTCGGTCCCAGGTGTTCGTCGCACTATCGCTAACTAACCCTGGACCATAAATTGCATTTGCCGTGGTATCATGAATAATTCATTACTTATATGCTGGTCATTTGATTTTTGAAACCAAACGGGTGCAATAGAATTTCGTGT
Organism: Argopecten irradians; assembly: GCF_041381155.1. Classification (NCBI taxonomy): domain Eukaryota; kingdom Metazoa; phylum Mollusca; class Bivalvia; order Pectinida; family Pectinidae; genus Argopecten; species Argopecten irradians. The sequence continues at coordinate 10,860,062 of NC_091138.1, read as the reverse complement.
CTCAAAATATAATTCGGGTAAACTTTTTTATATATATTTAAAGGACGTAGATCATATATGCAAAATGTTACGTTCTTACTATTTTGTAATTTTAATATTCACAACTTTTACATAACCTTAAATGTGTGATTACTTTCAATTTTGTTAATTGGGTTTTCTATTATACATGTTTGATATTATTCGTCTGCTACAGCACTGTCCTGTCTCTATGCACGTGAAGGGTGTGTCATGGTTGAGTACACAATCAGATCAACATCATATAGTATTTGTTTTTCGTTTCACTTACATAAGGTCGCCGATAACTTGAACACGCTTGTTTATTGATGACCATTTTTATGAATATTTATTACAAAAGATGTAGAACTACAGTAAATGCAGCCTATGGTCCCAGAGGTTAGTAAGCGATAGTGTGATGAACACCTGAGACCGAGGATGCTTTATCACTATTTGTCCGATTAATATGCTTTAGGTGTTGCATTTGATTAACTATTGGTTTGTCAATGAGGATTTTACTTGCATTTTCGATATCTTTTGTGATGGGAACAAATCCGAAACAAATATATAAAAACGTAAACGATGTTTGCGACAAACATTTTTTCCTTTCCAGCTGTCGAAATTGTGGCATTTATATTAGTTCTGCTGTGTTATATGTTAACTGTCTCCGGAAATGATTTTTAAAAGGTAGAATCTGCCTCAGGCCCTGCCCGTGGGGTCAGTGCTTTATATGGAGACAAGGTAACCTATCAATACCGTAAAATCCCATACGCTAAACCTCCTGTGGGAGATCTGCGGTTTAGAAACCAGTTCAATATGGAAAGTGGTCAAAAGTTTTAGACGGAACAGCCTCATTTATAACACAAATATGAATCATCTTGCAAAACGGTGCGGTTTTAACTATTCACATTCTATATCAAATTCGATTCTTTGTAATACATATGCATTGAAAATCGCAAAAGATTTCTTCAATGGTAACAGGGAAGTTGCTGAAGCTATCTGTAAGCAATATACCAGTCCTTTTGGCATTCAACAAAGTAGAAACATGGTCAACATTTACTCTGATTTTTCAATGATTGCCCCAATTGTGGCGGCCCTCAACTGCCACTCTCTTCCCGGACTGACCATGGGACGAAATACGTATCAGTATATATTTTCTAGGGAATATATCTATGAGCCATTCCCTCAACCCAGCTGGTTCAAAGGTGTTTGGCATGGCGCCGAGGTTCCGTATATTTTTGGACCAGGTACCTTTGGACTATTTCGCACCCCGTTTCAGAACCAGATACTATTTTATCAGAGACAATAATTCGATACTGGACAAACTTTGTCAAAACCGGGTAAGATTTAGATGCACTCAACTTCATTATTGTGTCTTGTAATATTGATGATTTTCTTGATCATTAAAGCTTTATTAAAGGAAGCCATGTTGTATAAACGCCACCTATGTGAGTGGGGGAATTCACGCAATCTACCGCTCCTTGTACATATCATAGACACTAGTAAACATAGTGGCATGGTTATTTGGTGACAGAAATATGTGCATATAAAAAGGTTAGGACGGATGCATAGACAAATTACTTATTTTTAGATTTACCTAAGAAATGATAAATAGGCATATAACTAGGCATATAACATATCATTAGTTTAAACTTGGTCTAAAACCTTAAAATATCCCTAATCAAGAATGAAATATCAATTTCTAAAATCTTAACTTAACATATTATTTTAATGAAATATAGACAAATAGTTGAGAACTCCCTGGAAGATTTAATGAGAAACACGAGCGTATATGTTTGATAAATGGAACTGTACATGCCATTACAACTACTAACTGCTTTTAGATACACTGGACAATCAGTGTGCTACGTCCATTTTACACCTTACTCTTTATGTCGCGAGGTAACGCGTTCGTGGGTTCCTATTCAGGGATAGTCATTCCCTAAGGATCTAGGAGGCTCTGATAATAGGCATATTGTTGTCTTTTATACTGTACAGGAGTTTAAAGTCGCGGAGTCAATATTGTATGGTTTGCCATAAGGCACATAATCGCGGACGTATTTTTTCGAGGTTTAGTTTCATGATCATTCATTAATTTACACGATGCTATGGTACGTCATTGAAACTATGAAAATGAACCGCTAAAAGTTAACCACAATGTAGTAACCATATGATAAGACTACAAGGCACTGTAAAGTCGACTGCATACATAACGCAATGGTCAAAATTATTTCGCTCAATAATCGCTTTTAAAAGGAAATATTCTTTGTAACCAGATCATTAATTCTTTAGTTTGGTTTAATCTGTATCTTGTCAATCGTCGTTTCTGTTGGATTCATACAGTCTTATTGTACTACTTTTAATGCTACACTTTGCTAACGTCATCTATTTTTAGTGTATCTATTCTTATTCTACTGCTATTGTAGCTCTCCGAACGGCCCGGAGTGCCGTACTGGCCGAGATATGACAATGTAGGAAGACTGTACCAGGACCTGAACATCAATATTATACCAGCGTACCATTTATATCCAGAGAGAATGCGGTTTTGGAACCAGTACATCCCTTCTCTTCTCAGAACTCCAGCAGACACAGTTCTGGGATAACTGGAATGAGATTGTATTGAAATGTAACGTTAATGAAATAGTACAATTAAAACATTGTATGTTGACCGTTTTCTGTTCAGATATACTGTCACAATGACAATATCTTAAATAACCTTTACGCTATCAGTTACACAACGCTTATATCATATCTACACTTGATAAGAGATATCGTGAGAGTTCTCTTTCCAAATGAATTAAGATTATCTATATGTGAAGGTCCTGAATTTACTTGATTGCTGGCCAAGATCAAGGTATGTCTGTTTCTTTCATCAGATCATCACGAGGTTATATTAAGAATGATCGTTATTTATAACTCACACATTTTTGACGTATAATATAAAAAAGTAACTGCAACCTTAAAATAGAAAGTATGTAACGATGTTTATGTTTGGTATAAAACATGTTTAGATATACAATTCAATCGGTCAACGTGAAAGATACTTCTAATGCCATTTTAATGACTTTTTGTGCGCTGCAATATCCTCAATGCAGTGTTAAGACACTCGCCTTTCACCTAGACGTCCGGGGTTCGGTCAAGGCACGGATGTGAAAAGGTCTTGAAACACCATTCACATCACTTGGGTTTCACGTGGTTTTAACCGACACGAAGACCTTTCGCGCCCTAACATCTGGGCCATCGAAAATTATTGTATAAGTTTTATATCTTGTTTTGAATTCAATGTAAAATAATCAAAATTGTTTTAAATGATGCTTGGATTGTTGAGAAATGTTTGAAAATGTTAATGTGCATACAATTTATTTATCTAATATCTTATATAGTATGAATATTATACATTTCATTTGATGCTTCCTGGCATACTATTTTGATACAAATTAACTAGAAAATCAACTTATAGAATGTTTTTGTGGTAGCAATAGATCATACAAATATATGGCTATTGCATATCGTGTCTTTCAACTTTCGCCAATCATGGTTTTGTTTTAACCGAAAACAAAAAAAAACTTCAGAAGTGTTTGTGTTTTAAGGTTTTGAAGACATATAAATATTGGGATAGAGAACAGAATCATATTTTGTCGACTAAAAATCTGTAATGTGTACGTGTAACTGGATGTTAAAAGAAAAAGCTTACTAAGATATGAGGGATATTCTCGAGTACTTTTTAAGTGACATTTTACAATGTTTTAAGCGACATGTTACAATGTATAAAAGTACGTTTTATAAATCTATTCTGTTTCAATATAAAAAAATCACCACATGCCATTCACTAAAATTGTACATGTGTTTGTATTTTTTCATCAAAACGCTGACGAAAACAGGTAGCAAAATTGTGAAATGTCCTTAATTAGACTGGTTTCATATCGACATATCCGGAACTGTTACCGCCAAACAACGTCTATCGGTGTTGAGAATGACGTACCTGGTATATGTATAATCTTCATTCAGCGGAAATACACGATTAATATGTTACAATACAAGATTTATTTTGGTGCGAGACTGACCAGCCGAGATGACGTAGCTTTACCGAGGCATTTCACATTTTTGTGTCAAGCACCTAAATAAACATTGTATTGTAACATCCCCTTCGAGACGTCTATGAATAATTCATGAACTTCATGAACAATTCATCAATTATTCATGAATATTTTCATGCAATTCATAAACTTAAAACTTCATGAATAATTTAGGAAAAAATAATTAATGAAATAGCATGTCAAGAATCATTCATGAAGTTTTATGCATAACTGATATTAATTAAAATTCTTAAAAATGAATGAAACAGTTTAATTTATTTTGAAGAATTTTAATGAATATTAGTCATGCATAAAACTTCATGGCTGGTTCTTGATACATTGATCATGAACAATCATGAATGTTTCATGGATTCATAAAATTTCATGAAAAGTTCATGAGAGTCATTTGATCAATATTCATGAACTTTTTTCATGAACCACAATCTGCTAATATTCATGAAAGTTCGTGAATTATTCCAGAATATTCATGATGTCATGAATGCCATCTCGCAGGGGGATACTAAACGTGTAGAATATTTAGCTTGCAATCATTAGCAATCAATTGTCAGTTATTTACTTAGCTTCACCTAAAGCGAGACGCTTCGATGTTGCGCATGAAAATATTCATTCAGTAAACCTGAACGAGGGTGTACTCCTTTTTCACTGCCGTGGAAAACACATAAAGCTAATTAAAATAACACCTTTTCCCAATTTCAGATTTTAAAATGGATTTATATTGGATGACATTGCTGGTATTGTGTTCACCTTTGACGAATTGTCAGGAATACAAAATAATAAACTCACCATCAGGACCTGTCCGTGGGATCAGTGTCCCTTATCAAAGCAAAATTGTGTATCAATATCGTAATATTCCGTTCGCGAAACCACCTGTTGGGGATCTGAGATTTAGGAAACCGGTTCCGTATGGAAGATGGACACAGGTTTTAGACGGGACATCTTTTGGGCCTTCCTGCTATCAGTCTACAAAATATATGTCGCAATTAGCAAATTCTAAAATGTCGGAGGATTGTCTGCAATTAAATGTATATTCACCGAGCGCCGCTTCTCCAAACAATTCAAAAAGTGTGATGATATGGATACATGGCGGGGGATACAGGCAAGGCCAGTCATTCCTCTATGATGCTACTAAACTTGTTACTTTAGGAGATGTCGTTGTGGTCACCGTGAACTACAGATTAGGGATATTTGGGTTTCTAAGTACTATGGATAACGCATCACGTGGAAACTATGGGTTGTGGGATCAAAGACTTGCTATGCAGTGGGTTAAGAAAAATATTGAGGCTTTCGGTGGTGATCCGAAATCGATTACCATTTTTGGACAATCTGCTGGGGCGTTCAGTGTCGGGCTACATGCTATGAACCCCGATAATCAAAATCTCTTTCATAGAGTCATTGCCGAAAGTGGAGTAGGAAATTCACTTCTTGCCTTAAATCCGGACCCTGTGAAATATGCACGAGCATACGGCATCTATCTAAACTGTCTGAATGGAAACGATATCCATTTGGATTCTGAGAGGTTAATTCAGTGCATCAAAGGAAAGAGTGCAGAAGAAGTATTACAGGCTCAGATCAGTAGTGGTAATTTTAAGGACGTGGGTTATGTAATTACTGTTGCAAATGCCCCTGTGGTGGACGGTGAGTTGATCAAAAGACACCCAAGTGTTGCAATAGCTAATTCATCATCAATTGAATCTAGCTTCTTTAGATCCCTTGACGTTATTATTGGCGACTCAAACTCGGAGGCTAGCTATATCTTCGATGAATACCTGATGCGCTTAGAAAAACAATACAACTTTAATTATTCACGTTCTATACCAACTGTTGCACTATGTAGAGCTTATGCGCCGCAGTTAGCTAAAGAGTTCTTTAACGGTAACAGCGAAGTGGCTGCAGCTATCTGTAAGCAGTATTCCAGCCCTTTTGAAATTGAACAAAGTAGAAACATTGTCAACATGTACACTGATTTTCCAATGATTGCTCCAGCCGTGGCGGCCCTCGACTGTCACTCTGTTCCCGGGCTGACAATGGGACGGAATACGTATCAGTATATATTTTCCAGGCAATATAGCTATGAGTCATACCCTACGCCGACGTGGTTCAGAGGTGCTTCCCATTTCGCCGAAGTTCCATATCTGTTTGGACCACGATTGATATTGACTATATCGCATCCCACCTCAATATCTGACGACATGCTCTCTGAAAACATGATTAAATACTGGACGAACTTTGCGAAATCAGGGTAAGTGTTTGAATTACAACCATATAGGAGTTTGTACAAACAAAAGTTGGCAACATGTTGAGATTATCTTTAAAATTTAGTGCTGATACAGAACACGATAGTAATATAAAGATATGTAACTATATTTCAATAGTAAAACGATCACGTAAAGAAAACACAATTATGTTCAATTCGGTCAACTGTCTCGACAAAAAAGTAAAAGACATACTAATTTAATAAGGTGACTGTGTATTATTTTCAATTACCGATATTTTGCTAGTGGGTCTTGAATGTAAGGGTGCGATATCATGTTGCTGTTACAGCTCTCCGAACGGCCCCGGTGTGCCCTACTGGCCGAGATATGACTCTGTAGGAAGACTGTACCAGGACCTGAACATCAATATAACACCAGCGTACCATTTATATCCAGAGAGAATGCGGTTTTGGAACCAGTACATCCCTTCTCTTCTCAGAACTCCAGTAGACACAGTTCTGGGATAAATCGGTGATGTGCACGAGTAAATATTGTAAAAACCATATATATCTGTCTTCAGTTGTCTTGGTCCGCCTGGTATAATTCATTAATTTTTTGTGTTACAATCGGCATTCAATAAGAAAGTGTTTTCATTTTAATGCAATCTATTTTAGCATTATACATCTGTAGTTCTAGCTGTAGACTGATACATATTTCCTTTATTATTGGATTCTTTGTCAGATAAAATACCAATTTTAAATAAATGCTTGTCTTACTGGGTTTTTTTGTTTGTTTGTTTGTTTTTTTGTTTTTGTTTTTTTTTGAAGTTAATATGTCATTCGCGATGTTGGAAGCAGGATATTATAGCCCATTTACATTGTGCGATACCTATCCTGCACACTTCCGCTTCTTTATTTCAAACGCAGAAATAATTGCAGATTTTCAAAACAAAGTATTATACATTCAGACATTGATTTCAAGCTCATCGTACAATTACGCTCCCTATTAAAACAATAACTAAAATGAATTTACGAGTCCTATAAATAGCATCGCGTTCGTGCTCAAAAGGGCAAGTTTTTATCAGATCAATCACAATCAGCTGTTATTGTAGCTTAGACTGGGGAGGTATTGATGTCGTGACGTCATAGTAAGATTTCGGAGATATATGGCATGAGTTTGAACATCACGTCTGATCCGAATTATAGACTGGATTTCCTGTCAAAGTTTCTCAACTTTCCGCATTTGTTCGGAAAAATACATTTTGTTTTCTTTTTTTTATTGCTGATCTCGGTTCTTCAATGCAATGGTGATTTGTGTACAAAACTGAACGGGTATTCACAGAAGTACAGATGTTTAGTATCGGATGTTCAAACGTGAAACTGGCTTTAGAGGCAGAGGATTGGGGATTCCTGGTAATCGAACACTATCATCTACTTTAAATAAAGTTGTTTTGCTGATTGTTCCCTACAAAATGCCAAAACTGTTCATCTGGCTGCCAACTTAAACTAAACTAGATGTTTCGAGTCTAAAATGAACCCAAAGATTTGTTGATGTGATTGACCAAACATAGCTCTCTTGGTAATCTTCCTGACAACATTGCAGCCCTAACCAGTCTTAGTGATTATGAGCGCAGTCTTACGGAGAAAATTGATACTAAGGCAGGTAATCCAGTGTATTTCTATTAGTTAAACGTCTTATTAATAGCCATGGTCATGTAAGGACGTACCAGGTTTGGTGGTGGAAGAAAAATCACCGACCAGCGGTCAGTACATGGCAACTGCCCCACATGGGATTCGGACCTGTACCCAGAGGTGGAGGACTTGTGGTAAAATATCAGGACATCTTAAACACTCAGAACCCCCAAATCTATAGATTAATAAAAGCACATAAATAATTGTGTTATGATCATGTCAAATTCACAAGAGTTACCATCATCAGTATGCATTTAATATATTCGCACAATCAGGTCAATGCTCTAGATGCGATTCAATTTGTTACTGTAAATAGTACTACAGTCAAAATACTCCACTATTTACACATTTTATTTAAATTATTCTATTATATATCGGATGATATTTGCTTTAGAGATAAGCAAACTTAATACAGGATTACTCGATAAAAAATCTTTATTTTTATATGTCTTATTTTTACAATAAAATGTGATAATAGACAAAAGGAAAAAATAATAAAAACACGATATTAGATGTTCGTAATATGAAACACTTAATAACCAAGCAGCGAAAACATATTATCAAAAGGTACACCTGTACTATTATTTCTACTAAGCGGGAAAGCTATATGCTGATGATCAGGAAAGCAAAGGAGCCTACAGAGCCTGTATTTAGTCGAATCATAAAACAACCAGGTATACAGGGAAATATTACATGTTGTAAGATATTTTCATTAAGAAATATTATTCGACAAGTTTCTCTCACAAGGAGATGAAGGAACAAGGAATGCATGCCAAGTGATGTGTTAATGAAGTGTTATGTAAACAGTTAGTGAACCACAAAATAAAAACCGTATCGTCTTAACCTTCTCACGACATCATAGGTTTACGTTAAAATTAGGAACTTAAGATATCTCTGACTGTACCATCAACAGGCACAACGAAAATTCGAATTAAAAATGTTTTCTGACAATAAAATCAATTTTACACTTGGGAACGTCATCAGAAGCTCTCACAATGTTTGACTCCGTATCACCTATTTATAAACTGTAAGTAATAAGAAATTGCTTTTATAACACTTACACATATAGTATTAACTACGTAGTATTATCAGTTCAGATGCGATATCACGATATCAGACAAACTTTAGTCGTGGAATTACTTGACTGATCCAACTCCGACCTATCTACATATAACTGTATATATATATATCAGAATACATGAACAGTCCAAGGATGTAACAGAATTCCCAGAGAACGTAATGCTTATCCAATTTTAGCGTCTCAATATGGATGTCACTAGCCATATGCTCTAAATGATGTTATCAAAGGATAGAGTTGATCAGACATTAAGCTCACGTCATAGAGTGAAACACAGTATTTCCAAATGATATTCCCAAAATTTATAATCTTAAATATTTGATTTCCTTTTTTGAATGGAACATTTTCAGTATGGAGACATGTCGATGAAAGTCAAACATAACAGCTAACATAACTTTTGTTATATAAATTCATCTTATAGTTGTTTGTTTGTTTGTTTGTTTGTTTGATTAATTAACGTCCTATTAACAGCTATGGTCATGTAAGGACGGCATCCCATGTATGCGGTGTGTTGCGTGTATGTTGTGCGAGGTGCGTGTTTTGGGAGACTGCGGTATATTCATGTTGTGTCTTCTTGTATAGTGGAACTATTTTCCTTTTTATAGTGCTATATTACTGAATACACATTAACACACACAACTTGCCTCCGAATTTGGAGATGTATTGCTGTAATTTTCGAAGGTTTAAACAATAACTATTAAAAACAGCCGTCTCCATAATAAAATAACCATTATATCACGTGGAATAACCTGGATTCTTCATTATGATATGGTAATTAGTTATCTCTCTCAAAACAAATTTCACTATCAAAAGAGTAAAATAGACTAAACTTAAAGTTGAACGTTTATGAATATGATGTAATACATCCTTGTGATAGTCACGGTACTTATTCACTAATTCTCGATTTGACTTTGCTTGTTGATTCATTTTCAGCCTCAACTTCGTCTAACTTGTTGTAGAGGAAATCGTCAACAAAGTTGAGGAGTCTGCTAAGGCTTTTCAGTGACAAAATGTTAATATTTTGATCTAAATCAGCCTCGCGGTGGTAGTTCTTTACTGGGAATACTTGTGTTTGGGGAATACCCATCATCATGGACACCCTCTCGACACACTCTTTTACTGCTGCACTGTAGAAAACCTTGCTGACGTCGTCAGATGTTGCTTCACATATCCTATCAATGTTGGTGAGCAGGACAGCCTGAGGTATTCCTTTTAACAAAACTTCCTCCATTTTATACGATTAAGAAACACATCAGTGTAAGCGACATGCACATGGTAACTTCCCTCTAATCCCAATTTAGAATTTATCCTTCTTCTTCTATTACTAGCATTCACCGAACTTTTCAAATTATATTGACACGCCTAAACAAAACCGTGTATGCTCATGGGATATGAAAATTATCTAAACAAATTTCTAAATACGAAGTATTACCTCTTTGGTTTATTCGTGTCTGCATGGCTTTGATCCGCTCCACTACTTTCACGGGAATGACGTCCACAGTACTAGCGTCCAGGACAAATGCTACACAGTGCATCTGATCAGCGAGAGTAGGTATCTTTACGAATCCAATGGTGTCGGTCGTTAGAGGAACGCTAGGATTGAACTGAAATTAAAGATTTTGCTAAAATAAATTCCAACAAATTCACATACTCTGTTTCACCACTTGTAGAACATGATAAAACAATGGTGTTAAATATTCACAGGGTTTAGAGTTTAATTTCCAAATATATGAGGTTCCAACGCATTATGTGTACTTGTGCAGGTAGGTTAACCTGGTCTCAATTATCCCATAATATTCTCCTGGACATTTTTTTTTGACACCGGTCCACATTTAAGGTATATTGAAACTCAAACAAAAGCGTGATAGACGAACGGCCGAACCGTTTGTGGACGTTTGCTTAATTCAAAATACCATTCCCAATGATCTAGGTGGAAATAGAATATACCTAAATAAATTCGCTTAGACAATATATGCTGCTGTTCCATTATTGGTTTTTTCAATAATTTGAAAACAGATGTATCCCTTTACAATTTCAAGAATTAGATAAGCTAACTAAATACATTTTACATTTTTGAGTTGTCATATCAGATGGAATCCCGCGTGTTAGTGGACAAATCTCATTGTCTGCAAACGAATTGTACTTCTGCATATTTGCTGGGTTGTATACAGTATTAAGTAAATGACTGAATTTAAAAGTTATAAAGCTATTTCTTATACAAGTAATTAACTGATAACTAATGCTTAGCTACCCTTTCCATTTTATATGTAATGACAATCCACAATGTACTCATCATTATTGTTTAGTATAGAAGCCATCATCTAAACCACACGAAACGTTCCTTAGTTTTACCAATCCGATAAACTATATCTGTCCAATGCTTTTGGTGCTATGAAACGTGGCATATCCGTAAGACGGCGTAACCATAGGCTTTTTCGCCACTGATGTGCGACTTGCACACAGTATGTACAACTCGACGAGGATAATATATCTCGATATTACAGCTCGTTATTGTTGAACATGAGCCGTCTTAATAACGACTTGCAGTACTGAAGGGAGGTAACTCCGTTGACCATACGACAATATGTAACACGTTATATTGGTCAGGATTATTTAAGGTTGGATGGTGGAGGAGAAACGGAGTACCTGGAAAAACCACCGACCAGCGGTCAGTACCTGACAACTGTCCTACATGGGATTGAAACTCTCGACCCAGAGGTGTATGTATAGTGGTATTATGTCGGAAATCCTAATCGGGTAACGCTGCCTCTAATTGAGTAATTTAGTATGGGTTCAAAATAACCTTACAAATGTGGAATCAACACATTGTTCATTACTTACACAACACAGGTAATTCACAGAAAATGTTAATTTATTTGTGGATAATATAATTATACTGTATTTGAAGATGGCTGGTTGGTTTAAACCATCCTTCTGAAATATAAGTTGTGTAATTCACGCTGTCATTGATTCTGTGTAAGTAGTAAAATGTAACCACAGGTCAAAGGCAACACATCACACACACCACAAATGCAAACATAATGGACATTCTATGTCATGAAGTGAAGTGTTTGTTCACCTTGTACTTTTCAGGCACATGTCCATCTAGCAAATAGCCTATTTCCTGATCTTCAAGACCTTCATCTTCTTCCAGTCCTCGAGTGTCACATAAACGAAAGTTGAGGGGTTTGCCAGCGTATCCGTCCCTAACTTGATACTTCCGGAACTGTGGTAAAATAAAATGAGATATTTTAGTCACTACACAATGCACTTATAGTATACTAAACTCTAAATAAATGATATTTTTTTTAACATAATGCAAAAAACATTCAAATGATTTTAATATATAATTTACTCACAGAAGTTGTCAAACTTTTTTCGGCACTTCCTGCGTTTGCCTGGATACTGATTTGCCCTCTGAAGATAGAGTTGATGGTGTTGAAGTAGCTAGACTTGCCAGCCCCGACCTGTCCGACTAAGAGGATCATGGCTTGTTTCAAGTTCAGTCCCGATAGTGGTTTATATGAAGCAACCTTATCTTTCAACTGCTCTTCCAGCTAGAATTTTTAATAAACACATTCTCTCATTTGTAGAATATAACCACTATAAGAACTGCACATGGACTAATAAAACGTGAAATTCTCATTTCTATTTTTAACTTTAATATGTAAGTTTCATGGCAAAAATAAGTACATTAAGCATTGAATTTCTTTCAGATAGCTTTCATAGTCTGTATAAATGGGACAGAGGCGAACTGCATGAAGCCCTCTAACATTTGCGTCTATATTGAGGAAATAATTCGATAATGACTTCATAATAAGTAGATGGCAGTTCATAGGCTGATGGATGTCAACTGCGCTTGGTAAGGTCACGTACTGGGGCTGCAGCGGAAATGTAAATACAGATTTGTAAACATTTTAATATACAGTGTTTGAAGTTATAATCAATTATATAAAGTTTGTTGTAGTTTACAGTTGAGTACCGGCGGTAATGATAATGATCAATATAACATTTATTGATAAATGTCAAATTAAATTGCGAAGACAGCATGTTAAATAAGTATAACTGCCACTGACGCAGAAGGTCGATGATATCTAGACAATAAAGTATTAGAAACACTCTAAGACTAACAGGGCATTTCTTCATAGTAACTAATAAAAGAAATATTGAGATTAGAATTAGAGCGTATATATGTTGATTTATGAATGGAATTAAATCTTAATTTAATTCATGTGATTTTCAAAATGAATGTTTACATTTAGTTAATGTTTTGCTTTCACGTGCTGTCTAAACCTGAAGTTTTATCTTAAGTGTATATCATACTGAAAACGATTTATTTCCTGGTAAATAGGTCAGCTTCATATCTGTTTTGTTAGAAATTATTTTAAATATACAATACCAACATGCATCAGCTAAATAGCGATAGTGTATTGTCATCTTTAACTTCGGTTATATCAATATTAAATAAATAAGTTATATGACTCAATACACAAATGACACGTTCGATTGCACGGATAATACCGCGCTAGAGGGAACCAGAGCGCCCGTATGAATCCCGCGCGAGCAGGTTGGTGATTCGTTTTCACACCCTTGTCAGGAATCCTAACCAGGCCGGCAATGTCAAGGAGAACGGTTTAACAACAACACTTCCTGATATACATGCGTGCACTGAATACATAAAATTACCTTTGTACTCCAGTCGACATTCCGTAACCACGGTTTCTCCGCTATCTGCGTCTCCTTCCTGAGTGCTTCCTCTTCTCTCAGTTACTCCATAGTTTTCGCTGCCAGTTCAGAGATCTAGAGAAGCAGAATAGAAAAATACATAATCATTACAAAACAATGGATAGATTGAATAAAACTCAGACAAGTAACCTGTAATTGTATCCCTACAGTCGGACAATACTATTAGAAAAGGGGTTTGTGTAGATAACGAAACAGGGATATTTCTTTTATTTCACAATTCTCTTAAATAAAGTCATTCCACCGGACATTAATCAATGATTTTTCATGTTGACAAAAATATCACCCACATGTATCTAGAATAGGAAATGACACAGACTTTATGTTATGTTGACATTACCTTACACTTTATACACTCTGAGCTCCAGTACATTCAAGTGACCATTCATTACAGAATTGTAGTCTTGACCCTGCATGTCGTAAGTGTTGCCAAGGCCAGTGGAACCATTTAATGGAAAGAAGTTCCCGGATTTGTTTACAGTTCCGTTGAAACATTTCAGGTCGTGACCTGCTCCAAATGTTGGTCCATTAGAACTATGACAATATATGGTATTTGTGCTTGTTTTTTTAACGAACTGCATCGGTTTTGCCTGACCATTATACTCAAGTCTAAACAGAAATGCCTTATCATCGTTATAATATGAACCGTTTGAGTTCCAGTTCAGGGCGGTGTATCCTCCGTACACAGAACAGTTGGTCCCTTGTTGTCACAAAGAGTATGGAAGGTCTGAGCAATACAGCCATCACGGCTGATCTTGTACAGTAATGTAAACTTGTGTTTCTTCGAGGAATCGATCCATTTCGAGAGTTGGGTTTTATGTACTTCTGTTAACTTGGTTGCCATTTTGTATCCTGATGGAAAAATATAGAAATAATCGTCATACTAGGTCGTTAATTATATCGTCTATTAACATCGTGATAATAACAAACAAGAGGCCCAGAGGGCCTGTATCGCCCACCTGGTTATTGTAATACCAAATAACGTTCTGAATACAGGATCATTGTTTCTAATTTCTGCTCCAGCTGACCAAATTTGGTTATATCCCATGCAGACATCTATGACTAGTAGCGATTTAAAGCATTTACCTCTATTTACCCTATTGGGCCCTGCCCCTCCTGTCCCCGGGGGCTCAGAGCCAAAATTTATACAAACTCTGTTCCCCTTCCCCCAATGATGTTTCTGGCCAAATTTGGTTACATTCCATACAGAACTCTATGACTAGTAGCGATTTAAAGGAATTACCTCTATTTCTCCTATTGGGCCACGCCCCTCCTGCCCCAGGGGGTCAGGGTCAAAATTTATACAAATTCTGTTCTTTTACCCAAAGAATGTTTCTGGCCAAATTTAGTTACATTCCATGCAGAACTCTATGACTAGTAGCGATTTAAAGCATTTACCTCTATTTCCCTTATTGGGCCCCGCCCCTCCTGCCCCCGGGGGCTCAGAGCCACAATTCATACATACTCTGTCTGTTCCCCTTCCCCCAATGATGTTTCTGGCCGAATTTGGTTGCATTCCATGCAGAACGCTATGACTAGTATCGATTTAAAAGGATTTAACTCTATTTCCCCTATGGGCCCCGCCCCTCCTGCCCCCGGTGGGTCAGAGCAAAAATTTATACAAATTCTGTTCACCTTACCTAAAGAATGTTTTCTGGCCAAATTTGGTTACATTCCGTGCAGAACTCTATGACTAGTAGCGATTTAAAGGATTAGCCTCTATTTCCCCTATTGGGCATCGCCCCTCCTGCCCCCGGGGGGTCAGAGCAAAAATTTATACAAACTCTGTTTCCCTTCCTCCAATGATTTTATCTGGCCAAATTTGGTCACATTCCATGCAAAACTGTATGACTAGTAGCGATCTAAAGGAATTACCTCTATTTCCCCTATTGGGCCCCGTCCCTCCTGCCCCCGGGGGAGAGGGTGGGGAGTTAGAGCCAAAATTTATACAAACTCTTCCCCCAATGATGTTTCTGGGCAAATTTTGTCACATTCCATGCAGAACTCTATGAATAGTAGCGTTTTAAAGGAAATGTTGATGGACGGACGGACGACTGATGGCGCGCCATAGCATAAGCTCACCGGCCCTGCAGTTCAGGTGAGCTAAAAACTGACTGAGTAAAGTTTTCAATTATAGATTAATACAGTTCGTTTATTTAGATCTATCCATATTATAACGACCTGTGTCCCATTTAACAAGTGTTTTCATTTAAGAAATTCGTGGTTTATGATTGATTAATGGCTGGGACAATTAGTACATACATATGGGTACTCAAAAGGGAATATCGTACTAAAAGGAAAGAAGATATATTTGATATAAACGTAACCTTCGAACAAATTAACGCAGACCAAATATACTACGACAGTGGATACTATAGATACACATATAGCATATTTATTGACAGAATATATTGATATGGTTTGTGTATATGCCTCAGATATCGTAGAGCCACAACGCTGGGGTCTAACGTGTTTTGGTACGCGGAGGTGTAATTACGTATGCGAAGCAAAATGGCGTCGAAAGCTCCACTTTCAAATGCAAGATATGATTACTGTCCTGATATTCTACACAGGGTCACATTATATAGTAAAATCCGACACTTGCCCAGCGTTGTACAACATTTTTTAACCAGAAAGATATTCTTGATAACGTGTTTTTTTTAAAAATTAATCATAAGAAGGTAAATATTTCAGCAAAATAAGTCAAACACAAATTCATCTATATCAGAAATGATAAGTAATCATAACTATACGTACCTCGATAGACCGTTCAGTGAAGCGGATTAAAGAGTGCCTGCAATACTGTCTGCTTTCTCGGTAATAAAACCGAAAGTATAACACGGAAATCCCGAGACTAAAATGTAAGTTGTCACATAAGATAGGAAACACCCACAGAGTTGTAGGATAACAGAGTTGTATACATGAAATGCCTATCCCGATATAGTTTTGTTATCAACCAATACAAGTATGAGGGACACATCTAGAGTTATCTCCTAGTAAAGAGTTCTTTCCATGGAGATAAGTGTAAATATATCCCGACACATAGGGGCATGATTATTTTTATGCCGAACATGACTAAAATAAAACAGTAGAATATTATATTCAACATTAATAAGGATATACGTAACTCAGAATTTAATCTGACATATAATTTATTCAATGAAAACATGCATAATACAAGAAAATTTGAATATGAATAATTATTATGATGAAGACGGTCTGTAAAAAGTACTAGGGTATTTATACATAATCCCTTGATGCAATAACAATAAGTACATCACGTGACGAAATACTAGATTTGATTGACTGCACACATGGTGGGTACTATTTTCAAAAAATAGTACCCGGGGAAGCGGACACGATTGAAGTAGCGCGGAATTGAACGGAACTTATTGTTACATCACTAGTACATGAGGTGATTATAATGTTGCCCTTCGGTCAAGATGGCGGACAGGCTGTTGTATACGGAGAAGGAAGCAAATTCATGTATGTTGCTTTTTTTTTGCAGAAGATGGTTCACTATCTTCATGACACCAATTATTTTGATACATAGACTTTTTTTGGATAAATACAGCCTTCGGCTCGGGTAATATTCCATCCCCCGACAATACTATCCTCTCAAACAAGCCATACTAGATAACCTGTTGACAATACATGTGTAATATTTACTTTTTATCTATTTTTCTTCAAAACAAACACAATTTTATTTTCCCAGCACGTTTGGAGAGCTGCCAGGTTTGGGGGCCCTGGGGTCAGCCCGATCAAAACAGCCTCATACATCAGTCGGTCAATCGTACAACCTTTGCTCATCACTTTCAACTTACTAATATCATTTTAAGTACCCTTTCACACATTATATACACACGATTTATTATGGTGTTTAGTTTTATTTTACTTATTTTATTAACAATATAAACTTATTGTGTTTCATACATTGTAATATTTAAGAAGAAATAAAATATAAACATATATAATACCGTATTCGATCCAATAAACGCCCATGTCCCTATAAGCGCCCCTCCCTCTTTTTGAGGCCTCAATTTCAATTGCCCATGCACAAATAAGGACCAAAACTACATAAAACGGTAGAAATTTGCAATAATTTTGACTTATTAGCACCTTTTCATTTTTATCAATTTTTAAGCGCCCTGGGCGCTTATTGGGTCGAATACGGTAACACATAAAATTTATACAATCGGAAAACTGTCACATCAGTACAAAGATTATAGAAAAATCAGAGTCAAGTGCGTTAAACAGTGAATATTCCTTATTTCTATTTAGGGAAGTGGTTTGATGAGTCGCTGTCAGATAACAACTCGATAAAGATGACCCTATCAGAGGCAATATCATGGATGAAAACGGTGGATTGAAGCAGACCACCTGGAAAGTATAAAGCTTTGACGTACCAACATGAGGTTTTGTCAAGGCTGATGTGGCTGTTACTGATCTACGAGGTTCCAGTTACGAAAGTTGGAGAGAGCAGCAAGCATTTATCTGCGGCGATGCCTTGGAATCCCACTAGGATTTACAACCCGAAATTACAATTACCGCTTTCATGACATAACATAGACATGGCATTGCGGGACTCCTTAGATGCAAAAGACAGTGGAACACGTGTCCAGACAAGGATAGGAAGAAAGTGGTCAGCATCGACATCTGTAGACCAGGCTGAAAGTATGCTGGAACTACGCCATGTGGTTGGAAACACGTGCAGCGGAAGGCAAGGACTATGGTTGTAGCACTTTCAACAGTGGAAGAAACACATCAGTGCCAGAGAGGCGAAAGGTGGTTCAGGACGAGGTCAGGCGGTTAGAGGAGGAAAAGAGAAAGACAAAAGCTGTTGAGTTGGGAAAGTAAGCAAGGGATGTGGATGAAGTGGGAATTGCCAAGCAGGAAACTGTCTCGGTCAGAAGTGTGGATGAAAGACCAAAACAGAATAGCATTTCTGTAAATAGCGGAATACGATGCACTACCATCCCCATCAAATCTTCACCAGTGGAGACTTATTGATGACCTAACATGTCAGCTCTGTGGTAGCCAGGGATCAATGACACACATCTTGTCAGGGTGTCGGATATCATTGCCACAGGGGCTGAAGGCGAGACAGTGGAGCGGAAGAAGTCAGCTACAACATCGCAATAGTTTTCCCAATAGTGGATACTACATTACGTCCGTGATATCGAACCATTCCAGATATAGCATCGTAGTGGAGCTCACAGTAACCTGGGAGGAAAATTGTGCAAAGGCGCATTAAAGGAAGAACTTGAAGTATGCGGATCTAATAGCAGACTGCAAAGAGAAAGGATGGAAGGCATAGCTGTTCGCAGTTAAGGTTTGATGTTGCAACATTTAGGAGTACGGGGGAAGGCAATGCCATCAGCCTGGAGGAGAATTTGTGTAGCTGCGGAGAAAGCGTCTTGCTGGTTATGGCACCGTCTTGAAATGAAAGTCAGGATCCATCGAATATATGAAAAAGTTTCCATCTCAAGAGATGAAATGTAACTGTTATTCATAAAAAAACAATGGATATTCTATTGATCACGTTTTACGTCTATGCTACCGGTACATGTTTTTCAATCTGCAGCGATACCTTATGTATCACTCTTTTATTATTTCCCGCTACTAATTTAGTTCCACACAAGTTTCAAAGAATAATCAAATGCACCTAAAAGCGTGGAAAGATGCACACAGTATTATATTTTTGGTTTGATATTTTCTCCACCAAAACAATATTTTCACTGTACTTAATGTGTTCTGATTGGTCAATATTGAGTGAAAATATCGATACCGATATGCAGCATATGTTTTCAACATAAGACCTAATATTTCATTGCGAAGTGTACTAAAATTGTTATATTCCGTGACAACATGAGCGTAATAATTAAACGAAGGGAAAGGTAGAAAGCATTTTCTATACGACTATGATTCAAGTAAATATCCGCATGATCAGGAGTTTCCTTACTTCTAGAAACAGTCTTATATTCAGTTTTTAGGATTAAAATATACAAGCCATACTTTACAGCAACGATTGTCTATTTTCAAATCAACCGGTCTTCTGCCAGTGCAGGTGTTGCAACTAATACATAAATTGAAGTGTCATCAGCAAATAATCTAATAATTTTTGTGATATCGTTTGGGACATCATTTATATAAATTAGAAATAAAAGAGATGCATGGTTAGAACTCCGAGGTACACCACTTTTAAACTTTAGAAACAAAATTAGACGATATCTCATCAATAAAATCTTTGCTTTCTATTAGATAAAGAGGTTATAAACTTTTATAATTTTATCGCTCATTCCAATATTGATACGTTTATGTAAAAGACTTGTGTAGCACACATGGCCAAACGCCTTACTAATATCAAAGAAAACAATACGTACTTTCCTCCCAGAGTATATTGTCCTCTCCAAATATTTGTATGCTTAGTAATTGATGAATTGTCGAATCGCCTGGCGGAATCCTGACTGGCATGGGGTTATTATTTTTTCAATTAAACATTTATGGACATATTTGAATATAAATATATAAATATATGACGATACGTATTAAAATGTATAAATAAAAGAGATTATACAAGGAGAGGTCATTAGCATGCTCCTTTCGTAAACGTGGATTCATCAGATTTCCACACAAAACGAAATCAATATATCGTCTTGCTAGACTAGAACGGCTAAAGAAACATGTTTTTTAAAGCATTTATGACATCATCAGAGTAAAACAACATCGGGACAATAAACCATAATTCAAAATTAAAATCATGTAAAATTTGACATCGTTTAAATAGTCATAAAAAATTACAAAATTTCATTTTTGCCATCTGCTCAGCCTCAATCTCGTCAAGTTTGTTCTGCTGGTAGTCACCAACAAAATGTAGAATCCGTCTGAGACTGAGAAGTGCCAGGATGTTGGTGTTCTGGTCAAGTTCTACCTCGCACTCATAGTTCTTGACAGGAAGTACATGTGACCGGGGTAAACCCATCACCATGGCAACTTTTTCCACACTATCCTTTATTGCAGTACTGTAGAAAATTTTACTGACATCATTTGATATTTCCTCACAGATTTTGTCAATTTTAGTCATCAGCACAACCTGGGGTATTCCTGTGAAAGACATATAAAATTATTATGAGATCTAAAATAAATTGCGTGACGTACTTAATATCAGGATAAAGGTGGTGTTCAAGGCAATGTTAAAAATCTGCCCACAGCCCTATATCCTTGAAACTTTGCATTTTAAAGTATTACTAGTTGTCCCTTTAAAATGTCACTTCTGTTCCCTTTTGTGATTTTGAAAAGGCCCAAAGGACCTGAATTCTTCGTAGTCACAAACATGCCAAAGGAGGTTAGCTTTTATTAAAAATTCTACATTTTGTATTCATAAATCATTTGAGTAGATCGTATACTTTATATCTAAGTCATTTATTTTAGATGTTTAACTGAAAAATTTGTTTGCAATAATATTTTATACGAAAAATCAACACTTTTTGGAAAAAAACGAAAACGAAACTTTGCTTTTTGCCATCTTCACCCTGTTACTGGTTTTGTCTACAATTTTACTCCCAATCAAAAATATTCCCATGACATTTTCTGTTTAAGTGTAAATTAGTTTTAAAATTAGAATCCGGGAAAAACAGGTTTTGAGTGACTTAGAAATAGAGAGTGCGGTTAGCAACGGACCACTTCTTTGTTAGTATACAAAGTTATACATTTTCAGTTTATGATTCCAGAGTCCGATGTAAATGGAAATAAGTCTATAGTAATAATTTAAGATGCTAAATATCATGGTTACACGACTAACACCTTTGATTGATTGAAAATTAGATATTGTCAGATCTAAGTGAAAATTGGTATATATAGGGGTAAGAATTATGCTGAATAACCTGTAATCACTTTTTTAAAGATTGGTTGGCATGGAAACAAAATGGAGGTATCTGATTGGTTGAAAATAATTTCTTATAAGATATATGTGAAAATTGGAACATATGGGTTATAGGGTATGCCGAATGAGAAAGTAACAGTTTGAAATCCATTGTTGCTATAGTAACTATGGCAACAATATATTTAAAATTATTACTATCTTAATTTGTTCCGAAATAAAAATTCCTCTGACCGGTCAAAATTAAGATTGTAACCTTTGTGGTGCTGGTATTATTTCTTAATTATACATATTTTGCTGACGAAAATATAATGCTTTCCAATAATTATTTGATTTCTGATATTAAAAAAAACTATTTGTTTCACCCAAGAGCATATCTAGTTGTTAAACCTTTTGTAATCTTGTGGAAAATGCAAGAATAAAACTGCAATAATTCTAGAGTACATGCACATATTTTAGTTTACAAAAAAAATGTATCACTAACTGTTGTTTCATTAGGGTGTCTATAATCAATTTTAAATTTATGGTCATCTAGGGCAAATATTGATTTTTGAGAAATGTGAGATGAAATCCTATTTTCGCGGATTTAAATCTTTTTGAAAAAGTATCAGTTAAAAAATTATACCTATAGCATGTTTTTAAAATGGTTTAAAAGTATGGAGAAAATCGATAACATGCCAAATATTTCGAGCATACCCAATATCCTCAATTCTCATCCTGACAAAAAAAATGTTTTTGTGCTTGAAAATCAATTTGTCGTAAAAATAATTCGTAAATATCATTATAAATGAATATAAATTAACGAAAATAATTAAAAAATTAAAAACTAGAAATATGTCTGTTAGACATTAAGTGCTCCCTAAATACTTCCTAAACTTAATTTCCGCTATGAAATCATCCGCCGCAACAGGTGCACTTTCGCTCATTATCTTTGGGACTATTGCAAGGAGATGGTTTACGCCCTTGGTGCATTGAAATAAAACTTTCCTTTACTTCATCAGAACTTTAAATGTGAATTTACTTTGAAGTTCTTTGTTACATAATAGTGTGTTTATTATCATATTGGTATCGATGCGATAACCTTGTTTCATTGTTCAAAATAGTCGTCCGTTAGAACACCGTCCAGTCTCTGTGCAGGTGGTGACTTTCCTGTGTCATGCTTGAACGCCTTTCTGGGGTACATTAGATCTAGAACTCATACACTCAGACTGATATTTTATAATGTGTTTTTTTATTCTGTTTCCTCTCACGCAAAGCTGTGTAATTTTATAGATATTAATTAGCACTGCAGCAAATGCGGTGTATGGTCAAAGGGTTTAGTAAGCGATAGTGCAACGTACACTTAAGACCTAGGATGATGTGAAATAAATTAAATATGTGGCCGGTACTAAAAGTTATCCGTTTCGTCACTTTCTTTTATTGACTATATAAACCTGAATTGCATTGTATTGTTCCGGAAGTTTCCAAAGTCGATCAGATGCTTAGAATATCGTGACCGATGCTAGAGTTTGTATGATACACCGCTTGAAGTTTACACAAAACAAATGCGTTTAGCACTGTGAAATGTCACTGTTGTTTATTTGTAGTAGATGATCGCTGATAAGTATGTTTATTAAAGTTTGGTGTCACAAAATCATGGCGAAATCTATTAAACGCTGTAAGACACTGTCTTCCGGTATCGCGCACAGGGACCTGGCACGATTTTAAAAAAAACTAACAGTATATATATATATCTATATATAGTATCAAGGGTATGAACTCTGCGGTCGAGAAAAACGGACCTATTTTCTTAAAACTGTGATTATTTTAATAATTGGGTTCTATACAACATCGACGGATATCTTACCTAAAGATACCTTAAAGACCTTAATTTATCTTTCCATTGAGTGCTTGATGAACAAAATCGGTCATGTATTGACGAAGTTATGGCTTGATGAATCGGGAAATTTACAAAAAATATGCTAGGTAGACATTTCCCTGTCCGGTCGAAATGTCGTCTCAACTCTAATGGGCACCTCAAGAACCAAGCCAAAATCACATATTCTACGCTTGTGGTGGTAAACAGTACCCATAACTGTGTTCATCCACAATCTCCTTTGGAGGTGTCATGACTCGTACTTTGTAGAAACTCCATTTAAACATCGTGTAGCTCACTTACTTTACCGTCACCGCCATGTTCATTTGTTCTTCGGAACGCTTCTCGAGTTTACACACAAGCACAATCTTTTCATAATTTGAATAATGTAGTCACGATACATGTATGTAAAGTCAAGAAGGGTTCCAAGAGAAAAATGAACATGGCGGTGACGGTTAAAGTAAGTGTATTTATTAAAATAATCACGGTTTTAAAAAATAGGTCCGTTTTCCCGACCGCCGAGTTCATACCCTTGATACTATAATATATATATATATATGTATACTAATGGTTAAAAAAATTTGTGCCAGGTCCCTGTGGTATCGCGTGTGCGGTTTGAATCTGCGCATAGCGGATGTACACAGACTCTACACCCGACAAGTGAAATAATTGTACGAGTACACTCTCACTAAAAATATGTTCAAAGGATGGATTCGACGGGTCCCCTTACCACTTACCCAATGCAATATGAGAAAACATCATTTTAGGCCCTTTATGCCTTTTAAAAACATACCAATCTGATTAAAATAAAGATCCTTACAGCCACGTCATTCAATACAGAATCTGACAACATCTTATTAGGGGTCATATTTGGATTACCTTTTACCACATGTACTTCAGATCTAATATATGTTCTACACATTGCTTCATCAATCGATAGCGCCATTTTGTCCCAGTATTCATATACAATTTAGCTTTGTTGTACTCTTTGGGCGAGATGACTTCGTAGGCGAAAATAACTCTGAGCATTTTCAAACTATTTCGTTCCCAGTCAAGATTCTGGCAGTGCCAATTTGATTGGCCATTTCCAAAGGTCATCTGGACGTGACACTTAATGGAATGTTGTCAGATCCTCATATCAACGTAGTGATAATAAGGATCTGTATTTCAGATTGAAAACACACAAAATAAATAAAAAAACAAAACATAAAAAGTAGTTATGTACCTAGACCTCATTGCAAAAAAAAAAAAATCAAAAAAAATCGGCGCGTTCGCGGATTTTGCAATCCCACCCTTGACAAAGTTTGATTATTCGATAATTATCAGCCGTACTGAACGAAGGCATCTTCGTCAAAAGATTATCATACCGCACTCCGTTATAAACAAACTAACAACAGTAAAACGAGGTAATTGCTATACTGTTCAGGTGATACTGATACACTCACGCATATTAGCTAAAGGCTCTCTAATAAATGTCTCCATCTTGTAACGTTTGTTATCAACAGTTATGGATATTGGATCGACAGAAATAAGATTCCCAGATCACCTAAAATATCTATGTTATCTGATTAGACCAATACGTATCGTTGAATTATTGTCATGTAATCGGAACTAAAAAGATAAAGTTTGTAACTTTAGTACTAGATATTACCTCGTGATCAACCCGTCGTCCTCATCAGAACATGTATTATTATTTTAAGATTACAACACAACGATATCTCATTGACAAATCACAACGTTACCTTTTTCATTCATTCGCATCTGCATATTTTTGATCATTTCTAAAACTTTCTCCGGAACGATATCCACAGTAAATATTGTGAAAACCACATATATCTGTCTTCAGTTGTCTTGGTCCGCCTGGTATAATTCATTAATTTTTTGTGTTACAATCGGCATTCAATAAGAAAGTGTTTTCATTTTAATGCAATCTATTTTAGCATTATACATCTGTAGTTCTAGCTGTAGACTGATACATATTTCCTTTATTATTGGATTCTTTGTCAGATAAAATACCAATTTTAAATAAATGCTTGTCTTACTGGGTTTTTTTGTTTGTTTGTTTGTTTGTTTTTTTTTTTTTTTTTTTTTTTTTTTAAGTTAATATGTCATTCGCGATGTTGGAAGCAGGATATTATAGCCCATTTACATTGTGCGATACCTATCCTGCACACTTCCGCTTCTTTATTTCAAACGCAGAAATAATTGCAGATTTTCAAAACAAAGTATTATACATTCAGACATTGATTTCAAGCTCATCGTACAATTACGCTCCCTATTAAAACAATAACTAAAATGAATTTACGAGTCCTATAAATAGCATCGCGTTCGTGCTCAAAAGGGCAAGTTTTTATCAGATCAATCACAATCAGCTGTTATTGTAGCTTAGACTGGGGAGGTATTGATGTCGTGACGTCATAGTAAGATTTCGGAGATATATGGCATGAGTTTGAACATCACGTCTGATCCGGATTATAGACTGGATTTCCTGTCAAAGTTTCTCAACTTTCCGCATTTTGTTCGGAAAAATACATCTCGGTTCTTCAATGACATGGTGATTTGTGTACAAAACTGAACGGGTATTCACAGAAGTACAGATGTTTAGTATCGGATGTTCAAACGTGAAACTGGCTTTAGAGGCAGAGGATTGGGGATTCCTGGTAATCGAACACTATCATCTACTTTAAATAAAGTTGTTTTGCTGATTGTTCCCTACAAAATGCCAAAACTGTTCATCTGGCTGCCAACTTAAACTAAACTAGATGTTTCGAGTCTAAAATGAACCCAAAGATTTGTTGATGTGATTGACCAAACATAGCTCTCTTGGTAATCTTCCTGACAACATTGCAGCCCTAACCAGTCTTAGTGATTATGAGCGCAGTCTTACGGAGAAAATTGATACTAAGGCAGGTAATCCAGTGTATTTCTATTAGTTAAACGTCTTATTAATAGCCATGGTCATGTAAGGACGTACCAGGTTTGGTGGTGGAAGAAAAATCACCGACCAGCGGTCAGTACATGGCAACTGCCCCACATGGGATTCGGACCTGTACCCAGAGGTGGAGGACTTGTGGTAAAATATCAGGACATCTTAAACACTCAGAACCCCCAAATCTATAGATTAATAAAAGCACATAAATAATTGTGTTATGATCATGTCAAATTCACAAGAGTTACCATCATCAGTATGCATTTAATATATTCGCACAATCAGGTCAATGCTCTAGATGCGATTCAATTTGTTACTGTAAATAGTACTACAGTCAAAATACTCCACTATTTACACATTTTATTTAAATTATTCTATTATATATCGGATGATATTTGCTTTAGAGATAAGCAAACTTAATACAGGATTACTCGATAAAAAATCTTTATTTTTATATGTCTTATTTTTACAATAAAATGTGATAATAGACAAAAGGAAAAAATAATAAAAACACGATATTAGATGTTCGTAATATGAAACACTTAATAACCAAGCAGCGAAAACATATTATCAAAAGGTACACCTGTACTATTATTTCTACTAAGCGGGAAAGCTATATGCTGATGATCAGGAAATCAAAGGAGCCTACAGAGCCTGTATTTAGTCGAATCATAAAACAACCAGGTATACAGGGAAATATTACATGTTGTAAGATATTTTCATTAAGAAATATTATTCGACAAGTTTCTCTCACAAGGAGATGAAGGAACAAGGAATGCATGCCAAGTGATGTGTTAATGAAGTGTTATGTAAACAGTTAGTGAACCACAAAATAAAAACCGTATCGTCTTAACCTTCTCACGACATCATAGGTTTACGTTAAAATTAGGAACTTAAGATATCTCTGACTGTACCATCAACAGGCACAACGAAAATTCGAATTAAAAATGTTTTCTGACAATAAAATCAATTTTACACTTGGGAACGTCATCAGAAGCTCTCACAATGTTTGACTCCGTATCACCTATTTATAAACTGTAAGTAATAAGAAATTGCTTTTATAACACTTACACATATAGTATTAACTACGTAGTATTATCAGTTCAGATGCGATATCACGATATCAGACAAACTTTAGTCGTGGAATTACTTGACTGATCCAACTCCGACCTATCTACATATAACTGTATATATATATATCAGAATACATGAACAGTCCAAGGATGTAACAGAATTCCCAGAGAACGTAATGCTTATCCAATTTTAGCGTCTCAATATGGATGTCACTAGCCATATGCTCTAAATGATGTTATCAAAGGATAGAGTTGATCAGACATTAAGCTCACGTCATAGAGTGAAACACAGTATTTCCAAATGATATTCCCAAAATTTATAATCTTAAATATTTGATTTCCTTTTTTGAATGGAACATTTTCAGTATGGAGACATGTCGATGAAAGTCAAACATAACAGCTAACATAACTTTTGTTATATAAATTCATCTTATAGTTGTTTGTTTGTTTGTTTGTTTGTTTGATTAATTAACGTCCTATTAACAGCTATGGTCATGTAAGGACGGCATCCCATGTATGCGGTGTGTTTGCGTGTATGTTGTGCGAGGTGCGTGTTTTGGGAGACTGCGGTATATTCATGTTGTGTCTTCTTGT
Source organism: Argopecten irradians (assembly GCF_041381155.1). NCBI lineage: Eukaryota > Metazoa > Mollusca > Bivalvia > Pectinida > Pectinidae > Argopecten > Argopecten irradians. The sequence continues at coordinate 10,831,937 of NC_091138.1, read as the reverse complement.
ATAGTGGAACTATTTTCCTTTTTATAGTGCTATATTACTGAATACACATTAACACACACAACTTGCCTCCGAATTTGGAGATGTATTGCTGTAATTTTCGAAGGTTTAAACAATAACTATTAAAAACAGCCGTCTCCATAATAAAATAACCATTATATCACGTGGAATAACCTGGATTCTTCATTATGATATGGTAATTAGTTATCTCTCTCAAAACAAATTTCACTATCAAAAGAGTAAAATAGACTAAACTTAAAGTTGAACGTTTATGAATATGATGTAATACATCCTTGTGATAGTCACGGTACTTATTCACTAATTCTCGATTTGACTTTGCTTGTTGATTCATTTTCAGCCTCAACTTCGTCTAACTTGTTGTAGAGGAAATCGTCAACAAAGTTGAGGAGTCTGCTAAGGCTTTTCAGTGACAAAATGTTAATATTTTGATCTAAATCAGCCTCGCGGTGGTAGTTCTTTACTGGGAATACTTGTGTTTGGGGAATACCCATCATCATGGACACCCTCTCGACACACTCTTTTACTGCTGCACTGTAGAAAACCTTGCTGACGTCGTCAGATGTTGCTTCACATATCCTATCAATGTTGGTGAGCAGGACAGCCTGAGGTATTCCTTTTAACAAAACTTCCTCCATTTTATACGATTAAGAAACACATCAGTGTAAGCGACATGCACATGGTAACTTCCCTCTAATCCCAATTTAGAATTTATCCTTCTTCTTCTATTACTAGCATTCACCGAACTTTTCAAATTATATTGACACGCCTAAACAAAACCGTGTATGCTCATGGGATATGAAAATTATCTAAACAAATTTCTAAATACGAAGTATTACCTCTTTGGTTTATTCGTGTCTGCATGGCTTTGATCCGCTCCACTACTTTCACGGGAATGACGTCCACAGTACTAGCGTCCAGGACAAATGCTACACAGTGCATCTGATCAGCGAGGGTAGGTATCTTTACGAATCCAATGGTGTCGGTCGTTAGAGGAACGCTAGGATTGAACTGAAATTAAAGATTTTGCTAAAATAAATTCCAACAAATTCACATACTCTGTTTCACCACTTGTAGAACATGATAAAACAATGGTGTTAAATATTCACAGGGTTTAGAGTTTAATTTCCAAATATATGAGGTTCCAACGCATTATGTGTACTTGTGCAGGTAGGTTAACCTGGTCTCAATTATCCCATAATATTCTCCTGGACATTTTTTTTTGACACCGGTCCACATTTAAGGTATATTGAAACTCAAACAAAAGCGTGATAGACGAACGGCCGAACCGTTTGTGGACGTTTGCTTAATTCAAAATACCATTCCCAATGATCTAGGTGGAAATAGAATATACCTAAATAAATTCGCTTAGACAATATATGCTGCTGTTCCATTATTGGTTTTTTCAATAATTTGAAAACAGATGTATCCCTTTACAATTTCAAGAATTAGATAAGCTAACTAAATACATTTTACATTTTTGAGTTGTCATATCAGATGGAATCCCGCGTGTTAGTGGACAAATCTCATTGTCTGCAAACGAATTGTACTTCTGCATATTTGCTGGGTTGTATACAGTATTAAGTAAATGACTGAATTTAAAAGTTATAAAGCTATTTCTTATACAAGTAATTAACTGATAACTAATGCTTAGCTACCCTTTCCATTTTATATGTAATGACAATCCACAATGTACTCATCATTATTGTTTAGTATAGAAGCCATCATCTAAACCACACGAAACGTTCCTTAGTTTTACCAATCCGATAAACTATATCTGTCCAATGCTTTTGGTGCTATGAAACGTGGCATATCCGTAAGACGGCGTAACCATAGGCTTTTTCGCCACTGATGTGCGACTTGCACACAGTATGTAATACTCGACGAGGATAATATATCTCGATATAACAGCTCGTTATTGTTGAACATGAGCCGTCTTAATAACGACTTGCAGTACTGAAGGGAGGTAACTCCGTTGACCATACGACAATATGTAACACGTTATATTGGTCAGGATTATTTAAGGTTGGATGGTGGAGGAGAAACGGAGTACCTGGAAAAACCACCGACCAGCAGTCAGTACCTGACAACTGTCCTACATGGGATTGAAACTCTCGACCCAGAGGTGTATGTATAGTGGTATTATGTCGGAAATCCTAATCGGCTAACGCTGCCTCTAATTGAGTAATTTAGTATGGGTTCAAAATAACCTTACAAATGTGGAATCAACACATTGTTCATTACTTACACAACACAGGTAATTATGGGGATAATATAATTATACTGTATTTGAAGATGGCTGGTTGGTTTAAACCACCCTTCTGAAATATAAGTTGTGTAATTCACGCTGTCATTGATTCTGTGTAAGTAGTAAAATGTAACCACAGGTCAAAGGCAACACATCACACACACCACAAATGCAAACATAATGGACATTCTATGTCATGAAGTGAAGTGTTTGTTCACCTTGTACTTTTCAGGCACATGTCCATCTAGCAAATAGCCTATTTCCTGATCTTCAAGACCTTCATCTTCTTCCAGTCCTCGAGTGTCACATAAACGAAAGTTGAGGGGTTTGCCAGCGTATCCGTCCCTAACTTGATACTTCCGGAACTGTGGTAAAATAAAATGAGATATTTTAGTCACTACACAATGCACTTATAGCATACTAAACTCTAAGTAAATGATATTTTTTTAACATAATGCAAAAAACATTCAAATGATTTTAATATAATTTACTCACAGAAGTTGTCAAACTTTTTTCGGCACTTCCTGCGTTTGCCTGGATACTGATTTGCCCTCTGAAGATAGAGTTGATGGTGTTGAAGTAGCTAGACTTGCCAGCCCCGACCTGTCCGACTAAGAGGATCATGGCTTGTTTCAAGTTCAGTCCCGATAGTGGTTTATATGAAGCAACCTTATCTTTCAACTGCTCTTCCAGCTAGAATTTTTAATAAACACATTCTCTCATTTCTAGAATATAAGCACTATAAGAACTGCACATGGACTAATAAAACGTGAAATTCTCATTTCTATTTTTAACTTTAATATGTAAGTTTCATGACAAAAATAAGTACATTAAGCATTGAATTTCTTTCAGATAGCTTTCATAGTCTGTATAAATGGGACAGAGGCGAACTGCATGAAGCCCTCTAACATTTGCGTCTATATTGAGGAAATAATTCGATAATGACTTCATAATAAGTAGATGGCAGTTCATAGGCTGATGGATGTCAACTGCGCTTGGTAAGGTCACGTACTGGGGCTGCAGCGGAAATGTAAATACAGATTTGTAAACATTTTAATATGCAGTGTTTGAAGTTATAATCAATTATATAAAGTTTGTTGTAGTTTACAGTTGAGTACCGGCGGTAATGATAATGATCAATATAACATTTATTGATAAATGTCAAATTAAATTGCGAAGACAGCATGTTAAATAAGTATAACTGCCACTGACGCAGAAGGTCGATGATATCTAGACAATAAAGTATTAGAAACACTCTAAGACTAACAGGGCATTTCTTCATAGTAACTAATAAAAGAAATATTGAGATTAGAATTAGAGCGTATATATGTTGATTTATGAATGGAATTAAATCTTAATTTAATTCATGTGATTTTCAAAATGAATGTTTACATTTAGTTAATGTTTTGCTTTCACGTGCTGTCTAAACCTGAAGTTTTATCTTAAGTGTATATCATACTGAAAACGATTTATTTCCTGGTAAATAGGTCAGCTTCATATCTGTTTTGTTAGAAATTATTTTAAATATACAATACCAACATGCATCAGCTAAATAGCGATAGTGTATTGTCATCTTTAACTTCGGTTATATCAATATTAAATAAATAAGTTATATGACTCAATACACAAATGACACGTTCGATTGCACGGATAATACCGCGCTAGAGGGAACCAGAGCGCCCGTATGAATCCCGCGCGAGCAGGTTGGTGATTCGTTTTCACACCCTTGTCAGGAATCCTAACCAGGCCGGCAAGGTCAAGGAGAACGGTTTAACAACAACACTTCCTGATATACATGCGTGCACTGAATACATAAAATTACCTTTGTACTCCAGTCGACATTCCGTAACCACGGTTTCTCCGCTATCTGCGTCTCCTTCCTGAGTGCTTCCTCTTCTCTCAGTTCCTCCATAGTTTTCGCTGCCAGTTCAGAGATCAAGAGAAGCAGAATAGAAAAATACATAATCATTACAAAACAATGGATAGATTGAATTAAACTCAGACAAGTAACCTGTAATTGTATCCCTACAGTCGGACAATACTATTAGAAAAGGGGTTTGTGTAGATAACGAAACAGGGATATTTCTTTTATTTCACAATTCTAGGTCGTTAATTATATCGTCTATTAACATCGTGATGATAACAAACAAGAGGCCCAGAGGGCCTGTATCGCCCACCTGGTTATTGTAATACCAAATAACGTTCTGAATACAGGATCATTGTTTCTAATTTCTGCTCCAGCTGACCAAATTTGGTTATATCCCATGCAGACATCTATGACTAGTAGCGATTTAAAGCATTTACCTCTATTTACCCTATTGGGCCCTGCCCCTCCTGTCCCCGGGGGCTCAGAGCCAAAATTTATACAAACTCTGTTCCCCTTCCCCCAATGATGTTTCTGGCCAAATTTGGTTACATTCCATACAGAACTCTATGACTAGTAGCGATTTAAAGGGAATTACCTCTATTTCTCCTATTGGGCCCCGCCCCTCCTGCCCCAGGGGGTCAGGGTCAAAATTTATACAAATTCTGTTCTTTTACCCAAAGAATGTTTCTGGCCAAATTTAGTTACATTCCATGCAGAACTCTACGACAAGTAGCGATTTAAAGCATTTACCTCTATTTCCCTTATTGGGCCCCGCCCCTCCTGCCCCCGGGGGCTCAGAGCCACAATTCATACATACTCTGTCTGTTTCCCTTCCCCCAATGATGTTTCTGGCCGAATTTGGTTGCATTCCATGCAGAACGCTATGACTAGTATCGATTTAAAAGGATTTAACTCTATTTCCCCTATGGGCCCCGCCCCTCCTGCCCCCGGTGGGTCAGAGCAAAAATTTATACAAATTCTGTTCACCTTACCTAAAGAATGTTTCTGGCCAAATTTGGTTACATTCCGTGCAGAACTCTATGACTAGTAGCGATTTAAAGGATTAGCCTCTATTTCCCCTATTGGGCATCGCCCCTCCTGCCCCCGGGGGGTCAGAGCAAAAATTTATACAAACTCTGTTTCCCTTCCTCCAATGATTTTATCTGGCCAAATTTGGTCACATTCCATGCAAAACTGTATGACTAGTAGCGATCTAAAGGAATTACCTCTATTTCCCCTATTGGGCCCCGTCCCTCCTGCCCCCGGGGGGAGAGGGTGGGGAGTTAGAGCCAAAATTTATACAAACTCTTCCCCCAATGATGTTTCTGGGCAAATTTTGTCACATTCCATGCAGAACTCTATGAATAGTAGCGTTTTAAAGGAAATGTTGATGGACGGACGGACGACTGATGGCGCGCCATAGCATAAGCTCACCGGCCCTGCAGTTCAGGTGAGCTAAAAACTGACTGAGTAAAGTTTTCAATTATAGATTAATACAGTTCGTTTATTTAGATCTATCCATATTATAACGACCTGTGTCCCATTTAACAAGTGTTTTCATTTAAGAAATTCGTGGTTTATGATTGATTAATGGCTGGGACAATTAGTACATACATATGGGTACTCAAAAGGGAATATCGTACTAAAAGGAAAGAAGATATATTTGATATAAACGTAACCTTCGAACAAATTAACGCAGACCAAATATACTACGACAGTGGATACTATAGATACACATGTATAGCATATTTATTGACAGAATATATTGATATGGTTTGTGTATATGCCTCAGATATCGTAGAGCCACAACGCTGGGGTCTAACGTGTTTTGGTATGCGGAGGTGTAATTACGTATGCGAAGCAAAATGGCGTCGAAAGCTCCACTTTCAAATGCAAGATATGATTACTGTCCTGATATTCTACACAGGGTCACATTATATAGTAAAATCCGACACTTGCCCAGCGTTGTACAACATTTTTTAACCAGAAAGATATTCTTGATAACGTGGTTTTTTTAAAAATTAATCATAAGAAGGTAAATATTTCAGCAAAATAAGTCAAACACAAATTCATCTATATCAGAAATGATAAGTAATCATAACTATACGTACCTCGATAGACCGTTCAGTGAAGCGGATTAAAGAGTGCCTGCAATACTGTCTGCTTTCTCGGTAATAAAACCGAAAGTATAACACGGAAATCCCGAGACTAAAATGTAAGTTGTCACATAAGATAGGAAACACCCACAGAGTTGTAGGATAACAGAGTTGTATACATGAAATGCCTATCCCGATATAGTTTTGTTATCAACCAATACAAGTATGAGGGACACATCTAGAGTTATCTCCTAGTAAAGAGTTCTTTCCATGGAGATAAGTGTAAATATATCCCGACACATAGGGGCATGATTATTTTTATGCCGAACATGACTAAAATAAAACAGTAGAATATTATATTCAACATTAATAAGGATATACGTAACTCAGAATTTAATCTGAAATATAATTTATTCAATGAAAACATGCATAATACAAGAAAATTTGAATATGAATAATTATTATGATGAAGACGGTCTGTAAAAAGTACTAGGGTATTTATACATAATCCCTTGATGCAATAACAATAAGTACATCACGTGACGAAATACTAGATTTGATTGACTGCACACATGGTGGGTACTATTTTCAAAAAATAGTACCCGGGGAAGCGGACACGATTGAAGTAGCGCGGAATTGAACGGAACTTATTGTTACATCACTAGTACATGAGGTGATTATAATGTTGCCCTTCGGTCAAGATGGCGGACAGGCTGTTGTATACGGAGAAGGAAGCAAATTCATGTATGTTGCTTTTTTTTTGCAGAAGATGGTTCACTATCTTCATGACACCAATTATTTTGATACATAGACTTTTTTTGGATAAATACAGCCTTCGGCTCGGGTAATATTCCATCCCCCGACAATACTATCCTCTCAAACAAGCCATACTAGATAACCTGTTGACAATACATGTGTAATATTTACTTTTTATCTATTTTTCTTCAAAACAAACACAATTTTATTTTCCCAGCACGTTTGGAGAGCTGCCAGGTTTGGGGGCCCTGGGGTCAGCCCGATCAAAACAGCCTCATACATCAGTCGGTCAATCGTACAACCTTTGCTCATCACTTTCAACTTACTAATATCATTTTAAGTACCCTTTCACACATTATATACACACGATTTATTATGGTGTTTAGTTTTATTTTACTTATTTTATTAACAATATAAACTTATTGTGTTTCATACATTGTAATATTTAAGAAGAAATAAAATATAACATATATAATACCGTATTCGATCCAATAAACGCCCATGTCCCTATAAGCGCCCCTCCCTCTTTTTGAGGCCTCAATTTCAATTGCCCATGCACAAATAAGGACCAAAACTACATAAAACGGTAGAAATTTGCAATAATTTTGACTTATTAGCACCTTTTCATTTTTATCAATTTTTAAGCGCCCTGGGCGCTTATTGGGTCGAATACGGTAACACATAAAATTTATACAATCGGAAAACTGTCACATCAGTACAAAGATTATAGAAAAATCAGAGTCAAGTGCGTTAAACAGTGAATATTCCTTATTTCTATTTAGGGAAGTGGTTTGATGAGTCGCTGTCAGATAACAACTCGATAAAGATGACCCTATTAGAGGCAATATCATGGATGAAAAACGGTGGATTGAAGCAGACCACCTGGAAAGTATAAAGCTTTGACGTACCAACATGAGGTTTTGTCAAGGCTGATGTGGCTGTTACTGATCTACGAGGTTCCAGTTACGAAAGTTGGAGAGAGCAGCAAGCATTTATCTGCGGCGATGCCTTGGAATCCCACTAGGATTTACAACCCGAAGTTACAATTACCGCTTTCATGACATAACATAGACATGGCATTGCGGGACTCCTTAGATGCAAAAGACAGTGGAACACGTGTCCAGACAAGGATAGGAAGAAAGTGGTCAGCATCGACATCTGTAGACCAGGCTGAAAGTATGCTGGAACTACGCCATGTGGTTGGAAACACGTGCAGCGGAAGGCAAGGACTATGGTTGTAGCACTTTCAACAGTGGAAGAAACACATCAGTGCCAGAGAGGCGAAAGGTGGTTCAGGACGAGGTCAGGCGGTTAGAGGAGGAAAAGAGAAAGACAAAAGCTGTTGAGTTGGGAAAGTAAGCAAGGGATGTGGATGAAGTGGGAATTGCCAAGCAGGAAACTGTCTCGGTCAGAAGTGTGGATGAAAGACCAAAACAGGATAGCATTTCTGTAAATAGCGGAATACGATGCACTACCATCCCCATCAAATCTTCACCAGTGGAGACTTATTGATGACCTAACATGTCAGCTCTGTGGTAGCCAGGGATCAATGACACACATCTTGTCAGGGTGTCGGATATCATTGCCACAGGGGCTGAAGGCGAGACAGTGGAGCGGAAGAAATCAGCTACAACATCGCAATAGTTTTCCCAATAGTGGATACTACATTACGTCCGTGATATCGAACCATTCCAGATATAGCATCGTAGTGGAGCTCACAGTAACCTGGGAGGAAAATTGTGCAAAGGCGCATTAAAGGAAGAACTTGAAGTATGCGGATCTAATAGCAGACTGCAAAGAGAAAGGATGGAAGGCATAGCTGTTCGCAGTTAAGGTTTGATGTTGCAACATTTAGGAGTACGGGGGAAGGCAATGCCATCAGCCTGGAGGAGAATTTGTGTAGCTGCGGAGAAAGCGTCTTGCTGGTTATGGCACCGTCTTGAAATGAAAGTCAGGATCCATCGAATATATGAAAAAGTTTCCATCTCAAGAGATGAAATGTAACTGTTATTCATAAAAAAACAATGGATATTCTATTGATCACGTTTTACGTCTATGCTACCGGTACATGTTTTTCAATCTGCAGCGATACCTTATGTATCACTCTTTTATTATTTCCCGCTACTAATTTAGTTCCACACAAGTTTCAAAGAATAATCAAATGCACCTAAAAGCGTGGAAAGATGCACACAGTATTATATTTTTGGTTTGATATTTTCTCCACCAAAACAATATTTTCACTGTACTTAATGTGTTCTGATTGGTCAATATTGAGTGAAAATATCGATACCGATATGCAGCATATGTTTTCAACATAAGACCTAATATTTCATTGCGAAGTGTACTAAAATTGTTATATTCCGTGACAACATGAGCGTAATAATTAAACGAAGGGAAAGGTAGAAAGCATTTTCTATACGACTATGATTCAAGTAAATATCCGCATGATCAGGAGTTTCCTTACTTCTAGAAACAGTCTTATATTCAGTTTTTAGGATTAAAATATACAAGCCATACTTTACAGCAACGATTGTCTATTTTCAAATCAACCGGTCTTCTGCCAGTGCAGGTGTTGCAACTAATACATAAATTGAAGTGTCATCAGCAAATAATCTAATAATAATTTTTGTGATATCGTTTGGGACATCATTTATATAAATTAGAAATAAAAGAGATGCATGGTTAGAACTCCGAGGTACACCACTTTTAAACTTTAGAAACAAAATTAGACGATATCTCATCAATAAAATCTTTGCTTTCTATTAGATAAAGAGGTTATAAACTTTTATAATTTTATCGCTCATTCCAATATTGATACGTTTATGTAAAAGACTTGTGTAGCACACATGGCCAAACGCCTTACTAATATCAAAGAAAACAATACGTACTTTCCTCCCAGAGTATATTGTCCTCTCCAAATATTTGTATGCTTAGTAATTGATGAATTGTCGAATCGCCTGGCGGAATCCTGACTGGCATGGGGTTATTATTTTTTCAATTAAACATTTATGGACATTACTACAATAATAATGAATATAAATATATGACGATACGTATTAAAATGTATAAATAAAAGAGATTATACAAGGAGAGGTCATTAGCATGCTCCTTTCGTAAACGTGGATTCATCAGATTTCCACACAAAACGAAATCAATATATCGTCTTGTTAGACTAGAACGGCTAAAGAAACATGTTTTTAAAGCATTTATGACATCATCAGAGTAAAACAACATCGGGACAATAAACCATAATTCAAAATTAAAATCATGTAAAATTTGACATCGTTTAAATAGTCATAAAAAATTACAAAATTTCATTTTTGCCATCTGCTCAGCCTCAATCTCGTCAAGTTTGTTCTGCTGGTAGTCACCAACAAAATGTAGAATCCGTCTGAGACTGAGAAGTGCCAGGATGTTGGTGTTCTGGTCAAGTTCTACCTCGCACTCATAGTTCTTGACAGGAAGTACATGTGACCGGGGTAAACCCATCACCATGGCAACTTTTTCCACACTATCCTTTATTGCAGTACTGTAGAAAACTTTGCTGACATCATTGGATATTTCCTCACAGATTTTGTCAATTTTAGTCATCAGCACAACCTGGGGTATTCCTGTGAAAGACATATAAAATTATTATGAGATCTAAAATAAATTGCGTGACGTACTTAATATCAGGATAAAGGTGGTGTTCAAGGCAATGTTAAAAATCTGCCCACAGCCCTATATCCTTGAAACTTTGCATTTTAAAGTATTACTAGTTGTCCCTTTAAAATGTCACTTCTGTTCCCTTCTGTGATTTTAAAAAGGCCCAAAGGACCTGAATTCTTCGTAGTCACAAACACGCCAAAGGAGGTTAGCTTTTATTAAAAATTCTACATTTTGTATTCATAAATCATTTGAGTAGATCGTATACTTTATATCTAAGTCATTTATTTTAGATGTTTAACTGAAAAATTTGTTTGCAATAATATTTTATACGAAAAATTAACACTTTTTGGAAAAAAACGAAAACGAAACTTTGCTTTTTGCCATCTTCACCCTGTTACTGGTTTTGTCTACAATTTTACTCCCCATCAAAAATATTCCCATGACATTTTCTGTTTAAGTGTAAATTAGTTTTAAAATTAGAATCCGGGAAAAACAGTTTTTGAGTGACTTAGAAATAGAGAGTGCGGGTAGATTAGATTGACACGCCTAAACAAAACCGTGTATGCTCATGGGATATGAAAATTATCTAAACAAATTTCTAAATACGAAGTATTACCTCTTTGGTTTATTCGTGTCTGCATGGCTTTGATCCGCTCCACTACTTTCACGGGAATGACGTCCACAGTACTAGCGTCCAGGACAAATGCTACACAGTGCATCTGATCAGCGAGGGTAGGCATCTTTACGAATCCAATGGTGTCGGTCGTTAGAGGAACGCTAGGATTGAACTGAAATTAAAGATTTTGCTAAAATAAATTCCAACAAATTCACATACTCTGTTTCACCACTTGTAGAACATGATAAAACAATGGTGTTAAATATTCACAGGGTTTAGAGTTTAATTTCCAAATATATGAGGTTCCAACGCATTATGTGTACTTGTGCAGGTAGGTTAACCTGGTCTCAATTATCCCATAATATTCTCCTGGACATTTTTTTTTGACACCGGTCCACATTTAAGGTATATTGAAACTCAAACAAAAGCGTGATAGACGAACGGCCGAACCGTTTGTGGACGTTTGCTTAATTCAAAATACCATTCCCAATGATCTAGGTGGAAATAGAATATACCTAAATAAATTCGCTTAGACAATATATGCTGCTGTTCCATTATTGGTTTTTTCAATAATTTGAAAACAGATGTATCCCTTTACAATTTCAAGAATTAGATAAGCTAACTAAATACATTTTACATTTTTGAGTTGTCATATCAGATGGAATCCCGCGTGTTAGTGGACAAATCTCATTGTCTGCAAACGAATTGTACTTCTGCATATTTGCTGGGTTGTATACAGTATTAAGTAAATGACTGAATTTAAAAGTTATAAAGCTATTTCTTATACAAGTAATTAACTGATAACTAATGCTTAGCTACCCTTTCCATTTTATATGTAATGACAATCCACAATGTACCAATCATTATTGTTTAGTATAGAAGCCATTATCTAAACCGCACGAAACGTTCCTTAGTTTTACCAATCCGATAAACTATATCTGTCCAATGCTTTTGGTGCTATGAAACGTGGCATATCCGTAAGACGGCGTAACCATAGGCTTTTTCGCCACTGATGTGCGACTTGCACACAGTATGTAATACTCGACGAGGATAATATATCTCGATATAACAGCTCGTTATTGTTGAACATGAGCCGTCTTAATAACGACTTGCAGTACTGAAGGGAGGTAACTCCGTTGACCATACGACAATATGTAACACGTTATATTGGTCAGGATTATTTAAGGTTGGATGGTGGAGGAGAAACGGAGTACCTGGAAAAACCACCGACCAGCAGTCAGTACCTGACAACTGTCCTACATGGGATTGAAACTCTCGACCCAGAGGTGTATGTATAGTGGTATTATGTCGGAAATCCTAATCGGCTAACGCTGCCTCTAATTGAGTAATTTAGTATGGGTTCAAAATAACCTTACAAATGTGGAATCAACACATTGTTCATTACTTACACAACACAGGTAATTACAGAAAATGTTAATTTATTTGTGGATAATATAATTATACTGTATTTGAAGATGGCTGGTTGGTTTAAACCATCCTTCTGAAATATAAGTTGTGTAATTCACGCTGTCATTGATTCTGTGTAAGTAGTAAAATGTAACCACAGGTCAAAGGCAACACATCACACACACCACAAATGCAAACATAATGGACATTCTATGTCATGAAGTGAAGTGTTTGTTCACCTTGTACTTTTCAGGCACATGCCCATCAAGCAAATAGCCTATTTCCTGATCTTCAAGACCTTCATCTTCTTCCAGTCCTCGAGTGTCACATAAACGAAAGTTGAGGGGTTTGCCAGCGTATCCGTCCCTAACTTGATACTTCCGGAACTGTGGTAAAATAAAATGAGATATTTTAGTCACTACACAATGCACTTATAGTATACTAAACTCTAAATAAATGATATTTTTTTAACATAATGCAAAAAACATTCAAATGATTTTAATATAATTTACTCACAGAAGTTGTCAAACTTTTTTCGGCACTTCCTGCGTTTGCCTGGATACTGATTTGCCCTCTGAAGATAGAGTTGATGGTGTTGAAGTAGCTAGACTTGCCAGCCCCGACCTGTCCGACTAAGAGGATCATGGCTTGTTTCAAGTTCAGTCCCGATAGTGGTTTATATGAAGCAACCTTATCTTTCAACTGCTCTTCCAGCTAGAATTTTTAATAAACACATTCTCTCATTTGTAGAATATAACCACTATAAGAACTGCACATGGACTAATAAAACGTGAAATTCTCATTTCTATTTTTAACTTTAATATGTAAGTTTCATGGCAAAAATAAGTACATTAAGCATTGGATTTCTTTCAGATAGCTTTCATAGTCTGTATAAATGGGACAGAGGCGAACTGCATGAAGCCCTCTAACATTTGCGTCTATATTGAGGAAATAATTCGATAATGACTTCATAATAAGTAGATGGCAGTTCATAGGCTGATGGATGTCAACTGCGCTTGGTAAGGTCACGTACTGGGGCTGCAGCGGAAATGTAAATACAGATTTGTAAACATTTTAATATGCAGTGTTTGAAGTTATAATCAATTATATAAAGTTTGTTGTAGTTTACAGTTGAGTACCGGCGGTAATGATAATGATCAATATAACATTTATTGATAAATGTCAAATTAAATTGCGAAGACAGCATGTTAAATAAGTATAACTGCCACTGACGCAGAAGGTCGATGATATCTAGACAATAAAGTATTAGAAACACTCTAAGACTAACAGGGCATTTCTTCATAGTAACTAATAAAAGAAATATTGAGATTAGAATTAGAGCGTATATATGTTGATTTATGAATGGAATTAAATCTTAATTTAATTCATGTGATTTTCAAAATGAATGTTTACATTTAGTTAATGTTTTGCTTTCACGTGCTGTCTAAACCTGAAGTTTTATCTTAAGTGTATATCATACTGAAAACGATTTATTTCCTGGTAAATAGGTCAGCTTCATATCTGTTTTGTTAGAAATTATTTTAAATATACAATACCAACATGCATCAGCTAAATAGCGATAGTGTATTGTCATCTTTAACTTCGGTTATATCAATATTAAATAAATAAGTTATATGACTCAATACACAAATGACACGTTCGATTGCACGGATAATACCGCGCTAGAGGGAACCAGAGCGCCCGTATGAATCCCGCGCGAGCAGGTTGGTGATTCGTTTTCACACCCTTGTCAGGAATCCTAACCAGGCCGGCAAGGTCAAGGAGAACGGTTTAACAACAACACTTCCTGATATACATGCGTGCACTGAATACATAAAATTACCTTTGTACTCCAGTCGACATTCCGTAACCACGGTTTCTCCGCTATCTGCGTCTCCTTCCTGAGTGCTTCCTCTTCTCTCAGTTCCTCCATAGTTTTCGCTGCCAGTTCAGAGATCAAGAGAAGCAGAATAGAAAAATACATAATCATTACAAAACAATGGATAGATTGAATAAAACTCAGACAAGTAACCTGTAATTGTATCCCTACAGTCGGACAATACTATTAGAAAAGGGGTTTGTGTAGATAACGAAACAGGGATATTTCTTTTATTTCACAATTCTAGGTCGTTAATTATATCGTCTATTAACATCGTGATGATAACAAACAAGAGGCCCAGAGGGCCTGTATCGCCCACCTGGTTATTGTAATACCAAATAACGTTCTGAATACAGGATCATTGTTTCTAATTTCTGCTCCAGCTGACCAAATTTGGTTATATCCCATGCAGACATCTATGACTAGTAGCGATTTAAAGCATTTACCTCTATTTACCCTATTGGGCCCTGCCCCTCCTGTCCCCGGGGGCTCAGAGCCAAAATTTATACAAACTCTGTTCCCCTTCCCCCAATGATGTTTCTGGCCAAATTTGGTTACATTCCATACAGAACTCTATGACTAGTAGCGATTTAAAGGAATTACCTCTATTTCTCCTATTGGGCCCCGCCCCTCCTGCCCCAGGGGGTCAGGGTCAAAATTTATACAAATTCTGTTCTTTTACCCAAAGAATGTTTCTGGCCAAATTTAGTTACATTCCATGCAGAACTCTACGACAAGTAGCGATTTAAAGCATTTACCTCTATTTCCCTTATTGGGCCCCGCCCCTCCTGCCCCCGGGGGCTCAGAGCCACAATTCATACATACTCTGTCTGTTCCCCTTCCCCCAATGATGTTTCTGGCCGAATTTGGTTGCATTCCATGCAGAACGCTATGACTAGTATCGATTTAAAAGGATTTAACTCTATTTCCCCTATGGGCCCCGCCCCTCCTGCCCCCGGTGGGTCAGAGCAAAAATTTATACAAATTCTGTTCACCTTACCTAAAGAATGTTTCTGGCCAAATTTGGTTACATTCCGTGCAGAACTCTATGACTAGTAGCGATTTAAAGGATTAGCCTCTATTTCCCCTATTGGGCATCGCCCCTCCTGCCCCCGGGGGGTCAGAGCAAAAATTTATACAAACTCTGTTTCCCTTCCTCCAATGATTTTATCTGGCCAAATTTGGTCACATTCCATGCAAAACTGTATGACTAGTAGCGATCTAAAGGAATTACCTCTATTTCCCCTATTGGGCCCCGTCCCTCCTGCCCCCGGGGGGAGAGGGTGGGGAGTTAGAGCCAAAATTTATACAAACTCTTCCCCCAATGATGTTTCTGGGCAAATTTTGTCACATTCCATGCAGAACTCTATGAATAGTAGCGTTTTAAAGGAAATGTTGATGGACGGACGGACGACTGATGGCGCGCCATAGCATAAGCTCACCGGCCCTGCAGTTCAGGTGAGCTAAAAACTGACTGAGTAAAGTTTTCAATTATAGATTAATACAGTTCGTTTATTTAGATCTATCCATATTATAACGACCTGTGTCCCATTTAACAAGTGTTTTCATTTAAGAAATTCGTGGTTTATGATTGATTAATGGCTGGGACAATTAGTACATACATATGGGTACTCAAAAGGGAATATCGTACTAAAAGGAAAGAAGATATATTTGATATAAACGTAACCTTCGAACAAATTAACGCAGACCAAATATACTACGACAGTGGATACTATAGATACACATATAGCATATTTATTGACAGAATATATTGATATGGTTTGTGTATATGCCTCAGATATCGTAGAGCCACAACGCTGGGGTCTAACGTGTTTTGGTATGCGGAGGTGTAATTACGTATGCGAAGCAAAATGGCGTCGAAAGCTCCACTTTCAAATGCAAGATATGATTACTGTCCTGATATTCTACACAGGGTCACATTATATAGTAAAATCCGACACTTGCCCAGCGTTGTACAACATTTTTTAACCAGAAAGATATTCTTGATAACGTGGTTTTTTTAAAAATTAATCATAAGAAGGTAAATATTTCAGCAAAATAAGTCAAACACAAATTCATCTATATCAGAAATGATAAGTAATCATAACTATACGTACCTCGATAGACCGTTCAGTGAAGCGGATTAAAGAGTGCCTGCAATACTGTCTGCTTTCTCGGTAATAAAACCGAAAGTATAACACGGAAATCCCGAGACTAAAATGTAAGTTGTCACATAAGATAGGAAACACCCACAGAGTTGTAGGATAACAGAGTTGTATACATGAAATGCCTATCCCGATATAGTTTTGTTATCAACCAATACAAGTATGAGGGACACATCTAGAGTTATCTCCTAGTAAAGAGTTCTTTCCATGGAGATAAGTGTAAATATATCCCGACACATAGGGGCATGATTATTTTTATGCCGAACATGACTAAAATAAAACAGTAGAATATTATATTCAACATTAATAAGGATATACGTAACTCAGAATTTAATCTGACATATAATTTATTCAATGAAAACATGCATAATACAAGAAAATTTGAATATGAATAATTATTATGATGAAGACGGTCTGTAAAAAGTACTAGGGTATTTATACATAATCCCTTGATGCAATAACAATAAGTACATCACGTGACGAAATACTAGATTTGATTGACTGCACACATGGTGGGTACTATTTTCAAAAAATAGTACCCGGGGAAGCGGACACGATTGAAGTAGCGCGGAATTGAACGGAACTTATTGTTACATCACTAGTACATGAGGTGATTATAATGTTGCCCTTCGGTCAAGATGGCGGACAGGCTGTTGTATACGGAGAAGGAAGCAAATTCATGTATGTTGCTTTTTTTTTGCAGAAGATGGTTCACTATCTTCATGACACCAATTATTTTGATACATAGACTTTTTTTGGATAAATACAGCCTTCGGCTCGGGTAATATTCCATCCCCCGACAATACTATCCTCTCAAACAAGCCATACTAGATAACCTGTTGACAATACATGTGTAATATTTACTTTTTATCTATTTTTCTTCAAAACAAACACAATTTTATTTTCCCAGCACGTTTGGAGAGCTGCCAGGTTTGGGGGCCCTGGGGTCAGCCCGATCAAAACAGCCTCATACATCAGTCGGTCAATCGTACAACCTTTGCTCATCACTTTCAACTTACTAATATCATTTTAAGTACCCTTTCACACATTATATACACACGATTTATTATGGTGTTTAGTTTTATTTTACTTATTTTATTAACAATATAAACTTATTGTGTTTCATACATTGTAATATTTAAGAAGAAATAAAATATAACATATATAATACCGTATTCGATCCAATAAACGCCCATGTCCCTATAAGCGCCCCTCCCTCTTTTTGAGGCCTCAATTTCAATTGCCCATGCACAAATAAGGACCAAAACTACATAAAACGGTAGAAATTTGCAATAATTTTGACTTATTAGCACCTTTTCATTTTTATCAATTTTTAAGCGCCCTGGGCGCTTATTGGGTCGAATACGGTAACACATAAAATTTATACAATCGGAAAACTGTCACATCAGTACAAAGATTATAGAAAAATCAGAGTCAAGTGCGTTAAACAGTGAATATTCCTTATTTCTATTTAGGGAAGTGGTTTGATGAGTCGCTGTCAGATAACAACTCGATAAAGATGACCCTATTAGAGGCAATATCATGGATGAAAACGGTGGATTGAAGCAGACCACCTGGAAAGTATAAAGCTTTGACGTACCAACATGAGGTTTTGTCAAGGCTGATGTGGCTGTTACTGATCTACGAGGTTCCAGTTACGAAAGTTGGAGAGAGCAGCAAGCATTTATCTGCGGCGATGCCTTGGAATCCCACTAGGATTTACAACCCGAAGTTACAATTACCGCTTTCATGACATAACATAGACATGGCATTGCGGGACTCCTTAGATGCAAAAGACAGTGGAACACGTGTCCAGACAAGGATAGGAAGAAAGTGGTCAGCATCGACATCTGTAGACCAGGCTGAAAGTATGCTGGAACTACGCCATGTGGTTGGAAACACGTGCAGCGGAAGGCAAGGACTATGGTTGTAGCACTTTCAACAGTGGAAGAAACACATCAGTGCCAGAGAGGCGAAAGGTGGTTCAGGACGAGGTCAGGCGGTTAGAGGAGGAAAAGAGAAAGACAAAAGCTGTTGAGTTGGGAAAGTAAGCAAGGGATGTGGATGAAGTGGGAATTGCCAAGCAGGAAACTGTCTCGGTCAGAAGTGTGGATGAAAGACCAAAACAGGATAGCATTTCTGTAAATAGCGGAATACGATGCACTACCATCCCCATCAAATCTTCACCAGTGGAGACTTATTGATGACCTAACATGTCAGCTCTGTGGTAGCCAGGGATCAATGACACACATCTTGTCAGGGTGTCGGATATCATTGCCACAGGGGCTGAAGGCGAGACAGTGGAGCGGAAGAAATCAGCTACAACATCGCAATAGTTTTCCCAATAGTGGATACTACATTACGTCCGTGATATCGAACCATTCCAGATATAGCATCGTAGTGGAGCTCACAGTAACCTGGGAGGAAAATTGTGCAAAGGCGCATTAAAGGAAGAACTTGAAGTATGCGGATCTAATAGCAGACTGCAAAGAGAAAGGATGGAAGGCATAGCTGTTCGCAGTTAAGGTTTGATGTTGCAACATTTAGGAGTACGGGGGAAGGCAATGCCATCAGCCTGGAGGAGAATTTGTGTAGCTGCGGAGAAAGCGTCTTGCTGGTTATGGCACCGTCTTGAAATGAAAGTCAGGATCCATCGAATATATGAAAAAGTTTCCATCTCAAGAGATGAAATGTAACTGTTATTCATAAAAAAACAATGGATATTCTATTGATCACGTTTTACGTCTATGCTACCGGTACATGTTTTTCAATCTGCAGCGATACCTTATGTATCACTCTTTTATTATTTCCCGCTACTAATTTAGTTCCACACAAGTTTCAAAGAATAATCAAATGCACCTAAAAGCGTGGAAAGATGCACACAGTATTATATTTTTGGTTTGATATTTTCTCCACCAAAACAATATTTTCACTGTACTTAATGTGTTCTGATTGGTCAATATTGAGTGAAAATATCGATACCGATATGCAGCATATGTTTTCAACATAAGACCTAATATTTCATTGCGAAGTGTACTAAAATTGTTATATTCCGTGACAACATGAGCGTAATAATTAAACGAAGGGAAAGGTAGAAAGCATTTTCTATACGACTATGATTCAAGTAAATATCCGCATGATCAGGAGTTTCCTTACTTCTAGAAACAGTCTTATATTCAGTTTTTAGGATTAAAATATACAAGCCATACTTTACAGCAACGATTGTCTATTTTCAAATCAACCGGTCTTCTGCCAGTGCAGGTGTTGCAACTAATACATAAATTGAAGTGTCATCAGCAAATAATCTAATAATTTTTGTGATATCGTTTGGGACATCATTTATATAAATTAGAAATAAAAGAGATGCATGGTTAGAACTCCGAGGTACACCACTTTTAAACTTTAGAAACAAAATTAGACGATATCTCATCAATAAAATCTTTGCTTTCTATTAGATTAAGAGGTTATAAACTTTTATAATTTTATCGCTCATTCCAATATTGATACGTTTATGTAAAAGACTTGTGTAGCACACATGGCCAAACGCCTTACTAATATCAAAGAAAACAATACGTACTTTCCTCCCAGAGTATATTGTCCTCTCCAAATATTTGTATGCTTAGTAATTGATGAATTGTCGAATCGCCTGGCGGAATCCTGACTGGCATGGGGTTATTATTTTTTCAATTAAACATTTATGGACATTACTACAATAATAATGAATATAAATATATGACGATACGTATTAAAATGTATAAATAAAAGAGATTATACAAGGAGAGGTCATTAGCATGCTCCTTTCGTAAACGTGGATTCATCAGATTTCCACACAAAACGAAATCAATATATCGTCTTGTTAGACTAGAACGGCTAAAGAAACATGTTTTTAAAGCATTTATGACATCATCAGAGTAAAACAACATCGGGACAATAAACCATAATTCAAAATTAAAATCATGTAAAATTTGACATCGTTTAAATAGTCATAAAAAATTACAAAATTTCATTTTTGCCATCTGCTCAGCCTCAATCTCGTCAAGTTTGTTCTGCTGGTAGTCACCAACAAAATGTAGAATCCGTCTGAGACTGAGAAGTGCCAGGATGTTGGTGTTCTGGTCAAGTTCTACCTCGCACTCATAGTTCTTGACAGGAAGTACATGTGACCGGGGTAAACCCATCACCATGGCAACTTTTTCCACACTATCCTTTATTGCAGTACTGTAGAAAACTTTGCTGACATCATTGGATATTTCCTCACAGATTTTGTCAATTTTAGTCATCAGCACAACCTGGGGTATTCCTGTGAAAGACATATAAAATTATTATGAGATCTAAAATAAATTGCGTGACGTACTTAATATCAGGATAAAGGTGGTGTTCAAGGCAATGTTAAAAATCTGCCCACAGCCCTATATCCTTGAAACTTTGCATTTTAAAGTATTACTAGTTGTCCCTTTAAAATGTCACTTCTGTTCCCTTCTGTGATTTTAAAAAGGCCCAAAGGACCTGAATTCTTCGTAGTCACAAACACGCCAAAGGAGGTTAGCTTTTATTAAAAATTCTACATTTTGTATTCATAAATCATTTGAGTAGATCGTATACTTTATATCTAAGTCATTTATTTTAGATGTTTAACTGAAAAATTTGTTTGCAATAATATTTTATACGAAAAATCAACACTTTTTGGAAAAAAACGAAAACGAAACTTTGCTTTTTGCCATCTTCACCCTGTTACTGGTTTTGTCTACAATTTTACTCCCCATCAAAAATATTCCCATGACATTTTCTGTTTAAGTGTAAATTAGTTTTAAAATTAGAATCCGGGAAAAACAGTTTTTGAGTGACTTAGAAATAGAGAGTGCGGGTAGCAACGGACCACTTCTTTGTTAGTATACAAAGTTATACATTTTCAGTTTATGATTCCAGAGTCCGATGTAAATGGAAATAAGTCTATAGTAATAATTTAAGATGCTAAATATCATGGTTACACGACTAACACCTTTTAAAATATTGGTTGCCACAGTAACAAAATGGAGGTATCTGATTGGTTGAAATTTAAAAGATGTCAGAATTAAGTCTATACATCTATGAAATATGCTGAATAACATGTGGAATCACTGTTTTAAAGATTGGTTGCCATGGAAACAAAATGGAGGCCTCTGATTGATTGAAAATTAGATATTGTCAGATCTAAGTGAAAATTGGTATATATAGGGGTAAGAATTATGCTGAATAACCTGGAATCACTTTTTGAAAGATTGGTTAGCATGGAAACAAAATGGAGGTATCTGATTGGTTGAAAATAATTTCTTATAAGATATATGTGAAAATTGGAACATATGGGTTATAGGGTATGCCGAATGAGATAGTAACAGTTTGAAATCCATTGTTGCTATAGTAACTATGGCAACAATATATTTAAAATTATTACTATCTTAATTTGTTCCGAAATAAAAATTCCTCTGACTGGTCAAAATTAAGATTGTTACCTTTGTGGTGCTGGTATTATTTCTTAATTATACATATTTTGCTGACGAAAATATAATGCTTTCCAATAATTATTTGATTTCTGATATTAAAAAAAACTATTTGTTTCACCCAAGAGCATATCTAGTTGTTAAACCTTTTGCACTCTTGTGGAAAATGCAAGAATAAAACTGCAATAATTCTAGAGTACATGCACATATTTTAGTATACAAAAAAATGTATCACTATAATCAATTTTAAATTTATGGTCATCTAGGGCAAATATTGATTTTTGAGAAATGTGAGATGAAATCCTATTTTCGCGGATTTAAATCTTTTTGAAAAAGTATCAGTTAAAAGATTATACCTATAGCATGTTTTTAAAATGGTTTAAAAGTATGGAGAAAATCGATAACATGCCAAATATTTCGAGCATACCCGATATCCTCAATTCTCATCCTGACAAAAAATGTTTTTGTGCTTGAAAATCAATTTGTCGTAAAAATAATTCGTAAATATCATTATAAATGAATATAAATTAACGAAAATAATTAAAAAATTAAAAACTAGAAATATGTCTGTTAGACATTTAAGTGCTCCCTAAATACTTCCTAAACTTAATTTCCGCTATGAAATCATCCGCCGCAACAGGTGCACTTTCGCTCATTATCTTTGGGACTATTGCAAGGAGATGGTTTACGCCCTTGGTGCATTGAAATAAAACTTTCCTTTACTTCATCAGAACTTTAAATGTGAATTTACTTTGAAGTTCTTTGTTACATAATAGTGTGTTTATTATCATATTGGTATTAATACGATAACCTTGTTTCATTGTTCAAAACAGTCGTCCGTTAGAACACCGTCCAGTCTCTGTGCAGGTGGTGACTTTCCTGTGTCATGCTTGAACGCCTTTCTGGGGTACATTAGATCTAGAACTCATACACTCAGACTGATATTTTATAATGTGTTTTTTTTATTCTGTTTCCTCTCACGCAAAGCTGTGTAATTTCATAGATATTAATTAGCACTGCAGCAAATGCGGTGTATGGTCAAAGGGTTTAGTAAGCGATAGTGCAACGTACACTTAAGACCTAGGATGATGTGAAATAAATTAAATATGTGGCCGGTACTAAAAGTTATCCGTTTCGTCACTTTCTTTTATTGACTATATAAACCTGAATTGCATTGTATTGTTCCGGAAGTTTCCAAAGTCGATCAGATGCTTAGAATATCGTGACCGATGCTAGAGTTTGTATGATACACCGCTTGAAGTTTACACAAAACAAATGCGTTTAGCACTGTGTGATGTCACTGTTGTTAATTTGTAGTAGATGATCGCTGATAAGTATGTTTATTAAAGTTTGGTGTCACAAAATCATGGCGAAATCTATTAAACGCTGTAAGACACTGTCTTCCGGTATCGCGCACAGGGACCTGGCACGATTTAAAAAAAAACTAACAGTATATATATATATATCTATATATAGTATCAAGGGTATGAACTCTGCGGTCGAGAAAAACGGACCTATTTTCTTAAAACTGTGATTATTTTAATAATTGGGTTCTATACAACATCGACGGATATCTTACCTAAAGATACCTTAAAGACCTTAATTTATCTTTCCATTGAGTGCTTGATGAACAAAATCGGTCATGTATTGACGAAGTTATGGCTTGATGAATCGGGAAATTTACGAAAAATATGCTAGGTAGACATTTCCCTGTCCGGTCGAAATGTCGTCTCAAACTCTAATGGGCACCTCAAGAACCAAGCCAAAATCACATATTCTATGCTTGCGGTGGTAAACAGTACCCATAACTGTGTTCATGCACAATCTCCTTTGGAGGTGTCATGACTCGTACTTTGTAGAAACTCCATTTAAACATCGTGTAGCTCACTTACTTTACCGTCACCGCCATGTTCATTTGTTCTTCGGAACGCTTCTCGAGTTTACACACAAGCACAACCTTTTCATAATTTGCATAATGTAGTCACGATACATGTATGTAAAGTCAAGAAGGGTTCCAAGAGAAAAATGAACATGGCGGGTGACGGTTAAAGTAAGTGTATTTATTAAAATAATCACGGTTTTAAAAAATAGGTCCGTTTTCCCGACCGCCGAGTTCATACCCTTGATACTATAATATATATATATATATGTATACTAATGGTTAAAAAAATTTGTGCCAGGTCCCTGTGGTATCGCGTGTGCGGTTTGAATCTGCGCATAGCGGATGTACACAGACTCTACACCCGACAAGTGAAATAATTGTACGAGTACACTCTCACTAAAAATATGTTCAAAGGATGGATTCGACGGGTCCCCTTACCACTTACCCAATGCAATATGAGAAAACATCATTTTAGGCCCTTTATGCCTTTTAAAAACATACCAATCTGATTAAAATAAAGATCCTTACAGCCACGTCATTCAATACAGAATCTGACAACATCTTATTAGGGGTCATATTTGGATTACCTTTTACCACATGTACTTCAGATCTAATATATGTTCTACACATTGCTTCATCAATCGATAGCGCCATTTTGTCCCAGTATTCATATACAATTTAGCTTTGTTGTACTCTTTGGGCGAGATGACTTCGTAGGCGAAAATAACTCTGAGCATTTTCAAACTATTTCGTTCCCAGTCAAGATTCTGGCAGTGCCAATTTGATTGGCCATTTCCAAAGGTCATCTGGACGTGACACTTAATGGAATGTTGTCAGATCCTCATATCAACGTAGTGATAATAAGGATCTGTATTTCAGATTGAAAACACACAAAATAAATAAAAAAACAAAACATAAAAAGTAGTTATGTACCTAGACCTCATTGCAAAAAAAAAAAAATCAAAAAAAATCGGCGCGTTCGCGGATTTTGCAATCCCAAAACAAAGTTTGATTATTCGATAATTATCAGCCGCTGAACGAGGCATCTTCGTCAAAAGATTATCATACGCACTCCGTTATAAACAAACTAACAACAGTAAAACGAGGTAATTGCTATACTGTTCAGGTGATACTGATACACTCACGCATATTAGCTAAAGGCTCTCTAATAAATGTTTCCATCTTGTAACGTTTGTTATCAACAGTTATGGATATTGGATCGACAGAAATAAGATTCCCAGATCACCTAAAATATCTATGTTATCTGATTAGACCAATACGTATCGTTGAATTATTGTCATGTAATCGGAACTAAAAAGATAAAGTTTGTAACTTTAGTACTAGATATTACCTCGTGATCAACCCGTCGTCCTCATCAGAACATGTATTATTATTTTAAGATTACAACACAACGATATCTCATTGACAAATCACAACGTTACCTTTTTCATTCATTCGCATCTGCATATTTTTGATCATTTCTAAAACTTTCTCCGGAACGATATCCACAGTAAATATTGTGAAAACCACATATATCTGTCTTCAGTTGTCTTGGTCCGCCTGGTATAATTCATTAATTTTTTGTGTTACAATCGGCATTCAATAAGAAAGTGTTTTTCATTTTAATGCAATCTATTTTAGCATTATACATCTGTAGTTCTAGCTGTAGACTGATACATATTTCCTTTATTATTGGATTCTTTGTCAGATAAAATACCAATTTTAAATAAATGCTTGTCTTACTGGGTTTTTTTGTTTGTTTGTTTGTTTGTTTTTTTTTTTTTTTTTTTTTTTTTTTAAGTTAATATGTCATTCGCGATGTTGGAAGCAGGATATTATAGCCCATTTACATTGTGCGATACCTATCCTGCACACTTCCGCTTCTTTATTTCAAACGCAGAAATAATTGCAGATTTTCAAAACAAAGTATTATACATTCAGACATTGATTTCAAGCTCATCGTACAATTACGCTCCCTATTAAAACAATAACTAAAATGAATTTACGAGTCCTATAAATAGCATCGCGTTCGTGCTCAAAAGGGCAAGTTTTTATCAGATCAATCACAATCAGCTGTTATTGTAGCTTTAGACTGGGGAGGTATTGATGTCGTGAGACGTCATAGTAAGATTTCGGAGAGATATATGGCATGAGTTTGAACATCACGACTCTGATCCGGATTATAGACTGGATTTCCTGTCAAAGTTTCTCACACTTTCCGCATTTTGTTCGGAAAAATACATCTCGGTTCTTCAATGACATGGTGATTTTGTGTACAAAACTGAAGCGGAGTATTCACAGAAGTACAGATGTTTAGTATCGGATGTTCAAACGTGAAACTGGCTTTAGAGGCAGAGGATTGGGGATTCCTGGTAATCGAACACTATCACCTACTTTAAATAAAGTTGTTTTTGCTGATTGTTCCCTACAAAATGCCAAAACTGTTCATCTGGCTGCCAACTTAAACTAAACTAGATGTTTCGAGTCTAAAATGAAACCCAAAGATTTGTTGATGTGATTGACCAAAACATAGCTCTTCTTGGTAATCTTCCTGACAACATTGCAGCCCTCCTAACCAGTCTTTAGTGATTATGAGCGCAGTCTTACGGAGAAAATTGATACTAAGGCAGGGGTAATCCAGTGTATTTCTATTAGTTAAACGTCTTATTAATAGCCATGGTCATGTAAGGACTGTACTCAGGTTTGGTGGTGGAAGAAAAAAATCACCGACCAGCGTCAGTACATGGCAACTGGCCCCACATGGGATTCGCGACCTGTACCCAGAGGTGGAGGACTTGTGGTAAAATATCAGGACATCTTAAACACTCAGAACCCCCAAATCTATAGATTAATAAAAGCACATTAAATAATTGTGTTATGATCATGTCAAATTCACAAGAGTTACCATCATCAGTATGCATTTATATATATTCGCACAATCAGGTCAATGCTCCTAGAATGCGATTCAAATTGTTACTGTAAATTCGGTACTCGACAGTCAAAATACTCACACTATTTACACATATTTATTTTAAATTATTCTATTATATATCGGATGAATATTTGCTTTATAGATAATGCAAACTTAATACAGAATTACTCGATAAAAAAACAAATCTTTATATTTATAATGTCTTATTTTTACAATAAAATGTGATAATAGACAAAAAGGAAAAAAATCTAATAAAAAACACGGATATTAGATGTTCGTAATATGAAAACACTAATAACCAAGGCAGCGAAAACATATTATCAAAAGGTACACCTGTACTATTATTTCTACTAAGCGTGGAAAGCTATATGCTGATGATCAGAGAAATCAAAGGAAGCCTCACAGAGCCCTGTAATTAGTCGAATCATAACAACAACCAGGTATACAGGGAAATATTAGCATGTTTGTAAGATATTTTCATTAAGAAATATTTATTCGAGACAAGTTTCTCGTCACAAGGAGATGAAGGAACCAAGGAACACGCATGCCAAGTGATGTTATACATTGAAAGGTTATGTAAACATTTTATTGAACCACAAAAAAAAAAATAAAAACACCTAAATCGGTCCTAACCTTCTCCACGACATCATAGGTTTACGTTTAAAATTAGTAACTAAAGAACTCTCTGACTGTACCATCATTCAGGGCACCCAACGAAAAAATCGAATTAACAAAATTTTAATCTGACAATAAAATCCAATTTAACACTAGGGAGACGATCATCAGAATCTCGACAACAATGTATGACTCACGTTATCACCCTATTTAATAAACTGTACGTAATAAGACTTGTGACATTATAAACACATACACATATAGAAAATAAACTACGTAGTAAATATCAGTTACAGATGCGATATCACGATATCAGACAACCTTTATATCGTGGAATTACTATACCTGCATCCAACCCCCGACCTATCTACATATAACTGTATAAATATATATCAGAATACATGAACAGTCCTTGTAATGATGTACATGATACCCAGAGAACGAAAAGCTTAATCAAATTTTAAGGCGTCTCAATATGTGATGTCATCTCAGCCATTAGCTCCTAAAATGATGTTTAATCAAGCGATAGAGTTGAACAGTACATTTAAGGCTCTACGTCATAGGGTGAACCACAAGTATTTGCAAATGATTATTCCCAAATTAATAATCTTAAATATTTTGATTTCCGTTTTTCTAGAACCTGAACGAATTCATATCAGTATGTAGGAGAGACCATGTCGAAGAAATTCCAAACATAACAGCTAACTTTATGGTGGTGTTATATAAAATTCATACTTATACTTGTTTGATTTGTTTTGTATGTTTGTCTTAGATTAAATAACGTCTCCCTATTAACAGCTATGGTACATGTATCACAGGACGGCAATTCCCTGAATGCGTTGAGTTTCGTGTCGTATTTGTTCGAGGTGCTTGGTATTTGTGAGACTGCGGTAATATTCAAGTTGTGTCATATCTTTCTAGTGATCGTGAACTATTTGTTCCTATCTTTTAATAGAGCTAATATTTACTGCTACACATTAACACAAGCACACTACTTGCCTCGGAAGTTAGGAGATGTATTGCTGTAATTTTCTAGAGGTTTACAATCAATAACAATTTAAAACATACCGACTCCATAATGAAATAAACCATTAATATCACGTGGAAATAACCTGGAATCTGTCTTCATTATGAATATGGTTATTAGTTAGTCTCATCATCAAAACAAATTTCACTATCTAAAAGACGTAACAATAGACGTAAACTTAAAGTTTGAACGTATTATGACAATATGATAGTAATACATCCTTCAGGTGATAAGTCTCCCCGTTACTGTAGTTCATCTAATTCTTCTACTCCGATTTGGACCCTTTGCTTGTTGATTAGTCATTTTTCGATCCTCAACTCAAAACTGTGCGTCTAACCTTGTTGTAGAGGAAATCGTTCAACAAAGGTTGAGGAGATCCTGCTAAGGGCTTTTCAGTGACAAAATGTTAATATTTTGATCCTAAAGCTCAGGCCTCGCGGTGGTAGTTGTTCTTTACCTGGAGATATTCACTTGTGTTTTGGGGAAATAACCCATCATCATGGACAACCCTCTCGACAACGACTCCTTTTACTGCTGCAGGCTGTAGATAAACCGTTGCTGACGGAGTTCGTCCGATGTTGCATCACATTCACATATCCTATCAATGTTTGAGTGAGCAGGGAACAGCCTGAGGTATTTCCTTATTAACAAAACTCCTCCTCCAATTTTATACGATTGAAGAAAACACATCAGTGTAAGCGACATGCACATGGTAACTTCCCATCTAATCCCAATTTAGAATTTATCCTTCTTCTTCTATTACTAGCATTCACCGAACTTTTCAAATTATATTGACACGCCTAAAAACAAAACCGTGTATGCTCATGGGATATGAAAATTATCTAAACAAATTTCTAAATACGAAGTATTACCTCTTTGGTTTATTCGTGTCTGCATGGCTTTGATCCGCTCCACTACTTTCACGGGAATGACGTCCACAGTACTAGCGTCCAGGACAAATGCTACACAGTGCATCTGATCAGCGAGGGTAGGTATCTTTACGAATCCAATGGTGTCGGTCGTTAGAGGAACGCTAGGATTGAACTGAAATTAAAGATTTTGCTAAAATAAATTCCAACAAATTCACATACTCTGTTTCACCACTTGTAGAACATGATAAAACAATGGTGTTAAATATTCACAGGGTTTAGAGTTTAATTTCCAAATATATGAGGTTCCAACGCATTATGTGTACTTGTGCAGGTAGGTTAACCTGGTCTCAATTATCCCATAATATTCTCCTGGACATTTTTTTTTGACACCGGGTCCACATTTAAGGTATATTGAAACTCAAACAAAAGCGTGATAGACGAACGGCCGAACCGTTTGTGGACGTTTGCTTAATTCAAAATACCATTCCCAATGATCTAGGTGGAAATAGAATATACCTAAATAAATTCGCTTAGACAATATATGCTGCTGTTCCATTATTGGTTTTTTCAATAATTTGAAAACAGATGTATCCCTTTACAATTTCAAGAATTAGATAAGCTAACTAAATACATTTTACATTTTTGAGTTGTCATATCAGATGGAATCCCGCGTGTTAGTGGACAAATCTCATTGTCTGCAAACGAATTGTACTTCTGCATATTTGCTGGGTTTGTATAAAGTAATTAAGTAAATGACTGAATTTAAAAGTTATAAAGCTATTTCTTATACAAGTAATTAACTGATAACTAATGCTTAGCTACCCTTTTTCCATTTTATATGTAATGACAATCCACAATGTACTCATCATTATTATTTAGTATAGAAGCCATTATCTAAACCGCACACGAAACGTTCCTTAGTTTTACCAATCCGATAAACTATATCTGTCCAATGCTTTTGGTGCTATGAAACGTGGCATACTCCGTAAGACGGCGTAACCATAGGCTTTTTTTCGCCACTGATGTGCGACTTGCACACAGTATGTAATACTCGACGAGGATAATATATCTCGATATAACAGCTCGTTATTGTTGAACATGAGCCGTCTTAATAACGACTTGCAGTACTGAAGGGAGGTAACGTCCGTTGACCATACGACAATATGTAACACGATATATTGGTCCAGGATTTATTTAAGGTTGGATGGTGGAGGAGAAACGGAGTAACCTGGAAAAAACCACCGACCAGCAGTCAGTACCTGACAACTGTCCTACATGGGATTGAAACTCTCGAACCCAGAGGTGTATGTATAGTGGTTATTATGTCGGAAATCCTAATCGGCTAACGCTGCCTCTAATTGAGTAAATTTAGTATGGGTTTTTCAAAATAACCTTACAAATGTGGAATCAACACATTGTTCATTACTTACACAACACAGGTAATTCACAGAAAATGTTAATTATTTGTGAGATAATATACATTATACTGTATTTGAAGATGGCCTGGTTGTTTAAACCACCCTTCTGAAATATAAGTTGTGTAATTCACGCTGTCATTGATTCTGTGTAAGTAGTAAAATGTAACCACAGGTCAAAGGCAACACATCACACACACCACAAATGCAAACATAATGGACATTCTATGTCATGAAGTGAAGTGTTTGTTCACCTTGTACTTTTTCATGCACATGTCCCATTCTAGCAAATAGCCTATTTCCTGATCTTCAAGACCTTCATCTTCTTCCAGTCCTCGAGTGTCACATAAACGGAAAGTTGAGGGGTTTGCCAGCGTATCCGTCCCTAACTTGATACTTCCGGAACTGTTTGTAAAATAAAATGAGGATATTTTAGTCACTACACAATGCACTTATAGCATACTAAACTCTAAGTAAATGATATTTTTTTAACATAATGCAAAAAACATTCAAATGATTTTAATATAATTTACTCACAGAAGTTGTCAAACTTTTTTTCGGCACTTCCTGCGTTTTGCCTGGATACTGATTTGCCCTCTGAAGATAGAGTTGATGGTGTTGAAGTAGCTAGACTTGCCAGCCCCGACCTGTCCGACTAAGAGGATCATGGCTTGTTTCAAGTTCAGTCCCGATAGTGGTTTATATGAAGCAACCTTATCTTTCAAACTGCTCTTCCAGCTAGAATTTTTAATAAACACATTCTAATAAACTGAAATTCTCATTTCTCTTTAATATAAGTTTCATGCATTTGTAGAATATAAGCACTATATAAGAACTGCACATGGACTAATAAAACGCCAGAAATTCAAAGGCTGTTCATTTCGTAACGAATGATTTTTAACTTTAATATGTAAGTTATCATGTGCAAAAATAAGTACATTAAGAGCATTGAATTTCTTTCAGATAGCTTTCATAGTCTGTATAAATGGGACAGAGGGGCGAACTGCATGAAGCCCTCTAACATTTGCGTCTATATTGAGGAAATAATTCGATAATGACTTCATAATAAGTAGATGGCAGTTCATAGGCTGATGGATGTCAACTGCGCTTGGTAAGGTCACGTACTGGGGCTGCAGCGGAAATGTAAATACAGATTTGTAAACATTTTAATATACAGTGTTTGAAGTTATAATCAATCATATAAAGTTTGTTGTAGTTTACAGTTGAGTACCGGCGTTAATTGATAATGATCAATATAACATTTATTGATAAAATGTCAAATTAAAATTGCGAAGACAGCATGTTAAATAAGTATAACTGCCACTGACGCAGAAGGTCGATGATAATCTAGACAATAAAGTATTAGAAACACTCTAAGACTAACAGGGGCATTTCTTCATAGTAACTAATAAAAGAAATATTGAGATTTAAATTAGAGCGTATATATGTTGATTTATGAATGTGAATTAAATCTTTAATATTTAATTCATGTGATTTTCAAAATGAATGTTTATACATTTTAGTTTAATGTTTTTGCTTTCACGTGCTGTCTAAACCTGAAGTTTTATCTTAAAGTGAGTATATCATACTGAAAAACGATTTATTTCCTGGTAAATAGGTCAGCTTCATATCTGTTTTGTTAGAAATTATTTTAAATATACAATACCAACATGCATCAGCTAAATAGCGATAGTGTATTGTCATCTTTAACTTCCGGTTATATCAATATTAAATAAATAAGTTATATGACTCAATACACAAATGACACGTTCGATTGCACGGATAATACCGCGCTTAGAGGGAACCAGAGCGCCCGTATATGAATCCCGCGCGAGCAGGTTGGTGATTCGTTTTCACACTACCCTTGTCAGGAATCCTAACCAGGTGGCCGGCAAGGTCAAGGAGAACGGTTTAACAACAACACTTCCTGATATATACATGCGTGCACTGAATACATAAAATTACCTTTGTACTCCAGTCGACATTCCGTAACCACGGTTTCTTCTCCGCTATCTGCGTCTCCTTCCTGAGTGCTTCCTCTTCTCTCAGTTCCTCCATAGTTTTTTCGCTGCCAGTTCAGAGATCAAGAGAAGCAGAATAGAAAAAATACATAATCATTACAAAACAATGGATAGATTGAATAAAACTCAGACAAGTAACCTGTAATTGATATCCCTACAGTCGGACAATACTATTAGAAAAGGGGTTTGTGTAAGATAACGAAAACAGGATATTTTCTTTTATTTCACAATTCTAGGTCGTTAATTATATCGTCTATTAACATCGTGATGATAACAAACAAGAGGCCCAGAGGGCCTGTATCGCCCACCTGGTTATTGTTAATACCAAATAACGTTCTGAATATACAGGATCATTGTTTCTAATTTCTGCTCCAGCTGACCAAATTTGGTTTATATTCCCATGCAGACATCTATGACTAGTAAGCGATTTAAAGCATTTACCTCTATTTACCCTATTGGGCCCTGCCCATCTCCTGTCCCCGGGGGCTCAGAGCCAAAATTTATATACAAACTCTGTTCCCCCTCCCCCAATGATGTTTCTGGCCAAATTTGGTTACATTCCATACATGAACTCTATGAACTAGTAGCGATTTAAAGGGAATTACCTCTATTTCTCCTATTGGGCCCCGCCCCCCTCCTGCCCCAGGGGGTCAAGGGTCAAAAATTTATACAAATTCTGTTCTTTTACCCAAAGAATGTTCTGGCCAAATTTAGTTACATTCCATGCAGAAATCTACGACAAGTAGCGATTTAAAGCATTTACCTCTATGTTCCCTTATTGGCCCCGCCCCTCCTGCCCCCCAGGGGGCTCAGAGAGCCACAATTCATACATACTCTGTCTGTTTCCCCTTCCCCCAATGATGTTTTTCTGGCCGAATTTGGTTGCATTCCATGCAGAACGCTATGGACTAGTATCGATTTAAAAGGATTTAACTCTATTTCCCCTATGGCCGCCGCCCCTCCTGCCCCCGGTTGTGTCAGAGCAAAAATTTATACAAATTCTGTTCACCTTACCATAAAGAATGTTTTCTGGGCCAAATTTGGTTACATTCGCGTGCAGAACTCTATGACTAGTAGCGATTAAAGGATTAGCCTCTATTTCCCCTATTTGGGCAATATCGCCCCTCCTGCCCCCGGGGGGTCAGAGCAAAAATTTAATACAAAACTCTGTTTCCCTTCCCTCCAATGATTTTATCTGTGCCAAATTTGGTCACATTCCATGCAAAACTGTAATGACTAGTAGCGATCTAAAGGAATTACCTTCTTTCCCCTATTGGGCCCCGTCCCCTCCTGCCCCCGGGGGGAGAGGGTGGGGAGTTAGAGCCAAAATTTATACAAACTCACGTTCCCCCAATGATGTTTCTGAGCAAAATTTTTCACATTCCATGCAGAACTCTATGATAGTAAGTAGCGTTTTAAAAGGAAATGTTGAAGGACGGACGGACGACTGATGGCGCGCCCATAGCATAAGCTCACTCGGCCCTGCAGTTCAGGTGAAGCTAAAAACTGACTTGAGTAAAGTTTTCAATTATAGATTAATACAGTTCGTTTTATTTAGATCTATCCATATTATAACGACCTGTGTCCCATTTAACAAGTGTTTAACATTTAAGAAATTCGTGGTTTATGATTGATTAATGGCTGGACAATTAGTACATACATAATGGGTACTCAAAAGGGAATATCGTACTAAAAGGAAAGAAGATATATTTGATATAAACGTAACCTTCGAACAAATTAACGTGTGCAGACCAAAATATACTACGACAGTTGGAATACTATAGATACACATATACCATATTTTATTGACAGAATATATTGATATGGTTTGTGTATATGCCTCAGATATCGTAGAGACCACAACGCTGGGGGTCTAAACGTGTTTTGGTATGCGGAGGTGTAATTACGTATGCGAAGCAAAATGGCGTCGAAAAGCTCCACTTTTCAAATGCAAGATATGATATACTTGTCCTGATAATTCTACACAGGGTCACATTATATAGTAAAATCCGACACTTGCCCAGCGTTGTACAACCATTTTTTAACCAGAAAGATATTCTTGATAACGTGGTCTTTTTTTAAAAATTAATCATAAAGAAAGGTAAATATTTTCAGCAAAATAAGTCAAAACAACAAATTCATCTATATCAGAAATGATAAGTAATCATAACTATACGTTACCTCGATAGACCGTTCAGTCTGAAGCGGATTAAAGAGTGCCTGCAATACTGTCTGCTTTCTCGGTAAAAAAACCGAAAGTATAACCACGGAAATCCCGAGACTAAAATGTAAGATTGTCACATAAGATAGGAAACACCCACAGTAGTTGTAGATAACAGAGTTGTATACATGAAATGCCTATCCCGATAATAGTTTTTGTTTTATCAACCAATACAAGTATGAGGGACACATCTAGAGTTATCTCCTAGTAAAGAGTTCTTTCCATGGAGATAAGTGTAAATATATCCCGACACATAGGGGCATGATTATTTTATATGCCGAACATGACTAAAATAAAAACAGTAGAATATTATATCCAACATTAAAAAGGATATACTAACTCAGAATTTAATCTGACATATAATTTATTCAATGAAAAACATGCATAATACAAGAAAATTTGAATATGAATAATTATATATGATGAAGACGGTCTGTAAAAAGTACTAGGGGTATTTATACATAATCCTTGATGCAATAACGAATAAGTACATCACGTGACGGAAATACTGAGATTTGATTGACTGCACACATGGTGGGTACTATTTTCAAAAAATAGTACCCCGGGGAAGCGGACACGATTGAAGTAGCGCGGAATTTGAACGGAACTTTATTGTTACACTCACTAGTACATGAGGTGATTATAATGTTGCCCTTCGGTCAAGATGGCGGACAGGCTGGTTGTATACGTGAGAAGGAAGCAAATTCATGTATGTTGCTTTTTTTTTTCGCAGAAGATGGTTCACTATCTTCATGACACCAATTATTTTGGATACATAGACTTTTTTTGGATAAATACAGCCTTCGGCTCGGGTAATATTCCATCCCCCCGACAATACTATCCTCTCAAACAAGCCATACTCTAGATAACCTGTAGTGACAATACATGTGTAATATTTACTTTTTATCTATTTTTCTTCAAAACAAACACAATTTTATTTTCCCAGCACGTTTGGAGAGCTGCCAGGGTTTGGGGGCCCTGGGGTCAGCCCGATCAAAACAGCCTCATACATCAGTCGGTCAATCGTAACAACACCTTTGCTTCTATCACTTTCAACTTACTAATTATTCATTTTAAGTACCCTTTTCACACATTATATACACACGATTTATTATGGTGTTTATAGTTTTATTTTACTTATTTTATGTAACAATATAAACTTATTGTGTTTCATACATGTGTAATATTTAAGAAGAAATAAAATATAACATATATAATACCGTATTCGATCCAATAAACGCCCATGGTCCCTATAGATCGACGCCCCTCCCCTCTTTTTGAGGCCTCAATTTCAATTGCCCATGCACAAATAAGGACCAAAACTACATAAAACGGTAGAAATTTATGCAATAAAATTTGACTTTATTAGCACCTTTTCATTTTTATCAATTTTTAAGCGCCCTGGGCGCTTATTGGGTCGAATACGGTAACACATAAAATTTATACAATCGGAAAACTGTCACATCAGTACAAAGGATTTATAGAAAAAATCCAGAGTCAAGTGCGTTAAACAGTGAATATTCCTTATTTCTATTTAGGGAAGTGGTTTGAAGAGGTCGCTGTCAGATAACAACTCCGATAAAGATGGACCCTATTAGAGGCAATATCATGGATGAAAACGGTGGATTGAAGCAGACCACCTGGAAAGTAATAAAGCTTTGACGTACCCAACATGAGGTTTTTGTCAAGGCTGAATGTGGCTGTTACTGATCTACGAGGTTCCAGTTACGAAAGTTGGAGAGAGCAGCAAAGCATTTATCTGCGGCGATGCCTTGGAATCCAACTAGGATTTACAACCCCGTAAGTTACAATTACCGCTTTCATGACATAACATAGACATGGCATTGCGGGACTCCTTAGATGCAAAAGACAGTGGAACACGTGTCCAGACAAGGATAGGAAGAAAGTGGTCAGCATCGACATCTGTAGACCAGGCTGAAAGTATGCTGGAAACTACGCCCATGTGGTTGGAAACACGTGCAGCGGAAGGCAATGGACTATGGTTGTAGCACTTTCAACAGTGGAAGAAACACATCAGAGTATACCAGAGAGGCGAAAGGTGGTTCAGGACGAGGTCAGTGCGGTTAGAGGAGGAAAAGAGAAAGACAAAAGCTGTTGAGTTGGGAAAGTAAGCAAGGGATGTGGATGAAGTGGGAATTGCCAAGCAGAAACTGTCTCGGTCAGAAGTGTTCGGATGAAAGACCAAAACAGGATAGCATTTCTGTAAATAGGCGGAATACGATGCACAGTACCATCCCCATCAAATCTTCACCAGTGGAGACTTATTGATGACCTAACAATGTCAGCTCTGTGGTAGCCAGGGATCATATGACACACATCTTGTCAGGGTGTCGGATATCATTGCCACAGGGGCTGAAGGCTGAGACAGTGGAGCGGAAGAAAATCAGCTACAACACATCGCAATAGTTTTCCCAATAGTGGATAACTACATTACGTCCGTGATATCGAACCATTCCAGATATAGCATCGTAGTGGAGCTCACAGTAACCTGGGAGGAAAATTGGTGCAAAGGCGCATTAAAGGAAGAACTTGAAGTATGCGGATCTAATAGCAGACTGCAAAGAGAAAGGATGGAAGCATAGCTGTTCGCAGTTAAGGTTTGATGTTGCAACATTTAGGAGTACGACCGGGGAAGGCAATGCCATCAGCGCTGGAGGAGGTAATTTGTGTAGCTGCGGAGAAAAGCGTCTTTGCTGTGTTATGGCAAACCGTCTTGAAATGAAAGTCAGGATCCATCGAATATATGAAAAAGTTTCCATCTCAAGAGATGAAATGTAACTGTTATTCATAAAAAAACAATGGATATTCTATTGATCACGTTTTACGTCTATGCGTAATACCGGTACATGTTTTTCAATCTGCAGCGATACCTTATGTATCACTCTTTTAATATTTCCCCGCTACTAATTTTAGTTTCCACACAAGTTTCAAAGAATAATCAAATGCACCTAAAAGCGTGGAAAGATGCACACAGTATTTATATTTTTGGTTTGATATTTTCTCCACCAAAACAATATTTTCACTGTACTTAATGGTGTTCTGATTAGGTCAATATTGAGTGAAAAATATCGATACCGATATGCAAGCATATGTTTTTCAACATAATGTTGGGGGGGGGGGGGGGGGGGGGGGGGGGGGGGGGGGGGGGGGGGGGGGGGGGGTGGGGGGGGGGGGGGGGGGGGGGGGGGGGGGGGGGGGGGGGGGGGGTAAGACCTAATATTTCATTGCGAAGTGGGTACTAAAATTGTTATATTCCGTGACAACATGAGCCGTAATAATTAAACGAAGGGAAAGGTAGAAAGCATTTTCTATACGACTATGATTCAAGTAAATATCCGCATGATCAGGAGTTTCCTTACTCTCTAGAAACAGTCCCCTTATATTCAGTTTTTAGGATTAAAATATACAAGCCATAACTTACAGCAACGATTGTCTATTTTCAAATCAACCGGTCTTCTGCAGTGCAGGTGTTGCAACTAATACATAAATTGAAGTGTCATCAGCAAATAATCTAATAATTTTTTTGTGAATAATCGTTTGGGACATCATTTATATAAATTAAGAAATAAAAGAGATGGCATGGTTTAGAACTCCGAGTACACCACTTTTAAACTGTTAGAAACAAAATTTGACGATATCTCATCAATAAAATCTTTGCTTTCTATTAGATAAAGAGGTTATTAAACTTTTATAATTTTATCGCTCATTCCAATATTGATACGTTTAATGTAAAAAGACTTGTAGTAGACACACATGGCCAAAACGCCTTACTAATATCAAAGAAAACAATACGTACTTTCCTCCCAGAGTATATTGTCCTTCATCCAAATATTTGTATGCTTAGTAATTGATGAATTGTCGAATCGCCTGGCGGAATCCTGACTGGCATGGGGTTATTATTTTTTTCAATTAAACATTTATGGACATATTTGAAAATTCATTACTACAATAATAATGAATATAAATATATGACGATACGTATTAAAATGTATAAATAAAAGAGATTATACAAGGAAGAGGTCATTAGCATGCTCCTTTCGTAAAACGTGGATTCATCAGATTTCCACACAAAACGGAAATCAATATATCGTCTTGTTAGACTAGAAACGGCTAAAGAAACATGTTTTTAAAGCATTTTATGACATCATCAGAGTAAAACAACATCGGGACAATAAACCATAATTCAAAATTAAAATCATGTAAAATTTGACATCGTTTAAATAGTCCATAAAAAATTACAAAATTTCATTTTTGCCATCTTGCTCAGCCTCAATCTCGTCAAGTTTGTTCTGCTGGTAGTCACCAACAAAAATGTAGAATCCGTCCTGAGACTGAGAAGTGCCAGGATGTATGGTGTTTTCTGGTCAAGTTCTACCTTCGCACTCATAGTTCTTGACAGGAAGTACATGTGACCGGGGTAAACCCATCACCATGGCAACTTTTTTCCACATTAAACCTTTTATTGCAGTACTGTAGAAAACTTTGCTGACAATCATTGGATAATTCCTCACAGATTTTTGTCAATTTAGTCATCAGCACAACCTGATGGTATTCCTGTGAAAGACATATAAAATTAATTATGAGATCTAAAATAAATTGCGTGACGTACTTAATATCAGGATAAAGTGGTGTTCAAGGCAATGTTAAAAATCGCTGCCCACAGCCCTATATCCTTGAAACTTTGCATTTTAAAGTATTACTAGTTGTCCCTTTAAAATGTCACTTCTGTTCCCTTCTGTGATTTTAAAAGGCCCAAAGGACCTGAATTCTTCGTAGTCACAAACACGCCAAAGGAGGTTAGCTTTTATTAAAAATTCTACATTTTTGTATTCATAAATCATTTGAGTAGATCGTATACTTATTTATATCTAAGTCATTTATTTTAGATGTTTAACTGAAAAATTTTGTTTGCAATAATATTTTATACGAAAAAATTAACACTTTTTGGAAAAAAACGAAAACGAAACTTTGCTTTTTGCCCATCTTCACCCTGTTACTGGTTTTGTCTAACAATTTTACTCCCCATCAAAAATATTCCCATGACATTTTCTGTTTAAGTGTAAATTAGTTTTAAAATTAGAATCCGGGAAAAACAGTTTTTGAGTGACTTAGAAATAGAGAGTGCGGGTAGATTAGATTGACACGCCTAAACAAAACCGTGTATGCTCATGGGATATGAAAATTATCTAAACAAATTTTCTAAATACGAAGTATTACCCTCTTTGGTTTATTCGTGTCTGCATGGCTTTGATCCGCTCCACTACTTTCACGGGAATGACGTCCACAGTACTCTAGCGTCCAGGACAAATGCTACACAGTGCAATCTGATCAGCGAGAGTAGGTATCTTTACGAATCCAATGGTGTCGGTCGTTAGAGGAACGCTAGGATTGAACTGAAATTAAAGATTTTGCAAAATAAATTCCAACAAATTCACATACTCTGTTTTCACCACTTGTAGAACATGATAAAACAATGGTGTTAAATATTCACAGGGTTTTAGAGTTTAATTTCCAAATTTATGAGGTTCCAACGCATTATGTGTACTTGTGCAGGTAGGTTAACCCTGGTCTCAATTATCCCATAATATTCTCCTGGACATTTTTTTTTGACACCGGTCCACATTTAAGGTATATTGAAACTCAAACAAAAGCGTGATAGACGAACGGCCGAACCGTTTGTGGACGTTTGCTTAATTCAAAATACCATTCCCAAATGATCTAGGTGGAAATAGAATATACCTAAATAAATTCGCTTAGACAATATATGCTGCTGTTCCATTATTGGTTTTTTCAATAATTTGAAAACAGATGTATCCCTTTACAATTTTCAAGAATTAGATAAGCTAACTAAATACATTTTACATTTTTGAGTTGTCATATCAGATGGAATCCCGCGTGTTAGTGGACAAATCTCATTGTCTGCAAACGAATTGTACTTCTGCATATTTGCTGGGTTGTATACAGTATTAAGTAAATGACTGAATTAAAAAGTTATAAAGCTATTTTTCTTATACAAGTAATTAACTGATAACTAATGCTTAGCTACCCTTTCCATTTTATATGTAATGACAATCCACAATGTACTCATCATTATTGTTTAGTATAGAAGCCATCATCTAAACCGCACGAAACGTTCCTTAGTTTTACCAATCCGATAAACTATATCTGTCCAATGCTTTTGGTGCTATGAAACGTGACATATCCGTAAGACGGCGTAACCATAGGCTTTTTCGCCACTGATGTGCGACTTGCACACAGTATGTAATACTCGACGAGGATAATATATCTCGATAAACAGCTCGTTAATTGTTGTTGAACATGAGCCGTCTTAATAACGACTTGCAGTACTGAAGGGAGGTAACTCCGTTGACCATACGACAATATGTAACACGTTATATTGGTCAGGATTATTTAAGGTTGGATGGTGGAGGAGAAAACGGAGTACCTGGAAAAACCACCGACCAGCAGTCAGTACCTGACAACTGTCCTACATGGGATTGAAACTCTCGACCCAGAGGTGTATGTATAGTGGTATTATGTCGGAAATCCTAATCGGCTAAACGCTGCCTCTAATTGAGTAATTTAGTATGGGTTCAAAATAACCTTACAAATGTGGAATCAACACATTGTTCATTACTTACACAACACAGGAATTCACAGGTAAATTTATTTGGGATAATATAATTATACTGTATTTGAAGATGGCTGGTTGGTTTAAACCACCCTTCTGAAATATAAGTTGTGTAATTCACGCTGTCATTGATTCTGTGTAAGTAGTAAAATGTAACCACAGGTCAAAGGCAAACACATCACACACACCACAAATGCAAACATAATGGACATTCTATGTCATGAAGTGAAGTGTTTGTTCACCTTGTACTTTTCAGGCACATGCCCATCTAGCAAATAGCCTATTTCCTGATCTTCAAGACCTTCATCTTCTTCCAGTCCTCGAGTGTCACATAAACGAAAGTTGAGGGGTTTGCCAGCGTATCCGTCCCTAACTTGATACTTCCGGAACTGTGGTAAAATAAAATGAGATATTTTAGTCACTACACAATGCACTTATAGCATACTAAACTCTAAATAAATGATATTTTTTTAACATAATGCAAAAAACATTCAAATGATTTTAATATAATTTACTCACAGAAGTTGTCAAACTTTTTTCGGCACTTCCTGCGTTTGCCTGGATACTGATTTGCCCTCTGAAGATAGAGTTGATGGTGTTGAAGTAGCTAGACTTGCCAGCCCCGACCTGTCCGACTAAGAGGATCATGGCTTGTTTCAAGTTCAGTCCCGATAGTGGTTTATAAGAAGCAACCTTATCTTTCAACTGCTCTTCCAGCTAGAATTTTTAATAAACACATTCTCTCATTTGTAGAATATAAGCACTATAAGAACTGCACATGGACTAATAAAACGTGAAATTCTCATTTCTATTTTTACTTTAATAAAGTTCATGCAAAATAAGTACTTTATTTAATATGTAAGTAACCTTACAAGCGCAGTTGGCAGTGGCAAAAACTAAGTACGTCATTATCATTACGTCACAGCATTGAAATTTTCTTTGACGATAACAGATAATTCTGATATATGCAAAATTTCATAGTCTGTAAATATAAGCATTGGTCTTAAGGTTGGGCATTCATAACAGAGGCAGAGGCAAATGCATTTGCCTCTGTACAAGCCCAACTAACAATTGCGAATCTATATTGAGGAAATAATTCGATAATGACTTCATAATAAGACTATAATAATATGGCAGTTCATAGGCTGATGGATGTCAACTGCGCTTGGTAAGGTCACGTACTGGGGCTGCAGCGGAAATGTAAATACAGATTTGTAAACATTTTAATATACAGTGTTTGAAGTTATAATCAATTATATAAAGTTTGTTGTAGTTTACAGTTGAGTACCGGCGGTAATGATAAATGATCAATATAACATTTATTGATAAATGTCAAATTAAATTGCGAAGACAGCATGTTAAATAAGTATAACTGCCACTGACGCAGAAGGTCGATGATATCTAGACAATAAAGTATTAGAAACACTCTAAGACTAACAGGGCATTTCTTCATAGTAACTAATAAAAGAAATATTGAGATTAGAATTAGAGCGTATATATGTTGATTTATGAATGGAATTAAATCTTAATTTAATTCATGTGATTTTCAAAATGAATGTTTACATTTAGTTAATGTTTTGCTTTCACGTGCTGTCTAAACCTGAAGTTTTATCTTAAGTGTATATCATACTGAAAACGATTTATTTCCTGGTAAATAGGTCAGCTTCATATCTGTTTTGTTAGAAATTATTTTAAATATACAATACCAACATGCATCAGCTAAATAGCGATAGTGTATTGTCATCTTTAACTTCGGTTATATCAATATTAAATAAATAAGTTTATATGACTCAATACACAAAATGACACGTTCGATTGCACGGATAATACCGCGCTAGAGGGAACCAGAGCGCCCGTATGAATCCCGCGCGAGCAGGTTGGTGATTCGTTTTCACACCCTTGTCAGGAATCCTAACCAGGCCGGCAAGGTCAAGGAGAACGGTTTAACAACAACACTTCCTGATATACATGCGTGCACTGAATACATAAAATTACCTTTGTACTCCAGTCGACATTCCGTAACCACGGTTTCTCCGCTATCTGCGTCTCCTTCCTGAGTGCTTCCTCTTCTCTCAGTTCCTCCATAGTTTTCGCTGCCAGTTCAGAGATCAAGAGAAGCAGAATAGAAAAATACATAATCATTACAAAACAATGGATAGATTGAATAAAACTCAGACAAGTAACCTGTAATTGTATCCCTACAGTCGGACAATACTATTAGAAAAGGGGTTTGTGTAGATAACGAAACAGGGATATTTCTTTTATTTCACAATTCTAGGTCGTTAATTATATCGTCTATTAACATCGTGATGATAACAAACAAGAGGCCCAGAGGGCCTGTATCGCCCACCTGGTTATTGTAATACCAAATAACGTTCTGAATACAGGATCATTGTTTCTAATTTCTGCTCCAGCTGACCAAATTTGGTTATATCCCATGCAGACATCTATGACTAGTAGCGATTTAAAGCATTTACCTCTATTTACCCTATTGGGCCCTGCCCCTCCTGTCCCCGGGGGCTCAGAGCCAAAATTTATACAAACTCTGTTCCCCTTCCCCCAATGATGTTTCTGGCCAAATTTGGTTACATTCCATACAGAACTCTATGACTAGTAGCGATTTAAAGGAATTACCTCTATTTCTCCTATTGGGCCCCGCCCCTCCTGCCCCAGGGGGTCAGGGTCAAAATTTATACAAATTCTGTTCTTTTACCCAAAGAATGTTTCTGGCCAAATTTAGTTACATTCCATGCAGAACTCTACGACAAGTAGCGATTTAAAGCATTTACCTCTATTTCCCTTATTGGGCCCCGCCCCTCCTGCCCCCGGGGGCTCAGAGCCACAATTCATACATACTCTGTCTGTTCCCCTTCCCCCAATGATGTTTCTGGCCGAATTTGGTTGCATTCCATGCAGAACGCTATGACTAGTATCGATTTAAAAGGATTTAACTCTATTTCCCCTATGGGCCCCGCCCCTCCTGCCCCCGGTGGGTCAGAGCAAAAATTTATACAAATTCTGTTCACCTTACCT
Organism: Argopecten irradians; assembly: GCF_041381155.1. Taxonomy (NCBI): domain Eukaryota; kingdom Metazoa; phylum Mollusca; class Bivalvia; order Pectinida; family Pectinidae; genus Argopecten; species Argopecten irradians. The sequence continues at coordinate 10,787,093 of NC_091138.1, read as the reverse complement.
AAAGAATGTTTCTGGCCAAATTTGGTTACATTCCGTGCAGAACTCTATGACTAGTAGCGATTTAAAGGATTAGCCTCTATTTCCCCTATTGGGCATCGCCCCTCCTGCCCCCGGGGGGTCAGAGCAAAAATTTATACAAACTCTGTTTCCCTTCCTCCAATGATTTTATCTGGCCAAATTTGGTCACATTCCATGCAAAACTGTATGACTAGTAGCGATCTAAAGGAATTACCTCTATTTCCCCTATTGGGCCCCGTCCCTCCTGCCCCCGGGGGGAGAGGGTGGGGAGTTAGAGCCAAAATTTATACAAACTCTTCCCCCAATGATGTTTCTGGGCAAATTTTGTCACATTCCATGCAGAACTCTATGAATAGTAGCGTTTTAAAGGAAATGTTGATGGACGGACGGACGACTGATGGCGCGCCATAGCATAAGCTCACCGGCCCTGCAGTTCAGGTGAGCTAAAAACTGACTGAGTAAAGTTTTCAATTATAGATTAATACAGTTCGTTTATTTAGATCTATCCATATTATAACGACCTGTGTCCCATTTAACAAGTGTTTTCATTTAAGAAATTCGTGGTTTATGATTGATTAATGGCTGGGACAATTAGTACATACATATGGGTACTCAAAAGGGAATATCGTACTAAAAGGAAAGAAGATATATTTGATATAAACGTAACCTTCGAACAAATTAACGCAGACCAAAATATACTACGACAGTGGATACTATAGATACACATATAGCATATTTATTGACAGAATATATTGATATGGTTTGTGTATATGCCTCAGATATCGTAGAGCCACAACGCTGGGGTCTAACGTGTTTTTGGTATGCGGAGGTGTAATTACGTATGCGAAGCAAAATGGCGTCGAAAGCTCCACTTTCAAATGCAAGATATGATTACTGTCCTGATATTCTACACAGGGTCACATTATATAGTAAAATCCGACACTTGCCCAGCGTTGTACAACATTTTTTAACCAGAAAGATATATTCTTGATAACGTGGTTTTTTTTAAAAATTAATCATAAGAAGGTAAATATTTCAGCAAAATAAGTCAAACACAAATTCATCTATATCAGAAATGATAAGTAATCATAACTATACGTACCTCGATAGACCGTTCAGTGAAGCGGATTAAAGAGTGCCTGCAATACTGTCTGCTTTCTCGGTAATAAAACCGAAAGTATAACACGGAAATCCCGAGACTAAAATGTAAGTTGTCACATAAGATAGGAAACACCCACAGAGTTGTAGGATAACAGAGTTGTATACATGAAATGCCTATCCCGATATAGTTTTGTTATCAACCAATACAAGTATGAGGGACACATCTAGAGTTATCTCCTAGTAAAGAGTTCTTTCCATGGAGATAAGTGTAAATATATCCCGACACATAGGGGCATGATTATTTTTATGCCGAACATGACTAAAATAAAACAGTAGAATATTATATTCAACATTAATAAGGATATACGTAACTCAGAATTTAATCTGACATATAATTTATTCAATGAAAACATGCATAATACAAGAAAATTTGAATATGAATAATTATTATGATGAAGACGGTCTGTAAAAAGTACTAGGGTATTTATACATAATCCCTTGATGCAATAACAATAAGTACATCACGTGACGAAATACTAGATTTGATTGACTGCACACATGGTGGGTACTATTTTCAAAAAATAGTACCCGGGGAAGCGGACACGATTGAAGTAGCGCGGAATTGAACGGAACTTATTGTTACATCACTAGTACATGAGGTGATTATAATGTTGCCCTTCGGTCAAGATGGCGGACAGGCTGTTGTATACGGAGAAGGAAGCAAATTCATGTATGTTGCTTTTTTTTGCAGAAGATGGTTCACTATCTTCATGACACCAATTATTTTGATACATAGACTTTTTTTGGATAAATACAGCCTTCGGCTCGGGTAATATTCCATCCCCCGACAATACTATCCTCTCAAACAAGCCATACTAGATAACCTGTTGACAATACATGTGTAATATTTACTTTTTATCTATTTTTCTTCAAAACAACAACACACAATTTTATTTTCCCAGCACGTTTGGAGAGCTGCCAGGTTTGGGGGCCCTGGGGTCAGCCCGATCAAAACAGCCTCATACATCAGTCGGTCAATCGTACAACCTTTGCTCATCACTTTCAACTTACTAATATCATTTTAAGTACCCTTTCACACATTATATACACACGATTTATTATGGTGTTTAGTTTTATTTTACTTATTTTATTAACAATATAAACTTATTGTGTTTCATACATTGTAATATTTAAGAAGAAATAAAATATAACATATATAATACCGTATTCGATCCAATAAACGCCCATGTCCCTATAAGCGCCCCTCCCTCTTTTTGAGGCCTCAATTTCAATTGCCCATGCACAAATAAGGACCAAAACTACATAAAACGGTAGAAATTTGCAATAATTTTGACTTATTAGCACCTTTTCATTTTTATCAATTTTTAAGCGCCCTGGGCGCTTATTGGGTCGAATACGGTAACACATAAAATTTATACAATCGGAAAACTGTCACATCAGTACAAAGATTATAGAAAAATCAGAGTCAAGTGCGTTAAACAGTGAATATTCCTTATTTCTATTTAGGGAAGTGGTTTGATGAGTCGCTGTCAGATAACAACTCGATAAAGATGACCCTATTAGAGGCAATATCATGGATGAAAACGGTGGATTGAAGCAGACCACCTGGAAAGTATAAAGCTTTGACGTACCAACATGAGGTTTTGTCAAGGCTGATGTGGCTGTTACTGATCTACGAGGTTCCAGTTACGAAAGTTGGAGAGAGCAGCAAGCATTTATCTGCGGCGATGCCTTGGAATCCCACTAGGATTTACAACCCGAAGTTACAATTACCGCTTTCATGACATAACATAGACATGGCATTGCGGGACTCCTTAGATGCAAAAGACAGTGGAACACGTGTCCAGACAAGGATAGGAAGAAAGTGGTCAGCATCGACATCTGTAGACCAGGCTGAAAGTATGCTGGAACTACGCCATGTGGTTGGAAACACGTGCAGCGGAAGGCAAGGACTATGGTTGTAGCACTTTCAACAGTGGAAGAAACACATCAGTGCCAGAGAGGCGAAAGGTGGTTCAGGACGAGGTCAGGCGGTTAGAGGAGGAAAAGAGAAAGACAAAAGCTGTTGAGTTGGGAAAGTAAGCAAGGGATGTGGATGAAGTGGGAATTGCCAAGCAGGAAACTGTCTCGGTCAGAAGTGTGGATGAAAGACCAAAACAGGATAGCATTTCTGTAAATAGCGGAATACGATGCACTACCATCCCCATCAAATCTTCACCAGTGGAGACTTATTGATGACCTAACATGTCAGCTCTGTGGTAGCCAGGGATCAATGACACACATCTTGTCAGGGTGTCGGATATCATTGCCACAGGGGCTGAAGGCGAGACAGTGGAGCGGAAGAAGTCAGCTACAACATCGCAATAGTTTTCCCAATAGTGGATACTACATTACGTCCGTGATATCGAACCATTCCAGATATAGCATCGTAGTGGAGCTCACAGTAACCTGGGAGGAAAATTGTGCAAAGGCGCATTAAAGGAAGAACTTGAAGTATGCGGATCTAATAGCAGACTGCAAAGAGAAAGGATGGAAGGCATAGCTGTTCGCAGTTAAGGTTTGATGTTGCAACATTTAGGAGTACGGGGGAAGGCAATGCCATCAGCCTGGAGGAGAATTTGTGTAGCTGCGGAGAAAGCGTCTTGCTGGTTATGGCACCGTCTTGAAATGAAAGTCAGGATCCATCGAATATATGAAAAAGTTTCCATCTCAAGAGATGAAATGTAACTGTTATTCATAAAAAAACAATGGATATTCTATTGATCACGTTTTACGTCTATGCTACCGGTACATGTTTTTCAATCTGCAGCGATACCTTATGTATCACTCTTTTATTATTTCCCGCTACTAATTTAGTTCCACACAAGTTTCAAAGAATAATCAAATGCACCTAAAAGCGTGGAAAGATGCACACAGTATTATATTTTTGGTTTGATATTTTCTCCACCAAAACAATATTTTCACTGTACTTAATGTGTTCTGATTGGTCAATATTGAGTGAAAATATCGATACCGATATGCAGCATATGTTTTCAACATAAGACCTAATATTTCATTGCGAAGTGTACTAAAATTGTTATATTCCGTGACAACATGAGCGTAATAATTAAACGAAGGGAAAGGTAGAAAGCATTTTCTATACGACTATGATTCAAGTAAATATCCGCATGATCAGGAGTTTCCTTACTTCTAGAAACAGTCTTATATTCAGTTTTTAGGATTAAAATATACAAGCCATACTTTACAGCAACGATTGTCTATTTTCAAATCAACCGGTCTTCTGCCAGTGCAGGTGTTGCAACTAATACATAAATTGAAGTGTCATCAGCAAATAATCTAATAATTTTTGTGATATCGTTTGGGACATCATTTATATAAATTAGAAATAAAAGAGATGCATGGTTAGAACTCCGAGGTACACCACTTTTAAACTTTAGAAACAAAATTAGACGATATCTCATCAATAAAATCTTTGCTTTCTATTAGATAAAGAGGTTATAAACTTTTATAATTTTATCGCTCATTCCAATATTGATACGTTTATGTAAAAGACTTGTGTAGCACACATGGCCAAACGCCTTACTAATATCAAAGAAAACAATACGTACTTTCCTCCCAGAGTATATTGTCCTCTCCAAATATTTGTATGCTTAGTAATTGATGAATTGTCGAATCGCCTGGCGGAATCCTGACTGGCATGGGGTTATTATTTTTTCAATTAAACATTTATGGACATTACTACAATAATAATGAATATAAATATATGACGATACGTATTAAAATGTATAAATAAAAGAGATTATACAAGGAGAGGTCATTAGCATGCTCCTTTCGTAAACGTGGATTCATCAGATTTCCACACAAAACGAAATCAATATATCGTCTTGTTAGACTAGAACGGCTAAAGAAACATGTTTTTAAAGCATTTATGACATCATCAGAGTAAAACAACATCGGGACAATAAACCATAATTCAAAATTAAAATCATGTAAAATTTGACATCGTTTAAATAGTCATAAAAAATTACAAAATTTCATTTTTGCCATCTGCTCAGCCTCAATCTCGTCAAGTTTGTTCTGCTGGTAGTCACCAACAAAATGTAGAATCCGTCTGAGACTGAGAAGTGCCAGGATATTGGTGTTCTGGTCAAGTTCTACCTCGCACTCATAGTTCTTGACAGGAAGTACATGTGACCGGGGTAAACCCATCACCATGGCAACTTTTTCCACACTATCCTTTATTGCAGTACTGTAGAAAATTTTGCTGACATCATTTGATATTTCCTCACAGATTTTGTCAATTTTAGTCATCAGCACAACCTGGGGTATTCCTGTGAAAGACATATAAAATTATTATGAGATCTAAAATAAATTGCGTGACGTACTTAATATCAGGATAAAGGTGGTGTTCAAGGCAATGTTAAAAATCTGCCCACAGCCCTATATCCTTGAAACTTTGCATTTTAAAGTATTACTAGTTGTCCCTTTAAAATGTCACTTCTGTTCCCTTTTGTGATTTTGAAAAGGCCCAAAGGACCTGAATTCTTCGTAGTCACAAACATGCCAAAGGAGGTTAGCTTTTATTAAAAATTCTACATTTTGTATTCATAAATCATTTGAGTAGATCGTATACTTTATATCTAAGTCATTTATTTTAGATGTTTAACTGAAAAATTTGTTTGCAATAATATTTTATACGAAAAATCAACACTTTTTGGAAAAAAAACGAAAACGAAACTTTGCTTTTTGCCATCTTCACCCTGTTACTGGTTTTGTCTACAATTTTACTCCCAATCAAAAATATTCCCATGACATTTTCTGTTTAAGTGTAAATTAGTTTTAAAATTAGAATCCGGGAAAAACAGGTTTTGAGTGACTTAGAAATAGAGAGTGCGGTTAGCAACGGACCACTTCTTTGTTAGTATACAAAGTTATACATTTTCAGTTTATGATTCCAGAGTCCGATGTAAATGGAAATAAGTCTATAGTAATAATTTAAGATGCTAAATATCATGGTTACACGACTAACACCTTTGATTGATTGAAAATTAGATATTGTCAGATCTAAGTGAAAATTGGTATATATATAGGGTAAGAATTATGCTGAATAACCTGTAATCACTTTTTTAAAGATTGGTTGGCATGGAAACAAAATGGAGGTATCTGATTGGTTGAAAATAATTTCTTATAAGATATATGTGAAAATTGGAACATATGGGTTATAGGGTATGCCGAATGAGAAAGTAACAGTTTGAAATCCATTGTTGCTATAGTAACTATGGCAACAATATATTTAAAATTATTACTATCTTAATTTGTTCCGAAATAAAAATTCCTCTGACCGGTCAAAATTAAGATTGTAACCTTTGTGGTGCTGGTATTATTTCTTAATTATACATATTTTGCTGACGAAAATATAATGCTTTCCAATAATTATTTGATTTCTGATATTAAAAAAAACTATTTGTTTCACCCAAGAGCATATCTAGTTGTTAAACCTTTTGTAATCTTGTGGAAAATGCAAGAATAAAACTGCAATAATTCTAGAGTACATGCACATATTTTAGTTTACAAAAAAAATGTATCACTAACTGTTGTTTCATTAGGGTGTCTATAATCAATTTTAAATTTATGGTCATCTAGGGCAAATATTGATTTTTGAGAAATGTGAGATGAAATCCTATTTTCGCGGATTTAAATCTTTTTGAAAAAGTATCAGTTAAAAAATTATACCTATAGCATGTTTTTAAAATGGTTTAAAAGTATGGAGAAAATCGATAACATGCCAAATATTTCGAGCATACCCAATATCCTCAATTCTCATCCTGACAAAAAAATGTTTTTGTGCTTGAAAATCAATTTGTCGTAAAAATAATTCGTAAATATCATTATAAATGAATATAAATTAACGAAAATAATTAAAAAATTAAAAACTAGAAATATGTCTGTTAGACATTTAAGTGCTCCCTAAATACTTCCTAAACTTAATTTCCGCTATGAAATCATCCGCCGCAACAGGTGCACTTTCGCTCATTATCTTTGGGACTATTGCAAGGAGATGGTTTACGCCCTTGGTGCATTGAAATAAAACTTTCCTTTACTTCATCAGAACTTTAAATGTGAATTTACTTTGAAGTTCTTTGTTACATAATAGTGTGTTTATTATCATATTGGTATTAATACGATAACCTTGTTTCATTGTTCAAAACAGTCGTCCGTTAGAACACCGTCCAGTCTCTGTGCAGGTGGTGACTTTCCTGTGTCATGCTTGAACGCCTTTCTGGGGTACATTAGATCTAGAACTCATACACTCAGACTGATATTTTATAATGTGTTTTTTTTTTATTCTGTTTCCTCTCACGCAAAGCTGTGTAATTTCATAGATATTAATTAGCACTGCAGCAAATGCGGTGTATGGTCAAAGGGTTTAGTAAGCGATAGTGCAACGTACACTTAAGACCTAGGATGATGTGAAATAAATTAAATATGTGGCCGGTACTAAAAGTTATCCGTTTCGTCACTTTCTTTTATTGACTATATAAACCTGAATTGCATTGTATTGTTCCGGAAGTTTCCAAAGTCGATCAGATGCTTAGAATATCGTGACCGATGCTAGAGTTTGTATGATACACCGCTTGAAGTTTACACAAAACAAATGCGTTTAGCACTGTGTGATGTCACTGTTGTTAATTTGTAGTAGATGATCGCTGATAAGTATGTTTATTAAAGTTTGGTGTCACAAAATCATGGCGAAATCTATTAAACGCTGTAAGACACTGTCTTCCGGTATCGCGCACAGGGACCTGGCACGATTTAAAAAAAAACTAACAGTATATATATATATCTATATATAGTATCAAGGGTATGAACTCTGCGGTCGAGAAAAACGGACCTATTTTCTTAAAACTGTGATTATTTTAATAATTGGGTTCTATACAACATCGACGGATATCTTACCTAAAGATACCTTAAAGACCTTAATTTATCTTTCCATTGAGTGCTTGATGAACAAAATCGGTCATGTATTGACGAAGTTATGGCTTGATGAATCGGGAAATTTACGAAAAATATGCTAGGTAGACATTTCCCTGTCCGGTCGAAATGTCGTCTCAACTCTAATGGGCACCTCAAGAACCAAGCCAAAATCACATATTCTATGCTTGCGGTGGTAAACAGTACCCATAACTGTGTTCATCCACAATCTCCTTTGGAGGTGTCATGACTCGTACTTTGTAGAAACTCCATTTAAACATCGTGTAGCTCACTTACTTTACCGTCACCGCCATGTTCATTTGTTCTTCGGAACGCTTCTCGAGTTTACACACAAGCACAACCTTTTCATAATTTGCATAATGTAGTCACGATACATGTATGTAAAGTCAAGAAGGGTTCCAAGAGAAAAATGAACATGGCGGTGACGGTTAAAGTAAGTGTATTTATTAAAATAATCACGGTTTTAAAAAATAGGTCCGTTTTCCCGACCGCCGAGTTCATACCCTTGATACTATAATATATATATATATATGTATACTAATGGTTAAAAAAATTTGTGCCAGGTCCCTGTGGTATCGCGTGTGCGGTTTGAATCTGCGCATAGCGGATGTACACAGACTCTACACCCGACAAGTGAAATAATTGTACGAGTACACTCTCACTAAAAATATGTTCAAAGGATGGATTCGACGGGTCCCCTTACCACTTACCCAATGCAATATGAGAAAACATCATTTTAGGCCCTTTATGCCTTTTAAAAACATACCAATCTGATTAAAATAAAGATCCTTACAGCCACGTCATTCAATACAGAATCTGACAACATCTTATAAGGGGTCATATTTGGATTACCTTTTACCACATGTACTTCAGATCTAATATATGTTCTACACATTGCTTCATCAATCGATAGCGCCATTTTGTCCCAGTATTCATATACAATTTAGCTTTGTTGTACTCTTTGGGCGAGATGACTTCGTAGGCGAAAATAACTCTGAGCATTTTCAAACTATTTCGTTCCCAGTCAAGATTCTGGCAGTGCCAATTTGATTGGCCAATTCCAAAGGTCATCTGGACGTGACACTTAATGGAATGTTGTCAGATCCTCATATCAACGTAGTGATAATAAGGATCTGTATTTCAGATTGAAAACACACAAAATAAATTAAAAAAAAACACATAAAAAGTAGTTATGTACCTAGACCTCATTGCAAAAAAAAAAAAAAATCAAAAAAAAATCGGCGCGTTCGCGGATTTTGCAATCCCACCCTTGACAAAGTTTGATTATTCGATAATTATCAGCCGTACTGAACGAAGGCATCTTCGTCAAAAGATTATCATACCGCACTCCGTTATAAACAAACTAACAACAGTAAAACGAGGTAATTGCTATACTGTTCAGGTGATACTGATACTCACGCATATTAGCTAAAGGCTCTCTAATAAATGTCTCCATCTTGTAACGTTTGTTATCAACAGTTATGGATATTGGATCGACAGAAATAAGATTCCCAGATCACCTAAAATATCTATGTTATCTGATTAGACCAATACGTATCGTTGAATTATTGTCATGTAATCGGAACTAAAAAGATAAAGTTTGTAACTTTAGTACTAGATATTACCTCGTGATCAACCCGTCGTCCTCATCAGAACATGTATTATTATTTTAAGATTACAACACAACGATATCTCATTGACAAATCACAACGTTACCTTTTTCATTCATTCGCATCTGCATATTTTTGATCATTTCTAAGACTTTCTCCGGAACGATATCCACAGTACTGCCATCCACAACAAACGCCACACAGTGGATTTTATCTGACAATTTTGGGTATTTCACATAACCTCTGTTACCAGGAGCTAGCGGCATAGACGGATTGAACTAAAACAGACAAACGAAGATGTACTTACAACTATGTCTATGGAGGGTGGTCAACCATTTTAAAATGGAACTGTGGGTACTGATTTTCATAGGTCTGTGGCAATATTTGGCACAAAAATACCATGTCATAGTACCCTCGTGTGACCTACAGTGTTTGTCCCTTGTTTTCATCAATATGCTTTAATATTCTGATGATAATTGTTCTCCTGTTATGCATATACCCCGATAAAATAAACCCATTGGATACGTTCACTACATAGAGTTACAGAAGAATAAAAAAATGAACAAGTTATTAGAATTGAACATGCTAATCAAAATAAATTTCAGAAAATAAAAAATCAGGCGGCTTTTGCAAAGACATATTTTTTCTCTTATTCTTGTCGTCTTTTTTGTTCTGGATGTTGCTACCTATTCTTGACAAAGCTTTATCTATACAAGTGGTAGTTATCCAACATAAAAGGGAGTAGAACAACTAGCTTTGCCTTTGTCTATATGTTTAGTATGTCCGATATCTTTGGCATTATGTTTCAATAGCATTCTAACGTTGGTAGTATTAAATGGACAATTTATAGGGAGAGACTAATAAGGTCATAGTAACTTACTACAACCAATGGGTACTATTACAGGGAGAGACTAATAAGGTCATAGTAACTTACTACAACCAATGGGTACTATTACAGGGAGAGACTAATTATGCCATAGAAACTTACTACAACCAATGGGTACTATTACAGGGAGAGACTAATAAGGTCATAGTAACTTACTACAACCAATGGGTACTATTACAGGGAGAGACTAATTATGCCATAGAAACTTACTACAACCAATGGGTACTATTACAGGGAGAGACTAAATAGGTCATAGTAACTTACTACAACCAATGGGTACTATTACAGGGAGAGACTAATTAGGTCATAGTAACTTACTACAACCAATGGGTACTATTACAGGGAGAGACTAATAAGGTCATAGTAACTTACTACAACCAATGGGTACTATTACAGGGAGAGACTAATAAGGTCATAGTAACTTACTACAACCAATGGGTACTATTACAGGGAGAGACTAATTAGGTCATAGTAACTTACTACAACCATGGGTACTATTACAGGGAGAGACTAATAATGTCATAGTAACTTACTACAAACCAATGGGTACTATTACAGGGAGAGACTAATAATGTCATAGTAACTTACTACAACCAATGGGTACTATTACAGGGAGAGACTAATAAGGTCATAGTAACTTACTACAACCAATGGTTTGTTTGTTTGTTTGATTAATTAACGTCCTATTAACAACTATGGTCACGTAAGGACGGCCTTTCATTTATGCGGTGTGCTGCGTGTATGTTGTGCGAGGTGAGTGTTTTGGGAGACTACGGTATATTCATGCCGTGTACCCTTGTATAGTGGAACTATTGCCTTTTTTTATAGTTCTGTATTACTGAAGCATGCCGCCGAAGACACCAAGCAACACACCATAACCGGTAACATTATACTGACAACGGGCGAACCAGTCGTCCCACTCCCTATATGTTGAGCGCTAAGCAGGAGCAGAAACTTCCACTTTTATAGACTTTCGTGTGTCTCGGCCAGGGGACAGATCCAAGAGCCTTCCTCACAGATGCGAACGCTCAACTCAAGGCCAAAACTGAGGCGCTCCCAAGGGAGGCATTAGGAAAGATAAAGTCAGTTAGGAAGAAGAGAAAAGATAAGATCCTAAATTTAGCCGCCTTTTACAATCATGCAATGGACAGGTACAATTCTAACGGCCTACCTGCAGTTGGTACTATTATAGGGAGAGACTAATAATGTAATAATAACTTACTACGACCCGTGGGTACTATTACAGGGAGAGACTAATAAGGTCATAGTAACTTACTACAACCAATGGGTACTATTACATGGAGAGACAAAATAGGTCATAGTAACTTACTACAACCAATGGGTACTATTACACGGAGAGACTAATTAGGTCATAGTAACTTACTACAACCAATGGGTACTATTACACGGAGAGACTAAATAGGTCATAGTAACTTACTACAACCAATGGCTACTATTACAGGGAGAGACTAATAAGGTCATAGTAACTTACTACAACCAATGGGTACTATTACACGGAGAGACTAAATAGGTCATAGTAACTTACTACAACCAATGGCTACTATTACAGGGAGAGACTAATTAGGTCATAGTTACTTACTACAACCGATGGGTACTATTACAGGGAGAGACTAATAAGGTCATAGTAACTTACTAAAACCAATGGGTACTATTACAGGGAGAGACTAATTATGCCATAGTAACTTACTACAACCAATGGGTACTATTACAGGGAGAAGACTAATAAGGTCATAGTAACTTACTACAACCAATGGGTACCATTACAGGAAAATGAGACTCATTAATCATAGTTACTTACTAAAACCAATGGGTACTATTACAGGGAGAGACTAATTATGCCATAGTAAACTTACTACAACCAATGGGTACTATTACAGGGAAAGACTAATAAGGTCATAGTAACTTACTAAACCAATGGGTACTATTACAGGGAGAACTAATAGACTAATAATGTAGCATAGTAACTTACTAAAACCAATGGGGTACTATTACAGGGAGAGACTAATAAGGTCATAGTAACTTACTACAACCAATGGGTACTATTACAGGGAGAGACTAATAAGGTCATAGTAACTTACTACAACCAATGGGTACTATTACAGGGAGAGACTAATAAGGTCATAGTAACTTACTACAACCAATGGGTACTATTACAGGGAGAGACTAATTAGGTCATAGTAACTTACTACAACCAATGGGTACTATTACAGGGAGAGACTAATTAGGTCATAGTAACTTACTACAACCAATGGGTACTATTACAGGGAGAGACTAATAAGGTCATAGTAACTTACTACAACCAATGGGTACTATTACAGGGAGAGACTAATTAGGTCATAGTTACTTACTACAACCAATGGGTACCATTACAAGAAATGATTCATTAGGTCATAGTAACTTACTACAACCAATGGGTACTATTACAGGGATAGACTAATAAGGTCATAGTAACTTACTACAACAAATGGGTACTTTTGCAGGGAGAGACTAATAAGGTCATAGTAACTTACTACAACCAATGGGTACTATTACAGAGACTAATAAGGTCATAGTAACTTACTAAACCATATGGGTACTATTACAGGGAGAGACTAATAAGGTCATAGTAACTTACTACAACCAATGGGTACTATTACAGGGAGAGACTAATTATGCCATAGAAACTTACTACAACCAATGGTACTATTACAGGGAAGAACTAAAAAGGTCATAGTAAATTTACTACAACCAATGGGTAACTATTACAGGGAGAGACTAATTAGGTCATAGTAACTTACTACAACCAATGGTACTATTACAGGGAGAGAGACTAATTAAGCCATAGAAACTTACTACAACCAATGGGTACTATTACAGGGATAGGACTCAATAAATGAGACTAAGGTCATAGTAACTTACTACAACCAATGGGTACTATTACAGGGAGAGACTAATAAAGGTCATAGTAACTTACTACAACCAATGGGTACTATTACAGGGAAGACTATAATGCATTAAAACTTACTACAACCAATGGGTACATTTACAGAGATAGACAAATAAGGTCATAGTAACTTTCTACAAAGTCAATGGGTACTATTATGGGCAGGCGATACAGGGAGAGACAAAACTAAGCAATTCAGACAGAAACTATAAACTTTAAACAACCTATCCAAAGTTGTCATTATTTTGAGAGAGACAAACTAGGTCATAGTGTCTTTCTCACCCAATAGGTTTTATTACATTGAGAGACAAACTAGGTCATAGTTAACTTTCTACACCCAATAGGGTTTCATTACAGTTGAGAGACAAACTAGGTCATAGATCACTTTCCTCACTCCAATAGGGTTTATTACATTGAGAGACAAACTAGGTCATAGTCAACTTTCTCACTCAATAGGTTTCATTACATTGAGAGACAAACTAGGTCATAGTAACTTTCTCACCCAATAGTGTTTTATTACATTGAGAGACAAACTAGGTCATAGTCAATTTACTCACCCAATAGGGTTTCATTACATTGAGAGACAAACTAGGTCATAGTCACTTTCTCACCCCAATAGGTTTCATTACATTGAGAGACAAACTAGGTCATAGTAACTTTCTCACCCAATAGGTTTTCATTACATTGAGAGACAAACTAGGGGTCATAGTAAACTAACTTTCTCCTCACCCAATAGGTTTTCATTACATTGAGAGACAAACTAGGTCCATAGTAACTTTCTTACCCAATAGGTTTCATTACATTGAGAGACAAACTAGGTCATAGTCACTTTCTCACCCAATATAGGTTTCATTACATTGAGAGACAAACTAGGTCATAGTAACTTTCTCACCCAATAGGTTTATTACAATGAGAGACAACTAGCGTTAGTACTTTCTCACCCAATAGGTTTCATTACATTGAGAGACAAACTAGGTCATAGTAACTTTCACCCAATAGGTTTTCATTACATTGAGAGACAAACTAGGTCATAGTAACTTTCTCACCCAATAGGTTTCATTACATTGAGAGACAAACTAGGTCATAGTAACTTTTCTCACCCCAATAGGTTTCATTACATTGAGAGACAAACTAGGTCATGGTAACTTTCCTCACCCAATAGGTTTCATTACATTGAGAGACAAACTAGGTCATAGTAACTTTCTCACCCAATAGGTTTCATTACATTGAGAGACAAAACTAGGTCATAGTAACTTTCTCACCCAATAGGTTTCATTACATTGAGAGACAAACTAGGTCATAGTAACTTTCTCACCCAATAGGTTTCATTACATTGAGAGACAAACTAGGTCTAGTAACTTTCTCACCCAATAGGTTTCATTACATTGAGAGACAAACTAGGTCATAGTAACTTTCTCACCCAATAGGTTTCATTACATTGAGAGACAAACTAGGTCATAGTAACTTTCTCACCCATAAGGTTTCATTACATTGAGAGACAAACTAGGTCATAGTAACTTTCTCATCCCAATAGGTTTAATTACATTGAGAGACAAACTAGGTCATAGTAAACTTTCTCACCCATAAGGTTTCATTACATTGAGAGACAAACTAGGTCATAGTTACTTTCTCACCCAATAGGTTTAATTACATTGAGAGACAAGGTAGGTCATAGTACTTTCTCACCCAATAGGTTTCATTACATTGAGAGACAAACTAGGTCATAGTAACTTTCTCACCCAATAGGTTTCATTACATTGAGAGACAAACTAGGTCATAGTAAACTTTCTCACTCAATAGGTTTCATTACATTGAGAGACAAACTAGGTCATAGTAACTTTCTCACCCAATAGGTTTCATTACATTGAGAGACAAACTAGGTCATAGTAACTTTCTCACCCAATAGGTTTCATTACATTGAGAGACAAACTAGGTCATAGTAACTTTCTCACCAATAGGTTTCATTACATTTAGAGACAAACTAGGTCATAGTAACTTTCTCACCCAATAGGTTTCATTACATTTAGAGACAAACTAGGTCATAGTAACTTTCTCACCCAATAGGTTTCATTACATTGAGAGACAAACTAGGTCATAGTAACTTTCTCACCCAATAGGTTTCATTACATTGAGAGACAAACTAGGTCATAGTAACTTTCTCATCCAATAGGTTTCATTACA
Source organism: Argopecten irradians (assembly GCF_041381155.1). Lineage (NCBI taxonomy): Eukaryota > Metazoa > Mollusca > Bivalvia > Pectinida > Pectinidae > Argopecten > Argopecten irradians. The sequence goes on along the minus strand of NC_091138.1, from coordinate 10,771,339 downwards.
TTGAGAGACAAACTAGGTCATAGTCATTATTCATTAGAGAAAACTGTCATAGTACTTTCTCACCAATAGGTTTCATTACATTTAGAGACAAACTAGGTCAATAGTAACTTTCTCACCCAATAGGTTTCATTACATTGAGAGACAAACTAGGTCATAGTAACTTTCTCACCCAATAGGTTTCATTACATTGAGAGACAAACTAGGTCATAGTAACTTTCTCACCCAATAGGTTTCATTACATTGAGAGACAAAACTAGGTCATAGTCACTTTCTCACCCAATAGGTTTCATTACATTGAGAGACAAACTAGGTCATAGTAACTTTCTCACCCAATAGGTTTTCATTACATTGAGAGACAAACTAGGTCATAGTAACTTTCTCACCCAATAGGTTTAATTACATTGAGAGACAAACTAGGTCATAGTAACTTTCTCACTCAATAGGTTTCATTACATTGAGAGACAAACTAGGTCATAGTAACTTTTCTCACCCAATAGGTTTCATTACATTGAGAGACAAACTAGGTCATAGTAACTTTCTCACTCAATAGGTTTCATTACATTGAGAGACAAACTAGGTCATAGTAACTTTCTCACCCAATAGGTTTCATTACATTGAGAGACAAACTAGGTCATAGTAACTTTCTCACTCAATAGGTTTCATTACATTGAGAGACAAACTAGGTCATAGTAACTTTCTCACCCAATAGGTTTCATTACATTGAGAGACAAACTAGGTCATAGTAACTTTCTCATCCAACAGGTTTCATTACATTGAGAGACAAACTAGGTCATAGTCACTTTCTCACTCAATAGGTTTCATTACATTTAGAGACAAACTAGGTCATAGTAACTTTCTCACCCAATAGGTTTCATTACATTGAGAGACAAACTAGGTCATAGTAACTTTCTCACCCAATAGGTTTCATTACATTGAGAGACAAACTAGGTCATAGTAACTTTCTCACCCAATAGGTTTCATTACATTGAGAGACAAACTAGGTCATAGTCACTTTCTCACTCAATAGGTTTCATTACATTTAGAGACAAACTTTGGTCATAGTAACTTTCTCACCCAATAGGTTTCATTACATTGAGAGACAAACTAGGTCATAGTAACTTTCTCGCCCAATAGGTTTCATTACATTGAGAGACAAACTAGGTCATAGTAACTTTCTCACCCAATAGGTTTAATTACATTGAGAGACAAACTAGGTCATAGTAACTTTCTCACTCAATAGGTTTCATTACATTGAGAGACAAACTAGGTCATAGTAACTTTCTCACCCAATAGGTTTCATTACATTGAGAGACAAACTAGGTCATAGTAACTTTCTCACCCAATAGGTTTCATTACATTGAGAGACAAACTAGGTCATAGTAACTTTCTCACTCAATAGGTTTCATTACATTGAGAGACAAACTAGGTCATAGTAACTTTCTCACCCAATAGGTTTCATTACATTGAGAGACAAACTAGGTCATAGTAACTTTCTCACCCAATAGGTTTCATTACATTGAGAGACAAACTAGGTCATAGTAACTTTCTCACCCAATAGGTTTCATTACATTGAGAGACAAACTAGGTCATAGTAACTTTCTCACCCAATAGGTTCCATTACATTGAGAGACAAACTAGGTCATAGTAACTTTCTCACTCAATAGGTTTCATTACATTGAGAGACAAACTAGGTCATAGTAACTTTCTCACCCAATAGGTTTCATTACATTGAGACAAACTAGGTCATAGTAACTTTCTCACCCAATAGGTTTCATTACATTGAGAGACAAACTAGGTCATAGTAACTTTCTCACCCAATAGGTTTCATTACATTGAGAGACAAACTAGGTCATAGTGACTTAATAAACTAATGGTTGACATATTTGATATGTGAATTCAACTCTGCAAACCCATTTCGGAAATTTCATTTTTCACTAATTGATTATAAATAGTAGGTTATCAGATAGCGACTATTTAAAAGTCGATTTCAAAACAACTGATATAAATTTGATTTGTGACAAAGTTGATCAGTCTAAGGAAGCTCATTGACGAACTTTTTATGTTATCGGGTCGTCGTAAAATGTGCGTAATGTTGAGAAATAATGAAGCACAAATTGGAATTCCACTGTAATTCTAAAAAATACCACATCAGTTTGCGATAAGAACAATGAATAGCATTAGTTATGGCAACTAATTGTAACACAATATTGCGCGTTATTACACTGTATTTACACTTGCTAGGCTTGTTCACTATACGCAAGTACTAGCCGATTTTGTTTACCATAACCTCATGGTAACATTGAACTTTGAACTTGAATATGAAAATGTTCTATGCAACGTAAAGGGGCTACTTTTTTAAAAAAGAAACACATGGTTTTGTTTACATTTTGACGTAACATTACGTGTATATTGCTGTTTTTCATAGAATTTGGGGAAAATGTAAACAATACATATATGTTTTATATTTATATATGATACAAACATTTTTTAAATGAACAATTGTATAAAGAAACGGGAAAAAATATCCCGACCGGGGCGACGTGCAGCGCTTTCATTTTTGTTAAAAATGATGGATGTCAAATGTAAACATTACCTCTGTGTCTGTGTCCTACGATCGAGTCTTTGGGGTTGACGGGCGTGAGACCCTCTGACAGAGCTAGGTCAGTTATAAACATATTCTCTTGTATTTGTTCTTTGAGAATTTAATCATGTGTATTATAAAACATGCACCGCTAGTAATCCACGTGTTGACAGCCACACGTCACCACAAATACAATGTATCCATCGAACACAAGTGAAGTTGTTCCCTCTATAGATGGCGATGGATCTAAGCGTAGATTATATAATCACATGGCTTCGAAGGATGTAATATCGTCAAGTCAGACGACAATCTCAACCAAATTTAGCTACTTGAACATCGGTGTTTTGACAACTTCGGAAAACTCCAGTGTGTTAGCGTGCGTCAGCCTCGCCTCGCTGCACAATAACGGTCACCGAGTTCACACATGTACAAATACTTTATGTTATTACGCTATATATTAACTTTTAGCAAAATTGAATACCTATTTAAAGTTCTGATATGATTAAATAAAATTATCTCTGAAATTTACTTTGTTTGTCATGTTTATCTTACACTAAAATATTGATTTTTTTTTCGTCGCGGATGAATAATTCTATCTTATGTGAAGAGTCACCATTCGCTGTTCAATTGACCGACTTTTATTGAATAATTACGTCACTATCAAATGACGATTTTATTGCATAAAATGTAAATAAAAAGTCGTGTGAGTGTAAATATAGGGATTGGATTTCGTTTTTATGTTAACCATGCTTGTATGGAGCAATTCCTCTATGAATATATTCAATATGGGGCGCTAACGCGCCCCATAGAATATATTCTTAGAGGAATTGCTCCATACAAGCATGGTTAACATAAAAACGAAATCCAATCCCTATATAGTTTATCATTTATTTAAAGTTAACTGGTTTTTATTGTTATTCTTTTCACTTTCCATTCTATACAAAAAGGTAAGATTCAGTCTGACACTGAATTGGTCGACGTTATCTTAGTATTTGAAAACAAACTGGTTATACCTTGTAGCGGTCAGGCACGTGACCGTCCAGTAGGTTGTCCACATCTTTATCATTCAGACCCTGATCCTCCTCCAGGCCACGGGTGTCACATAACTGGAAGTTGAGGGGTCTACCTTCATATCCCACACGGACAGGATAAATACGGTACTATATTGAAAATAGGAATTAGATAGATATAGGCTCTTACTTAAGTGTTCATTTCATATGAGATTTTATGAAACGTGTCTAAGAAGTTTATTTTTATTTTTTGCGAGCCTTGGCGAGCAAAAATTAAAACTTCGAGACGAATTTCATAAAATTTCATATAAAATGAACGCCATTTTTTTCCCGCCGTCCTCGTAATCCTGACGTCACGTCATATTTCCTGATGTCATTTAATTGTTTCAGTTCACAATGAATTTCTAGCCAATGAAAATCGCTCCAGGTAATATTACATTAGTGACGTATGCAAAATATTACACGGGGAAAATCACTGGATATCAGGCGGATTATGTGATAAAAACATATAATACCAATCCTCTGTTATTAGCAGTAGTGTTCAAAAGAATTCATGTTCCTTTCTCTACTAACATTGCCAAATGAGTCCAATTGTCTTTATCTTATTCACCAAAGTAGGATCATTATGACCACTATACTAACATACAACATTCCATAACAAATTAATTTTATAGCCTTTGATTTACTCTGATTGTTTTAAGCAAGTGAACGATGAAAATGTTATGTTTGCTCTGTTACATATGCATAATATTATGTTCAATATTTTAATTTTCTCAAACGCAATGCGTTCTATCGTGCATGTTCAACGTAAATTCAATTAAAACTGTACATTGTGTCATATATGTCATAAGGGTTATATCGTACCTATACTCACAATAGTTGTTAAACCAAATTCAGCACTCCCAACATTAGCCTGGGCACTAACATGTCCCCTGAAGATGGAGTTGATGGTGTTGAAGTAGCTCGACTTGCCCGCCCCGACCTGTCCCACCAGTAAGATCCTCGCCTGCTGGAGATCTAGGCCCGGTAATGGTGTGTATGACGTTACGTTTTCCTTGAGTTCTTCTTCTTGCTAAATACAACGTCGATGTTCATATATAAATAAACTTTCGGCTGAGTTGATGCGTTTCAGTAATGCTTATCATTACACATTTTTCTTAGTCTCTACATTCAAAATCAATTGTACATGAGTTCGTTTAGAACACACTTGAAACTTTGTAATATGGAATTAACCGATTGACATATGTATTACATTTAATGATACACATGTCACCCATTGGGAGGCTTAGCAGCAGACAATACACTACTGATAGTATTTACTGCAAAGGTTTTAAAAAAGTCGTCTGCATTCATAGCATAATAAAGATCATATAGATCTCATTTTCCTTGCGTTATATATTTCACATCAAATGAACTTGATTGTATAACTGAGTACATGGTATAAACATATACCATTGCCTTTGTGAAGACTCCTGGGTAACTAGTCGGACGCTCAATCGAGCTAAAGATAAGTTTTCTCCAGCCGAGCGGAATTTTGCGACTAGTATATTCACCAGGGTTACACAAAATTTCCTAACATATCTTATTAAGTCTAGAGTTTCATATACCATATTGACTTAGCTACATACCGTGCTGCTCCAATTAACATTTGAAAGCCATGGCGTTTGAAGAAACTCAAACTCTGAAAACGATAACATCAAAAACAGCATGATTAATACGTTCGTGAGTGTTTGCAATTTGTTTAGGCAAAACAAAAATAATAAATAAAACTACGTCATGTGTATAAATGAGTATGGACTACGATCTGAATATAGGCACGTACAGTGCTTGCGTTCAGAATAAACTAAGTTAAACCAAGTAAACTAAGTTAAACCAAGTAAACCCTCCGACCCTAGCTATTTTGTCACACTTAGTTAAACAAAATGTTGTGTTCAAATCAGTTAATAATTGTAACTGTTCAAAGATTTCAAGAAAGTCAATTCACAACAATGAGGAGTGAAAGACTTCTAGTCTGCCTAAAGCCACAAAATATGAATAATAAAAGTAATGAAAATAAATTGGATATCAATGACTTACAATGTAAAGTAAAAATTCTTACGTTCTCACAACATCGAATATTTTCGTAAAAGATCCGACATTTTTACGTATAAACCTATATTTGGCGTCATTATTTGTCAGTGTCTATCGCTTCCAAACTTTAGCGCCGTGGTATTTACTACTGCCTGGTTTTTTTTCGATTCACAAGATCGCAGTGTTAATGATATAACAAAACAAAGTCCCTATGGTTGTAATCGTGTAAGTATGTTGTACCTTGAACACAGTAAACCTCCAGTTCCAGGACATCCATGTGGCCGTTCATCACGCTCTTGTAGTCCTGCCCCTGCATGTCATACGAATTACCAAGCTTGGCGTATCCATTTAGCCGGAAATGATTCTCAGATTGGTTTACTGTTCCACCAAAACATTTCAGATCATATCCGTTACCAAAGGTTGGGCCGTATTTTGAAAACCCATATATTGCATAAGTTCCTTTGTCAATGCTAGGAAATTTCATTGGCTGTTGTGAGCCTTTAGATTCAAGTTTAAACAGGAACGCCTTTAGATCCGCGATGTATGAACCGTTGGAATTCCAGCTTGCGGCTGTGTACCCACCATATACAGAATTATCAGTGTTATACAAAACTGTAACAGTTGGTCCTTTGTGGTCACACAGATTATGGAAGGTGTGAGCATTACAGCCATCACGGCTGATCTTGTACAGTAACGTAAACTTGTGTGACTTTGATGAATCAATCCACTTGGAAAGTTGACTTCGATGGGTCTGTGTTAGCTCCTTCGCCATTACATGCACCTGAAACGTATATAAATACATGTCGTTAAGATACGCCATTGTGTTTCATCATTTACATTTACATTCATATCTCTAACGAATACCTATATCTGTCGCTCATAGATCAGCATTATACATATTAGCATGTATACCATTGTGGTAGTTGGGCATTCTGACGTGAGTATGCTTGAGTTATGGTGCATTGAGCCCATTTGCGACTAGCTGATTTTAATTATGCACATGTACAAGCACAATGAATATTTGATTTACTTTCTACATTCTTTTCCGATTTATATAATTTTTGTATGTATAAACACATTGTGGTATTATCATACACATTGTATGTCACTAGTGTCGTCCATGTTGTTTACTGCACCTGCATATTGTCGAATGAGAGCTGTGCTGCTGATTGGTTGATTTTCTGTCCGACACTGGCTCTTGTATTTGGTATAATACGGCAGCACACGTTTTCCCGCCAAACTGGAAAGTAGCAGTCCACGTCCCTAGTCCGTCTCGGCGTATCTGCAGCAGAGAGTTGTGTGTCACGGGAGGCGTCGGTGTGTGCATGTATATGTTTCGTCTTTTTTATGTTGTCTCGGGCAAAACTAAGCAGCTGATAAGACTGTTTGTATTTGTTTTATACTACCAGAGGTGGCATGATAAGGGCCCGGTTATCAAAGATAAATGTGTAGCATAAGGTTATGGGGAATTAAGCGTGTGTATGGTATTGTTCCTCGAAGAATACTTATTTTTTTCCGTGAAATAAATACAGAGGACGGTATTTGTTTTGAATAAACCATCACTGCGACAGCATATATGGGCTGTATCAAGCTAATTGTGGTAAATACTGGGTTCGCTGTAATTTAATATTATACATTTATTTGGGAATTAATACATTTTTGTCACTTTATCTTTTGCATTTTAGGGTGATTTGAGCACTTTTATTTTTACTCTAAAATATTTAACACATTAATAAATATTGAGGCGAAAAGGTAAGCACGCCACCCGACAACCCCCACCCCCTATACCCCCATACACTTGTTGCCTGACTTAGGAAGAGTAACATTGTACTTATTGATATTCAAAATATTTTTTAAAGTTTAATACCGGAACGTTTTCTTTAAAGGAGTAAAGCCGCCAAAACGGCTAAACATGGTGCATTTTGTAACAGAACATTCATACATATCAAACAACCCATCAGGAAAATATAGCTTTAATTTGTTGTGTATGTGGCAAAAATAAAGCACACATACATGTGTATGTTTTTCTTTTATTTTCTTGTATAGTATTAACTCCCATTTCCAAAAATTTATACGAGAAGACAAGTTTATTACAGAAAAATTTTGACTTCTCAGAGGTGTACAGCTATAATATTTGTTTTGTATAACCCGATGAACACGTGATGTATTCCTGTGAAAAACAGTAACTATTTAACATGTACTATATGACAACACAAGATTAAATTACAATCGCATAGAATTCTTCATCATTAGCTATTTTAGATGACGTAGTACACATAGAGGTTTAGCAATAAAAGGCCCAGAGACATTGACGGTCTTCTTACTATTGACACAGAACAAAAAGGTCAAAGTACTGTCCAGACGTGGCATGATAAGGGCCCTGTGTATTGTTATTTGTTAAGATTAGTAAAGCAAATGTATGAGTTAATTATTCTTAATAGCATGGCATTCCAGGCTATAACCTGGATAGACAGAGGTTACCACTCATAACCATTAATGTTCTAAACCTGTGTCAACCTCTGTGTAACTATAGTTTATAAATAAATTATCGACTGCAGACTTTAGATGGGTAATGAATAATGATACTTACTATATTGGGATTGATACCGAGATAACCACCGTCATATCAGGATTGTCTCACATGCTGTCTCGTAATCTTAGGTTGTAAAATCGTGTAACTGGAGTTATTGTTGACCACAGGGACCTGGCACGATTTTTTTAAAACTAACAGTATACATACATATATATTATAGTATCAAGGGTATGAACTCGGCGATCGAGAAAAACGGACCTATTTTTTTAAAACCGTGATTATTTTAATAAATGGGTTCTATACAACATTGACGGATATCTTACCTTAAAGAGAAATAATTTATCTTTCCATTGAGTGTTTGATGAACAAAATTGGCCAAGTATTGACGAAGTTATGACTTGATGAATCGGGAAATTTACGAAAAATATGCTAGGTAGACATTTCCCTGTCCGGTCGAAATGTCGTCTCGGCTCTAATGGGCACCTCAAAAACCAAGCCAAAATCACAAAATCTACGCTTGTGGTGGTAAACAGTACCCATAATTGTGTTCTTCTACAATCTCCGTTGGAGGTGTCATAACCCGTACTTTGTAGAAACTCCATTTAAACATCGTGTAGCTCACTTACTTTAACCGTCACCGCCATGTTCATTTGTTTTTCGGAACGCTTCTCGAGTTTACACATAAGCACAACATAACATAATTTGCATAATGTAGTCACGATATGTAAAGTCGAGAAGCGTTCCGAGAGAAAAATGAACATGGCGGTGACGGTTAAAGTAAGTGAGCTACACGATGTTTAAATGGAGTTTCTACAAAGTACGGATCATGACACCTCCAAAGGAGATTGTGGATGAACACAGTTATGGGTACTGTTTACCACCACAAGCGTAGATTTTGTGATTTTGGCTTGGTTTTTGAGGTACCCATTAGAGCCGAGACGACATTTCGACCGGACAGGGAAATGTCTACCTAGCATATTTTTCGTAAATTTCCCGATTCATCAAGCCATAACTTCGTCAATACTTGGCCAATTTTGTTCCTCAAGCACTCAATGGAAAGATAAATTATTTCTCTTTAAGGTAAGATATCCGTCAATGTCGTATAGAACCCATTTATTAAAATAATCACGGTTTTAAAAAAAAAATAGGTCCGTTTTTCTCGACCGCCGAGTTCATACCCTTGATACTATAATATATATTATATGTATACTATTGGTTAAAATTTTTCGTGCCGGGTCCCTGTGTTGTTGACTGCCCAAAGGTCACCTTTATCTTTATGGACGTGTAACAGTTGTATAGACTCGTCACAAGGCCTAGCCCTCCATACCGGGAAACGAAAATGAAAGTGAAAATGTGATCTATTTTCCTGTTAAAGATTAATGTGTAGCATAAGGTTACGGGGAATTAAGCGTGTTTATAGATATTGTTACTCGAAGAATACTTATTATTTTCCGTGTAATAGATACAGAGGACGGTATTTGTTTTGAATAAACCATCACTGCGACAGCATATATGGGCTGTATCAAGCTAATTGTGGTAAATACTGGTTTCATTGTAATTTAATATTATACATTTATTTGGGAATTAATACATTTTTGTCACTTTTACCTTTACATTTTAGGTAAAATATCGCACTTTTATTTTTACTCTAAAATATTAAACACATTAATAAGTATTGAGGCGAAAAGGTAAGCACGCCACCCGATAACCCCCACCCCCTATACCCCCATACACTTGTTCCCTGACTTAGGAAGAGTAACATTGTACTTATTGATATTCAAAATATTTTTTAAAGTTTAATACCGGTGTCATACAAAATTTTGACCCCCATTAAATATATTTTATGCATAAAATATTGACCCCCCCTATAAAATATTGATCTCCCCTTTATGCACTATAATATTATCGCACCTCGGACAGAAATGTCCCCAAATGATTGGCGGAGAGCCGTCACGTGGTGACCCCCTAATACTTTATAGGGGGTCAGTAAATTTTATTATGGTGCAATATGGCGGCTGTCGCCCTCGCTTCAAAATTTTAACACATTCTCTTCAACTAAATATACCATTTCTTTACCGTAAAAATATATTTTACTTATTATTTTTTATGTAAAATTCATTTAAAATCGTTTCTATACTTCAAATTAAATGAAACGCATTTTTTTAAATACGAGTTGCTTCCCCTACGCCAGTTTGAAAGTTGATGACGCGGTGAAAGTCAAACGTAAGAATTCAAGCGTTTTCTTGACTGCGACCATAAACAAATGGAGGGGTTCGTATCTTTAGATCTATCAACCCTCACTCTTCAGCTAATTTATCGGCATTACTTTAAGTGATTATCTCAGCGAGAATGCAGAGATGATCATGTGTCTGCGCTATAAATGTTGGATGGATGTTTGTGTCACTTTTGTTTATGATGCTTTCAATATACAACCAGTCTGATGTCGCATTGAGGTAGGCCTATTGTGCACTAGGAATGTCGAATTATTGTTGATTTATGAATTACTCAGTATTGTTCTTCAGGTTCCTTATACAGTTATTTGCAGATTCCGGAAAGAAATACATACATGTAAATAAATACGTAGGCCTACTGTATGCCAAATATTTAAAAATGCGGCGATGTTGTTGTATACTTCGCCAGCATGGTTCAGGTTTGATATCGGATTCCTGAGAAAACAAATAGGAAACAAAGATCTAATGAAACAAATAAATGGTCCTCGATGCGCTAAATTCGTTATATAGTCAGTTACTGACCCCCTATAAAGGCATAGAGGGTCAGTAAGAAGTATATGAGGCTCGGGCTACGCCCTCGCCCCCTATAAATCTTACTGACCCTCTATGCCTTATAGGGGGTCAGTAACTGACTATATAACTAATATTATTATTGATATACTGCACCCTAAATATATACATTGTAGTCCTGAGAAGTAATATCATCAGTACCTATGGGTTTGCTCAGGTAATACACAAGGTGTCAAACTTACCTGTAAGTGTGGGGATGACCCCCTGGGGCTACAAGTGTATACCTATATATAGGCCTGAATGCCCTATAGGCCTACCCCATGTATCATTAAAGGTGACAAGTTAAATGTATGGATTGATTATAAGTATAATCATGGGACTATTAATACATTTTTTGTTGAATTATTATGTTGTTTTTAAAATGAAGTTATTTATATATATACAGTAGATATAATATACAACGCATATACATTTTCTGTATAACTGGGATCAAGGACGTACATGAGAAGAATAAGTCACACTGGGTTTTGGGGAAATCCAAGGCAGGCGCTTTTGTGTTTGTGCACTGACCGTGACGTTGGGCGACGACTGATTTTCCTTTGATATCTGCCGGCGCAGCCTTTGATGTAGCTTGCGGGTGCGAGGGTTACCGTCTTACTTTCTGAAGCGGGGCCGTCATTTCATGAGCTGTCGATCTTTTTTAACGAAAATTTAAGACATATCCTCTAAATATTCCGTCTTTAAAGCAAGTAATATACGTCATGAAATTTAATAAACTTTACAATGGTGTTTCGTTTGACTCGATAAGACAAGTATTTGTTGAGAAAAACGATTTTTATTCCCGGTTCATAGGCGTCTCGCGTAGTGTTTAGTAATGGAAAGAGACAGTCACGAATCCTTCTCACTTATAAATCCTTGCTGGGATGTACAGTAAAGGAAAAAACAAAGATTAAATAAAGGTGTTAATTTGTTAAATGAAAACAGACAAAAATACATGTTAATTCATATAAAAACATTATAATTAAATTATGACAAAATGTTAGTTTTTTTAACATACATCATGTATACATGTACTACTATACATGTATTTATATGGGGTAGATAAGTACATATACGTAATATTATCTTTATTTCTTCAAAAATTGGAAGAGTATATATGCATAAAGAATGGCATTAAACATGAAAACAATCAACAAAAACAGCAAATAGAACTAGTAGCTAGATGAGTATTTTATAAGTCGATTGAGATACATAATGTTTAGGAGATATAAATGTGTTAGATAAGTATTTAATGGGTAGAGATATAGATAGGGTAGGTCAATATTTTATGGGTAGAAATATAGATAGGGTAGGTCAATATTTTATGGAAATAGATATTGGAGATATAGATAGAGTGAGTCAATATTTTATTGGTAGAGATATAGGAGAAATAAATAGGGTGGGTCAATATTTTATGGGTAGAGATATAGATAGGGTAGGTCAATATTTTATGGGTAGAGATATTGGAAAAACCACCTGTCTATGTAACTACCACCTGCCTATATAACTACCACCTGTCTATGTAACTACCACCTGTCTGTATAACTACCACGTGTCTATATACCTACCCCATGTCTAAATACCTGCTACCTGTCTATGTAACTACCACCTGTCTATATAACTACCACCTGTCTATATAATTACCCTCCTGTCTGTATAACTACCACCTGTCTGTATAACTACCACCTGTCTATAACTACTTCCATTCTATATCAACCTCCTGTCTATATAACTACCACCTGTCTGTATAACTACCACGTGTCTATATACCTACCCCATGTCTAAATACCTGCTACCTGTCTATGTAACTACCACCTGTCTATATAACTACCACCTGTCTATATAATTACCCTCCTGTCTGTATAACTACCACCTGTCTGTATAACTACCACCTGTCTATAACTACTTCCATTCTATATCAACCTCCTGTCTATATAACTACCACCTGTCTGTATAACTACCACGTGTCTATATACCTACCCCATGTCTAAATACCTGCTACCTGTCTATGTAACTACCACCTGTCTATATAACTACCACCTGTCTATATAATTACCCTCCTGTCTGTATAACTACCACCTGTCTGTATAACTACCACCTGTCTATAACTATTTCCATTCTATATCAACCTCCTGTCTATATAACTACCACCTGTCTATATAATTACCCTCCTGTCTGTATAACTACCACCTGTCTGTATAACTACCACCTGTCTATAACTACTTCCATTCTATATCAACCTCCTGTCTATATAACTACCACCTGCTTATATAACAACCTTCTGTCTATAAAACTACATCCTGTCTTTAACAAACACCTGTCTATATAACTACCACCTGTCTATATAACTACCATCTGTCTATATAACTACCACCTGTCTATATAACTACCACCTGTCTATGTAACTACCACCTGTCTATATAACTACCACCTGTCTATGTAACTACCACCTGTCTATATAACTACCACCTGTCTATGTAACTACCACCTGTCTATATAACTACCACCTGTCTATATAATTACCCTCCTGTCTGTATAACTACCACCTGTCTGTATAACTACCACCTGTCTATAACTACTTCCATTCTATATCAACCTCCTGTCTATATAACTACCACCTGTCTGTATAACTACCACCTGTCTATATAACTACCACCTGTCTATATAACTACCACCTGTCTATATAACTACCACCTGTCTATATAACTACCACCTGTCTATGTAACTACCACCTGTCTATATAACTACCACCTGTCTATATAACTACCACCTGTCTATATAACTACCACCTGTCTATATAACTACCACCTGTCTATATAACTACCACCTGTCTGTATAACTACCACCTGTCTATAACTACTTCCATTCTATATCAACCTCCTGTCTGTATAACTACCACCTGTCTATAACTACTTCCATTCTATATCAACCTCCTGTCTATATAACTACCACCTGTCTATATAATTACCCTCCTGTCTGTATAACTACCACCTGTCTATATAACTACCACCTGTCTATATAACTACCACCTGTCTATATAACTACCACCTGTCTATATAACTACCACCTGTCTATATAACTACCACCTGTCTATATAACTACCACCTGTCTATATAACTACCACCTGTCTATATAACTACCACCTGTCTATATAACTACCACCTGTCTATAACTACTTCCATTCTATATCAACCTCCTGTCTATATAACTACCACCTGCTTATATAACAACCTTCTGTCTATAAAACTACATCCTGTCTTTAACAAACACCTGTCTATATAACTACCATCTGTCTATATAACTACCACTTGTCTAAATAACTACCATAAAATATTGACCTACCTATATCTCTACCCATGAAATAATGACCCACTCTATCTATATCTCATATATCTCTACCCATAAAATATTATATTGACCCACCCGATCTATATCTCCTATATCTCTACCCATAAAATATTGACCCACCCTTTATATATCACCAATATCTCTTTCCATAAAATATTGACCCACCCTATCTATATATCCTATATCAATATCAATAAAATATTGACCCACCCTATCTATATCTCCTATATCTCTACCCATAAAATAATGACTTACCTTATCTATATCTCCTATATCGATATCTCTACCGATAAAATATTTACCTACTCTATATATACAATCAAGGCATACAATATCTAATTTTGAAACCTCTTAAACCTGCATGCACAACTTTGAAATGTTGAAGATCACTATACTCAAATGTTTTTCTTAATTCTAATTAATTAAAAATAATTCAGTTATATATAAAATCATCTGAAATTGTATAGTTTTAATGAAATCTAGTTGTTATAAGCTGTATAATATGCTTCAATACATGCATCAGTTAACATTTATTTATTTCTTACACTGACTAACAAATTAAAAGCTATAATTAATTCGTACGTGTTTTTTTCCTTTTCCTCGATCGTCTTGATGTGATGATTTTATTACATGTCTCCCTCAGATATCATACATGTATATTGCATCATTTATGTACTGTATCTAATATATATTTGATACATTGTATAATAGATATAAGTAACTTTATTTGTAACATTAATAATTTAACAGAAAAAAAAGGATTAGAAGTTGCATGACTATACTAATAATTAGTCTATACACCTAACTTGTCACCTTTATATAATGGTACATGGGGTAACAGGGGTATACATGCATGCATATAGATAGGCAGTGTAAAGTCATAAAGGTATATACACATATAGCTAATCATATAGCCCCAGGGGATCGACATCCCCACACTTACAGGTAAGTGTGACACCTTGTGTATTACCTGAGCAAACCCATAGGTACTGATGATATTACTTCTCAGGACTACAATGTATATATTTAGGGTGCAGTATATCAATAATTACCGTATACTGACCCGGGTCAATATTTTATGCATTAAATATTCATCCGGGTAAGTATTTTATGGGGATCAAAATTTTATAGGACACCGGAACGTTTTCTTTAAAGGAGTAAAGCCGACAAAACGGCTAAACATGGTGCATTTTGTAACAGAACATTCATACATATCAAACAACCCATCAGGAAAATATAGCTTTAATTTGTTGTGTATGTGGCAAAAATAAAGCACACATACATGTGTATGTTTTTTCTTTCATTTTCTTGTATAGTATATATTAACTCCCATTTCCAAAAATCAATACGAGAAGACAAGTTTATTAAAGGAAACATTTGACTTCTCAGAGGTGTACAGCTATAATATTTGTTTTATATAACCCGATGAACACGTGATGGATAAGCAAGGTAATATCGGTGTATAAGTTCAACAAGGAAACCAGGTATGTGCTACTTCATGTATGTGGTAGAAAATACACCTGTTGACGCGTCAAGAGGAGGCAAGTGGTGGAATTCTACAGAGACTTTACATTTAATAGAAGTTATACGTTACTGGATAATATCAATCATACGCGTCTTAGTCTTCCCCCATTTTGAATTTATTAAAAACTTATTCTATATTAAAGATGTCTCAAGCCTACCCAAAATCCTTTCCATAACAATAACAGTTATGGACGTTACTTAGATTGTTTGGGGTTAATATCATAGTATTATTAACAAGGTAGAATAGGTAACTATTTTTAGATTATATTGGGCTAGTATCACACTATATATTGCATATTGATTAACTGGTAAGTCCTTTGTTAATATTAGATATATTTATGCGGTGTCCATCAGTGAAGCATTTTGTCAACATTCCACCAGTGCACTCCACATACGTATGCTATGCAGGTAAAATGCACTAAATATTTGGAAATTATATTAATCAATAGAAATTATTTTTCGTTTAAACTGTTATGTTATGTTCATACTTCATACAAAAGCTACATTTTGTTGCCTACTGCTCTACTTAAAATTCTTTGTTATCATTGCTGTTATCCCCCAATATTTGAGTTTAATGACTATTATCGTTTCATGTGTTACTGTTCATGAATGTTTGTAACTTGTTCCAAAAGTCGTTTTGTAGCGATGAATCTTATATAGACAATGCCTGCTGTCTATTCCTTTTTGACATTTTTCAATAGATTTGTTTGAAATTGAGCAAAAATGACATCAAGATAAATGTACTCAACAAATTAAGTTAAGGGTCACATGCTATTAGTGTTGTATTTTTTAACCAAACAATGTGAATTATGATATTTTATAATAATTTATTATAAATAGAATTCATTGTTTAAAATGACTCCTGGCCAGAACTGCATGTGTGAGGTACGTTTGCAGGGCCACTGCCTACGTGGTCCGACCTTCACCTTTCCATTCATGCATAAATCATGGTCAAATGGGCGCTTTGAAAAAGATAATTCATATATATATTTTCGCTTCATATACATCAATGTATATCTTTATTTTCTGATGTCCTAAAGATGTCGAACCTTTATAAACTTATTGTGCTGAGTATGTAGGTATGTTGGTATAAATTTCGAAACAATGACGTAACATAACACAGACAATTGCGGATACAGTCACAGACATATGTTTACGTCATGTACCGTTATTAATTGAAAACTGAAGATTCAATCCGATATAACTAATATACACGAAAAATATAATAACACATATGTAGTAGCCATATTTATTGATTAATAATATGCATACACTAATATAGCGATTATTGCTTTCTGGATCAAAGAATTTGCTATATTCCCCTATTGGGGCGGGGGGCCGGGGGGAGCAAGGCCCACCGTTTATACAAGATTGGTTCCCCTTCCCTCAAGGAAGCTTCAGAACATATGAGCTAATAAACTGACGCTAGCTGCGTGTTTTATTTACCTGATGAGCTTACAGTGTATATTCAATTTCATTTATTACACCCATTACTATTGGTTAGATCTTTGAGGTTATTTTCCCACAGACTGAAAGAATTGTACGTCAAGTATTATGACGTTGTACGTCTCATATTGAGAATAATGCTAAATAAACGGCAACATCGAAATGTGAACTCATTATCTACATGACATATTACATACTAGCTATGATTAAATATCCCTAGCTTAATGAAACCGAAGCATGTTCATATACATCATTATCTACACAGTTTGTGGTTCTTAGAACCATGTTATGTGAAAGGATTTAGCTGTAAAGCAATTATTAATGTCTTCTAAAATGCCTTCAACTCTCTTCAGAACATCGGTATAAAAAATGCCTTCATTAGACTTCAGTCTATCTTATATGTCGTTTCATTCTCTGATTTTAACTTTTTGAGTTTGCTCAGCCTCCATCTCGTCCAGTTTGTTGTACAGGAAGTCATCAACAAAATAGAGGAGCCGTCTGAGACTGAGAAGTGCCAGGATGTTGGTGTTCTGGTCAAGTTCTACCTCACTTTCATAGTTCTTGACAGGCAGTACATGTGACCGGGGTAACCCCATCACCATGGCAACTTTTTCCACACACTCCTTCATCGCTAGACTAAAGAAAACTTTGCTGACGTCATCGGATATTTCTTCACATATCCTATCGATTTTGGTAAGCAGCACAACCTGCGGTATTCCTGTAAAAACAATAATTATTTAACATGTACTTTATGACAACACAAGATATAATTAAATGACAATCGCATAGAATTCTTCATCATCAGCTATTTTAGATGACGTAGTACACATAGAGGTTTAGCAATAAGAGGAAAAGGCCCAGAGACATTGACGGTCCTCTTAATATTGACACAAAACGACATGGTCAAAATATACAGTAGTAATCCTTCAGCATGATACATGCTCAATATGTTATCTTCTATATGTTATCTTCAAATCAAGCGAAACGAATACCAACTGGAAAGGTAATAGTATTATGTGCAACTACAAATTCCTGGTTCACTTATTATAATACGGGAAATCAGGTATCCGTCTTTTCCTATTGTATCAAGGGGAAAGAGGTTCAATTCATACGTCCCAGAGTCTGACAGGATATCTGTTTTGACTAAGGTTCAGCATTGACATATATTTTTTCGTAAGGAGGCTTGTTTTTAGCTCTAAATGAACTCCAATACTGCACACTCGCAAACATAACTACACCCTGGTATTGATACAATGAATACGAAACAGAACATCACCTCTTTGATTCATCCGTATCTGCATGGACTTTATCCTCTCCAGCACTTTCTCAGAAAGGACATCCACAGTACTACCGTCTAGGACAAACACGACACAGTGGATCTTGTCTGACAGCTTAGGATGCTTCACGTAGCCTATGGCATCAGGCGACAGTGACACGGAGGGGTTAAACTGGAGGATACCAAAGGATATAGAATTATTGTGATATTGAGAGTGAATGTCACCCGCAAACCAATCTCAAATATATTGTGAAAGAGACTACAGACTATGAATGACGTTGACCTTAAAAAGGGTAATGACGTATTAAGTCTTAATTAAAAATAAAACAAAAAATTCTTGTTAAACGTGCCTGGTGTTTGTTAAATATAGAGTTTATAAATTAGGAAACAACCTTTCTACAGTCACGCGATGAGTAATTTAATGTTTGGCTTTCGTTTTATTTGACGTCAACAATTTTAAATCAAATATTTTCAATACGTTGAATTGTTTCTTTGAGTTTTACACATCATTAATACGACTGATTTTATACAAGAACTATTACAATACATGAAGATTTAATGTAAGATCTTGTAATTCTTAATGAATATATGTTGCCACTACTTTTATTAGAATATTAACTTAATACCACTGGCTCATAGCTAGACGAATTAAACTTACATGTTCAATTTTAATACCAATTTCATTGCATATTTGGTCAATGAATACTCCGAATTTCGTTGAACGCTCTTTTAATAAATATTTATAGTAGAATAATATTGTGTTTTTGTATACACACTGACATTTTCCCTATGACTGACGACGGCTAATTTTATAATCTAGCATTTTACATGTAGATTTCTCGAATACTTCACAGGAATGTCCCGTGGTTGCTAGAGAAAAGATAACTTTATCTTACGCAACGGCGTATAAACACTTGACAAATACGTGTTTGATTCTTTTCTCCAACTCTTAGAGGGATAACAGTATGAACTTTCAATTGATTTCTAGCCTTTTCGTCGCGCCATTATTGCAGACATCAATGTCCGTTGGGACAGATGACAGTGTTACAACACTTGCTCCATAAGCTTAACCTGTCCATGTCTTGAAATTCCCAAAATCCAATGTTTTCAATCTTTAAATGCTTGCGTATACTTGTTACAACAATTTTAATCCAAAACTAATGTAGAAATCCATGTCAGTTGATACGGATAACAGTATTACAACACTTGCACCAAAACCTTAATATGGGATTTCCAACGCCAACGCCAGAGTGCTTCCGTAAGCCCCAAGATGTACTATAAAACTACAAGAGAGTAAATATAAAAACACTGCTATTTTTTATCATTTTTGCACCAATTTGACCTTCATAATAGAATATTATAGAACATTTTTTACAGAACAAAATATCATAACAATGTTTAATTGATCTTTATAGTAATAATGACAGTAGTCTATATACTGTATACATATAAATGCTTTCCAAGAAAGAATTATTTTATTCCCATACCTCCTTAATCTTCAGTTCTTATCTGCGAGGCGATATAGGTTTTAGAAAGCTGAATTTTTTTAAATCTACCCCCTTTGATATTTTTTTTAGAATTTGAATAGTCTATTTCATTTACTACATCTTAGGATTAACAAAATGCATAATGCTTCTGTTGCAATTAGTTAAAGGTTCGGCTTTTTATGGCTAAATTGACTGGTCTGTATCACAAGAACGTCGTTATGCGTCAATATTGTGACAATGCACGGTTCTATTACGCCGCGAGTATTGATAACGTCACGTAATTGCCTGGCGCGTGTGAGCTGTCTAACACACCCCTGCGTAAGAGAGAGTTATCGTTTCCCTAGCAAAGCCTCGGGTTGACAAGCCAACATCATTCACGCGGGTTGAGATTAATAAAATTTTACATGGGTCTGTCAAGAAGACAGGAACATCTCTACCCGAGTGAAAGGTTTTCGCTTGTCAACCCGAGGCTTGCCGAGGTTTGACGGCCAATTTTTTTCATAAGGGGTGATATATCCCTGTCCACTTGATGGACCCATGTTTGATTCTTCTTCTCCCATACATAGTTTTAAAAAATGTTGAAATTCCAATTGGTTTCCAGCTTTTTCATTGCGCCATTATCACAGGAACGTCGTTATGCGTCAAAATTGATGACGCCATCTACATTGCATGCCGCATGTATTGATGACGTCACGTTATAGTCTAGCGCGTGTGATCTGTTTTACACCCCCTGTGTAAGATTAACAGAATCTTACATATGGGCCTGTCAGGTGGGCAGGGATATTTCAACCCGAGTGACAGATTTTGGCTTATCAACCCGAGGCTTGCCAAGGGTTGATGGTCAAACTCTTTCAAGAGGGTTGAGATATCCATGTCCACCTGACTGGCCCATGCAAGATTCTTTTTCGCCAATACTTTAAAAAGAAAAGTGAAAATTTAGTCGACATGAACGTCATGTATTGATCACGTCACTGTCTAGCGCGTGTGAGCTGTCTTTTCCCTACCCCAGTAAAAGACAGAGTTATCTTTTCCCTAGCAACCACGGGATATCCCTATGAAGTATGGGAGAAATCCCTATCCAATTGACAGTCATATAAGATTATTATAATCTAATCACTGACCTTGTAGCGGTCAGGCACGTGACCGTCCAGTAGGTAGTCCACATCTCTATCATCCAGACCCTGATCCTCCTCCAGGCCACGGGTGTCACATAACCGGAAGTTGAGGGCTTTACCGGCATATCCGTCTCGGACTTGATATATCCGGTACTAAATATTGTTAAAACAAAAAACAATTTACAATTGTGCAACAATGAACTTTCATCTTGCCAAACAGGTATTTTACTGTTACATAACCCAATTTTATCATTCTGTGACTTTAAGGACCTACTTACCTACTTTCAGACTTCTATCAAATTCACTAAAATCGATAAAATTCATGAAATCTGAAATACCATTAACAATGGTATATCTTTTATTGAATTTCAGACATTATTTATTCGCCATCTATCATATGTGTGTGCATACTGTTGTTTTAAACAGTTGACAAAGGTTTCAAGTGATCAACTTACAGCAGTTGTTAGACTGTGCTCAGCACTTCCTGTGTTGGCCTGAGCACTAATATGTCCCCTGAAGATGGAGTTGATAGTGTTGAAGTAGCTCGACTTGCCCGCCCCGACCTGTCCCACCAGTAAGATCCTCGCCTGCTGGAGATCTAGGCCTGGTAATGGTTTGTAGGTAGCCACTTTGTCTTTCAGCTCCTCCTCCAGCTTAAATCCGGGAAAATTAAAATCAGTTATCGGAGTTAATTTCAGTATTTTGATATCTATTATACATACCAATTTTTACCTTAACATTACGTATATATTTTCTGTATACATCATCTGCGAAAATTTTGTGAAAGCTTCAAATACGGACTACTGTTGTCGTGAATCGGGGTATACTTTAACATGAATATAACTCGTCATGGATATCAGTAGTCTAAACATATATCTTGCTTACCTTACTACTCCAATCCACATTATGAATCCATGGCTTCTGAAGGATCTCGACCTCTGGAAAAAAAACCCAGAACAATGATAAAAAATTGTTTGTATTTTAATATACTTTAAAGTAATACATTACCCGAGTAGTTTTCCTCGTTAAATTCTTAAATATTTATGTCTTATGATCTAAATATATATAATCCTAAAGGTCGGTTTCGCTCAATGAAATATAAAGACTACGAAATTGAAATTTATCCTGTACATAGATATAATCTACAGATCTTTTACAATGCATACTGCGAACAATATAGGTGGTCAGTTGCAATAATGTATTCTATCTATGGAATAAACGTATTTAAATATATATACAATCTACAAATTTGGAGGGGTAACACTTTTGGCAGTTTTACGGCCACTCAGTGATAAGCAAAATATTTTGCATGAAGATACATTAGGGTCAGCTGCATATTGTATGCTATTCATTATAACAGATTTTTTCTGCGCTCATGGTAATTGCAGAGGTCAAAGGTCAAAGGGTGGAAGTTCAAATTTTCATTGTTAAAGTCCTAATTAATTAAATATTTTGAACAGAAATAACATTTTTTGCAGATGTTGTCTGTTAATATTGGGTTTTTGAAGTTCAGTTAAGAAAACTGATGAAAAGTTCAAAAAGTAGGTCACATTGACCTAGTTAAGCATTTATTCTATTTTAGCATTAAAAACTTGAATATTTTTGCTGAAAACTATGATTTTTCAAATAATAGATAGCTTGAAATTGATGTTTAGTACTACATAATGATCTTGACATGAATACCATTTTCAACTTCAATGGCAAATTAAATATCACTTATTGATATACAAAAATGATAACATAGAAATAAAAACATGTTAAAAAGTCATACATGTCATTCATATGATATGCATATTGCCATCAAAGATTTTCATGAAATGATAAAATGTATGTTGAAAAGTATTAGATATATCAACACATCAAATGTTACACTTTAAAGTTCGGTGAATCGGTCTGCATTTAAAGGTTGCATTTGAATGTCAAAACTGATAAATGGAGGTGCTATTTTATATGATGCGAAATTATATTGCCATGTTAATAATGGCTAGAATAGTTTACCTTCTACGCGGTAAACCTCTAGATCCAGTACTTGTAAGTGACCATTCATGACAGAGTTGTAGTTTTGTCCCTGGAAATCGTAGGTTCCACCGAGTCCATTCGTGTTACCATTCAATGGAAAATAATTTCCTGATTTATTAATACTGTTAGTAAAGGAATGTAGATCATGTCCTCCAAACGTCGGACCATAACCAGATGCACCATATATGGCATTTGTTCCATTTGTTTTGTTTGGGAACTTCATTGGTTGTCGTGCCCCATTGTATTCCAATTTAAACAAGAACGCCTTTGGATCAGGTATGTAGGCACCGTTGCAGTTCCAGCTGGCGGCGGTGTATCCTCCGTATACAGAGTTGTTTGTGTTATAAAGGACGGTAACAGTTGGTCCCTTGTTGTCACAGTAAGTGTGGAAGGTCTGAGCATCACACCCATCACGGCTGATCTTATACAGTAATGTAAACTTGTGTGACTTTGATGAACCAATCCACTTGGAAAGTTGACTTTTGTGGGTTTGTGTCAGCTCCTTCGCCATTTCGCTTACCTAAAACGCATATAAATATACATTTAAATATGCTCCTATATAATCAATTGGAGGGGAGTTGCGTTCAAATAAGCGTAATGACATTGATGTATGAATACAAAGGCGGTGCAGGATCGGACTACTTCAAGTTCACGCGTGGATAAGATGTTGCGTCATATGATAATCTAAATAAACTTTAATTACTTAGTTAATATATGATCTTTTCACAGATAACAGATTTGCTTTGAATTCATAACAAACTAAAAGACGATTTCGGTCTTACATTGATCTCAAGACTGATCCTAAAGCGACTCAGACAATATTATGCTCGTCAGCACTCAGTTGACAATAGGCCTAATGTTGGTAATATAAACAAATTGTCCTCGTCATTAGTTGACGGATTTCAAAATAACAATAAAGAGTTGTTATTAGATCCAATTAAATATGTGACATAAAACAGACTAAGTGTTCAAGCATCGGAACGGTAATAAACAACAAAATGAAAAGAGAAAGATCCCGTTGGCCCTTTTTGAGAAATAGCGGTAACAAGAAATGTTGACGGAAGGACGGAAGGACGGACGACGGGCGAAAAGCGATTTGAAATGCCCACGATCATCAGATGGTGCGCTAAATATCTACTTACCAGTGATGATTTGATAAATGGCGTCTGTGAAATCTACTTGTATGATAGTACAACAACAAAACGCCTACACAAAATAACTGAATATAACTATTTCTTGTTATTTATAGCTATATATAGTGTAAGTATGACAGACTGATATTACTTGCAGCGATACCTATCATGTTTGAATGCTTGAAGGATACTTGTAGATAAAACAAGTGTCAATGAGTTCAAACATCGAATTTTATCTATGTATTGTTTGTTTTTGTCGCCACGTCATTTCGTCTCACCCCTGTACTGTATCATAATATAAAAACTAGAAATGTCTGTTAGAGATTAAGTGCTCCCTAACTACTTCCTAAAATCTTAATTTCCAGTACAATATGCATCTATAAGGCCCTTGGTCTGAGATGTTTTGCACGTACAAATATGTAACACTATCGCTCATTACCCTTTGGACGATATTGTAATGAGATGGTTTACGTCATTGTAATAAATACTTTCCTTTACTTCATCATAACTTTACATGTGATATGACTTTGAACTTTGTCAATTGTGTTTTTTTGTTAGATAGAAGTGTGTTTATTATCTTATTGATATTGATACAATCTCGATGTCTCGATGTTCAAAATAGTCGTCCGCTATAGCACTGTCCAGTCTCTGTTAACGTGGTGATTTACATGTGTTATATATGCTTGAATGTCTTTCTGAGGTACATCAGATCTAGAGCTCAGGCATCCAGACTGATATTGTATAAGGTTTTTCATTCTTTTTTTCTTACGCAAGGGTGGGCAATTTCATAAATATTTATTAGAACCGCAGCAAATGCGGTCTATGGTCACGGGTTAGTAAGCAATAGTGCAACGTACACCTTCATGTAGGACCAAGAATGATGTGAAATAAATTAAATATAATCTGCTAAATAACGCTGTAAATATCTTTGACCGATACTAAAAATTATCCGTTTTATCACTTTCTTATTGACTATAAACCGGATTTGTATTATATCATTCTGGAAGTTTCCAAAGTCGAACAGATTGCTTAGAATATTGTGACCGATGCAATATATATGCCGCTTGAAGTTTACACAAAACGAAATGTGGTTAGCACTGGCTAATGTCACTGTTGTTAATTTATAGTAGAACATCGCTGACAGGTATCTCTTAGTATATGTTTTTAAAAGGGTGGTGTCACTAAATCACAGCGAAATCTATTAAACCAGAAATATATATGAGACGGTTTAAGACAGTGACTTCCGGTATCGCTTATGCAGTTGGAACCTGCGCATAGCGGATGTACACAGACTCCACACCCGACAAGGAAAACAATAGTGCTAGAGTACGCTCCACTAAAAATTATTGCCTGTATGAAGTTTGTTGTTTCATATTTTATGAACCCGAAATTGCAACATGCATATAACATTTTCTGCTAATGTACTCTAACTGTGAATTTACCTTTCAATGTTTTATATACAAAATGCTCATCTGGAGGTCTGATATTATTTTATCCATATTCAACATTTAATAATTAATCCAGCTTCATTGTCTCCCTTTGATCTACGTCTGCGGGATTTAAATTGATATGCCAAGTAACAAAAACAAGAATACATTATATTACTCGCCAAAATAATATGAGAGTCTGAATTGATTTTAACCTAGTACATTTTACAAATAACAAATATTATAATCGTGCCATATCCCCTCCCGTTCAGTGTACAAATTAGACATACTGTTATCGTGCCAAATCCCCTCCCGTTCAGTGTACAAATTAGACATACTGGTATCGCGCCATATCCCCTCCAGTACAGTGTACAAATTAGACATACTGTTATCGTGCCATATCCCCTCCCGTTCAGTGTACAAATTAGACATACTGGTATCGCGCCAAATTCCTTCCCATACAGTGTACAAATTAGACATACTGTTATCGTGCCATATCCCCATCCGTACAGTGTACAAATTAGACATACTGGTCTCGTGCCATATCCCCTCCCGTACAGTGTACAAATTAGGCATACTGTTACCGTGCCATATCCCCTCCCGTACAGTGTACAAATTAGACATACTGGTATCGCGCCATATCCCCTCCCGTACAGTGTACAAATTAGACATACTGTTATCGTGCCATATCCCCACCCGTACAGTGTACAAATTAGACATACTGGTCTCGTGCCATATCCCCTCCCGTACAGTGTACAAATTAGGCATACTGTTACCGTGCCATATCCCCTCCCGTACAGTGTACAAATTAGACATACTGTTATCGCGCCATATCCCCTCCCGTACAGTGTACAAATTAGGCATACTTTTCTCGTGCCATATCCCCTCCCGTACAGTGTACAAATTAGACATACTGTTATCGTGCAATATCCCCTCCCGTTCAGTGTACAAATTAGACATACTGTTATCGTGCCATATCCCCTCCAGTACAGTGTACAAATTAGACATACTGTTCTCGTGCCATCTTCCCATCCGTACAGTGTACAAATTAGACATACTGTTATCGTGCCATATCCCCTCCCGTTCAGTGTACAAATTAGACATACTGTTATCGTGCCATATCCCCTCCAGTACAGTGTACAAATTAGGCATACTTTTCTCGTGCCATATCCCCTCCCGTACAGTGTACAAATTAGACATACTTTTCTCGTGCCATATTCCCTCCCGTACAGTGTACAAATTAGGCATACTTTTCTCGTGCCATATCCCCTCCCGTACAGTGTACAAATTAGGCATACTTTTCTCGTGCCATATCCCCTCCCGTACAGTGTACAAATTAGACATACTTTTCTCGTGCCATATCCCCTCCCGTACAGTGTACAAATTAGACATACTGTTATCGTGCCATATCCCCTCCCGTTCAGTGTACAAATTAGACATACTGTTATCGTGCCATATCCCCTCCAGTACAGTGTACAAATTAGGCATACTTTTCTCGTGCCATATCCCCTCCCGTACAGTGTACAAATTAGGCATACTGTTACCGTGCCATATCCCCTCCCGTACAGTGTACAAATTAGACATACTGTTATCGCGCCATATCCCCTCCCGTACAGTGTACAAATTAGGCATACTTTTCTCGTGCCATATCCCCTCCCGTACAGTGTACAAATTAGACATACTGTTATCGTGCCATATCCCCTCCCGTACAGTGTACAAATTAGACATACTGTTATCGTGCCATATCCCCTCTCGTTCAGTGTACAAATTAGACATACTGTTATCGTGCCATATCCCCTCCCGTACAGTGTACATATTAGACATACTGTTATCGCGCCATATCACCTCCCGTACAGTGTACAAATTAGACATACTGTTATCGTGCCATATCCCCTCCCGTTCAGTGTACAAATTAGACATACTGTTATCGTGCCATATCCCCTCCCGTACAGTGTACATATTAGACATACTTTTATCGTGCCATATCCCCTCCCGTACAGTGTACATATTAGACATACTGTTATCGCGCCATATCCCCTCCACCTTCATTGTTCACATGCAAGTTTACTATCTTGATACAAAAACTTAGATATATAGTCTATATTCTGTGAAATACGATACTGTAGATCTGCGTTTTAAAATAACTTTTATGTTGAGCAATATTCCAAGAACAAAGTCTACTAGAAACGCAACATTTTTTTACTATCCAGAATATTAACAACAAAAAAAAAAACATACAGTTAAAAGACGTCGATTAGATGGCGTATGTGGGAGTGTGGGATTTTACCGATTAAATCATGAAACAAAAACGAAAGTGAAAGTACGATTCAAAAGCATTTCAAAATAACTTAATCAAATAATTATTTACAGTAGAGCATATCTTGTTTACATTCCTAACTAAAGTGAATACGTTAATAAATCATTGGACACTAATTAATAGGAAGGCGTGCACGTGGTGAATAACAATCTGGCTAGAAACCAAACAACAGAAACTCAAAGAATATTTATGCCACGTCACATTAATTGTTTACATAATTAAAATCATTTTAGTAAAATCAGGTACATCATGTACATGTGTATTATTAGCATTGAAATCAATACTAAAGGCATACCTACTCTTAAAAGACCGAACCGACAGAAATCAGGACGTGTTTGTAGTTCTCTGTAGCGAGGAAGACTATGTCAAGTGGCGTGCTAGTTAACACTCCTGTTCTGGGAAACGAAAGTGAAAGTGAAGACTAATCATTTACAAAAAGTATCTTCCCTGCCGAAATATTGCTAACGAACGAAAGCAACAGTGGTAGTCATGTTTAAAAAATTATGAATCATAATTTTATGCATTCGTTGTTTTCCATGTTTAAAGCAAGTGTTTAAGCAATTTAACTAGCAAGGAAACCTCAAGCAACACCTACATTGCAAGTAAAATGTGGTAAAAGGCGATTACTTAAGGATGTACTCCTCTGAGAAGGCAAACATTTATTGTATTAAACTTTTCTTCTCATATAAATTTTTGGATATAGGAGTTCATACCATAAAAGAAAAAGGTAGAAAAAAACATATGTCCGCGTGCTCGTTTTTGAGCTATTGTCACTCAAAAGCTATTATCACTCAAAAGTTATGGGAATTTTGCCGTTTTCACCATATAGACGAGAGATTAAAACGATAATTTCCTAATGAGGTGTTTGAATTTATTTTCCAGTAGTCTTCTTTAAAATATATCAGTTTTGATTATGAGACTAACATTTGTTCTCATAATTTTGAGCTACAAAATGCACCATTTTCAGCCATTTTTGCTAAACTTTAACCCTTTATAGAAAAATTTCTGACTTATGTTAGTATTTTGCATATCAACGGGGAAAGTGTTGCTCTTACGAAATCAGGCAGAAAAAAGGGGGAGGGGGAGTCCGTGTGCTTAATATTTTGCCCTATTTGAATATTTGTTATCTTTCAGTATTTAGAGAAAAAAAAAATAAAATAAAATTGCCATTAAATGAAAAATAAAGTGACAAAAGCGTATCACTTCACACATTAATGATCAATATTTTAATTACCATGAACCCAGTAAAGATTTATAGCAAAAATTAGCTCGATATAGCTAAATACTGCAGCAGTGATGATTTAAGTAAAAACAATTTCAGTAAAAAATGGTAAAACTGTGGCTCTACTCAAAGCGAAAAAAGACACAATTTTAAAATGGCCGCCAAATAGGCTATTTCTTAAAATCCCTGTATAAAAAATCTACCAAAAATAGAAATGTAATTTTTGACAAAATTTGCAACTGGCAACTTGCTACAGATATTGATAGATTTTATTTGAAAATCTCATAACTTCTTTGATCTATGTCGAAACGAGACACGGGATTGAAACCTCAGAAGAATACATCTTTAAATCTGTGATCTCCGTTCTTGAGGTTACATGTACCTATATCAAAATATGTTAGATTTTGTCTCAAACACTATTCAGATTTCTTTCTCAGGAAGACTTTCCGGTCACTGCAAACGAGTTCTTTTCAAAATAACACTCTCTCGCAGTGGGCAATTGATGGTACATGATATTGTTTGCAAGAGCCACGAGATAAAGGTTCAATATTTAGTCAACGTTTATGATCATGCAGTATGGCAGCAGTCACAATTCTAACATCTGCCTTCAGTGGAGGGGTTGCTTGAGATTAATAATCTTACATGGGTCCGTCAAGTGGACAGGGATTTCTCAATCCGAGTGAAAGATGATCACAGGAACGTCGTTATGCGTCAAAATTGATGACGTCATCGACAATGCATACCTTCGGTAAAAGTTCTGTAAAATTTGTTCTGGGCAAAGTCTGCATGTGTCACCGCGCCGATAATACAATAAGATGTTATTATTCACATATATCAACACTAACCTATTCACAACCCCATCACAATAAGTTCAATCCCATGTCATTTTGAAAGTTTGCAGATTTCGCGGCCACTTTGTTTTGTTCCCGAATCCATGAGCTGACGTCCTTAAAACATGATTGGGTCTGAAAGTACTAAACTGAGCTTTTTGGATTAAAATATTCATATAACTGTGACATTTATACTCATTCCTATAAAACACACAATGACATCAGACATACCACGAATGTTTTCATTTTTAAACCCATTCATTTTCCGTTCATGTCAGAGTCCGGCCCAATCAGTTCTATAGGATGTTCTATTTTTAGTGCTCTCCCTTGTTTAAAACTTTAAAATGTTTATCAAAAATATCTTTTTAATTCACGAAAAAATGTATACGATATGTAACAAGCATAGATATTTTATAAGTAACAAATAGCTGAAGAGTTTACAGTTAAATAATTGGATTTGATAAAAATAATTAAATTTCGTTTTTGCAGTCTATCAGCATATCGGATCCACTCGGAGAAATTTCCGGTAATCTCCGGAAATATAATATTTTCGAAGATTCACGGAAATTACTCCGAGATGTCGCGCTGTGAAGAGTTTGACGTACCGTGACGCTATATATAACGTTTCGGGGCACGAGTAAAGATAGGAAATGGAGTAGGAAGAGCAAAGTATATAGAGAAAGCATAGAGTGAGGAGTCGTCTGCTATACCTATATATCTATTAATTTGGAAGACGACTCCTAGATCCTAAAGGGTCCTACCATGGCATCGTCTAGCAGTAACTAGCCCTACCCATCAAGGGCAGGGGGAAAGGAAGGAACCTAGCCTATCAATTTGGAATATAGATTCTATAATTTTGAAGCCCTTCTAATTTATCTATGTAAAAATATCTAAACTATATCCTGTACCTATACCTATCCTCTGGGCCGGCGTTATCACACCTACTCTTCATCGAAAGACCGCAGAGAGGTTTTTATCGTGCAAGGCTGGGCATCCTCACACGGGACACCGTCTTTAAGGATGTACTCCTCTGAGAAGTCAAAATTTTCTTGTATTAAACTTTTTTTCTCATATAGATTTTTGGAAATAGGAGTTCATGTTATAAACGAAAATGGAAGAAAAAACATATGTCCGTGTGCTCGTTTTTGAGATATTGTCACTCAAAGATACCTAGTTGACAAAATATTGGATTTTATGGGAATTTTGCGGTTTTGACCATATACACATGAGATAAAAGTCATAATTTCCTATCGAGGTGTTTGATATGTATGGATGTTTGTAGAATTTATTTTCCAGTAGTCTTCTTTAAAAACATACCAGTTTTGATTAATAAGACTAATATTTTTTCTCAGAATAACAACATATGCTACCCCTACCCCTTAATTTTGAGCTAAAAAATGCACCATTTTCAGCCATTTTTGCCAAATTTAACCCTTTATAGAAAAAGTTCTGGTATTTAAACTTTTGTTCATATTTTGCATATCAGCAGGGAAAGGGTTGTTCTTTCTAAATCAGGCAGAAAAATAAGGGGTCCGTGTGCTTACTTTTTTGCCCCATTTGAATATTTGTTATTTTTCAGTATTTTGGAGTAAAAAATAAAAGTGCCCAAAGTACCATTAAATGTCAAAATAAAGTGACAAAAGTGTATCATTTCACACATTAATGCTCAATATTTTAATTACCACGAACCCAGTAACGATTTACAGCAAAAATTAGTTCGATACAGCTAAAGATACTGGCGCAGTGATGATTTAAGTAAAAACAATTTCAGTAAAAAATGGTAAAACTGTGGCGCTATTCAAAGCGAAAAAAGACACAATTTCAAAATGGCCGCCAAATGGACCATTTCTTAAAATCCCCGTATAAAAAAATCTACTAAAAATAGAAATGTAATTTTTTGACAGAATTTGCAACTGGCAACTTGCTAAAGATATTGATAGATTTTATCTTAAAATCTCATAACTTCTTTGATCTATGTCGAAACGAGACTTCAACGGGACTGAAACCTCAGAAGAATACAACCTTAAGTCCTTTCACAACGGAGATGACGTCGTTGTGATATATTTCGATTAAAAGGACGAACTCCAAAGATGCAGAATATTTTTCCAAATATGAATTTATTAAATGTAACTTCCTAGAAGTCGGTAGGCGTTTCCCGGAGTATCCGAAAATCGACCCGTGTCGTCCGAGCTCTAGACCCTAACTAACTCATCACAAAGCATAACACATATGATTATATAACAATATCAAAAACACGGAAGATAAACAGATCTAGATGGCATTTAGAATTCAAGTGTCAGTGGTCTTACAGGTGAATTAATTGTCCAATGTCCTGGGGGATACGTGTCACACCTGGTTGGACCGGTCTCCTTAATACTTCTCGGTTAACACCACACAATAAATAGATATAATTACTACTCAGAATTAAGTCAACAACAATAAATCAAAGAGTTAAGAATAGCAATATAGAAAGTAAATGAATTGATCATAGAATTTCAGTACAATATTATTTACACAATATTAAAATGATTTAGCAAAATTTGGTAATCAAAAGTCTCGAATGATATAATAAACCAAATGTACACAAATGTTCTAATAAGCACTTTTTCCTTATGAAATTTCCCTCCGGCTTCGAAAAATGTCGCGTCCCGCGACTCTTTTAACGATAATATCTGCCAGGTCTGTTATTTCTACTGTGTCCTCTTACTCGGCCGGAATTCCAATTATTACAACAAACACTCGTGGGTGGTTGCGTTGATTGTAGCGTTTCCAGTTGTCTCTTTAGATCATATATTTGCGTTTTTAACGTATTGTTTGATGCTATATAAATTTTGTTTTGAAGGTTAATGTCGTCCAGTTGGTGTGATTTATGCTTTAAATCCATAATTTCATACTTTTGTTTTTGAATTAGGTCCGAAAAGGTTTTCTTATCTTCCTCGCTGTTTCGAACGATGTCCAGCGCTGAGTCCAGCTGTTTGTTTGACTCGGATATTTCTTCCCGTAGTCTCGAATTCTCCATTCGTAATATGGCGAGTTCTTCACTAAATGAGATGCACTCACACTGTTGGGAACATTTCTGCTGTAATCCATCCTTAGAAAGTTTTTCGCACTCTTCTGATAGTTTAGTAACTTGCTGCCGAAGTTTTGCTATTATTTTCTGATCTGCTATTCCATTCCAGTTACATATGTTAGATATTTCATTGTCCGAAATAGTTGAAAATGGTAGCATACCTTGAAGACTTTTCCTCTCTTTGAAAGCTGATATTCTTTCCTTGTCTCTCCTCTTTTTGGCGCGGGATTTACACTTGTTCCTTCTCTGTTTCTCGTGTCGATGCAACATCCCAGACAGTTGCGGATACGTAGCGTCTCTGTTATTTTGAATTCCGGCGTCCCTGCCGTTCTGAATTCCCGTTTGATTCCTCGAATCGATTGTCCTTAGACCATTATGACGCCTACTTGTTTTGAAACGAAACTCACTTGAGAAACAGTTCCTAGAAAAGTGTCCAATTTTTCCACACTTGAAGCACTGGGATAATAAAGCAGGACATACACTAAGATGACCATAACTAAAGGTGAGGCCACAACGGGTACAATTTCTGTTACTCGATAAGGTCCAGCTGCTTCGTCCAGTTCCGGTAGGATTCCAGAATTGCTGAGGAGTGCATCTTTGATAGAAAGTCGTCATCATGGGAATCTCTCGCTTGGCTCTTCATGTACTTGGAAAGCGTACCCAGCTAAAAAGTGGGTACAACCCGGATAGCTCCACCAATCTTTCACAACGGAGATGACGTCGTTGTGATATATTTCGATTAAAAGGACGAACTCCAAAGATGCAGAATATTTTTTCCAAATATGAATTTATTAAATGTAACTTCCTAGAAGTCGGTAGGCGTTTCCCGGAGTATCCGAAAATCGACCCGTGTCGTCCGAGCTCTAGACCCTAACTAACTCATCACAAAGCATAACACATATGATTATATAACAATATCAAAAACACGGAAGATAAACAGATCTAGATGGCATTTAGAATTCAAGTGTCAGTGGTCTTACAGGTGAATTAATTGTCCAATGTCCTGGGGGATACGTGTCACACCTGGTTGGACCGGTCTCCTTAATACTTCTCGGTTAACACCACACAATAAATAGATATAATTACTACTCAGAATTAAGTCAACAACAATAAATCAAAGAGTTAAGAATAGCAATATAGAAAGTAAATGAATTGATCATAGAATTTCAGTACAATATTATTTACACAATATTAAAATGATTTAGCAAAATTTGGTAATCAAAAGTCTCGAATGATATAATAAACCAAATGTACACAAATGTTCTAATAAGCACTTTTTCCTTATGAAAGTCCCATCCGACGGACTAAGTGTTAGTAGTTAGTGGTTGTCGTGCGCATGCTCGTGAATTTTTTATGGTGTCCCTACATTAAAACACAAACCAAGACTGACTTCTTACGAAAACTATTCATCTTGCCAATGTCTCTTCTTTCTGTATAACCATACCTTTCTTTCGACACATAATACTGTACATTCCGCCTTTTTTAACGTATGATTGTGCATATTGTGACATTAGTTTTGTGAGGGAGTAGAGAATTTAAGTAGGACGACTATGGGAAGTTATTATAGAAAGAGGAAGTTGAGCCGAAAGAGCATATATGGATAATTTGGAGAATAAATAGATTAAAAAAAAGAGGCATAAATAATAGATAAATAAATAAATAGATAAATATTTCTACGATAGTGGACAACAGGGTGGGAGATGAAAATAGGAGGACAGGAATGGGGATTGTATATGGGGCTGGAGGGGGGGGGTGGGTGGTTGTCGATGGATAATACTTGGATGTGTGGTGTGTGAACTCCCGATGCCATTTGTTGTGATATTTGTATTATCCCTATATATGTTTTGTGACATGATGTCAATATTGATATACGTTTGTGGAGAAAAGAAATAGAGAAGGTAATGGGGAGGAATTTAGTGCTATGTTCATTATGCGATTGATATGGATCATTCAATGGCTAAATTGTCCCTGACGAGGGAAGAAGCCATACAATCAACATAATTTTCTACCGTATGTGTATGCTTGATGTGATCTATTTGATTATTAGATGTCGCGATTGGGTTGGTGTATATACACGTGCCTAACCCACATAATGCGTAGTTATCCTATAACACTACAGCTTATACGCACTTGATAAAATACAGGTAAACGTTACATAATAGATACATTAAAGTTGTATGGTCTATCACTTTCGCTTTTTTTGTCCTAGTGAAAACTGGTTAAGTGTTATACATATTTTTCTCCGTCTGTTTGAGTTTTAAATTTTCTAATTTTACCACTTTTGATAAAGTTGCAGCACTAGAGGTATTCTTATTTATAAAAGTACAAAATCTTTTTTACGTGTACACGTGAAAAATAGGCTCGAAAGATGCCGAACTCTTCCGAACATCCTCACGACAATCTCGAAGTAACGCGAGAGTTGTGAAACCAAGAGAAAATGTCAACATTTTTTTATAAACAAAACATGTGGTCGACCTCAGCAGACTGGATCTACAAAGAAAATAATGCTCCGCATTACAATATTTGATACACACAATATTTTACGGCAATGTGTAATGTTGATGTTTCAAATACTCATTCTATGGACATTTACCAGCATGATTTGCTCATATTAGCCAGAAGGAAAACGTAAACAAACACATGTGCGCTTACGCTAGTTACCTGGCTCACCACGTGCAGGTCGTGTCGAACTTCAGTCACGTGATCCGACAAAACCCGAAGTCACTGAACATGGCGGTGATTGAAGGCGCTTTATTCAAAACCAGGAATATATGATCCATTAATTTGGCTCTCTTATAGGCCAACATATGCTTTTGGGAAGCTAAATCATCAAGTTACATGTCAATGTTCAAATATCAAATGTTTAAGTGACATGTCGTTGCAGTGAAATTAGTAGCAATACAACTTTAATTACACTACATTACCCACGCCTAAAATATCATGGTCGACCCGACCAAGGTTACAACAACAACAAAAAAAAAAACATCCACATACGAAAAATCCTGGGAAAACATTCACACATTTTTATCCAAGTTCGGGTACCCTCTCTCATTAATCCGCTCCGCACACAAAAATGGAAAATCACAAACATACATAAAAAACTGACAGTTACAGTTAATATATAAACTTATAAATGTATAAAGCATTATAACAAAACAAATCATAAACCCCCTTTTATGTATACCCCCTCTCCTAATGGTGGACGTCCCGTGCAAGCAAATAGAAAATCACAAATGTTCAGTTCATAATAAAGTTCCCGCGTCCCGCGATTGGAACGTCCGCGATTGGCGCGTCCCGCGTGTTGAGTGTCCAGCGTATGTTGTTTCCTTCAGAAGACATCCCGCGCACTAAATAATTCCCGCCAGACGTACTTCTCCCACTCCACAACATGGGAGGATCTGGTTACCACTGTCTCCCCGTCTGGACCTGTGGTGGTTCTTGTGGTTGACCCCTCCCTCCTGTGACGCTTAACATAAAGGCAATACTGGTCTCCAACCTCCGCCACATCTGAAAATGTTGCCGTCCTCTTCTTGCCATTGTTCTCCTTGTCTACTTCTGGTGTATATTCCGTCGATGGTGCTTTTGTTGGAGTGCTTTAATGGTGACATAACCTTCGTTTGCAAAATTATGGATTGCAGAGACACATCGGGATCCGTGCCAATTGACAATTCAGACCTCTGCTCCACGACTGGGTTGACCCCACCTCCGCCGCCGTTGCCTTGCTAGTGCTGGAGGTCGTCGCTTACGACCGTTTTCGTTTCGTTGGTGTCAGTTCCTTTAGCTTCCCTGGGTGGTTGCGGTCGACGGGACGGTGTACATCTGCCTTCCTTGTCAACGTTTGAGGACAATACCTACATGGAAAACGAGGATCATCGGCTCTCTCTGGTTGCGTGCGTCTTTCGTCCGGCCTGGACTGAATGTTCCCTTTAGCACGTTCGCATCCAACAATATGCTCCTGAAGAGCTCTCATCTGCTCGAAGAACGCCCCACACGCCATGCACCGAAATGAATTTGATAGCCGGCTGGTCTATGATCGTGAATAAGGCATTACTGTGGAGTAAAAGAAAAAAAAAATCATTAGACTCCTCATGATAATGCTGTGCGCTTAATATGATTCAAAATCATCATATCAGCGCAGCAACATTCGCATTCGTGTCGGTCTCTGAGTACCACCGTGTGCCCATTGTCTACCCACATTCCACTAATTCCCTAAATCAGAAAACTCTATAACCTCTACATTGTCATCTTCTTTGTCATCTTCTACAAAGTCCTCAGCCTGAGTATCAAGTCCTTCATACCGTACTTTCCGCAATTTTATCCTATCCCGATGCAACACTTGCTTCCCCCCTGCAACAGGCTGCACTTCGTAGGTCACATCCGATATCACGCTCGTGATAACATAAGGTCCATGCGAAAACGTAGCCATCTTGGGGCTTGTACCAGCCTTAACTGTCGGAAAATATACACAGACAATATCTTCAGGTTTCAACTTCTGACTACTTGACCGGAAATCGTGGTACCGCTTCTGGCGTAACATAGCAGATTTCGTAAAAATCCGAACATATTTTGTATGCCTTTTCCAGAGCCGTTTGCGTGTCCTGGACCCACTGACTTGCATTCCATTCTCTCCCATCTGGTGTACTTCCCATCATTATATCTATGGGCATGGCCAGTTCTCTACCCGACATGAGGATGTTTGGCGTGGAATTTGTGGACTCGTGGCCAGAAGACCTGTATGCCATCAACAAATATGACAGATGCCTATCCCAGTCATTCTGGTTTTCGTTAACGAATGATCTGAGCATTTCGTTAAGTGTTCTATTAAATCGCTAAACCATACCATCACTCTGCGGATGGTAAGCAGTGGTTCTAGATTTATGGATAGCAAGCACTCTGCACATTTCAGTAAATAAAACGCTTTCAAACTGCCTTCCTTGGTTGGAGTGAATGGACGTTGGTGTACCAAATCTAGTAACGACCTCTTCTATCAATATGGTTGCGATTGTAAGTGTTTCTTGATTTGGCATCGAGAACGCCTCCGTCCCCTTGGTAAAGTAGTCGGCAACCACTAAAACGTACTGGTTACCGTCTTCACTCTTTGGTCAATAGTGATCCTTTCCATTGGCATGCCGCTCTGGATAACTTGCATTGGCGCAGAACGCTTTCCATACATGTTTTTGCCTCGGTCACATTTTTCACATGCAATGATCCATTGGCGCACATCCTTATGTAATCCAGTCCAATAATATTTTTGACGAATTTTCTTCAATGACTTTCGGACTCCCAGGTGACTTCCCGTTCTGCTGTCGTGTGTTTGTTGCAGTATTGTTTTTCGCATTTCCCTTGGTACCACTATTTGCCATGACGTCTTATCTTGATGGTATCCCTCCATTCTCTTACAATGACACAATCCTTGATCCGACACCGATCCAATTGCGTCCAGAGTGATTTGATTTCGCTTCCAACAGAAGAAATCCCACTGTTTTCTGTTCTTTTCCCTTGTTTTAGCCATTCAAGAAGCTGCTGAATACTATCATCTTTTTTGTGCATCCATTATAGAAGTTTGATGATGTATTTCCTCAGTGTTTGAAACTCAAACATGGCTCCAGTCTTCTTTGTGCTTATAGCATTGATATAGTTGTCGCACGGCGCACGACTCATCCCATCAGCATTCCCGTGTTGTTTTCCCTGACAGTATTGAATTTCAAAATCATACGTTGCCAATGTTTCAATCCAGCGAGCAGTTTGACCCTCTGGTTCCCTCTTTTGCATGAGCCAACGCAAAGCGCTGTGATGAGTTCGTACTAGGACACGTTTCCCTGTGAGATAGTGCCTGAACTATTTGATGAAGTGCACCACTGCTTCCGATTTTGACAGTACCTTGCCTTGTTACCATAAACTATAGCGCGTTCTTTTCGACCCTTAACCTGTGACAAAACAACACCAATGCCTACGTTACACGCATATGTGTCTAAAAATGAATGGC
The DNA here is from genome assembly GCF_041381155.1 of Argopecten irradians. Classification (NCBI taxonomy): domain Eukaryota; kingdom Metazoa; phylum Mollusca; class Bivalvia; order Pectinida; family Pectinidae; genus Argopecten; species Argopecten irradians. Next base: position 10,732,165 of record NC_091138.1, on the reverse strand, counting down.
AAGTCGAAATTCGGATGTGCCAATATCGGAGCCGATATTAATTTTGCCTTTAGCTGATCAAATGCCGTCTGGCAACTTTCCGTCCATAGAAATGACTGCTCCCTTGTCATCAACTTTTGGAGTGGCTGTGCAACCTGAGAAAAATCTCCTTGGCAAATAGTGTGCATTTTCGGGGTTTAGTTTAAAACAGCTACCGCTAAACGACCGAATACGCCGTCCAAGCTGTTGAGACAATCACCAAACGTACGGCCATGCACTATTATATCATCTAAATATATGAGACACATCTCCCATTGCAGGCCTGCCAGAACTGTTTCCATTGAACGCTCGAACGTTGCCGGCGCATTAAACAAACCGAACGGTAGCACTGTAAATTAGAAGAGGCCTTTTCTTGTCGCAAACGATTTTTTGGGTTTGTCTGCTGGATCCATGATAATCTGCCAGTAACCAGATGAGAGATGAAGTATAGAAAACCATTTGTACCACCTAACTTGTCTAAAGAGTCATCGAGTCTGGGTAGCGTGTATGCATCCTTAACCGTGGCGTTGTTTAAATGTCGGTAGTCTTCGCAAAATCGCAGACTCCCATCCTTCTTGCGTAAAAGAACGATTCCAGACGCCCATGGATAGGATGATGGCTCAATGATCCCTCTCTCTAACATTTCCTCGACCTGTTTGTCTGCTTCCTCTAGGGAATGGTGGGGGAGTCGCCGCGGTGGCTGTTTAATCGGTCGTTTGTTCCCTGTATCAATCTGATGTTTCACAATGCTTGTCTGACCAAGATCCTGATCGTTTTTCGAAAACTAATCCCCATATTTTGCCAGTAGACGTTTCACAGCTTTAACTTCAGCCGTGCTCAATTTGCTAGCAGTTTGATTTGTACAGTAAATGCTTAGGAACTTCATTTGATTTAGAAGTCACGATTGCCTTTTCTACCACCCCAACTACAGGTTCAAATCTTCCGACTGTCGTGTCTTTGTATTACACATGAGGCTCATCTAATGCATTCAGTAATCGGACAGGTATCGTCCCTGTCGCATAAGCTAAAGTTCGCCCAATGATAGTGTTTCTGGCTTTTCCATCGCCTTGAGGTTCTATCAAACCAAACGCCTCCTCTAGAGTAGCGGTAACAGCTTAAACGCACTTGATACAAATACAGGTAAACGTTACATAATAGATACATTAAATATACTACAATGGGAACACCAGAAGATGCTCGGTGATCAGATTATACCATTCATAAAAGTTATGTATGTGACCCAGCAAATGTGACAGTAGGATGTAATCTACGAACAGTGCTAAACATCAATCTCAAGCCGTCAAATCGTTAAAAAATCCAAAGGACCTCTTTCACGAACAATGGAAATTTGCCCACGAACCAATTTTATTGAAATTATATGTTATATGTAGCAACATAAATGCAAACCCTTGAAATACGTTTAAGAAATTCAAAAGGTCCCAGGGGCCTGTGCTATGGCCAAATTAATGTTGCCCAGTAGAGGTGTATGACAGGGTTCCCTTTTTTATCCAAAATAGTATCAAAATAATGTTTTATGTCATAAAACTGTATTATTTTCTGAAGAGTATAAATAATTACATAATATGATCACAAATATGTAGGCAAAATGTGACAAATAAAATTTTGGCTACATTTTAAAGACAGAAAATATCGAAATTTTGGGTGTTATTTTCGTCCATGTCAATTATTAACAATGGTGATTCACCCACTTCCAGTTTGAGTGCACCAAAAATATTTTCTAAAAAGTTGGCTCATTACCTGAAGTTAATATTGTGAAAATTTCAGAAAAATTGTGGACCGGTAAATTTGTCGTTTAAAGGTATAGTGAGGCAAGGTCTATTTTTAGCAGTATTACACCGTGGTCGCACCACGGCCCTTTTCAATCATAAAATTCAGAAAAACAAAGAAACTAGTTTCTTAATCTTATGTAATACTAATTAGTCACATTAAATGCAAAGTAATATATGATTTATAACCTATATATTGTAGAATAATCAAAATATTGAATCACTATAACAAAGTATTTCGGAATTTTTAGGGCATTATTGTTCACTTTTCAAGCTAGATGATGATTGCAACTGCATTCTCAGAAATATTCTTTTTATTTACAGCTGAAAGGCATATAAAGTAAAATAATAACAAAATCTAGAAATAAAATGGGTGGGAGTAGATTATTATGTAAGAGAAAGTTTTTACCAATTTTCACATATCCAATATATTAGTACATATAAGTATAATGTTGTTGTTTTTCAAAATATTGTGCTTTCAAAGTGCTGGCAATGGCATCAAATCACACCATTACAAGTTGTTTTTTTTAAACATAGACAAATTGATATATGATTTTTTTGGTTCAAAATTGTATTAATTTTACTATTTTAAGTATCGATCTCTTAGCAGTTTAATATTTAGATTGTTCAGAACATTTTGTGATCAATCAATTGAAGTTTGATTTTGAGTTTTGAATTTTCTTCAGTATTTTCATGAATTCCATAAAGGTTAACTAAGATTTTTTTTTTCAGTTAAAAAAATAACAGCATCTTTTATGGTTAATGAAGCATGCAAAAGTTTTTGAGGTCCACAGTTTTCTTTTTCATAATTAGCTTTGTGTATCGTAAACACATCACACTATCAATCAAAATGGCATAAGGTTTATCATTTCAGGTAATAAATTTTGATTTTATAAGAAATTTGGTTATTACAACATGAATTAAACATGTCATGATCAGGGGGATCCAAATAAATTAATTTATACGCGACACAAAGCTAAGTAACATACAGTATATGTAATAAACTGCATTTAAATGATTTCCAGTTTGAGCAGACACTCTCATTTCCTGTTTGACTGTTTCTCCATTATCTCTGTATGATTAATACCATATCTGCCAACTAACATTTTTAGAGATGTTTTTGTCCATAAGGATTACTTCAGAATTACTTATAAAACTCATATAATTCTAAACTCAAAATCAGTTTATATAGTATGGAATAAAACGGTTTCATCGCCACACACTCTTTACCACGGGGATATACACCATGTACATGTACTGTGATCGAAGCCTTTCTTTTGTCTCTAATACTCAGTAAAGCTGTTTAATTTTCTAATTATATAATTATACTAATATGGAATTCAAATATGATTATTGACAATAATGATAAATCAAGTTTTGATGAACTTACAGATAACGTCTATTTTCATGATTAAAACTGCTACATTGAGTTAGTTATTTTGCAAGATTAAAGAAGTATTTGCCATTCATGTATCTAAATCTGAAATGATACATAAATGGGTTACCCGACCAAATTAAACTTAAAATCTAAAACAATATAATATGTAAAAGTGATGAGATTTACATTTGTTAGCATGAATCAACATAAATGTTAATCAGAAGTGTTAGCCCTGCAAATAATTGAACTACTGTAGGTTTGTAACATGACCCGTGTAACCTGGTAACTCTTCCCTCTCAAACAACACAGCTACAGAATCCCATTTTAATCACTCTCTTCACTGTAAATATGCTCTATAATTACAAAATAAATCATTAGAACAGGACATATTAGTGAAGCTACTTCAAATGCAAAACAGCTTATTGTGGTCATAAAACACCCAAATGTTTTGTAATTTTGGTTATGTAAAACTTAATTTTTCTACAAAGTTCTACTAAATAAATAAATTTGAAATCATATCAAGCGTTACAGATGAGTATTGGATTATACATTAATGTTGACACCGTTAGATTCGTGATTAATGATCCAAAATAAGCATATCCATAGCATTATGTAACGTTACTAAAAATATAACTTGCTATATTATAACCTTTAAACGACAAATTTACCGGTCCACAATTTTTCTGAAATTTTCACAATATTAACTTCAAGTAATGAGCCAACTTTTTAGAAAATATTTTTGGTGCACTCAAACTGGAAGTGGGTGAATCACCATTGTTAATAATTGACTTGGCCGAAAATAACACCCAAAATTTCGATATTTTCTGTCTTTAAAATGTAGCCAAAATTTTATTTGTCACATTTTGCCTACATATTTGTGATCATAATATGTAATTATTTATACTCTTCAGAAAATAATACAGTTTTATGACATAAAACATTATTTTGATACCATTTTGGATAAAAAAGGGAACCCTGTCATACACCTCTACTGGGCAACATTAATTTGGCCATAGCACAGGCCCCTGGGACCTTTTGAATTTTTTAAACGTATTTCAAGGGTTTGCATTTATGTTGCTACATAAAACATTTAATTTCAATAAAATTGGTTCGTGGGCAAATTTCCATTGTTCGTGAAAGAGGTCCTTTGTAGCAAAATTATTAACGTTTTAAATGCTAAAATAGACCATGTGCTGAACTAGGTCACTGTGACCTACTTTCTCTTCAGTTTTCTTAACTTAACTTCACAAACCCATGATTTGCATGGAAAAACTGGAAAAAATATATTTATATTCTAATATTTAATTAACAATTGTAATATGAATTGTCACCCTTTGGCCTCTGAATTTGCCATTAGCCCAGAAAAAAATCGGATGTTCTGAATAGCATACAATATGCAGCTGACCCTAAGGTATCTTCATGCAAAATATTTTGTTTATCACTGAGTGGCTGAAAACGGTCCAAAGTGAAACCCCCTACTTTCCTGTGTAGTCTATGTTAACAGTGACGATTCATTTCGTTGTTTTGGCGTCTAGTGCAGTAATAATAACAACTAACGTGCCGTACATGTAAACGGAAGATGGCGAGAAACCTACATTGTTATACGACTTGTGTTATGAAGATTGACATTTTATGTATTTGAATGACCTTGTTCAGAAGTTGATGATAAGTGTAGTATTAAAGTTAAGACTACAAAATCATCAAACTCGTTTTACATTTCCACTTTGAAACTCAAAAGCCGTTTCGGAAAGGTTGTGGGCCTTTAAGTAAAATACAAAAATCAAACAATTGATAAAAGCTCAACCGTTTAATGATAAATGGTTCAAACTAAAATAGGAAAATTGCAATTTCCTTTTAACACGAGTATTGCACATATATTTTACAACAAACGAGATTTTTCTGACACAAAAGAAAAAAAAACTATCTTGCTTCAGACTAAACTTATCAATCCTCTTGTATCTATGTTGAAATCCTAAACGCTGACTGACAGATTTTCTCACATAGTATACATCTATTATACGTCTATTCACCTGTAAACAATGAACCGATATTCAATGAGCAAGTAGAAATTGAAATTCATTTTAAGTATAAAAAGCACCATTACACAAACAATGTAAGTACATGGATACATTGTTGTATGTAGTAAGTCACTTAAGTTTTATTCACTAATGTGAACTCTTTGTATCTGTTGATCCTCTATCTCATCAAGTCTGTTGTACAGAAAGTCATCGACAAAATGAAGGAGCCGTCTGAGACTAAGAAGTGCCAGGATGTTGGTGTTCTGGTCAAGTTCTACCTCAAACTCATAGTTCTTGACAGGCAGTACATGTGACCGGGGTAAACCCATCACCATGGCAACTTTGTCCACACACTCCTTCATCGCTGGACTAAAGTAAACTTTGCTGACGTCATCAGAGATTTCTTCCCATATTTTATCGATTTTGGTCAACAGCACAACCTGGGGTATTCCTACCAAGATAACCAAATGTCTGTAACCGTAAATTCATGCAAAGTAATTGCAAGTTTCTAAAATTGATAATGGATTATTTTGAATAGATATTACATGTTATGGAGATAAAACACCAAAAGTCTGTGTTAATCTAAATAAACACTTCTTTTCCGTTTATGGTGAGAGTACACTTAGATTGCAGTGTTACATCTCGATAACATAAAAAGAATATATTCCAATCAATCTTTCTTATTAAATTTACCAAAGATGATCTCTTCAAAATTCAGAATTCATTTTGTTTCTATGAAATCATTATGCCATTATCACACCCAATCAGAAGTGACATTAATAACGGCGTCGCCATGCATTTTTTCTTTTATAGACTGATGAAATAATTAATAGTTTTTTAAACTAATGAAAATGCTTGTTATAAGCAAATTGAATTATATAAAATTATTGGCACTGAAAATACCAAGCAATACACCCCACCTGGTCACAATATACTAACAATAGCCAAACCAGTCGCCCCACTCCCTTTATGCTGGGCGCAAAGCAGGAGCAGAAACTACCACTTTTATAGACTTTCGTGTGTCTCGGACAGGGGACAGAACCCAGAGGCTACCTCACAGGAGCAAATGCACAACACCAAAGTGAGTTAATCATAACGATCGCTAATTTCAAAGTGAACTAATCTCAAAGTGAGCTAATCATCAGGTGAACAAAGCACAAAATAAACTAATCATACAGTGGTCTAATCATCAGGTGAACAAATCACAAAATAAACTAATCATACAATGGCCTAATTATCAGGTGATCTAATAACAGTGTGAGCTAATCAGAGATTGGTCTAATTGTGAGATGAGCTAATGGCAAAGTGAGCTAATCATACCGTGGTCTATCAAGCAAATTCGTGGAATTTATATCCACCAATGAAAAAGATACCTTCAGTACTTTCTAAGAAATAGCGGTAAAATTCTTCAACTATCAAAAAGATGGTGGTCTGGCGGCCGTGTTGTTGACCGATCGGTCCCAAAATGCAATATGCACAACTAAGGCCCGGGGAAACCTTTATTTTGAATTTGAAACAGATCCCTTCTGTACTTTCTGAAAAATTGCAGTAATAATCTTTAACTATCAAAATTCCATATAGTGGCTTCTCGGCCATCTGGTAAATCTATTGGTCCCAAAATGCAATATACCCAACTTGGGCCCTAGAGAAACTTACATTTGAAAATGGAGAAAGATCCCATAATTACTTTTTATGACATAGTGGTAGTAATCTCTAACTATCAAAATCCATCTGATTATCAAGTGAGCTAATCGCAAAGTGAGCTAATTATGATTTGATCTAATTATTGGGTGAGCTATTCACAAAGTGAGTAAATCATAGAGTGATCTAATTGTGAGGTGAGTTGAATACATTTATACACAGTAAGATAATCATAAAGTGATCTCAATGTCAGGTGAGCCATTCATATGACATAATATGCGTTTGAATTTGAAGGCAATAAATGTAACTTATGTATTATAGTCAATTATGATGAAAAACCACCATATGTTCAAATAAAAACTTTTGATGGATTCTAAGATTCAATATTATTTCATTGGTAGATATATTTGTGGTTGGCTTAGAAAAAACTAAATTTTGCCTTCATGTTCATTGAACCAGAAAAACAATGATAACGACTCTTTCTACATAAAAAAATTCATGTTATTCATTACCTCTTTGATTCATCCTTATCTGCATGGCTTTAATCCTCTCTAAGACTTTCTCTGGGGAAACATCCACAGTACTGCCATCCACAACGAATGCCACACAGTGGATCTTATCAGACAGTGTAGGCTTTTTCACAAATCCCAGAGCATCAGGTGACAGCGGAACAGCAGGGTTAAACTGGTTAACATCAATAAACAGCAGGGTTAACTGGTTAAACATTAATAAACAAAGGGTTAAACTGGTTAACATCAATAAACAGCAGGGTTAACTGGTTAACATCAATAAACAGCAGGGTTAACTAGTTAACATCAATAAACAGCAGAGTTAAACTGGTTAACATCAATAAACAGCAGGGTTAAACTGTTTTTTTTTTTGTTTATTTTTTTGTTTTTTTTTTTTTTTTAAACTGGTTAACATCAATAAACAGCAGGGTTAAACTGGTTAAACATTAATAAACACAGGGTTAAACTGGTTAACATCAATAAACAGCAGGGTTAACTGGTTAACATCAATAAACAGCAGAGTTAAACTGGTTAACATCAATAAACAGCAGGGTTAAACTGGTTAACATCAATAAACAGCAGGGTTAAACTGGTTAACATCAATAAACAGCAGGGTTAACTGGTTAAACATCAATTAACACAGGGTTAAACTGGTTAAACATTAATAAACGCAGGGTTAAACTGGTTAAACATTAATAAACAGCAGAGTTAAACTGATTAAACATCAATAAACAGACAAAGTTAAACTGATTACACATCAATTAATAACAGGGTTAAACTGGTTAAACATCAATAAACGCGGGGTTAAACTGGTTAAACATTTATAAACAACAGAGTTAAACTGGTTAAACATCAATAACAAACAGGGTTAAACTGGTTAAACATCAATAAACGCGGGGTTAAACTGGTTAAACATTTATAAACAACAGAGTTAAACTGGTTAAACATCAATAACAAACAGGGTTAAACTGGTTTAACATTTATAAACAGCAGTGTTAAACTGGTTAAACATCAATAAACAGCAAAATTAAACATAAATAAACAACAGAGTTAAACTGATTAAACATCAATAAATGACAGGGTTAAAATGGTTAAACATTTATAAACAGTATAGTTAAAATGGTTAAACATCAATACACAACATGGTTAAACTGATTTAATAACAATAAACAGCAGGGTTAAACTGGTTAAACATCAATAAAAAGCAGAGTTAAAATGGTCAAACATCAATAAACAGCAGAGTTAAACTGATTAAATAGCAACAAGGACATTGTCATTCAGATCCCCCGCCAATGGAAATATCAAAGCTGAAGTAAGTTTGATTGTGGAGACTTATGTGTATGAAAAAAAAACAGGAAAAAGGAAGTTGAGCTAAAGAAAGATGGAGTATAATTCAAGTAGAGCGGGGCTGCAATTGTTGAATCAGGTATACAGCCTTGACATTTATATTAGACTATATACACACAGATGGGTGGAGTTTTGCACAGTAACATTTACCATTTACCATGATATGATGGTAACGGAAAAAATGCAAAAAATGAAAACCTGAAAATAGCAAAAGGTACTACTAAACCATAAAAAGAATGTGTCTATGAATTTTCGTGGAAATATCTCTGCTGGTTTTAGAGTTATGCTCCGGAAATGAACCTGCTACAAAAATATGATATTTTCAGCAATGTTTCTATAGTTACAGAAAAAAGCACAAAAAGTGAAAACCTAAAAATAGCAAAAGGCACTACTAGACCATAAGAACAATGTGTCTATGAAGTTTCATGGAAATATCTCTGCTGGTTTTAGAGTTGTGCTCCGTAAACGATTCTTACACAAAAATCTGCCATTTTCAGTAATGTTTCCATGGTTACAGAAAAAAGTACAAAAAGTGAAAACCTTAAAATAGCAAAAGGCACTACTAGACCATAAGACTTATGTGCCTATGGAGTTCCGTGCATATATCTCAACCGGTTTTCCAGTTATGCTGCGGAAACGAACCTGGTACAAAAATATGATATTTTCAGCAATGTTTCCATGGTTACGGAAAAATGCAAAAAATGAAAACCTAAAAATAGCAAAAGGCACTACTAGACCATAAGAACAATGTGTCTATGAAGTTTCGTGGAAATATCTCTGCTGATTTTAGAGTTGTGCTCCGGAAACGATTCTTACACAAAAATCTGCCATTTTCAGCAATGTTTCCATGGTTACAGAAAAAAAGTACAAAAAGTGAAAACCTTAAAATAGCAAAAGGCACTACTAGACCATAAGACTTATGTGCCTATGGAGTTCCGTGCATATACCAAAACCAATGTTTGTATGAAGTTTTGTGGAAATATCTCTACCGGTTTTAGAGTTATGCTCCGGAAACCATTCGTAAACCAAACGGACGGACGGAACCCATTTGTATATCCCCCGCCAACTTCGTTGGGCGGGGGATAATAATCAGCAGGGTTAAACATCGATAAACAAAATGGTTAAGCTGGTAAATATCAATACACAGCAGGGTTAAACATCGATAAACAACATGGTTAAGCTGGTTAAATATCAATACACAGCAGGGTTAAACTGGTTGAACATCAATAAACAGCGGGGATAAACTGGGGCTTGTTTTAATTGATTGAATTCTTATTTCCAAAGCCCCTTCCCAGCCACCCCAAAAGAGCTTACAAAATTAGACTGATATGGGGGAGGGAGGAGGTGTAATGTTGACAAAAATTACAGAATGGAAAGGATTAGCTTGTTGCAAAATATTAATGAAGTCAAGCAAATACTTTTTTTTTTATTTTTTTTTTTTATTTTGTTATCACATGAACCCTAGACTATTTAAACATTTTTGCTATCAAACAAAACATACATGAAATGTACACTCATTAAATATACTTGTAATACCATCACCCCCTTGGTCTTTTCTTTTTAATAATTCACATTTCACTGAATAAAATATCACCTCTTTCTACCCAAATCGACCTAATATTCTGTAACATATATATTCCAGTTATTTATAGCAAATCTACTTTGTATCTGTCTGGTACATGGCCGTCCAGTAAGTAGCAAATCTCGTGATCATCAAGCCCCTGATCTTCTTCTACACCACGGGTGTCACAGAGTCGAAAGTTCAGGGGTTTGCCAGCATAACCCTCTCGCACTTGGTATAGCCGATACTACAAACATATAATAAATCTATAACAAGAGCTGTTGGAGAACAGCAAAGCTCGCCTATTCAGAAGAAGCTGATGTTCAAGTATTTACTATTTAAACATGGAAATATGACAAATTAACAGACTCAAAAACCCCCTAAAGGGCCCCAAATTGGTGTATTATCACGTTCAGCATCCATACACATTAGGAAAATAAAATCATAAACATTTATGATGACTTACGTTTAAACAATTGACAAAATAGAAACTTGCTCAAAAACTTTAACTTGGAAATATGACAAATTAACAGACTCAAAAAACCCCTAAAGGCCCCCCAAATTGGTTGTATTATCACGTTCAGCATCCATACACATTAGGAAAATAAAATCATAAACATTTATGATGACTTAAGCTTAAACAATTGACGAAAAAGAAACTTGCTCAAAAACTTTAAACGTGAAATGGGATGCCAACGCTGACGCCGACGCCGACGCTGATGCCAACGCCGACGCTGACGCCGGGGTGAAAACATTAGCTCCCCCTATTCTTCGAATAGGCAAGCTAAAAAGAAAGTACCATTAACCAAAATTAATAAAGGAACCATTTGAATGATGGTAATGAATATGTAATAAAACTTTATTTTCTATCATACTATAATCACAATATACCAGTGTAAAAATGCAAAAATGCTTTAGTTTTATTTTTTACAAGACATGTACTTGGCCTAATTAAGTTATATGCGACGTAATTGTTAAATTCATTAATGAAGAAGATTGAGCTTCTAATATGTTATTCACTACCAAAAAACATGAGCATTGTGAGAATTACAATATTTACAAGAGATTCCAGAGGGATCTTGGCGCCAACCAAAGAATGACCTATGTCGGACAAATGAAAAATTTTCTCTGTTTTTTAAACTTGAAACTTCTTTTCTTTGCTTTTCAAACTTAAAACTATCAAAATCCAAGATGGCGGGCTATCGACGATCTTGTTGACTGAACGGTCCCAAAATGCAATTGGCAAAGCTAAGGCCCTAGAAAAACCAACAGATAAAATTTGAGAAAAATCCTTCCAGTGCTTTCTGAGAAATAGCGGTAACAAACTTTGAACTACCATCTCGCTATATTCTTAACAGATCGGTCCTAAAATGCAATATGCCCAACTAGGGCCTTAGGGAAACGTACATGTAAAATTCAATTATATGTTCAAGTTGTGGTCTACAGTATTTTATTTCACATTTAACAGTGATATCAGTAAGTATAAAGTGACTTATTCCAAAATTTATTCATCTTAACATATATAGTTTAAAAAAAACCAAGAACTATTACGGTACATAAACTCGGTGTTCTAACTTAGGTTTATAAGCCAATCATAAATGTTTGTCCGTGCCTTTGAATGATTTTCACAGCTTCATTTATCAAAACTTATGGTTTGCAATAGGTTACTGAAGTAACAAAAGCAAGTCATAATGTCAATATTGATTTTCTTACCTTTCATTCACATATAGTTGTCTTGCTCACCATGAGATTTTTCAGGGGATTTGTTTCATAAATACTGATAGGCTATAACGCTACTTTCACCAGCTCTCAGAAGAATTGAAGCAAAAATAAATGTTCTTTCATTTCTTAATAAACTACATATTGTAGAATGAAATTCTATATGTGTATATATATACATGTACACCAAAAATAAAATTTATTTTCTCTACAGCACTGAAAATACCAGTCAAGGGTGCATAACTCTTAGTAAATATGCAAAACAACTAAATTTTCTGGAAGGTTATTTTTAATACAAGAGGAAGATAGCTTGTATCACTCACCTGGTTTATTAAGTAATTATTTCCAAAATATATTTTTGGCCTCTTCCCTCAAGACATTGGGGGGTCAGCCCTATGATGTGTATTATTCTGAATCCCCACCATGTGAGGATTCTTATCAATTCAATATAACTATGACTGAAATTCAATGCTTAGTTTTAGAGAAGAAGTTGCCTATATATGGAGATATTCAAATTGACACCTTTGACCCCACCCCTCAAGGCCCCGGGGGCAAACCCCAACATTCATATACCTAATATTGAACTCTCATTTTGAATCCCATTACGGATGCTACCAATACAATATGAGTGCTTTCCATTGCTTAGTTTCAGAGAAGTACTCATTTATATGGAACACTTGGGTTCAGCCCAACCATTTGTACGATTTTGAGTCCGCATCCCATAAGGATACTAACAGTCAATTTGTTTAAAAATTCGCACAAATATTGCACAAGCTCACCTTGGTCCGTTGGACCAAGTAAGCCTAAAAACAGACACAAAAAACAGGAAGAAGAAAATTTGTTGTTATCATTAGAAATCTTATTGAGAAGTTGTTTCCTTATGCAAATAAACAGATTTCTCTACAATGTGAGTTAAAGTCCCACTACCTTTCCAGGGCAAAATATAGAGGTTTCTTTAAAACATTAATAACATCAGAAAAATATACCGATGGCATATAATGAGGTTACAACACCAAACATATGCAAGATTTCCTGTGAAATATATGATAACAGTGGAGAGTCATTTCACTGTTTTGCCATTGGCACTCTGATAATCAACTTACGCGCAGTATTTAGGACGACGTCGGGAAACATAAGATGACCCGCGCTATGAAAACTATCATTTCATTTATCTTAATCAAATTATCCAGAAGGTGATGATACCTGTGTCATTAACGGTATATTAATAATGTTTGCAACTCTACAAAATCTACCTTGTTTTACATACCCAATTTAAAAATTAAAGGCCATTTCAGAAAGGTAGTGGGCCTTTAACTTTAGAATGTTAGTACTGCACAAAGATGCACTTTTTTGTCAAAGAGACATTGATAACATCAAGATACAATAAATTGGTACAAACAACTTACAGCAGTAGTTAAGCTATGTTCTGCACTCCCTGCATTAGCCTGGGCACTAATATGTCCCCTGAAGATGGAGTTGATGGTGTTGAAGTAGCTTGACTTGCCCGCCCCGACCTGTCCCACCAGTAAGATCCTAGCCTGCTGGAGATCTAGGCCTGGTAATGGTTTGTAGGAGGCCACCTTGTCTTTTAGATCCTCCTCCAGCTGAAAAAAACCCCATGAAACTGTCCATTACATATAATGAAGGGTAAACGAAAAGATTTTAAGTAATTATTGATTTTCACATATTATACTACAAATATTGCAATGAGGAATAGCTTCCATCATTATAAATGACTTAAGTTTGTTAGTTTCTGGTAAACTTAACTGTAGGCTTTATCTCCTTGATTAAGTCATTGTTTTGTCAGTGTTATCCAAGGCTGCATTACAAATAGGGCAGCTCTCATCCCTGATATCCAGGGATATTGAGCGACGTATGTGACAGTAACCTCTTTATTGAGGGGCCACCTCCGCACACTTGTTTGTTCCTATAGTGGGCTTAAAGGCCCACTTCCTTTCGGGAGCAAAACATAAAGGTTTCTTAAAGAATTGCTCCACCGCCGACAGAGCAAAAATGGCATTCATCATCAGAACAATAATTGGTGTTCAATCTTTTATATATATATCTAATTAACACAAAAAATAATTTAAGACAATTTATGTTGCCTTTGGTGCAAGCGCAATCAGTACTTCATTTCATATAGGATATAGTGCCAAAATTTTTTTCTGGGATGCAATTAATTATTTTTTATATTTTCAACTTGAAGTAAAATTAGAAGCTCAAACTTTTCAATGGTGGTAATGGTGTAAAGTAAGTAACTTTTGTAACTGAAGAAAAATATGAAATCATCTGCTCCTGTTTTTGATAGCGAAAAAATACCAATTGTCAGCGGTGGAGCATCTTTAAAAATATATAATAGAGTAAGAAAATATATACCGATGGCCTAAGATAAGGTTACAACACCAAACATCTGCAAGATTTTCTGCGTAATTTATGACAACAGTGGAGAGCAATTTCGCTGTTTTGCCGTCTGATGTAGTGATAATCAACTACCGCGCAGTATTTAGGACGACGGCGGGAAACATAAGACGACCCGCGTTATGAAAATTAACATTTTATTTATCTTAATCAAATTTTTCAGAAGGTAATGATATGTGTAGTATAAACGGTAAGTTAATAACTTTCGCGACTTTAGAAAATTATCGATCTCGTTTTATATTCCCATTTTAAAAATTAAAAGCCTTTTCGGAAAGGTAGTGGGCCTTTAAATCATAGATTGTCTAGGCAACTTATTAAACTCTATTTTGTAAATATAAACGTTAAAAATTTCAACAGTACAATGCCTTTCAAAATATTCAATAAAATAAAAATTATTTTACAAAGAAAATCCATAACCTGTTGACTCCACTCAATATCACGAACCCATGGCTTCTGAAATAGCTCCTGCTCTGAAAAAAACCCAAGAAAGGATTTATAAATTTTTAGGATAGATTTTATAAAAAAAATAAGGGTAATGCTCATGGTCAATCTATATAGTGATAATTTGCCTTTAGATTTTTACTACAATGGTGCATTTTAACAGGAGTTTAACTCAATGTCATTCATAATCATTATAACTAAACTGCTCACTTTATATTTATCTTAAGATTGATGTCAAGTATGGATCGTAATTTGGTAAAATGCATTTAATTTTGAAAAAAATGTCAAAACAGTATGTATGTTTCAAGGATAATGCTTTTTTAAATGTCATAGTTCTGATATTATTTAAAGAGGCCCAAAATCTATTCTAACTACTTAACTGGTATATATCATTTTCAAAACTGAAATGCACGCATATTTTTTAACAAACTGCACATCAACCCCAATGCACACACAAAGATACAGCTATGACATCTGATGAAGATTTACCATGATTCTAAACATGTCAATACATTAATAATTATAGTTCTATTTCATTTTGTTGAACTAGCTGACTTACACATCACGTTACCTTCTACACGGTACACCTCCAGGTCCACAACCTGTAGATGGCCGTTCATTACAGAAAAGTAGTTCTCTCCCTTTAAGTCATAAGTATGTCCCAATTTGCTGGCGTTGCCATTTAACGGGAAACTAGTTCCTGATTTATTTACTGAGTCGGTAAAACAACAAAGATCACTCCCATCAGCTCCAAAACTAGGTCCATAACCGGAAGCTCCAAAGATGGCATTAGTTCCATTATTTTTGACGGGAAATATGTTTGGCTGTTCACATCCATTATAGTCCAGCTTAAAAAGAAATGCTTTTGCATCATAGGTTACTTTTGACGAGTTCCAGTTGACAGCAGTGTACCCACCATATACCGAGTTGTCCGTGTTATATAAAACTGTAACAGTTGGTCCTTTGTTGTCACAGAGAGTATGAAAGGTTTTCGAGCTACATCCATCACGGCTGATCTTGTACAGTAATGTAAACTTCAGCATTTTTAGGGAACCAATCCATTTGTATATTTGATTCTTTTGACTTTGTGTAAGAGTCGACATCGCCTTTATATACCTGGAAAAGTATTGTTGTGTCCAATATATTATATGCTGCGTAGAATTATTCTATTTAATGTAAATGTTATACTTTTTCACAATATGCACATGTATTACATGCATAGATACATACATATTTAACATGTAGAAAAAAATTCCAATTAATTTTTTCCTTTTCATTTTCATTTTTATACAGTGTACATGTAGGCCCTAGCCGTTTTTTCATCAGATGTTACTTTGCTGACTGTCAACACGACGTAATGTTTCAAAGTGTCTCGTCGTGCTATACCTCTAATATTGTTTGAGTACGTACTACGCTTACATGCACATATATATACATGTACAATATAAGTTAACCCCCACAGCCTTTCCGAAACAAATTAAAACCACTAACTTGCATATCATATGCAAACTAGAGTATTATGCACTAGGCCTAATAGAAAAAAATGCTTTAAAAATATTTCCCCAAAATATTTGCATAAATCGCGCTATAATATTTAACATAACACAAATGCAAAAATTATGTTTACAGATATATGCATGTCGGAAAGTATTGAAAATAGATGCAATATTTTGAGAAAAGTTCCTAAGTACATGTAACAAATGCACATATTTTAGGAAATTGCATTTTATATTGGCATATATAAATGCGTTTTTTTTTTTTTTTTTTTTGTAAAGTATAGCGATTTAGGCTGTTTTAGTAACAAATGTATTCTCTAATAGGGCTATAATAGGCTAAATCACGTGTGAATGAGGAGACCATCATATATACATGTAGGTCTAAAGCTTTAAATCATAAAATGTGTGCAAGTAATGCAGGCTGAAATCATTTATGATACTGGTACTATACGAGCTACAGACGTAAGTCTCGACAGCATATGGACATGTACAATAACTAGGATCTTTATGAGTAAATTAATCATTCAAGGCATGGCGGTAGTTAACAGAACAGGGCAGGTAGTTACTTACTCGTCTGTAAATAGCCTAAAGGTCCATAGACTGAAGTGTACATGTAGCACGTGTGTCACCGTGTAGTGAAAATGAAAGTTGAGTATTTATAATTACCGACCGAGAAGGATAAGGAGCGACAAGGAAGTTGCAACATTGACGGACAGCAGCTAGCTATATGATAAGTGTGACAATGGAAATTATATAGTACATTCGTATCAATTCGTTTATTCCTATCATTGACAAGTTAATAAGTAAATTTAAAACGGTTTATGTCAAACTTATTAAGCTCTTACTAGTTCGAAATAAGTTGTTACTCATTTTTAACATTTAGACTACAATATTTTTTATAGCCCAAATCTCGATCTTTTCAAAATCGTTTTAATTTCATGACAATGTGTTATTAAAAATGAAAAGATTTGAGATTACTGACAATTATAATATATATATAGTCTTGATTTAAACAACACCAACAAGGTCAGTAATATACATATGTATTCCTAAGAAAATCAAACTACATGTAAATTCAGCCGTTGTTTAAAAAATAAAAACATAAAATTATAATTTCATCATCACCTCTCTGTGTTATACACAGATAAAAGCTTTCGGAATGAAACTTATTATCTTAAAACATTCAAACATGTGTGTTTTTATATCGGCCACTGTTTTGATGGATGCTTGTTTACGGAACTGTAAGAAAAAATCTTCTAACGAAGCTATTACATATATATCAAAAAATAAAAAGGTTATCAAACACTTAGAACACCAGGGCATTTATATTTATGGCCTGAGATCAAGTTACAACATACACACACACACTCTGTACACACACACATACACTCACTCAAACATACACAAAGCTAATTTTTCGAATAAATTAATATATGTTAGAAAAGCGATGCAGGTCCATTTTGCTGTTGGTTAGCCGAATGTCTTAGTCAACTTTTGCGCAGTTATTAGTGTGATAAGTGTAGTATTCAGGGGCGTAGGAAGCGGGGGGGGGGGGGGGGGGGGGGGCAAACATGTCTTTTTGCCCCCCCCCCCCCCATTTTCGCCGACTGAAACGTTATAAAAATGCATATTTCAAAGAAAAAAAAGGGCTCCCCTGCACACACATTTTTCGTACTTCATTATAAAAAAAATTTCCGCTGCACGGCGCATTTCCTAAAACGTTCAAACACACATAATGTTCAAACCTTTACTCGTAGAAATTCAATACACATGAACTGCACTAAAAATATCCATTAAAGGGCCACTACCTTTCCGAAACGGCTTTTAATTTTTAAAATAGGAATGTAAGACGAGATCAATAATTTTGTAGAGTCGCAGAAGTTATTAACTATACGTTTACTAGCACACTTATCATCACCTTCAGAACTGTTTAATTAGAATAAATAAAATGTTAATTTTCATAACGCGGGTCGTTTTATGTTTCCCGCCGTCGTCCTAAATGCCGCGCGGTAGTTGACTATCACTGCGCCAGACGGCAAAACAGTGAAATGAATTTCCACTGTTATCGTACATTGGACAGGAAATCTTGCATATGTTTGGTGTTGCAACCTCATCTTAGGCCATTGGTATATATTTTCTGATGTTATTATTGTGTTTAAGAAACCTTATATTTTGCTCCGGAAAGGTAGTGGCCCTTTAAGGGATTCTACGCACTACATTTGTATTTCAAAAAATGTCTCTTAAAAGATTACTTTGTTTATATAACTTAGCAAGACAATTAATTCATTATTATTTTGAGTTACAAAACAATTAGCCGATGGTGTGAACCGGTATGTTCAGATCGAGCAGGATTGCACAATGATATGACGACACAATTATCACAATTATCATTTCTAAATACAGGTTAATTTAAATCGAAAAATCACCATGGTAAGAACGCTTTAAAATCATTAAAATACATCGTAAAACTCATCTCAGCCATTCTAAATCGTAATTTTTTTCCCGGGGGAGACCCCCGGACCCCCAAACACCAAAATCTCGCGCCTTCGGGCGTTCGAAAAATCATCAAAATACATTGTAAAACTCATCTCAGCCACTCTAAGTCGTAATATTTTCCCGGAGTCGACCCCCAGATCTCGCGCCTTCGCGATCGGCGCTCACACGCTAATTTGGCCAATTTGCCAAAGAAATGTGAACAAGGATTATATTTAATGATATATGAAGAAAGTATATATGATTGTGTGTTGAATTAATCTACTCCTGTAGGTGCAGCGGAGGGGGGGGGGTTTACAAAATACTGAGGACCTTTGCCCCCCATTACGTTTCATCTTCCTACGCCACTGGTATTGGCACTAAACTAATCGATGTTGGGGCTCTACAACAATGACAAACTCTATTAGTATTAATATTTTAAATTGCCATCCCGCCCGCCTCCCGCTCCACTAGTCTAATACCCGATTGTGAACTAGCAAGACCATTGGTACATTGTGTACAAGAATAGTTACAGCTATTACTTACCTTTTCAGTCATTCCAGAAAAAAATGGTTCCATATTTTTCAAAAATTATCACCTGTCGCTTGCCGATTCCACAATTATGTTTTTATGCAATTTGTTGTTCAAAATGTAAGACGACGGCCTACACGGGAAATTAATAGGAATAGGGTTATTTCCGCCAACCATCTATTAATTTTCTCTGTTGCTTAGAATAAGCTTGAAAATATCCTTTTCGATGTCGCTTTGCATACAGGACAGTTACCTAGTACTTTTCAATATTGATATTATGTCGTGGCAAGACTTTCACATATGTACTTGTAATTATAGCATCTACCATTAACTAATTTTATTATGATTTATGTTACATCTAACTCTCAACTTCCGTTACGGATGTTAGAGAGAGATAATTAGGCGTAAATGTTACTCATGTTGAAAATAAGAGACAAAGAAGTACTTCCAACTGTTCGTATCATAATATGTAATCGTGTTCGTTTTGTGTGTCTTGATAAAGGGGCAGATCACCTCGAAAATTTGACATTTTTGTCCACACAGTTTGAATTACTTCTTTGTCCCATATAAACCATTTGAAGTAATTCGTATCCTACAGACTTACGTTTGATTGGATCCTATTACTTCTTTGACCCTCATGTTGAAAAAAGAGATACTAAAATTTCACACGTCGTTATTCTAATTCTGATAGGGATATGTGTGTGAAAATTTTAGAAGTTTATCTAAAGTGGAACCGTTTTCTGGAAATGGCTGTTTTACATTTACCCTGTAAATTGTGAAAAAACAAGCGGGTAGGACATTTTAATATTTTCTCTAAAGTTTGCCGAGATGGGCTAGAATATAAAATCCGGCTAGAGTTTTGAGATCTCGGGTTCGTATACCGGTATGATCACAGGTGCATGCAAATTATAAGGTTGCTTTCAAATATCGGTCATGGGTCTTGATAAATAGCACAAGGTTAAAGTTTGCTAAGCAACGTTACAAACTGCATGCACCCGTGGTCTGGCCGTTACGTCTTCGATCTTCTGCTGCTGAAAACATGGCGCCCAACACGTACAGTCAGGTCCTGGTTTGGTTTTGCTATGTCTTCGAGAGCGATGTCTTTGAGTGCGAAGACTTCATGACGAAGGAGTGTAGCGGAACTGGACTGGGTTGATCATCGGCGACCAATTAACGCAATCAGTGCAGCAACATCCGGCTAAGTTTCGGATGTCCCAGGTTCAAGCCTCGGTCTAGCAGCAACATTTCCTCCTCTCATGTTACAGTAACAAAGCCAGTAAAAGGACCCAAATCGTTATCATAGATCATGTCCTGACACACTTATTGACAGTGTATCATATTATCTGATTTTGTAAAGGAGATAGGGTAGCGCACAGTCGTGTACAACTATGATATCAACTACATTGTATACACAACAACCAATACACATGTATGTGTACATCAATAGTCTACACGAAGATAGCTTCAGGATCCGATTTTACCACAATGCAGAAAAGCGACGTGTTGAGTCGGCATCTGATCAACTTAACTTTGATTTTTCTAATATGTCACACACCGGTACAAGCTGACGAGATCTGCTGTGTTCCTGACCAATTCGAAGGCGTGGGGTTTATTGGATATGGGAATGCCATCATCGATTGGATGAGGAACAGGGATTCATCTCCACATACAGCATTCTCCTACATCAATGGTTCTGTGTGGATATCGTACGACTACACCACTAAACGCTTACTTCTCAACATAAAAGGCACTGAGATGTCTCCTCTGCTACCAAGGCCACTACCCGCGAACACTATATACCTCAGCGATTACGAGAAGGCAAGTATATATCGTTCAAACTGAAAGCATAGTGACATATACAAAACTTGTATAGTAGATGTTAAACGGGATCTCTAATTTGTACACCCATCGCTGCAATCAAGCGGAATATGCTAATAATGCTCAATGTTTTGCTCTATTCTCTCCTTCACACGGTATATGAAATGTTTAGCGCTATTCCCTCCCTCACACAGGTTTTGTTAGTAGGTAGACCAAGGGTTATAAGAGCACTTGACTGTCTGCAACTGTTCTTCTCAGTTTCTTTCTGTTGTGGGATGCTTATTAAGCCAAAACTTCCTTGCTTCTTACAATAGCCTGTCTTCCTTGCAAGTAGCCTAGGGCGTTAGAAATGTACCTGAGACATATTTTGCATCGACCATAATAGGCTACTTTTGGGATCTTTTCTTTTCTTTCTAGCAACCGTTCGTCTTCCTAACGTCTCCCATAAAAGGGAAGAGTTGCACTGTTACAAATAGTCACACCATATATATACTAAAATATCCCTAAACGCCCACATACTACACACACAGCACACCACATACACGGCAAGCCGTCCTTAAATGGCCATTGTTGTTAACATTACGTTTATCTAACCAACCAACAAACTAAACTATAAGTAATGGTATAGTACCATAGTCTTGATTTTATCTTGAAGTAAAATTAGAAGCTCTATGATAGTAGTGACCGATGCTGTTAACAAACTATCAAAATTAATGTATCGTAAGAAAAGGCGAAATTACTATGCATGTACACTTATTTGATTTAGAATGAGAAGAATATGTAAAGTTTGTAATATTTTGTATTCGAACATTAAAGGTACTAATCTGCTCTTTGTATTTTCACAGTTAGCAAGTTCATTATATAAGTTATTATTTGTTTATTTCTGCGATCAATGCGTTGTTGCTTTTAGGGAATCATGTACAATGTTGGTTTGGATGGTTCGTGTGAGAAGTCTAAACTCGATCAAAACATGACGAAACAATGCATTTTATGTAAGTATTGAAGAATGATATTTGTATATAACTTTAGTAAAATATGTATATTTAAGTCGTTTGTTCTTGCCCAAATTAAGGTAGAAAAAATATATATCTCGTTTGCGTTGGGTAGATGAAAAGTGATTTAAATTCGCTTCTGAATATTTGTTTTCCTTTTTTTCGCATAAATGTGTCCTATTTTTGTCCATAACTTTGCGAAAAATAACTGTTATCATACATGACTGAAAATCTCTGGTTTCTTCTATGTAATAATCACACTGGACTATGGATTAAATCACTACTATACATTTAGTTGTACTTCAGTTTACCGGGAGGATTATACAAGCAAAACAATCTTCACTGTTAACATACATAACGCAAGAAATATTGCAAATCCGTTTGATGCTGTTACCTCATCTTAGCCTATCGACATATACGTGTATATACGTATATATGTTCTTAATGATATTTAAACATGCTCCACCGCTGACAAACGGTATTTTTTCTTTATCAAAAACAGGAGCAGACGAATTAGCATTTTTCTCCATTTACAAAAGTTACTTACTTTACAGTAATACCCCTATTTAAAAAATAGAGCTTCTAATTTTACTTCAAGATAAAAATATGCAAATAATTAATTGCACCCCGAAAAAAATCCGTGGCACTATATCCGATATGGAAAGAAATAATTGATTTCGCATGAACCAAATACGGAGGTAATTATTTTGTATAATTTTTGTGTTAATTAGACATATATATACACGTTTAAACACCAATTATTGTTCAAATGATGAATATCATTTATGCTCTGTCGGCGGCGGAGCATCTTTAAAGAAAGTTTAAGGTTTGTTTCGGAAAGGTTCTAGGCCTTTAATAGTATTAATTAAGTATCTGTGTTCAGCTGGAGGATCGCAGGTGGTGTACGGATTCTTAGCTGGCGGAAATGTTGGTGTATCAAACTACATGTTTCAGAGCGGAGGATCGCTCCCCACCAAGATCACAGCCTCCGTCATCAGGGGTAACTCAAATTAGATCTCTTCAACTAATCTGTGTCGACTATCCGGTTGTTGTTCAATGTTCCTGTAGATGATACTAAAACACGTCACACTAAATGAAACAAGTGACAATATTATGAAAATATTATTATGTTAACGGTAATACTGGCAAAACAACAGCATTACACAAACACTTTTATTTTCTCTACCAATTATGTTGGTATCAAAGCCTTGTTGATCTATATATGGCACATTGCTTTCTGTTACTGATTCTACCTCATTTATGTTGAAATAATTACTTTCACAGACGGAAATGACTGCTGGCCCGTTAGAGCCAACTTTATACCTGATACTGGACTACAGAGTAAAGATGGACAGAGTGGCGTCATATATAACTTTGATGTTTTGGATACGTCAAGAGGTATTCGGGACCCATCTGTATTCAACCCTCCGCCCCAGTGTAAAGGGCTGCCATTTACAAAGGTACAGCCTGTTATCCAATAAAAGAGCAGTGTTTTATTGAAACAAAATATCATTGATCCGATGCGTTTTTTTAGATAAAACTTAGCATTATATGCACATATTGTAGTATTTAAAGCCGCATAATCCGTATCTTTCAGGGTCCGTAAATCAACAAAGAAAAATTCGGGTACATATATTATAAAAAGTTATCAACTTTCCCCTAATTACACACCCAAAAAGTCCCGAGTTCAAAAGAAATTAATGATTAAAAATTCGATATCCAGAGTATTTGAATATGCATTTTCAATCGTAGACGATCACGTGACTTTCCAGACCAAACGAAATGGCGTGCCCAGTCAAAAGCGTGTCGTTCATGTTAGCAGGAACTTCTACGGTAGAACTTGTTACTTATCATGAACAAATGAATGTTTTGTTATGTGATGAAGTTAAAGAGTCCTCCAGAACAATATATATACATTATCGTCGTGTAAACAATACTTCCATTCGGTCATTTTGAGTGTTTACAATACGGCGATCGGTTGACTATGCTTTGCCTAATTTCCGGGGGCCACCGGAGGGATTTTTGTGGGGACGGTATTTAACCTTCGTATAAAATATGTGTTGCGATACCACACATCGTACTAGACAAGATAATAAATTGTACAAAAAATGTATCAGATATATAAATAATGGTATTGATAAATAATGAAATAGACAAGACACATCGTACTATATAGAGACGAAAATGGTTATCTACATGTACATGTAAATCTCTGGTGATATTTTTTAAAATAAATAATTCGGACGATATTTGACTTGCCAGTTGGATAACCATATAACTTGTTTTATAAAGGTCCAAATGAAATATAATAATAAATCAAGTAAAGTAAGCACGGAGAGCAAACTTGACATAATATGTATTTTTGTTCAATGTCATATATATATGTATACATGTATACATACATATCTATTAGTTAAAAAATCACCATGTACCGCCATAAACGAGTATAAAATTTAATACGCGTTATTGTATGTATATTTCTGATATTTACGTTGGAAAAGCTCCGTGTTCGTTAAAAACATGATGATAAATTTCTGGTGAAACTATAAACATTTGGTTATATGATTTCAAGGATTACAGAAAATTAAAAAAATAAAATAAAAGAAAAAATGCGGTCGAGGTTGCAATACGGCGGTTTAATGTGTGTTAAAAGTTCTGAATGTCTAACATGCAATTATGTATATATTTTCTGTGTAGATAATGAAGACAGCTCCCTTGGTTATATGTACATGATAGCTTGCCAATGAACCATATAATAGCTACCATATAATATGATGTCCAGCCGTGAATTTGCCTCTGAATCAAATGAATCAGAAACATGTATAATGAAAGACCTAGGTGTTTCTTATACAATCATATTCATGCACAAATAGCACATTCATATACATGGTATAGTGTGCATGTACACATATTATGCATTGAATTTTAAGTCAATAAAAAAATGACTGGAGTTCAAAATAGCATCCAGTAGTAAATAAGCTGACCATTGCATGTGATTCTCGTATCATCAGAGTAATTGCAGTAAAATTCATTTTTTTAGTATTTATTTAGTCTAACCTTGTGGAAAATCCAACTTTATTAGTTGTATTTTGTTAGTTTATCTTTATATATTTAAGCAATCCTAATTCCTTTAGTGTGATCTTGCTCCAAACACTAAGTGAATTTGCTAAGAGCTTGTACATGTAGACCTTCATTGACCTGGACTAATTAAAATTATTGTCAGTCTATTCCTTTCTAATTCAATCAAAACTTTGCAACTTAAAATAGTCTATAATGAATAATGCAATTTAACAACATACATCACAGGCTATTGTCTCTACAGATATATGGATATTCTTATATATATGTGCAATTTGTGTATAACACAACAACAAGATTTTTTTTTATTACACATAGGGATATCTGTATATCTATAGAGCCAAAACCTTGAGATTTGACACTGACTTTTGACCCAAATAACCCTTGATCTAGCTCCAATCTTGTTTGCTATTTATTTTCTGTATTTGAACATTTCTAAAATGAACAATACATAATTTAACAACTCAGACAAATGACATATTATTTTAATTGGTTTTATTGTTCATAAATTGGAATTACTTCCTTGTCCCATATAAATTATTCAAAAGTTATACATACTAGGTATGTAGACATGCAATAATTGTTATTATTCCTTTTTTCATTTGTGTGAAGAAGAAATAAATAATTTGAAAATATCTTGGTGATAATAGTAAAGAATTATGCTAGGTTTGTTCTGTCCTTCCTTCTTGAAAATAATTTCTTTCTGGTTCATAATGGGTACATTACAAACAGACTTTATTTTTTACTGTCAGTTTTGATCTCAGAGATACATGTAGTTGTTTTTCCCTATTATTTTTGGGCGAGCTGCCATCACATCTTGCACTTCTGTCATCTGGTTGAAGGTCCCATACATTCTATAAAGAAAATATGGAGTAAATGTCAGTTATGTACATAGATTAATACTGTATACATGCATGCATATAATCTTTCAGTGTTATCCTGCATGTAAAACAAACTAGTTCCAATTGTTTTCTGTCAAACACAAATTTATAACAATTACACATCTTTTGAACACAAGTTTATCAAAATCAAACCTCACTAGATACTAATTATAAGTTAGTCATTTCTTGAATTACAGGGGGTCTAGGCATTTTCATGTGAAGAATAATGGTACTAATTAGTACCAGAATTTATGTAGCCTAAATATATTGCCATTGGACATAATATATAATACATATTGTAAAAAGTCAATTACTATTCTTTACTTACACCACTTATGATGTATTGGTGTGAATTTTATATAATTATGACCATTAGATAGGATAACGAGTACGTGACTAAGTGACTGTAAGTCTAAAAAAATACAATCTTACACACACGAGCACTGATGAAGTAAGTTTGAAAGTGGCTTCTTTAAAGATGCTCCACCGCCGACGGAGCATAAATGATATTCATTATTTTAACAATAATTGGTGTATTATCGTGTTTATATATGTCTAATTAACACAAAAAATAATATAAAATAATTTATTTTGCCGTTGGTGCATGCGCAATCAGTACATCATTCCATATAGGATATAGTGCTGTGGAATTTTTTCGGGATGCAATTATTTATTTTTCATATTTTTAACTTGAAGTAAAATTAGAAGCTCAAACTTTTCAATGGTGGTAATGGTGTAAAGTAAGTAACTTTTGTAACTGAAGAAAAATACTAAATCGTCTGCTCCTGTTTTTGATAGTGAAAAAAATACCATTTGTCAGCGGTGGAGCATCTTTAATACAGTAATATCCATAGCATACAGTAAAATGATATATATCACTGATATACATAAATACACAAATAGATATCGGAAAAGATATCACACTCCTGACGCTGTAAGCCTGTAACAGTAGCTACATGTATATATATCGTACATATGTACATGTATAACACTAAAGAATGCGATCATCTTTTAAGGAAACGCGTATAATACGACTCTATTAATGCTTCTGTTGTAATCCAAGATTAAATCTGTTATATGTTCCCCGATTTATCAACACTTTTCCTGATTTCTAATCTCTGTTTTACTATGGTACCAATTCCAAAAAGCGACCAAACACTTATAGAATATAGGCCTAACTGTTACCCCCTTCGGGGCCCCACTCACCTTATAGAGACGAAGGGAAATCGGTTTATGTGGTTTTGGTAGATCATTCGCAAATCATAGTTGTTGTCATAGCTCGAATTCGTTTCCATATAATATTCTCAGCAATTCACAACATTTCTTAGTTTAAATAATCTCCTTATTCACTTCGAATCAGCAGTTGATTCTAAGCCGGCGAGCTTTCACTGCAAAGCTCGCTCCATTGCGGTAAACAACTTTTATTTCCGGACATGCGCAAAGTAGCATTTTTAAGATTTGGAGGCGTTAACTTTTGACTTTCTGTCGGACCGCGCATAAGTCTAAAATAAAATTTTGTATATTTATATCTTTGGACCTCTTAACTTTCTAGACTTGTAATTTGGGGAAAGTTCGTAACTTTTTAGGGCTATTACACAATATCTTGTCATTGTTTGTTTTACGGACCCTGAAAGATACGGATTATGCGGCTTTAAATTAATTCGACAGCGTATTTTCCAATTTAATTGATTGAATCAAAGTGAAACATCCTTTAATATGTATTTGCAACGATATTTATAATGAATATCAATATAGAGAGGATGGATCCCATCATTTTAATGTTGTCAACGCGAAAATATATGTATACTTAGAACATCGCTCGATTCCGCATTGGTCTCGGCTCACAAAGAGTTTATTGTGTATTTATTTTATCATATTTTCGTAAAGGGGCGAAATGTTTAAAAACTTCTACAGTATTTTTGTCTACACGGTTATGATTACTTCTTTGCCCCGTAAATGTTCAATGCATGACACTTTAAGACTAAGATATTTGTTTTATTTCCAGACATCTCGCTTAACTACGGACTATTTTCGAATTATTTTGGATCAACTTGGAATTTAAAGAAGCATAACAAACAGAGAGAGCATTATGAATGTTGAAAAGTAAGCAAATAATGCGTCGTTACTGTATTTCTACAAGTGGTTCCACTCAAGCAACATGATTAATGATGATTCATAATAATAACCTACATGTACCCTTTATAGGGAAGCAGCGGTGATTTGTAACCGACCTTCGTCGATGACATCCAATTTAAGTGTGATGGGAGACGCACCGTTCTGTTGATTCACACTTAGCTGGACTTAACCAACTGAAGGATGTATTCTTCTGAGGTTTCAGTCCCGTGGAAGTCTCGTTTCGACATACATTCAAATAAAATCTATCAATATCTGAAGCAAGTTGCCAGTTGCAAATTTTGTCAAACATTACATTTCTATTTTTAGTAGATTTTTTTTATACGGGGATTTTAAGAAATTGCCTATTTGGCGGCCATTTGAAATTGCGTCTTTTTTCGCTTTGATTAGAGCCACAGTTTTACCATTTTTTACTGAAATTCGTTTTACTTAAATCATCACTACGCCAGTAATTTTAGTTGTATCGAGCTAATGTTTGCTGTAAATCTTTTCTGGGTTCGTGTTAATTAAAACATTGAGCATTAATGTGTGAAATAATACACTTTTGTTACGTTTAATGGTAATTTGAGCACTTTTATATTTTAGTCTAAAAACTCTAAAATACTGAAAAATAATAAATATTCAAATTGGGCAAAACGGTAAGCACACGGACCCCCCATTTTTCTGCCTAATTTAGAAAGAACAACCCTTTCCCTGTCGATATGCAAAGTATGAACAACAGTTTAATACCAGAACGTTTTCTATAAAGGGTTAAATTTGGCAAAAATGGCTGAAAATGGTGCATTTTGTAGCTCAAAGTTAAGTGGTAGGGGTAGTATATGTTGTTATTCTGAGAAAAAATATTAGTCTTATTAATCAAAACTGGTATATTTTTAAAAAAGACTACTGGAAAATAAGTTCTACATTCACCCATTCATATCAAACACCTCGTTAGGAAATTGTGGCTTTAAGGATGTATTCTTCTGTGGTTTCAGTCCCGTTAAAGTCTCGTTTCGACATAGATCAAAAACGTTATGATATTTTCAAATACGATTTATCAATATCTCTAGCATGTGGTCTGTAGCAAATTTTGTCAAAAAATTACATTTCTATTTTTAGTAGATTTTTTTACACAGCGATTTTAAGAAATGGACCATTTGGCGGCCATTTTGAAATTGTGTCTTTTTTGGCTTTGAGTAGAGCCACCGTTTTCCCATTTTTTACTTAAATTGCTTTTACTTAAATCATCATCGCGTCAGCATTTTTAGCTATATCGAGTTAATTTTTGCAGTAAATCTTCACTGGGTTCATGTTAATTAAAATATTGAACATTGATGTGTGAAATGATACACTTTTGTCACTTTATTTCTACATTTAATGGTAATTTGAGCACTTTTATTTTTTAGTTAAAAATATTGAAAAATAACAAATATTTAAATGAGGCAAAAAAGTAAGCACACGGACCCCCCATTTTTCTGTCTGATTTAGAAAGAACAACCCTTTCCCTATTGATATGCAAACTATTGACAAAAGTTTAATACCAGAACTTTTTCTTTAAAGGGTTAAATTTGACAAAAATGGCTGAAAATGGTGCATTTTGGAGCTCAAAATTAAGGGGTAGGGGTAGGGGTAGCCTATGTTGTTATTTTGAAAAAAAAGTATGACTCTTATTAATCATAACTGGTATATCCTTAATGAAGACTACTTGAAAATAAATTCTACAAACATCCATACATATTAAACACCTCATTAGGGAATTGTGGCTTTAAAGTCTAGTGTATGTGGTCAAAACGGCTAAATTTCAATAAAATCTACTATTTTGTCATTTTGGTATCTTTGAGTGACAATAGCTCAAAAATGAGCACACGGACATATGTTTTTTCTTCCATTTTCTTTCATGTTATGAACTCCTATTTCCAAAAATCTATATGAGAAAAAAAGTTTAATACAAGAAAATTTTGACTTTCTCAGAGGAGTACATCCTTAATCTCTTGTGTATATGGTCAAAACGGCAAAATTCCCATAAAATCCAATATTTTTGTCTACAAGGTATCTTTGAGTGACAATAGCTCAAAAAACGAGCACACGGACATATGTTTTTTCTTCCGTTTTCTTTTTTGGTATGAACTAACAAGAAAATTTTGACTTTTCATAGGAGTACATCCGTAAAGTAGGTGACGATTGTGGCACTATACAATTTCCGTTTAATATGGAGGAGTTATTTGTTAGGTTCTTGATCCACAATACATGTATATACAAAGTACTGGCTATAATTGACTGATTCGATGTACCAGCGATACCAGTATGACATTATTATAGTATTTAGTGATTATATCAACTTTAACAGAATATGGATATTTTTTTTTCGTTTTGGTGAGTTAATTGCCTATGGATTCCGGAATGAAAAGAATATTGTATTGTAGAAAATAGAAAAGAAAACATTCTCAGCAGAACTGCATAACGTTTTATTTGGTATCATACGCATAATTTAATGAAAACGTTACAGTTACTCATTACGACGAATTCTTTTGAAATATGGAACATACATACGAGTGGACTAAAACAAAGTTTAAATTGACTATCGTGTTGTCAAGGTAGGTATAACATTGAATATTATAGTCGAAGTGTGAACGTTAACATTATTTTAAAAAAAGTACTCAAAATAATTCTTTATATTTCGTCGAGTCTTCACACAACTGGTTGATTTTGTATGAAAAAAATATCGTTCTTCTTTAAATTAACAAATCTTATCGAACTTACATTTTCGTAAAATTGAAACAGGGGTATATAAATGTATAGATAAAACGATAGAAAATAAAAAAAATTGAATGTGATATATACATAGATCAAACTATTCAAAAAATGAAATACATGTTGAAAGTGAATAATTTTTTAGCAATCTTGTCGTTGTGTCCTAAGCTGTTTTAGACCAAAAGAATAAAATCATGTGTTTTCGATATGTTCTTTACGGTCGTTAAATGATAACTTTGTCATGGTAACAACTCTTTTTTAAAAACAGAGATTGAATCAGAACGAAAGATATCCCAACAAATTATCATATAACTGACTCGTCCTGCCAAGTTATACGGCTATGTCATTAATAAGGTAAGACACATACATGTATGTAATAACACTATTATCACATAACTGACCCGTCCAGCCATGTCACATGGCCATGTAATAAATATCATAAAACACATGTGTAAAAACACTATTATGACGTCACATGTAGTTTTGACGTCATAATATATATGACGTCGCATGATTTGTGTCAGATGACAGAAACGTCACATCCGAGCAGGATTTCTACTGTTTTATATAGAGACGTATTTTAAAGTTTTACATATATTTCTATTAATAAAAGTTATGTGATAAATACACGATGTAGTATCTTACACTCGTAACTATGTGATACGAAATTTATCAAACTCGTTAAATACTTTTATATGCCATCGCCTAAAGGCTCTTGGCATATCAAATTATTGAATTTGTTTGATAAATTTCATAGCCACTCATGTAAGTTCCTCTATTTATGCAATGAGAGACTTCGAGGAATGAAACCCAAAACTTTGGTGTCCGAATTAGAAACAAATAACTCATAAATATTCTACATGTAATATTTGATGTTTTAAATCAGCCGCATACTATATGTTTTCAAAGGGTTCCGCCATTTTCTCAATCCATAGGTCAATTATACGAGCTTTTTCATTGGCTGCTTATTACGTAAATAGAAGGGGCGCAACTGTACTAATCCAGCAGGTGGCGTAGTGCAGCAACTTCAATTTTGACGTGAGAACTGCCAAGGGTTAAGAGAGAGCATCGAACTGAATATCCTTGGCTTGCCTGATGTTACCCATCAAGCATATGATAATGACATTAACGAAATCTAAACACGTCTAAACCCTGACGCTTTTATCACTTATCCAGTGATGTTGTGTATACAATGATAATTCGCTATAATATCGAACTAATTGGATTTCTGAGAAGCCTTGCTACATAATACACGTAACAAACAACCCGTACAGAACCGGATCTTTTTCCGTGATTTACAATATAAGGGTCAAGGAAGAACCAATCAGCACAATTATGGAAATCAACATACGAAATGACTCGTCGACATAGGGTTATCAGTCCACAATTTATTTTACATCCTAATTAAATATATATTTTGTTAGTTGACTTACATGTGGCTCTGCCATTGAACAAAGCATAACTGATCCAGTCATACTTAGTACAAAGGAAGGTAAATCTTGCTGACTTCTGAGAGGAATAGGTAAATGGTTTAATATAGTCCTGAGGTGTATCATGATTTTTTAATTGTTGAGTTATTTCTTTAAGATTATCTTTTGAATCCAGTGCATATATTTTAAGACATTTGTGTAAATTCCGAATTTTCCCTTTTCTCCACACCCTTCGCCATAGCTAGTGACACCATTTACATACCATTTACTTTCATTATTTGTTGAAACAAAAGGGCAAAGAAGCGGTCCGCCACTGTCGCCAATACAAGAATCTATTCCTCCTCGTTTGTATCCAGCACACAGCTGGGAACGCGTGATTGTAAAATCAAACGCCTTTTGACATTTTCTTTTCTTGACTATTGGCACGTCTGCCTCTTTTAATACGTCACTTCCCGTCAAACTCTTACTCTGAGTCCGTCCCCAGCCAATAGTTTTGCAAACAGTCCTGCTTGAAAGTCGTTTGGGTTTTACCGGCAGACATGCATATCCGGTTATATTTGAAATTTTAACAGGTATATTTAATTTTAATAGTGCTATATCATTCATCACAGCCTTATAACTGAACAATGGGTGGGGGAAATATTTCGATACTGAATAGTCCTTTTCTGTCTTTTCTAGTTTTGTGACGTCATGCTCGCCCACCCGCACTATAATCTTCCGAGTTTTGCCTCGTTTTCGTATGCAGTGAGCCGCTGTTAGAACCCAATAAGGTGCAATCAACGTCCCTCCACAAAAATGCTTCTTTCGTTTGTTCAACAGCTCAACCTTCAAAGAAACAGAAATTAAAAAAAAATCATCAGAATTAATTTCTTTATATTTCATTATAATAAGGAGCAAATCATTTATCTTGACACTCATTAAAATATAATGACGAGGAACTTAAAAGGGGTTCAAAACCGTCATATTGTTACATGTACAAAACATTGGAAGATGAAAGATAGTAAGCAAGGTACATGATTATACGCTCTCTCATTACGATTGTTTATTCCATATTTGACAAAATGCCTCCGTAAATATATTACTACGTGTAGGCTACGAATTGCCTGATGCAAGTACAATGCAAATACAAACGAAAAGATAAGCTATTGCTCAAAACAAATTTCACTTGTACAGACAACTCCAGCATTTTGTAAACGTGGATATTTTCGCGAGTGCCTGATTTCGCGATTTGCATGCAAACAACTTCAGACTTTTAACAACAAAGTCCATACGCGATCAAGCGACCTTTACGTTATTAACGTAAATTCCCCCTCCCATAAATTAACACGTTTACAGTAATTTATAGCCCGCTTGCAAAAAACATGTTTCCAAGAGAACGTGATCTTTGCCGAGAATACGATGATTCAAAACAATCATAGGAAATTAATAAACGGTCCACCACACCAAATTCAATATTATAGGTGCACGACTGGAGTAGAGAAACCAACGATAAATATAAATACCTGCCAAGGCCAACTGTTTGGAGCGGAAAAGTGCCCTCCAACAATTTTGAACCGACCAGAGGAACCCGTTGGTCGTATACCACAAGAGGACTGGAGACTTTCTAAAGTGATGTTGGGTACAGCAGCTAGATGAAAAATATATGTAAAAACTGTAATCTTTGACACATGTATCACACACTATCATACAAGCCTGTATACCAGTGGTTCCGAGATGAACCACCTTGAGGAAGCGACAGTTGAATCTGAATTTGAAGGGTAAGTTTTCCAAGCTGTCCAACACGAGGCTGAAATTTACATTGTACCATGTCTTACTCTCAAAATGAATTTTTTAAATCATTCAGTTAAGATACAAAATATATAAATTTATTGCTTAAACCACTTCATACTCATCCCGCGAAGATGTTCTACCTATACTAAACAAGATAGCATGCGTGATATAAGTTGCCAGAATCAATGTCATTGCTATTATGGTGTGCGTTATTTGAACGATTTAATGTTCATAAGAATCTAAAAAGCGAAGATTTGTCATAAGACTGTATACCAAAATCACTTGCAAATGGAAAACACTAACCGTGATGTTGGAGAGAAGTGTCTATCGTGTTGGATATCGTATTCAGGGTTATAATATTTTTACCTTCGTCCTGTTGGCTATCATACTTTTTACCTTTGTCCTGTTGGCTATCATACTTTTTACCTTCGTCCTGTTAGCTATCATGCTTCTTACCTTCGTCCTGTTGGCTATCATACTTCTTACCTTCTTCGCGTTGGCTATCATACTTCTTACCTTCGTCGTGTTGGCTATCATACTTCTTACCTTCCTCGTGTTGGCAATCATACTCCTTACCTTCGTCGTGTTGGCTATCACACTTCTTACCTTCGTCGTGTTGGCTATCATACTTCTTACCTTCTTCGCGTTGGCTATCATACTCCTTACCTTCGTCGTGTTGGCTATCATACTCCTTACCTTCGTCGTGTTGGCTATCATACTCCTCAACTTAGTCGTGGTGGCTATTATACTGCTTCAATTCGTCGTGTTGGCTATCATACTCCTTACCTTCGTCGTGTTGGCTATCATACTCCTCAACTTCGTCCTGTTGGCTATTATACTCCTCAACTTAGTCGTGGTGGCTATCATACTGCTTACCTTCGTCGTGTTGGCTATCATACTGCTTACCTTCGTCGTGTTGGCTATCATACTTCTTACTTTCGTCGTGTTGCCTATCATTCTTCTTACCGTCGTCGTGTTGAATATCACACTTCTCATTTCGTCGTGTTGGCTATCATACTTCTTACCGTCGTCTTGTTGGCTATCATACTCCTCAACTTAGTCGTGGTGGCTATTATACTGCTTACCTTCGTCGTGTTGGCTATCATACTTCTTACTTTCGTCGTGTTGGCTATCATACTTCTTACTTTCGTCGTGTTGAATATCACACTTCTCATTTCGTCGTGTTGGCTATCATACTTCTTAACTTCGTCGTGTTGGCTATCATACTCCTTAACCTAGTCGTGTGTTGGCTATTATACTGCTTAACCTTCGTCGTGTTGGCTATCATACTTTTTACCTTAGTCGTGTTGGCTATTATACTTCTTACCTTCGTCGTGTTGGCTATCATACTTCTTACCTTCGTCGTGTTGGCTATCATACTTCTTATTTCGTCGTGTTGGCTATCATACTTCTTACCTTCGTCGTGTTGGCTATCATACTTCTTACCTTCGTCGTGTTGGCTATCATACTTCTTACCTTCGTCGTGTTGGCTATCATACTTCTTACCTTCGTCGTGTTGGCTATCATACTTCTTACCTTCGTCGTGTTGGCTATCATACTCCTTACCTTCGTCGTGTTGGCTATCATACTTTTTACCTTCGTCGTGTTGGCTATCATACTTTTTACCTTCGTCGTGTTGGCTATCATACTTCTTACCTTCGTCGCGTTGGCTATCATACTCCTTGCCTTACTTGTGTTGGCTATCATACTCCTTACCTTCGTCCTGTTGGCTATCATACTCCTTACCTTCGTCGTGTTGGCTATCATACTTTTACCTTCGTCGTGTTGGCTATCATACTTCTTATTCGTCGTGTTGGCTATCATACTCCTTACTTCGTCGTGTTGGCTATCATACTCTTACCTTCGTCGTGTTGGCTATCATACTCCTTACCTTCGTCGTGTTGGCTATCATACTCCTTACCTTCGTCGTGTTGGCTATCATACTTCTTACCTTCGTCGTGTTGGCTATCATACTTCTTACCTTCGTCGTGTTGGCTATCATACTCCTTACCTTCGTCCTGTTGGCTATCATACTTCTTACCTTCGTCGTGTTGGCTATCATACTCTTACCTTCGTCGTGTTGGCTATCATACTCCTTACCTTCGTCGTGTTGGCTATCATACTTCTTACCTTCGTCGTGTTGGCTATCATACTTCTTACCTTCGTCGTGTTGGCTATCATACTCCTTACCTTCGTCGTGTTGGCTATCATACTTCTTACCTTCGTCGTGTTGGCTATCATACTCCTTAGCTTCGTCATGTTGGCTATCATACTTCTTACCTTCGTCGTGTTGGCTATCATACTTCTTACCTTCGTCGTGTTGGCTATCATACTTCTTACCTTCGTCGTGTTGGCTATCATACTTCTTACCTTCGTCGTGTTGGCTATCATACTTCTTACCTTCGTCGTGTTGGCTATCATACTTCTTACCTTCGTCGTGTTGGCTATCATACTTCTTACCTTCGTCGTGTTGGCTATCATACTTCTTACCTTCGTCGTGTTGGCTATCATACTTCTTACCTTCGTCGTGTTGGCTATCATACTTCTTGCCTTCGTCGCGTTGGCTATCATACTTCTAACCTTAGTCGTGTTGGCTATCATACTCCTTACCTTCGTCGTGTTGGCTATCATACTTCTTACCTTCGTCGTGTTGGCTATCATACTTCTAACCTTCGTCGTGTTGGCTATCATACTCCTTACCTTCGTCGTGTTGGCTATCATACTCCTTACCTTCGTCGTGTTGGCTATCATACTCCTTACCTTCGTCGTGTTGGCTATCATACTTCTTACCTTCGTCGTGTTGGCTATCATACTTCTTACCTTCGTCGTGTTGGCTATCATACTTCCTACCTTAGTCGTGTTGGCTATCATACTTCTTACCTTCGTCGTGTTGGCTATCATACTTCTTACCTTCGTCGTGTTGGCTATCATACTCCTCAACTTCGTCGTGTTGGCTATCATACTCCTTACCTTCGTCGTGTTGGCTATCATACTTCTTACCTTCGTCGTGTTGGCTATCATACTTCTTACCTTCGTCGTGTTGGCTATCATACTTCTTACCTTCGTCGTGTTGGCTATCATACTTCTAACCTTCGTCGTGTTGGCTATCATACTTCTTACCTTCGTCGTGTTGGCTATCATACTTCTTACCATCGTCGCGTTAGCTATCATACTCCTTACCTTCGTCGTGTTGGCTATATCATACTTCTTACCTTCGTCGTGTTGGCTATCATACTTCTTACCTTCGTCGTGTTGGCTATCATACTTCTTACTTTCGTCGTGTTTGGCTATCATACTTCTTACTTCGTCGTGTTGGCTATCATACTTTTACCTTCGTCGTGTTGGCTATCATACTCCTTACCTTCGTCGTGTTGGCTATCATACTTCTTACCTTCGTCGTGTTGGCTATCATACTTCCTTACCTTCGTCGTGTTGGCTATCATACTTTACTTCTTCGTCGTGTTGGCTATCATACTTCTTACCTTCGTCGTGTTGGCTATCATACTTCTTACCTTCGTCGTGTTGGCTATCATACTCCTTACCTTCGTCGTGTTGGCTATCATACTTCTTACCTTCGTCGTGTTGGCTATCATACTTCTTACCTTCGTCGTGTTGGCTATCATACTCCTTACCTTCGTCTGTTGGCTATCATACTCCTTACCTTCGTCGTGTTGGCTATCATACTTCTTACCTTCGTCGTGTTGGCTATCATACTTCTTACCTTCGTCGTGTTTGGCTATCATACTTCTTACCTTCGTCGTGTTGGCTATCATACTTCTTACCTTCGTCGTGTTGGCTATCATACTTCTTACCTTCGTCGTGTTGGCTATCATACTTCTTACCTTCGTCGTGTTGGCTATCATACTTCTTACTTTCGTCGTGTTGGCTATCATACTTTTACCTTCGTCGTGTTGGCTATCATACTTCTTACCTTCGTCGTGTTGGCTATCATACTCCTTACCTTCGTCGTGTTGGCTATCATACTTCTTACCTTAGTCGTGTTGGCTATCATACTTCTTACCTTCGTCGTGTTGGCTATCATACTTCTTACCTTCGTCGTGTTGGCTATCATACTCCTTACCTTCGTCGTGTTGGCTATCATACTTCTTACCTTCGTCGTGTTGGCTATCATACTTCTTTACCTTCGTCGTGATGGCTATCATACTGCTTACCTTCGTCGTGTTGGCTATCATGCTCCTTACCGTCGACGTGTTGGCTATCATACTTCTTAACTTAGTCGTGTTGGCTATCATACTTCTTACCTTCGTCGTGTTGGCTATCATACTTCTTACCTTCGTCGTGTTGGCTATCATACTTCTTACCTTCGTCGTGTTGGCTATCATACTTCTTACCTTCGTCGTGTTGGCTATCATACTTCTTACCTTCGTCGTGTTGGCTATCATACTTCTTACCTTCGTCGTGTTGGCTATCATACTTCTCAACTTAGTCGTGTTGGCTATCATACTTCTTACCTTCGTCGTGTTGGCTATCATACTTCTTACCTTCGTCGTGTTGGCTATCATACTTCTTACCTTCGTCGTGTTGGCTATCATACTTCTTACCTTCGTCGTGTTGGCTATCATACTTCTTACCTTCGTCGTGTTGGCTATCATCATACTTCTTACCTTCGTCGCGTTGGCTATCATACTCCTTACCTTCGTCGTGTTGGCTATCATACTTCTTACCTTCGTCGCGTTGGCTATCATACTCCTTACCTTCGTCGTGTTGGCTATCATACTTCTTACCTTCGTCGTGTTGGCTATCATACTCCTTACCTTCGTCGTGTTGGCTATTATACTCCTTACCTTCGTCGTGTTGGCTATCATACTTCTTACCTTCGTCGTGTTGGCTATCATACTCCTTACCTTCGTCGTGTTGGCTATCATACTTCTTACCTTCGTCGTGTTGGCTATCATACTTCTTACCTTCTTACCTTCGTCGTGTTGGCTATCATACTCCTTACCTTCGTCCTGTTGGCTATCATACTTCTTACCTTCGTCGTGTTGGCTATCATACTTCTTAGCTTCGTCCTGTTGGCTATATACATACCTTCGTCTGTTGGCTATCATCTTCTTACGTGTTGGCTATCATACTTCTTACCTTCGTCGTGTTGGCTATCATACTTCTTACCTTCGTCGTGTTGGCTATCATACTTCCTTACCTTCGTCGTGTTGGCTATCATACTTCTTACCTTCGTCGTGTTGGCTATCATACTTCTTACCTTCGTCGTGTTGGCTATCATACTTCTTACCTTCGTCGTGTTGGCTATCATACTTCTTACCTTCGTCGTGTTGGCTATCATACTTCTTACCTTCGTCGTGTTGGCTATCATACTTTACCTTCTGTTGCTATCATACTCTACTGTCGTGTTGGCTATCATTCTACTACTTCTTTATACTCTTACCTTCGTCGTGTTGGCTATCATACTTCTTACCTTCGTCGTGTTGGCTATCATACTTCTTACCTTCGTCGTGTTGGCTATCATACTTCTTACCTTCGTCGTGTTGGCTATCATACTTCTTACTTGTCGTGTTGGCTATCATACTCCTTACCTTCGTCGTGTTGGCTATCATACTTCTCACTTTCTTCGTGGTGGCTATCATACTCCTCACCTTCGTCGTGTTGGCTATCATACTTCTAACCTTCGTCGTGTTGGCTATCATACTCCTAACCTTCGTCGCGTTAGCTATCATACTTCTTACCTTAATCGTGTTGGCTATCATATACTTCTTACCTTCGTCGTGTTGGCTATCATACTTCTACCTTCGTCGTGTTGGCTATCATACTCTTACCTTCGTCGTGTTGGCTATCATACTTCTTACCTTCGTCGTGTTGGCTATCATACTCTCTAACCTTCGTCGTGTTGGCTATCATACTCCTTACCTTCGTCGTGTTGGCTATCATAACTTTTTACCTTACCTTCGTCGTTTGGCTATCCTCATCTTCTTGATCTTCTTCGTCGTTTGGCTATCATACTTCTTACCTTCGTCGTGTTGGCTATATACTCTTACTTCGTCTTTGTATCACCTTACCTGTGTTGGCTATCATACTCTTACCTTCGTCGTGTTGGCTATTATACTCCTTACTCGTCGTGTTGGCTATCATACTTCTTACCTTCGTCGTGTTGGCTATCATACTCCTTACCTTCGTCGTGTTGGCTATCATACTTCCTACCTTCGTCGTGTTGGCTATCATACTCCTTACCTTCGTCGTGTTGGCTATCATACTTCTTACCTTCGTCGTGTTGGCTATCATACTCCTTACTAGTCGTGTTGGCTATCATACTTCTTACCTTCGTCGTGTTGGCTATTATACTCCTTTACTTCGTCGTGTTGGCTATCATACTCCTTAACCTCGTCGTGTTGGCTATCATACTCCTTAATATACTTCTTCGTGTTGGCTATCATACTTCCTACCATCGTCGTGTTGGCTATTATACTCCTTAACTTCTTCGTGTTGGCTATCATACTTCCTACCATCGTCGTGTTGGCTATTATACTCCTTAACTTCGTCGTCGTGTTGGCTATCATACTTTCTTACCTTCGTCGTGTTGGCTATCATACTTCTTACCTTCGTCGTGTTGGCTATCATACTTCTTACCTTCGTCGTGTTGGCTATTATACTCCTTACCTTCGTCGTGTTGGCTATCATACTTCTTACCTTCGTCGTGTTGGCTATCATACTCCTTACCTTCGTCGTGTTGGCTATCATACTTCTTACCTTCGTCGTGTTGGCTATCATACTTCTTACTTTCGTTCGCGTTGGCTATCATACTTCTTACCTTCGTCGTGTTGGCTATCATACTTCTTACCTTCGTCGTGTTGGCTATCATACTTCTTACCTTCGTCGTGTTGGCTATTATACTGCTTAACTTTGTCGCGTTGGCTATTATACTCCTCAACTTCGTCGCGTTGGCTATTATACTTCTTAACTTCGTCGTGTTGGCTTTCATACTTCTTAACCTTTCGTCGTGTTGGCTATCATACTTTTTACCTTCGTCGCGTTGGCAATTATACTCCTCAACTTCGTCGCGTTGGCTTTCATACTCCTTACCGTCGTCGTGTTAGCTATTATACTCCTCACCTTCGTCGCGTTGGCTATCATACTCCTTACCTTCGTCGTGTTGGCTTTCATACTTCTTAACTTGGTTGTGTTGGCTATTATACTCCTTAACTTCGTCGTGTTGGCTATCATACTCCTTACCTTCGTCGTGTTGGCTATCATACTGCTCAACTTCGTCGTGTTGGCTATCATACTTCTTACCTTCGTCGTGTTGGCTATCATACTCCTTACTTCGTCGTGTGGCTATTACTCCTACTTCGTCGTGTTGGCTATCATACTCCTTACCTTCGTCGTGTTGGCTATCATACTTCTTACCTTCGTCGTTTGGCTATCATACTTCTTATCTTGTCGTGTTGGCTATCATACTTCTTACCTTGTCGTGTTGGCTATCATACTCCTCAACTTCGTCGCGTTGGCTATCATACTCTCTCAACTTCGTCGCGTTGGCTATCATACTCCTCAACTTCGTCGCGTTGGCTATCATACTCTCAACTTCGTCGGTTGGTTATCATACTTCTTACCTTCGTCGTGTTGGCTATCATACTTCTTACCTTCGTCGTGTTGGCTATCATACTTCTTACCTTCGTCGCGTTGGCTATCAATACTTCTTACTAGTCGTTGGCTATCATACTCCTCAACTTCGTCGCGTTGGCTATCACACTTCTCACTTCGTCGCGTTGGCTATCATACTCCTCAACTTCGTCGGGTTGGTTATCATACTTCTTACCTTAGTCGTGTTGGCTATTATACTCCTCAACTTCGTCGTGTTGGCTATCATACTCCTTACCTTCGTCGTGTTGGCTATCATACTTCTTACCTTCGTCGTGTTGGCTATCATACTTCTTACCTTGTCGTGTTGGCTATTCATACTTCTTACCTTAGTCGTGTTGGCTATCATACTTACCTTCTTTGGTATACGTGTTGGCTATCATACTTCTTACCTTAGTTGTGTTGGCTATCATACTCCTTACATTGGTCGTGTGGGCTATCATACTTCTTACCTTAGCTGTGTTGGCTATCATACTTACCTTAGTCGTGTTGGCTATCATACTTCTTACCTTCGTCGTTAATACCTTGCTCTTATATCATGTCATATTCTACTCTCGGGTTCAGCGTTTAAACACGCCGTTGTAGTTACGTTATAATGCATTGCCAATATTATTTAAATATAGTTTTTTTTTTGGAATAAAATGTTTTTTGAGATTTTCCTCGTTATTTTGTAGCTTAAGTAGCTTCGTCGT
This sequence comes from Argopecten irradians, assembly GCF_041381155.1. Classification (NCBI taxonomy): domain Eukaryota; kingdom Metazoa; phylum Mollusca; class Bivalvia; order Pectinida; family Pectinidae; genus Argopecten; species Argopecten irradians. The sequence continues at coordinate 10,689,694 of NC_091138.1, read as the reverse complement.
CTTGCTACATCAAACTGGTTACCCTGCACTTTATTGGTAATCTCCGTATTCTCTGCCTTACCTTTGTATTTTTGTAGCTTATTTTCTACTCTGTTATTTTTGATAAAAAGTCCATGACTGCCTAGGATGCGCCTTACCTTCAGCTTTTGGTCTTTCCTTATCTGTACCAGGAACCGTGAACCTGTTGGTACTGAGAACGTAGGAACCCTGACATGTATCATTGACCACTCGACAGTATCTCTCTTCCTCGAGATATCCACTCCCGCATACGTCCGTAAACTTACATCGGCGTCGACGCCTCTTCTTGCACGTTCTTGAACACGAGCCCCATGATGACCAGGGCTTGTAGAATAAATCGTACAATAGGTCTTCCTTTTTCCTGTTTGATTTGGTGGATCCTATGACTTTATATGTCACTTCCTTACAAGGGCCACTCTTTCTATTACACGGTCGTTTTTCACGTATCCGCGAGTGACCACAAAATGAAGGGAATCGGCACTTCCTTTTACGAGTTTGTTGACAGTGGCGGTTACATCTAGTCCATGCTGACCAGACGGTGTAGTAATCACAAAAAATATTGTTTTCATCTGTTTCACCAAGCCCATCAGTCAATGGATTTTCATTTTGAGCTGTTGTATTGTCTCTTCTTGTCTTATTTTCGATTCTGTCATTTGATGTTTCTGTCATCTGAAACAAAGATAACAATTGAATGAACTTCAAAATTGAATGAACTGCGAAATTGAATGAACTGCGAAGCAGTTCGTGTTAAATTTGTTTTAAAGGGAGCTCAATGCATCACGCCATGAAATCGACTAAAGCAAGATTCAATCCTTAGATTTCAATTCATTTGTAATTTTAATTTTAACTTCTTTATTAACTAAAATAATTAACGCAAACATCACAATTTCACATACATTTATCTAGAAACAGTTATATTTTCAGAGTAATCCAGATGAAACGATCGCAAAACTGTCGAGTCTGTGTGATACGATTGCCTCCCGTTTCGATTAAAATGGAGAGTCACCGTAATATGATGGGACTGGACCGGCATTGTTCTGATAACACAAGTTTAAACAACTGATTAAAAGGTAAATTAATACTCATTGACTTTTATATAATATTTCTTATCGTCGCTTTGGTTTCATCATTTGATTGTAACGGAGACGTTCTGACGTTATTCTACATAAGGTTACGACATTGCTTCGGACTTCGGTACCGATTTGTTGCTCGGCTCGAACGATAAACATGAGCCAACAAAACAGTAAAAGGATAGAAATTGGTTCGATATACCCAATCAAAGTGTAGCTAAACCTTACAAATATCTATGGTCTGGTAAAGGCCTAATGAATAATCCTACAAGTAGGTCTAGAATATTTTCTTGTGCGAAGACCGATGCTAACATACCAAGTCCATGGCCAAAGGAAACAGGATTTATTAGAAAGTTTTATTGAGTCCAACTTCAATAAGAATTCAAATATAAACCGTTGAAATAGCGAAAAATAGTGAAACAGAAGGCAAACGGACAACGAAGAAAAATCCAAGATACACTGTTTTGACATGGCTCTGTTGAAAGAACAGGAAACGCAATTATCTTATACCCGAATATTTTTAAACAAAGGTATTTGCAATAGGATAATCAAAATTCTGAATAATTCGGTTTTGAACTAATGTCAAGCGGCTATGTGGAAAATGGATGAAAACTTACAACGGAACCATTGTTAATTTAACAGCAAGTGAATATAGCAGCATAAACGTCTTCGCTTGTCGCAATGTTTGTCTTTAAATAGTGTTATAAAGATTTTGGCATGGTATGTGTCCGGTATGAATTTTTTTATTCAAAAATCAAAGAAACATTATGATAGTTGGATTGTTTCAGGCCATGTCAACAACCCAAAGAGCTCTTTCACAAACACAGCGAAAAGGCATAGTTGCGTGTTCTGGCGATGTATATATAAATAATATACTGTAGTAAAATGGACCCTTTAAACGAAAGGTCTTTTGTTTGAGTATGACCCCTTCTGTAAAAAGTTTAAATCAGGACGATTTACGTATGGATATCTTGTAACTTTATGTTATTGCATGTGTGTCAATTTCACTTGGGGCGTGGATCGTACGCTCTGTGCAGAAACAACGATCGTTATGACGAAAGCGGTAACATGAATACGTAAGTCTAACAACTTTTCTTGAATAGGATAAATGCCATACTCTGTATTACATTTAAACGATTATGTCATTGAATAAATATATTTATTGACAAAATAATTACTTTAAATTGAAGGTAAAACCTATCCACAAAACTCGTACTACCGGTATATCACATATACATTCAATGTGAGGACATCTAATGAATTTCAGTGATATCTTGTTACGTGAATGGTGACCTAGTTTGATGTTTCTATGTGTTTTCGCCTCTCTTTTATTATGTATTGGACATCACTCTGTATTACGGATGAGAGAAGAACGTGTATCACCTCTATTTCAGTCATAAACAAAGAATACTAACCTTATGACCTTAACTGTCAGAAATACCTTATCGGGTCTGACTATGTGTGGTACGATACATTGTCCGTCTAATACATAAAGCCCATTTTTTATTTCATTTAGAGGTTGTGTAGACATTTGTATATTAACAATGGTTTAGGCATATTGACATTTGACATGTTGCTATACCTTAATCCCTTCACGTATTAATCGCGTTTCTACATTTCGTTGTCATTAAATTGACTGTATTATACATAATGGAAACAGACTTTATATTTTGATTGAAAAAAAACTAATATCTAATCAAAGATGATGGTCAATGTGTTCTAATTTCATCAATCATATATATATATATGAATTTTATACAGCTTCTTGATAGAATAGTAACGAGTGCAAGATATATTCGCTTAACGTCAACGTTTTGGACAAACAACACACATATTTTCATAGTATCATGGAGGCATATTTTAACCATTCGAATTTATTGTGACAAAAGTTATTTGTTCAAATAAGTGTGTGAAATATTTCAAGACTAAAGTATATTTTCTAATTTCGTAACTAATTTAACTGATCCACCTTTCGACTTCAGATCTGCATTGTGGTCGGTTGATTTCGATGAATGGTACGTATTTCTACGGGTGGAAAACGACATTCCTTTTTTACTACGAAATTAAATATCGAAAGACGATACCACAATAATAGGTAGATTAATGAAGGTGCGTAAAACCAGTATCGATGTTCACCTTCTCGTATCGATTTGAACATGATAATTGATGAAACCATATTTCAAATCTCCTAAAACAAACAGTAAAAGTTCTTAGCGGTGATAAAAACGACGTCTGACAGACCTGTATGACGACGACCGGAATGACTATTCGGGAAAGTGTTTTAGCGCCAAACGTCAATCTGTGATATCACGAATCGTTACGATATAAAATGCGCTTGTGCAGTCGCTTATGCTCTACAAAATTGATGGATTTCAACATTTTTCCTGCATTTAATTCGTCTCCTCATTTGCAAATCGTTTACACGTAAAGGTTTGATTATTGCTTTAAATAAACTGGCTATTTTTCGCACTATTTACGGCGCATTGGTAATTGACCGACTTTTGGTATTTAGTGATACGGTCCGAATCTCAACTGATCGATTGATAGATCATTTGGCAGAAAACTCTGAACGGGAAGAAACAAAGGCAAATATAAGTTATATGGTACATATGATCTGTCCTTCGTTTCCCTTCATATTAGATTTATGATGCTCGTTTCGAATTTTCAATTTTAAAAAGTTCTAAACTGGTATCATAAATCTCATATGAAGAGACACTCATAACAGATGATCTATATATGACATTCGGAATCAGTACGAAGAAGGAAATAGCTCTATGATGTAGCAAGAAACCTAAAGATGCAAGTTATTGCTTTGTATCGTATGGTCAACCCTCAGATGAAAGACATGCCTTCATGCAATACAAAAATAAACATAATATCCTTAGCATTATTTAGTAGAACAGATACACATTGCAGTGATATTCAGAATATCAATGATTAATGTGGCGTTCTTATCTCGCCAATATATAGGCCACTGAACGCGTCACCTCCTAGATGTCGGTCAGACAGTTTCTGCAACTATTGATTCCGGCCACTGTGTCACCAATGACAAAAATGTTCAATTTGTCTAGACACAGGCTTATCGCGATGTTCTGGGAAATGGCAGGACTATCTCTCTCTGGTAATTGAAGAATTCGCATATTTTGGAACTGCACAAACGTAGCAGCCGAAATGAGTTAAACACGAGTGAATTAAAAATCATGCAATGATAATAACCAGACTGAAAGATCATGTAATTGATTTATCCACCAATTAAATTATTCTCACATGACTTTTCTGACAGAGCTTGTCTACGATTTGTATTAGTTAATTAATCGGTGATTAATTACACTTTTCAGTCGTGATCGATGCATTTCTGGTCAGATACTGCTAAATCAACGAGAAAACATAACGTTCAATAGGATGTTTATGTTGATCTTTTTAAACTAAGTAGTAAGGACTCGAAATTACCGTGTCCATACACCGAACAAGACAAACAAGCGTTTATATTGGGTCCATTCCTCAAAATACGTCTAAATTTGACAACTGAAACGAATAACTCTCAAATCAATTTCCATGAATGGAAATCGTGATTCTCAGATACCACAGATATAGTGATTTACAATAACATCCTAATTTCATTGATAAAATTTTATGAATCGTACCGTTACGCTAACACACACGGACTTCCCTTTAATCAATCTCTGCATATGCATGCAGCTGGCTCGTAATCATAACGTTTACATTTTCTGCGCCATTGAAATTTTACGATGCCATTTGATGTTGCTGATAATGCTAGTTTCGAGTTGTCTTTCCATTTATTTCCCCAGTTTTATTATGACCAGACATACACAGATATGGTCGTTCATTTTGCAGCATTATGGGTGCACTACAACGGATTCTTACTCTTTACAATTTCGTGTTTGCTCGATGACTGCTTTGGCTAAATATCTTATCAACAATCGAGGTATTTAAAGACGACCTCCCGTGTATGTATGTGTGATGAACCTGTACGGTTTGGGAGGCTGCGCTATATTCGTGTTATTATTATCGCATTGAAGCAATCTGTCAAGATACCAAGCAGCACACCCCAGCTTGTTATTACAACACATTGTACCATAGGGTAGCAAGTGTCGATCAAATCTGACCAGTTGGTGGTAATTAAGAACGGTATATTTATCGATTGTTAAATGTAACTGTGGTGTTTTAGTGAGAGAACGCTGTAAAATAAACAAAATGGCCTTTCTAAGATAAAATATGAAATTTAAATACGCGTTTTAATAAAGCAATAATCTGTTCATTTTAGTAGAAAGCATAACCGGTAAGGATGAGTTGTTCCAGGTCATTAACTGTATATCTAAGTGAGTTAGCCCTCAACCAAATGGCAACTATTCCAGTACAATGTATTTTAAGGAGACATATTTCAAATATATCGATTGCCTTCCGAAGCACATGTTTTCTCATTTCACATTATAATATTGAATATTAAAACTAGCAAATATTTTGTCAAAGCTATTTAATAACATGTAAGGGATTGATTATAAAACAATGGTTGATTTTAACTTAAGGTTTATGGTAAATGTATTATTACAACTAACTAGCATTGGGATATATGACGTCCGCTGCTATTAACAAAGAACAATATGTTGTCTACCCATGTAGAAAATGAGGTCGTTGTTTCGCCGCCAGGGACAAGATTTTGTTTATATATTTATGGTATTATATTAACGGTTATCCACTTGGGTCTAGGTCACGGTTCGTGTAGCTAAAGCCATTAGTTTCTATCTACCCTTTAATCATAGTAATTGTAGCACCGCAGTGATAATCAGTGTTCAGGCAACAGCAGAGTGAAACGGAATACCGTGAAATGTAATAGTTGTAATTTAGAGAAAAAAATAATAAAACCACCTATGATGTCATTGGCCTCATCTCGTTGCGAATTTATCTTTTGTTTGTTTGATTCAATTAACGTCCTATTAACAGCTATGGTCATGTAAGGACGACCTCCCATGTATGTGATGTGTTGCGTGTATGTTGTGCGAGGTGCGTGTTTTGGGAGACTGCGGTATATCCATGTTGTGTCTTCTTGTATAATGGAACTTTTGCCCTTTTTATAGTGCTATATCAGTGAGACATGCCGCCGAAGACACCAAGCAACACACCCCACCCGGTCACATTATACTGACAACGGGCGAACCAGTCGTCACACTCCCTGTATGTGAGCGCTAAGCAGGAGTAGAGACTACCACTGTTATAGACTTTGGTGTGTGCCGGCCTGGGGACAGAACCCAGAGCCTTCCTCACAGGGGCGAACGTTCAACTCAAGGCCAAAAGTGAGGCGGTGCCAAGGGAGGCATTAGGAAAGATAAAGTCAGTTAGGAAGAAGAGAAAAGATAAGATCCTAAATAGTCGCCTTTTACGATCATGCAAGAGGGGCAGCAGGTACAATTCTAACGCCCTGAATTGTGGTGCAATTTCGACCAACAATTTGATGCAAACAATTTTTTTTTCATTTTAGACATTTTTCATCCTGCACATGTTAATGGCAATGGAAATCGGGTAAAAGGTAAGCCTTTGTTAGCCATATCCCTCCCAGGAAAGTTCTCGTGCACGGTGAGCTTTCGTTTGAACATGCAAGAACAAATATTTATCATCGGATACGCAACAGTTGAAATGCTGTTCATTCACTCGAAATGCGATGTGATGTAAATATAGTTTTGTAAGAACATGTATGTCAGAAATCACCATTATAGCATCATTAAAAATAATATCAAACCTATTGTTCTGTGAAGCTTGTAATTTGACAAGAACGCCCCACCTGCAGGGCTATTGGGGCAGTTGGGTGCAAGTATTTTCCACAGTTAATAGTTGATGTAAGGGGTTTCTCTTCGTTGGCGACCTTGGATTTTGACACAGGATGTCAAATTGGTTTCACTCCAATTCGCTCAAACTACTTAGTGTACCCGTTGCAAGACGCTATGAATTGAAACCAGTACTCCTATCGTCGGTCGTCTGTGTAACAAAGCCTTCGTTTCATTCCATGTTCGTCCACCATTAAGTTAGAAATAACTATCGCGACTCGCGTGATACTGTTAGCTCGGTCATGAGGCTTGCTGTGATGAACCGATCGCCCGTAGAATGAACAATACACTTAGAACGTTGGGTGAGACAACATAGACATATGTAACACACACGTTTTCTATCACCATTAGTGTTTTAGCCTTATTTGTCTTATTGAAAATGTGTTAAAAATGCTCATATATATTTTGTTTTACAGTGTTGAAGAAAGGATTCGAATCGATGAAAGAATTTATAAGATCTTTAGGCTGTTTCAACACTTCTTTAAGGATAGTTAACAAATAAGTAAGATATCCACTGATCTCATGGGTTTTGAAAAACTCACCTCACATAAATAAAACGATATATTCAAAACACGAATGCAAAAACAAACCAATTGTTTGTTACTGTAAATCATCTAAATGTTAAACCACTTATGGTTTTGTTTGAGCATTTTGCTACATTGCAAACTGATACAGTACAAAGCAAACAAATTAATCAAAGAGGTTTTGTAGTAGAAAAACTTTTAGTTTTTTTGTTTTTCTGTTATATCACAATAGGTATATTTTAACCTTTTCTGCTTTACCTGTCTGACATTCTTCTTCCTAGTGTCTCCTTCAGCACTGTTTTTTTTTTATTTGTTTTTGCTTTTTCTTATTTGATGCTCATAGTGTTGGCTATGTTCTCTGATATTGCCTACAGGGATTTCGTAGTATAATGTGACCGGTCGGGGGAGTTATTCAGTGTCTTTCGCAGTGAATTTTGAATGAGTTAAAACAATGAACAGGAAAAAAAGTTATCCCAAGGACGCATATTCCATTCTGTGCGCACATGCGAATGTCTCCTAATATACAATGTATTAACTTCATATATAGATACTGAATACGAAAAAAAAAACAATTTGAAAAAATAAAATTACACGGGAGTGATTGCAAACTCTGTATAGATTTATAATATTAAAGCGTGTCTTAAAGAAAACAGCGCAATATCGAAATTAAAGCAGACCCTTTGATTCAGTATTTAGCGTTCAGTGATTCAAGTGCTGTGAATGGAGTTCATACGGTCGATTTATTTCATTGCAAATCATTACACAACGGGTACACATTATGCATTGTATAAGAATATCACAATCTAGGTCACAATGGACTACAATGCACGGTGACCTCGATCGCGGCCGATCTATATACTGGTACATATATATGTAGTTGAATAACTATAATACAAAACGGCCGCACTTTTCTCTATCGATTTGCCATGAATATATCACGCGGTTCATATATATACGTAAACGATTCTGTATATCTTTCACAAATACGAGGATCGATTGATGTTTTTAATGTTTTGATGTATCAGGCTTTAATTTCCATCGTATTGACATTCAAATGATAAGACAAAATTTCTTTTATTTTTGAATGTATCATTTGTTTATTTTATTTACCTATATCTAAAACTATTGTGAATCTCGGCTACGGATGATATCTTTCAATGAAATTATTCGTGGTATATTGAAACTTGTTGCAAAATGTGTATTTTGTCTTAATTCTTCCGAGCCTTTACACTTTTTATATCCAAACACAGCCAAGGTCATGTAGATATATAGAAAACATACACACATAATGAAGTTCATAAAAATGTACTTACCTGAGCTGTAGACATCAAAGTCAAACACACCTGTACCGCGAGTAGTAGTTCTGCCTTCCGAGGAGTAGGCCTGGGGTGAAACACGGTGATCATTATAAGAAACTTTTATGATATATAAATATCAACAGGTCTGTTTTGTATGGCACAGGTACTCTCGTTCTATCGTGTGTGGTGATAAAACCCCATTCGTAGTAGATTGGTAAGGGCCTATGGGATTGGGTATTTATACCAGCGGATTTTGTAAGCTATTTCATTTATTAACATAAAGGTTGGTTAATAAACGACAGAGGCAGCCATTAGTGCTGTTTCGCGTGCCCTCTACGTCAAACCGATACTCCCGCCTTCAATTGGTCCAACTATCTAATTGTAAATAAGCATATCTATTCATACTCATAAAGTAACCACATCGGAGTGCGTGACTTGATCGGCGTATATCAGAGAAGAATATAACCGATAGCTTGGTACTTTTCTGGCTACTGTTGAGCGTGTCCAGAGAGCCACCGACAGCATAATATAGAGTCTTGCTCCACTTGCAGACAATGCTATAGATCTAGTGTGGAGAGACAATTATTGTAGGTAACTCTGGACACGTGTAACGTAGACACCATTACCACAGAAAAGTGTGTGTAAGATGTGCCAGATACCATCCTAGTTTAAAAAATAATGATGACAGATAGGACTTTAAATAACTAAATATTTCGAAAAGAAACGATCGAGATGCTGATTTCCATAGTTGTAATCGCAGGAATCAACAAACACATTTAATTTAACTTGTCTGTCTATAATCAGTCCCAAGGGAAAAATAAGATCAATTAAATAATTTTAGCTTTTTAGTTAGTGTATTTGAAATAAAACGATTTATCTGTACAGTGAACAACAACACAAAGTCTGACATACAAGCATGAATTAAACTATAACGTAATAGTTGTCAGTAACGTCATTTAATATACAATCTAAAAATAAATTTCCTATTCGATTTCTTAATTTCTCTATTTGGGAGTTATTAACATTTTGGTATTATCATTCATAATACATGGGATAGTAATGACGTATATACCTAGATGCAGCGATATTGGAATACCTGTTCTATTGGATATCAACATACACCGAAATAGGCAATTTACTCGAACATTTGCATCACAATAGAAAGAGAAAACAATAGGAACCAAGAATAGATATATCTACTTATTACCAGCAATGAATACCTTTTTGACATAAGTAATGAGGCATTTTTATTTATACTCAAACCATGATAAAATCTGATTGGACACGAACACTCACGACACGAATCTCATTGAAGAGTTCATTTACACAGCACATCGAAAAAGAAGACATTTTCTCTTGAAAATATACACCAAGCATGTATTTAAAAATGTTCATAATCATTCAAATGAATCAAATGAATGTTATTACATTGTATTACATTATGTACAAAATGAGCAGCCTCAGGTAATTTTCACACTTTTTGCATGAATATTTTTGAGGAAAACCCAAAAGTTGGTGGTACATGAACTGACACAAATGACAAAATTATCATCGGGTCATCGGAACGTAGCATTATCGAAAGTACTAATATTGTTTGCTTAGATATGTCTTGTTAACAGTCATGGCCGTTAAAGAACGTTCAGGGTTTAAAATATAAGGAAAAACCGGGTAATCTGAAGTAAAATCACCGACTTCTACTAGTTCTGTCATTACCTGATTTGGGATTCAAGCTTGAAATCCTGAGGTGGGGGAGTACTAGTGTCAAGATGTCGGAACCCTCTTCTTCCATAGCTAAGGGAAGGAACACCCTAATGACTCGGTCACTGCAACCCCACGGGGTCGGAACACCCTAATGACTCGGCCACCGCAGCCCCATGGGGTCGGAACACCCTAATGACTCGGCCACCAAAGCCCCACGGGGTCGGAACACCATAATGACTGGGTCACCGCAGCCCCGTGGAGTCGGAACACCCTAATGACTCTGTCACCGCAGCCCCATGGTAATAGGATACACATGTGATTTTATATAAATTGTGATAAGATAAAATAGACTTTGATGTGGTAGTAATGAACCTAAAATCCTTGTTCACTCTTCCACTCCCCCGCGAAACTGACAAAGACGCGTACAAATATATATACCCCACACGTTGTTAATTTGAAGAAAAGATATATTAACATATTTGGGCGACATCGAAAACAATGACAGAGTAGGCATTTTATGGAAATAAGCTCCCCTTCTTGTTTGTTATAACATTAAAATACATCTTTTTCACAACGTACTGGCGTAACAATGGGTGAGCAGTGTTAACAGGTCGGTACTGTCGCGATGTCCTCGTCTGATAACTAACCTCTTTATGTCACCTTTATGTACCTATCTGTGAAATATAACACCATCACGCTGTTGATGTTTAAAACTGTTTAGATTAAATATTCCATCAAGTATTATCGTAAGTAGAATCGCCATAGTCAAACGTATCATATAGCCCTACAAGGCCTGATCATAGAGCATACATTGCCGTACCATATACAATTTGATAGATGGTATAATGATTGAATCTAATTCAACACATATCCCTAATGAAAAAGTACTTTGGTATCATTTTGTAATAAAAAACGAATATCGTTGTATCATTTATTCTAAAAATAATTTCATTCATATTTCTTTACCTTTTTTATCTCCATCGATTATCACAATTAAAAAAAATAACATCATAAAATCACCGTAACATCTATTTGATAAATGATTTCATATATCTACCGTACATCGACGTGTGTCTTAGCGGTAATATTATTTTTACACAGTTCGCTTCAGGATTTTTATGCTAAGATATTATAACTTTAATCGGGTGTACTGGAATCGTCCTCCCTGTCTATATGTCGTTCACAAAGCATGTCCCAACATATCATATACTACTGCATCAATAATCATCCACAATCATGTTAAACCACCTGTGAAGATGTACAAGAAGACTTTATTTACTGAAACTTATGGTTTCCATGTTAATCATGCCACTGTACACAGTTTTTGTAAAATGTTGTTTTTTAACTTTTAAATAACCTGTTTTTCAGAGGTTGTGAAATGATAACTCACGCTTAAATGAATTACAATTGCAAAGGCAACTTGTTGGAAACGTTTTAACCTATTACTATCGAGATATTGTGTCCACTGGATTTGCTATACTGTATTTTAAGAATGACAAATACAATCATTGTAGTCTTCAAGATGCTATTTAAATGCCATTGCTACCAGATGAAGCGACAAAGAGAAGATATGAATTTTTGTATGGATCATAGGTGAGCATATTTGGTTCTATTGTCGAATAAATTTCATTGTCTTTGATGATGAGTTGCGGAGATGTTGCTAACAGACTTGGATGCATTTTGTTCATGTTGCTGACAAAGCCATTGATGGTAATGCTCGATTTAATCGTTGATGAACGTGTTCAAAATCATATTGCAACTTAGCAAGGGTACGTCAGTACGTTTATGGTATTTATAACGCATTTATAACAAAATATACATCAAAAAGGGCATTCAATACTTATATCATAATGCAAACATAGATGACAATGAAACATATGGAACTAATTTTGGTTTAAAACAAATGAATTGAGATATTTCACATTTCAAATATGTTAAGTGAGTTGAACAATTTGATGATCTTGAAGGTATGTACGTCTTGCATTTCGTATGATACAACCTATAGGTTTATTGGAATGCAACTAGCATTTATGTTGTTTAAAGTAGACATAATTGTGTTTTAACGATTCAAAGTTCACAAAAATATCCTCAAGTATCATGTTTTGCCATCTGCATCCGCAAACATGAACCATTATCAGACTTTTAAAGTTTGTATATTAAAGAGATTTAGAATGACATCATTAATGGACGTAAAGAGGAAACCATATTCATATAAAGGTAGATAATCCAGTAGTATGTACTATGAATACGATCAGAACGAAAAGGGGAATACATTGGAGACCAGTCAATAACATATAGTTGATGGATATCCCAGTTATGAACGTTGTTTGCTGTCATGAATGGATATCGATGGACACTGTGGACGTGAGTTAGTATCATGCATAAATAAACATCGAGACTCGGGGTCGCGAGGAGGTCATGAGACAAGTTAACAACCCCTTAGTTGACATCGTGCTGGGTTGACACACATACCCGTATGTAAACTGATGTTATAATAAATCTTACCACATGAAATTCCACTCACCAAGGTATTTTAATACAGTTTACTTTGAAATACTTCGATCACATTTCAATCTCTGTGTAATGAAACTATGATGACCATATAAGTTTCGACAGGCTTTATGCAAAGTCAGAGTCATTTATCATAAAGCTATATTGATCGTTAAATGTTTGATGTGCTTTAAAGTAATGTAACATAAATCAACTCCATGTTTTAGCGGAAAGCACGCTTCTTCAATTTCTGTGACTGCATGGGTGTAGTAACACTTTGTTTTAAGCTTATTTTGTTTTTGTGTAAGACATATCAGAAGTGGACATTAAGTAACAGGTGATCTGAAAGGTATTGATTGTATGGTATAAATATTGATCATACAAAAGTTATATGTTCCTTGTCTGTTGACCCTTGGTTCGAAAATTGTGATGATGGTCGAATGCGCCCTGGATAAAAAGGCATAGTGTGCTCCACTAACACAGTCCATATACGATACACAAGTATGAATAACGGAATAGTCCAAATGTTCTTTATAATGATACGATTTAAATTACCTGCATTTTGAGACCCGCCTGTAAGATTCGAACTTCCTGGAAGCAGGGAATAACGACGGAGATGTCTGTTTCTTTTATTCCATTACAATAAATTTATGTTTAAAAATCTACAGCATCAAATGAAAAAGACAACTAACGTACGTGTGAGCAAGATAATTGGTGTCGTATATGAACTTGTTATTATGCAGCATTTGCCATGAATAAAACTGAAAAATCACTGGAGTTCAATATTCCTGGACGTCTAACCGGAAACACTCTTCAATACATTACGTGTAGGTACAGATTGCGATTGTTGCTGACAATCAATATCATTTCTGTATTAAGTTTATACCATGCGTCTCTAAAGATTCAATGTATATTTGGATCCGCAGACTTCTCTCACTCACACGGATTTATGACACGCGTAGCATATTAAATAAGTAACCACTAATGCAACGACGATATATGCTTGCGGCATAAGTCATATTAGGTCCGATAATTCAGTATCTTGGAATCCAATCATCACTAACTAGTCGTTAATTAAAGGAATTTCCATTATAAAAATTAGTTGTCTGTTTGTGTAAGAGTATGAGGACAAGACAAAGAAAGGAAAGAATAAATATGAGTAAATGAGAAGTATTTCAATCGAAACTCTAGAATATTATAACATTAAACGCATTTGATTATGTTCATGGTGACCTATAATGACCTCCTTTGCTTGTCGTCGCCCGTCGTGCACCGTGCATCGCCCATTAACTGTTCATTGCATTGTGAACGCGATAAATGAACTTAACGAAACTAAGCATGTACTGTTGTCTAGCAACATAAAGATCTCGGGCGAGTTCGAAGAACGGACTTATTCGACAGTTATTAAGTTTATGTACTATTTGCATTTTAAAAATTTATTACAAGAGCCTAATAGGTCATTGTATTAAATCAGGCAGTAAGATTTCGAACTAATTCGATAATCGGACTATTGGACGTAACTTTCAGAAATATGTGCACGATTGATCCATATTTTTTTACTGTATAAAAACCAAATATCAGTCAGTTAGATTTTACCCGAAATACAAAATAGGAATCATTAGGCAGCTACTAAAACTTATTGTCATCTCAAGGTATTGACCTCTAGATTGATAGTCTGACGCTCAACCGATCCAGATGAAAAGAAGTCTACCCAAGCCGAAGAGTGTATTGCGTCTAAAATTACAAAAAGAACATGGCTGATCTATTTCTTTCATTCAATATTAAATTTTGATATTTTTTACGTCGATGATTGTAGCGACCATCAACTATTAAGACGCATTTTTTCATAGTTTTGGTTGTCTGGGGCATAGATACAATAACAAAACAAAATTGAAAACGGCGAAGCTTGCCTCTAGCATACTGTATTCACATGAGATTCATAAATTTGTAGATTTATGCTATCTTTGCTTCTTGGAATTTTCAAAATCGCGTTTTCCCCATTACCCATATCCAAAACAATACATTATCATGTGTCAATGTACAGAAAGTAAGAAAAACATTATTTCAATACCTGTATCATAACCTTAACCAAGCACATTTGAGCCCTTTGATGTACTTGGAATTCACAAAGTCTTGCGTTATCATGCCTTACATCGAAGCGCTAAACATTCCTTATAATCCCATATTAAAGATAAAATGTTTATGTTTAACTTAGCTGCTAAGGAAAAAATATTAAATAATGCTGATTAGCGACGATAAAGTGTCTGAAAACATTCTGAAATGTTAACCCGAATTAAAGTCTTACTAAAAAACGACACCATATATTTGTTATTTCAAGTGTTAAATTGTCCTAATAATAAAACCTTCGAACGGTTAAAGATAAGATAATACGAAAGCGAGAACATACGTGATAACCATTAACCAAAAGGATACATGTGCTATCATTATTAAACTTCCGATTTACTTTCATTTTTACAATTTCACAGCAATTCTCTATGCAACAATGTTTAGATAATCTGTTTTTCTTCTTCGTTTTATTTATGGATTGCAAGAAACAAATACAAAGAATAACAAAAACAAAAATAATATTTTTAAGTCTCGTGGCCTCCTGAAATAAGTACCTCGAATTGGCAACAAAAATCTGTTTTCTTTTACATGCTACAGGTAAAACATCGCACTACTTCACAGGAATGAGGTCAGGAGGTCGGTTTTATTGACTATATTGTTGACGTGTTATATACAAGTGGGGAGTAACGCAGATTATCCTATAGCACACGATAATCCACTTCAGACATGTCCTTGAAAGTCAGTGTCATTGCTGCTCGACTGACGTTACACTATTTAAGCACTGTTAGCTTGATTGCTTTTTAGGCATTGTATATATCTTTATTTAATATTAACTTTCCCAGCGAATTAATTATTAATTTTCTGTTTGTGGTCCTAATTGACACATAAAGAAGAAATTCGTTTTTGTTATTTTGATCATAGATAAACAATAAATGGGGTTTTCAGTTATTTTTGTTTTCATACAAATGGCTAATAATATATTATATGTATATGTTTTCCAAAGTACATTTAAAGAAGTATATATTGACATTGAATAAAAATGTATTGGAAATCGTCATTCAAAGTTCTCAAGTAGCCTCATTGCTGATAACACCTAATTGTAAATCCTTCTGTGTACAACAGTTAAAATAAATTGGAGAATTCGCTGGCAGAGTAACAACCAAATCCTAATAAAATGTCTGGTCTGATACTGGTTATGTACCGTAATATGTTCTTGGAACGACGGTACCTAATCTTTCTAACAAACATGATCATAGTTTATTTTAGATAACTTTCTTTATCTTAACTGTCCCTTTTATGTTAGCGGCAAATTATTAACTTTAATTAATCGAACTGTAATACACTATTGACTTTCCATTTCTGGACAGCAATATACTGCTTTCTAGATCTATGAAGTGATATATGTCTGACTGTACATTTCTAGACAGTGACGAATCATTCGTAATATATTGTTATATTTTATATCTGTTTAGTAATATATAGCTAACTATAGACCTGTAGACAGTCACATGTCGTTAACTTTTTGTTTTAATCGGTATCTAATTTTCAACTTTCAATATCTTGACGGTAACTTTTCATCAAAATTCCGTTTTTAGATATTATCCTTTTGTTTTCTTTTCTTTTCTGGACAGTAACATATTGTATACATACGGTGCTAAGATGCTTTAAACGATCGAATAATTTACAATGCTTTTATTAATATCTATGGTTTCGAAATACCACTTTCTCTATGATCTATCTACATAGATCTTTTTACAGCTAGACTAATAAAGGATTGAACTCAATTGCTTCGTGATTGATTAAATTAACAGGACGACCTCTCGTGTATGTGGTGTGTTGCGTGTGCGAAATGCGCGCATCTTTTGGCAGACTGCAGTATGTTTGTGTTGTCACTCTCTGTGTCAGAGGAAGTCTTGCCTTTGTATTGTGCTATTTCAATGAAGTATGCTACCAGAGACCCAGCACAACATAATCCACCGGTCACTACATTTCTCTTTAGCTGAATTTATTTGTGTATGTTGTCATTCATTTCAGGAGGGAACGTTTCTTAGAATTCCCTGGGGCTTTAACATTGCATTCACAATCGGCAACAAGTGTTGCTGAAGGTAAGGCATTAGCTCTGAATAAAATAATTGTATCATTATGGATTTAATTGAACTCGTGTGTATCTTTTAGCGCATTATCGATGACATCATTGCGTTAGAGAACATCGCTTTTATACTCAAAACATCTATGAAGGATAAAAGCTTTTATACTCAAAACAACTATGAAGAACAAATGCATGCAGTTTTAACAACAGTTCGTCTATGGGAACATGCATTGAAATGTGACATAAGGATATTTAATATGTAATAGGAATCCAGTATTTGTTGTCTGTTATTATCGTGTCGGGTAATTGGTTATCTACATCATAACTAGTAGATAACTCCATTGTTTTATACAACAAGCACAGTCTATACACTTTTGAATGTTAGGAAATTAAACACTCTTTGGTTCAAATTGATAACCCAATGTATAGTAAGTCTATATATAGCAAAACATTTCCAATCGAACTGATGTCGAACAAAATGACGTCAATGTCAACAAACAATAAAAATGAGGTTATATATCCATATATGCTAAGGATATACTATTTCTTTAAACGGTTAATAGCCAAATGCTTTAAAAAAAATGTGTAAGTGTGATGTATGTTACGACAAACATTGGATATTCAAGAAAATTGTTATTCGATATTTAAAATCGTTATATTTGAATGCCTTCCTGAGATAGGTCATTATCATATATGATAAATGAACTATATTTAAGCATTAAATTGCCTTCATATGAGATTTATGATCCTATAATTCTCACAGAATTGGAGACAAATTGAATAACGCGCGTTATATTTATATCATATTTAAAGAGGAGCAGAGGAATAAGAATTTTTCTTCCGATTCAAAAGCTACTTACTTTACACCATTACCACCATTGAAAAGTTTGAGCTTCTATTTTACTTCAAGATACACTGTACAAATATTAATAATACTTAATTACATTACGAAAAAAATACGTGTCACTATGTCTTATATGGAATAAAGTACTGATTGAGCATGCACGAAAAGAAGAAAAAAATTTTTATCATTTGTTTGTGTTAATTAGACATATATTTGCACTATTACACAGCAATCATTTTGAAATGATGAGTATCGGTTATCCTCTGTCGGCGGTGGATCATCTTTAATCCAACCTGTTATGTACACTGCAATCGCTATTACCAAATCAAATTCCCCCGTCATGAACCTCTTTTTGTGACGTCATACATGTAAGTACCTCCGAATTCATAAGAACTCCCGACAGCATTCGCGATAAACAATAAGCCCATAGAAATAAACATAAAGTCATCAATACACTTCCAACATTTTAATCAATATGTTCCATCTGAAGGATATTCAACATTTTAAAATCAAAACTGCAAATATTTTTGCGAATAACATAAAACAGTTAGGGTTTTTCATTCCGGTAGCATACAAGCACGCACAAAAAATGCGAATTGTTCAAACACACTACACATTAATCTTGACCAACCACTTCTTTTACGACTACTAGCTATATAATATAAAGACGTTTTGTTTATATGTAATTAAAAAAACATTTTATGATGTTATTGATAGTGTTCCGCATTGTATAAACAGTTGATGTAATAACTGCAATGCACTCCTATTATTTTGGATCAAAGCCGATTCGATACATACCTGTATCTTTGTTGAAGAAAACTTTGATGATTGCCGCCGTCACAGGTGAATGAAATTCACCATCAGTGGCAATTATTATTTCAGGTAAGAGTTTCTACTCATATCATCCTCACACTCTACTTACAGAGATAGTTTTTAAGAGTTATCTCTTACTATATCAATTTGTTTTACGCCAAGGCATCAATTATCTAAGATTCAAATCACTAATTGATATTGACATGATGTGGAATCTGAAATATATAATCTTAGATTTATCTCTGATACTCCTGTAATAAGTAATATGTGGGCCGGCCATATTGGAAAATGGCCACCATGACGTCATAGGCTTTTTTTGGAAAATGACCCTGGTTCTAAAAAGTTTCCTTTGTTTGTATTCTTCTCGTCAAATCAAATTAATTATAATCAAATCTTTTAATAAATTTTGATAACTATAAGTTTATGCTGTTGGAATATACAGTAATAAGTAATAAGTGTAGCGGCCATAGAAAAGCAAAATATGAGTGTGGCGGCCATATTGGAAAATGGCCGGTATGACGTTATATGCTATTTTTGGAAATGGCCTAGATTCTGAAAAAAATTGTTTCTTTGTATTCTTGATGTCAAATCAAATTAAAATACTTAAATGTTAAAGTGATTTTGATAACTATGACTTGATGCTGTTGGAATTTACAGTAATAAGTTATATATGTGGCGGCCATATTGGAAAATGGCCGCCATGACGTCATAGGTGATTTTTGGAAATGACCCGTTTGCTTTGGTTGTGTTCTTGATGTCAAATCAAATGAATTATTTTTCAATCTGAAATAAATTTTGATAACTATGACATGATGTTTTTGGAATATAATAAATTTGGAACTTTATGCACGAATCCGCTGGACTAATATATAAATGTTTAAGAGTGAAATGAAGTTTTGTAAATGCGTGCTGTTTGATACATATTTTCATCGCTTTACAGCACTAAAATTAAGAAGCAAAATATGAAATAAGTTTAATATTTGATGTTCTATATCAGTATGGAAGAAATGACATAATCATTTGTCTTAACTGATGGTTAACTGATCGTTTTAAAATTTTGCTTTTGTAATGGAATATTAATGTTCGCATTATTTCTTTCCTTTATATCTAATTCAGATAGAACATAGCAGAGGAGATTTTTTTTTGTATTAAATACACTATCACAAACTCTTATTACCTCCAAATAAGTCAATTGTAATGATGTAACAATGGATACTTTCTATTGTCCTCATCCGGTGATCTTGATTGAAATATAATCGGACAATTCCATTTGTAAGATACGATAATGATTGTATAGCACAATATAACTTTACGTATGAAACCTAATTGAGAATGACGAAACAATCGTGCTTTTGTCGTCAAATTCATTTAACCGACATTTTCCTGATAAGTCAATGTTCGCTGTGTAACCTTGACACACAGACTAGAATAAATCTACTATAGAGGTCACTTTATCACAGTCCGGCTGTTCATAGAAAGTATCACAGTCTTCTATGTCATGTTTTATTCATAAAGTGACATCATTCCTCCCTACACAGTGGCTTGTAACGTTAACTGTGTCAACGTATATGGCCGTCTTAAGACTATATTCACGAATCGATGGCTATGAATAATTGTTAAGATATTAGGACCTCTTGAGATTTAGAGGGTGCGGAAAAGCCAGCGGAGTGGTCTTGTGACCATTGTTGTTTCAGGTCTAAGTGCACGGAAACTGTTACAAACGTCTGCCGTTACTGTCGGTAGGTAATTGGTCCTTCGGTGCCAGAGAGACTGGGTTTGTTAGGTATACTTTCTCTTCTTATATGTATCTATAGGTAAAAAGCGGAATTCATCATTCGTTCAAAATCAAGCTGATGGAGCAGTCGTTTAAATAACACTTTTGATATCCAAATTAGATTCATAAAAATATATTACTCGATGTTTCAAGGAATCGCAGAACCACAAAATGTTTCGTAGATAATGATAGTAACGTTTATCACTCTACAGGGTATATATATATCTTTCACTAAAGACTAAAATTTGCAATATGGCAAAAACTGATTTAAAAACCATTCACAGCTTCATAACAAACTTACACCGAATTTTACTGTCTCAAACAATTACTATACTAATAAAGTTATCCCCAAAAGGAACCATCACAGTCTCTAGCTTTGGTTTGTGTCCCTGTAATAAACATGATTTCCATATTATGTCATCAGCATGTGCACTACATATTTAAATGGCGATATGGGATTTGTTGGTTGTGATTTAAGCAATTTGGAAGCGGTATATTACTGATGATTGACGGACTTGGTAAAACTATTGCTGAACTAGGGTTCTCATAACGGTCGCGCGTACTTTGTTTCCTTCAGTTAGTATAATTAACAACTTTGCTTTTTCTAGCATTTTCATTTTGGTCGCTTCTATTTATATATGATAAAATCAAATCCATTTGAATGTGATAGTCATTACTAAATTACCATATGGTCAGAATAACATAGTCACCCACGAAAGTTCTTTGAGAGAGATTAGGTATACCAAGATAATGGAATCTCTAAAACTGGTGACAAAATCAAAAACATTATAGAACTGATCAACAAGCGGTGAAAAAGTCATATTACATTTTAGGTAAGTTACTAATAGGAATGAAAATGAATTTCAGCAATCTGTAAAGAGGCAGTGACATTTGTCGTCCTTACTATCGACGTCACCTTGTTCAAACCTCAATACATGGTCTTATCCCCAATAACTTCGTAAAAAACATTAGTTTATCTCAAAACGTACAGTATCAGGCCTCACCACGGCAATCCACCTTACATAATAAATGCTTACTGTAGAGAGTCTCGATATAACACTTTGTTTGACGGTTATATGGATAATGGCATCATAAGAAATGGCGTACCCAAAGACACAACACTGGAGCAGAAAAGTTATATATTCAGTAAATAATCTCTCATAAATAATTTATTGGGAGAGAAATATACTGTTAGTGCTGGAAATGCATGAGCTAGATATACCTTCCCTGGAGTCACTTATAACATTGGCATAGCCTCGAGGTTTACTTAATTAAGTGAGCATGGTCTGGAGGTTTACTTAATTTAGTTCGCATAGCCTCGAGGTTACACTTAATTTAGTTGGCATGGCCTCAATATTTACTTAATTTAGAAGGTATAGCCTGGATGTTTAGTTAATTTAGTTGGTAAAGCCTCGAGAGTTGGCAAAGCCTAGAGGTTTACTTAATTCAGTTGGCATAGCCTCAATGTTTACTTAATCTAAATGGCGTAGGCTAGATGATTACTTTATTCAGTTGACATAGCATCGAAGTTTACTTAATTCAGTTGTCATACCCTCGAGGTTTACTCATTTTAGGTGGGGAAAGCCTCGAGGTTTACTTAATTCAGTTGGCATAGCCTCGAGGTTTACTTAATTCAGTTGACATAGCATCGAGGTTTACTTAATTCAGTCGTCATACCCTCGAGGTTTACTCATTTTAGGTGGGAAAGCCACGATGTTTACTTAATTCAGTTGGCATAGTCCGGATGTTTAATTAATTTGTTGGCATAGCCTCGATGTTTACTTAATTTAGTTGGCATAGCCTCGGGGATTACTTAATTGAGTTTGCAAAGCCTAGAGGTTAATTAATTTAGGTGGCATAGCCTCGAGTTTTACTAAAAAAAAGTTATGAATTTATTTTTATTCATTACAAGACATACAAAAGCAACACAATTAGACACAAAAAACAGGTACAAAAGAAAAAAATATAATGTCTGTTGTCAGACTCTCAGCTGTGAAATTATGTAATTTTAATTTGAATGGTTGATTATTATTATTCTATAAACTCTTATAAAGAGGCAATCTGATGGGAACGGAATATTAGAACACCATAATGGGAAACTATATGATGAGTCAATTAATGTGGATAAGAATTTGTTATATACATGCATATATGTGAGATAGTATATCAATGGCAATCTAAACAAGCACAGTATATCTTTATATACCTCTTTGACAAACAGACAATATTTGAAAAACAAACATACATTCAAGGGAGAACAAAATAAGTAAATAAATAAATACATAAATAAATAAATGAAAAAAAAAAAACAATAACAAACACACACACACACACACACAAAATAATTAGGACATAAGCAACAATGTTGGCCAGTAATGTCAGTGAGATATACAATCATCAAACGTTTTATTTAAAATTATATTTTTCATGACTGTAACCATTCGTTTATTCGAGTAGTTATCTGAAATTCATATCTGTTGTAAATGTTCGAAATTAGACTTTTAATGCTTTTACCTCAAATTTAATATTTCTTTTAAGATCAATTTCCATACATTTGCTTTCATATGTGTAGTGTTTTATTGTTCAATAAAATTACATTGTGTATGTGGAATTTTTTGTGACTTTTTATTGGTTTACCAAACATGAACTCTGCTCTATCCTATCTAAGGTCGAGGTTCTTTGTTATGATGATAATTCTCAAATATTCAATTAAGTTGGATACTTTTTCACAATTCCATGAAATATGTGTTATTGTTTCAGGTTGTGTTTTACAGAAGAAACATAGATTATTGCTTGATTTTCCAATTTTAAAAAGAAAGGAGTTTGTTGTAAGGATTCTATGATTAATTCTATATTGAAGCCATTGGAATTTTGAATTATAAGTAGACTTAAAAGGAGATATGTTTATTTTTTTTCCAAGTTTCTTCATCAAAGTTGAAATATAAGTTCTATTTTCTTAGTGCATTGGGTTTTTGAGTATTCCTGAACAATATTTTGTAAATGCCTTAAGCACGATTATATTTTTTTTCAGGATGGGTTTCAAATCAAGGGGCATGTTTGGTAAAAAAAATCGTGTTTTCAACATCTAAAGCTTGTTTATTTTATTTATTTATTTTTTTTTATAAATTCACGAGCAGAGTTTTTCAATCCCTGGTAATTTAAAAAAAAATTGTTTGAATGTCATTTTTTTCTAAATTCCTCAAAACTATAAAAAGGACTTTCATAATGTTATAAATAAATTGTACACCCTTTTCATACCATGTTTTATAGAAGATAACCTGTTAATCTTTATATTGCTGTTATGCCATAAGGGATTTTCGGAGATGTTATTAATATTAATATTACTCGAGATTATTGTTTTATAACAGGATTCTAAGCCATCACTCCAAAAGGCATTAGTGCAATTTTTTGATAATTCTTTAAATTTTTCTATACCAGAAATTGAAATAATATGACTGTCAAAATAAGTTTCTAATACAGAACTCCAGTTTCCTAGTTTGGTATATATTCGTCTTATCCAAGTTGTTTTCAAAGCTGTTATATAAGACTCTATGTGAATCATTTTGAGCCCCCTTTCTAAATATCCTTTAAAAATTATATCCCTTTTTATTTGGTCTGGTTTGTCATTCCATAATTATTTGAATAATAAAATAAATACTTTATCATTCAAATATCTTGGTATGTCTCCTCAGGATTAGGAAGAGAAAGACACAAATGATTGAACTGAGATATTATTAAAGTTTTGATTATAGTAATTTTGCCAATAGGTGTAATTGTTCTTCTTTTCCAAGTGGATATGAGAGATTTAAATTTAGCAAGGTTTTTGTCAAAGGTCAGTTTGATGGTTCTGTGGAGATCAACATCGTACTCAATACCTAGCAATGTATATTGTGTGCAACCCCATATTAAATTGAATTCAGTGGGTAAGTTATCTTCACAGTATTTTTCCTGCCAATCCATACTACGTGGGTCTCGGAGAAGTTCATTTTAAGGCAAGAAATTTTAGCGAAGTATGTAAGATTTATAAGAGTTTCATCTAACGATTTTTTGTGCCATCTAAGGTTTCTAGAGTTTATAAGACCTCGGATTGATTATTCCTACCATATCATTACCCTTATATGAAAGTGTCTTACAATTAATCCTTTATCAATATACAAGCTTAACTATTTTGAAGACACATACATATTTATGTAATTACAAATGTACCTATTTTTCGTTAAAAACAGTACAATTGATCTGAACAAATAAAGAAACCATTGAACCGTTGTTGTAAATAAATACGAAAACATTGTTTTACACATAGGTTACATAATATAATACTGGCAACCAAACCTTTATTACGCAGCTTTATATTGTCGGAACATGATAATGCGAAATGTAAAGTCACGTGGTGTTTCAGGGTGGTTTGATAAGCAGTTGGTGAACCTTACACGTAGAGGAAGTGTTTTTTCATGTTAACAGTGTTCAGAAAATCCCCTCTCATATTCCGGAATTCGTTAGAGAAATTGGCAAGAAACTATCGATACTAAGTTTTAAACTTAGCTCACATATTATATGACCCATATCACATTTAACATAATTATATTTGAACATCTTTTAAATACTGCCATCATTCCTATTTCACTATTTTCGAAACTAATAATACAAATAGACAGCTTCTTAAAATACATTTTCTTCGTGCAAAGTATGCGAAATTCTTATTCCCCAGACAAATTTAAAAGGCTATGTTTTATCACGTTTCTCGAAATATAATCTTTATTGACAGCATAAATATATCTGAACGCATAAAGTCTAGTCGGGACCGTAATTGTATTAGCGTGTGACAGGTCGAAGTGCTGACATTGCATGGCGGAGAAAAACCTTGTCGCATCTTTAATAACTATGAAGGTCGTTTTCGCAGCTTTTCAATGGTATTTCTGTCTGTCGCCTTTAAAGAAAAAAAAAACCAACATGTTCTTTACATCGAGTCGATAGTTTAATTCTGCCGAAGGGGATATGCTTTATCCTTTTCTACTTTTAGTTTAACTGCCCACGTCAATCCCATTGTCTGAACGTCCTAATTTAGTGATTTTGTATAAGTGTATATCATATAGGATTGCATCGAAATAGGATTGTTTTCCGTTAAGTTAAATACCAGGGATGTATTTGGAAGCGACAAAAAATAAAATCGGGGAAACTGCAAAACGAACGATGCGTTTAAGATCGGACAGTCATTGTACCATTCCAAGCATCATCAAAAACACAGGATGCTAAAAATACAGGTAAATTAATTTGAGTTAATCGAAAATAACCGGGAAAATAGCTTAGGTTTCTCATGTATATATACTAACAAGATGGATATGATTTCGTTTCTTTACGATTCATATCAAGAAAAACTCCAGGTTGTATGGCCCTACAATTTGCGTTAAAGAACACTGAAAGAGTGGAATGCAATGTTATCGCTACGCCTGTGCAGCCATTCACATCGATATCATGTGAACTTCCACAGTAGTGCATGAAAGTGCTTATTGGGTAAAATGGTGGATGTTTGCAATATATTTTATCTAATTTATATATGGAGGCTGTATGATTTCATATATAGTGGCAAATTATTTCCTACACACCATTCGATTTGGCATGATGTAATCATTCCGGCTGTCTGACGATATATCAAGATAAACTCTGAATGATACACTTTCATATCAAAATATCGAAGATACATTGAAACCAATTTTGTATATAACGTAACCTGGATTTTATTCCATTATTATACGGAATTAATGATAAAAATACATGTTAGGAAAAATCTGTCTTCATTCTGAGCAATTTATACACGAACATTTACTGATATTAGCAGACGACACTTACACAATTACCGCATCCGACATAGTTCTAGATGAATGTAGGTCACGCAAGGTCTCCAGAATGTTTTCATGAATGGCGAAATGCATGTGCATATGTAGTTAAACAAATGTACCAGACAATATCTCCCCAAAGACATCGGCAGTGCACGTTTCGAGTCTCTCTAGTAGATGCCGCCATCGATAATTACAGTAGATATATACATATTGTCTATATCGTGCCCAGTCGTCAAATTTCCAAATAAAAGCAGCCTATTTGATTTATGAGTGCGATTTTTACTAAATTGTGTTATACACAGTGCACTTGATACAACTCTATACGGGAAGTTCTTTTTAGTGCAAAAGGTTGTGCGATGTATGAATATCCAATTGTGTTCCTTTTATAAATGTTTGATATAATTTAAATTAAGGATAGACGAAGATTTGTTTTAAATGGACGAATAATTGTCGTTCCCTCTTGTTGATAGTGACCACAATGACGACCCAATAACAAAAGAAACCTTGTAAAGTGGCGAAACAAATTCAGACCAATTTGTAGGAGTGCCAGTTATCAGAGACAACACACTAAGTCTATTTGCATTTTTTTTTTTTTTTTTTAATATTGAGCCGTTTTAGTACGGTGTTCACATAACATAATATTCCTAATCATCATGAGAAATGTTTGGGATGAAAATTGTTTTCTCCGAATGCACAACCTTTTGCCAATTTACGTTCATTCATAAATAGGTTTTGGATACTACCTTGCAATATTTAGAGCTGATGCCATATTGGAGGATTCAGCATTCGTCTGCTTGACAAATGGATTTCCTTAAAGATATTTCACCGCTGACTAGTGTTTTTTTTCTTTATGAAAAACAGAAACAGGCGATTCACTATTTTGCTTCGATTACAAAATTTACTAACTTTACACTATTTCCACCATTGAACAGTTTGACCTTCTAATTGTACTTAAGATAAAAATGTTAAAAGTAATTAATTGCATCTCGAATTAAGGTACGTGGCACTATCTCCAATATGGAATAAAGTACTGATTGCGCATGCATGAAAAGCAAAACAAAAAATTATTTTTGCTCGAAGTAGACATATACATGTATATATGCACGATTAAACACCAATTATCATTGTTCAAATTATGAGTATAGTTTATGCTCCGTCAGAGATAGACCATTTGAGCATCTGTCTTAGCATTGCAAGTAAATTATCAACTGCATCGATGTTTTAAGCTACGCATTTAAACAAAAGATTCTGCGCTTTGTTTTTGTTGCTTTTATTTTAAATGAATTGTGAAAACTACACATGGGCAACTCACTTATTTCGATAAAAACATATTCATATCAAAGATGCCGTCCCAATTAATTACTAGCAAGAATTCATTAACGCTTACTTTACATGTGTTATGTATGACACTAAATACATGTTGTTATTAGATAAGGGAGAAAACTCCTATAGCTTTATTATCAATACATCCTATAAAGGTCATATCACTGATTTAGGTTATAGAACTTTCTAGAATATTATCATGTATAAACAAATATGTTTGTAAACATGTTGATTATAAGTAGAGATCTAGAATGATCTATTTCCAGAAAGTTCTGTGTGTTTATTTGTTTACTGCTTTTAGTTAGATATTTCTAGAAGTAGAAGGTTCTCCAATATTCCTGAATTAGGGTTTAGCTATATATACTCCAACTGTCCAAAGCTAGTCAGAACTGTAATGAGACCTGTAATGAGACATATCAAGAATTGTACAGTGCCATATTAGATTCTATTGGGAGAGCTATTGTGACTTTATCTGTGGATTATTACAACACTTTGTGTGGATTTATTCATATTGCCTGGAACTTTACAAATCATCTGTGGACATTCATTTTCCTCGTGGATTTGTGATTATTGTTAATTTGAAACCTGGAAGGATCAAGGATTCGCATACAGATAAGTAACACTTTAAATCATCGTATTACTCTTGTACCACCACCAATTACTTAAGATATTGTAAACCATCTCTGTATAATATTGTATATAATTAAATTGTGTTTTGAATTTAGCTGCTGGTTTCTCATTTCTGTTATTCTGGGTCATAACAGAATTGGGGGCTCTTGTCCGAGATCGATATTTTATTTGTGAAATCTAACTTTGAAAAATTAATTCAGAAATTTTCAAAATTTGTGTAGAAACTTGGAGTTTACATTTGAAACCAACAGCTAGATAGACATGACTTCTATGCAGGTAGAACAGTTTGTTAAAGCGCCATCCCTGGAAGTTCTTTTGCAAGTTAGTAAGAAGGTTTTACTGTTATTGGGTAAATATTTAGGCCTAACTATCAAAACTACTTTGAGGAAAGCTGAAATTCGGAATGTAATTATAAGATATTTTGTTGACAATGGCAAATTTGACCCTAGTGCATTAAATAATATAGAGGAAACAGTCACTTCAGAAATCCAAATTAGACAAATGGAAATTGAACATGAAATGAAAATGAAACGAATAGAGAAAGAAATGAGAGAGATCAGATGTTAGAGCTAGAGAAGCATAAAATTCAAGCTGAAACAGAACTTAGAATTAAATAATTAGAGCTAGCTGAAACAGAACTTAGAATTAAAGAATTAGAGCTAGCTTCTCAAGACAGTTCAAGTAATCCAACTTTTAGGGGTTTACAAGGAAACAGAGGTTTTGATGTCAGTAGAAAAATTAGGTTAGTTCCTCCTTTTCAAGAGAAAGAAGTTGACAAATATTTTCTGCATTTTGAGAAAATAGCTGACAGTATGAAATGGCCTGAAGATAAGCTTACAATGCTTCTTCAGAGTGTCTTGATTGGTAAAGCTGGAGTCATTTATTCTTCTTTGTCTGTAGATGACATTTCAAATTACCAAGTAGTCAAGAAAGCTATTTTAAAAGTTTATGAGTTAGTTCCTGAGGCTTACCGCCAGAAATTTCGAAACTCGAGAAAGAGAGATGAACAAACTCATGTAGAATTTGCCAGAGAAAAAGAACAAATATTTAATAGGTGGTGTGATTCTAAAGAAATTGATGAGGATTTTGGTAAATTGAGGCATTTATTTTTGATAGAGGAGTTTAAACGTTGTGTCTACACAAACATAAAAACTCATTTAGATGAGAGAAAAGTTGAAACACTTAGCAAAGCAGCTACAATGGCTGATGACTACGCTCTCACCCACAAAGGCTCATTTGTTAAAAACAGTTCTCAAGACAAAAACACTACCACAGGTACTAGTAAATTTGGTCAGCCTAGGAACCCAACCTTTAGTGGCCCTTCTAGTGACAAACCAAAATTAGGTGATAAGACTAAGTCTGATTCTAAAACAGATCATAGGGCAGGTGTGGGGTCTCCTTCTTGTCCTGTTTGTAATTACTGCAAGAAAGTAGGGCATACTATCTCTGAATGTTATTCTCTCCAGCGTAAGGAGCAAAGGCGTAAACAGTCAGTACCTTCTGTGTTAGCTATGTCAAAGCCTAGTCAGAAACTTAATGATATTGTGGAAGATTCTAAAGTGTTTGTTGAGATTAAGAGCTCAGAGTCTGATAGTGTCTTGGAGAAGTACTCTCCCTTCATTTCTGAAGGTTTTGTGTCACTTACTAGTGATATCACCAACTTGAAACCTGTGAAGATTTTGAGAGATACTGGGGCTTCTCATTCTTTAATATTAGATGGCGTAGCGCCTTTGTCTGAGGAGACCTCATCTGTTAGTAGTGTTTTGCTTCAAGGTGTAGAGTTAGGTTTTGTTAATGTGCCTCTCCATTGTGTTTATTTAAAGTCAGACTTGGTTACTGGGCCTGTCACCATTGGTATTAGACCGGAACTTCCCATAGAGGGCGTGTCGCTCATTTTAGGCAATGACTTGGCTGGAGTCAGGGTAGATCCCTTAGTGTCCAGTATTCCTGATAAAACAGGTGATACTGAGACTATTCAACAGAAATTTCCTGGTATTTTCCCTTCTTGTGCTGTAACTCGTTCAATGAGTAAGAAGGTTTCTGATGTAGCAGTAGTTGAGGATCATGATAGTCCAGGGTTAGGTGACACTTTCTTGGCTCATGATATAGAGGATGTCGGGAGTAAGTGTGATCTTTTGAGCAATCCTGTAGACTTTGATAGTAATAGAGTTGTTCCTTACAAGGATACTTATTTGTCTGACATGATGAGTAAATCATCTTTGTCTAGAGAGGAGCTTATAGTAGAACAGAAAAAAGATCCTGAAATCTCCTTATTGTGTAATCGGGCTTTAAGTGAGGAAGAGGCTGTGAAAGTCCCGGTTTGTTACTTCCGTCGGTCATGTGTGTTGATGCGCAAGTGGCGTCCCCCTGATTTGTCTCCCGAGGAAGACTGGAAGGTTGTCAATCAAGTAGTTGTCCCACCGAGGTATAGGCAAGATATTCTGAGTTTGTCTCATGATGTACCTATGGCAGGGCATTTAGGTGTGACCAAGACTTATAACAGAATCCTAGATCACTTCTTTTGGCCCAAGTTGAAACGGGATGTGGCTGATTTTTGTAGGTCTTGTCATACTTGTCAGGTGGTAGGGAAACCTAATCAGAAAATCCCTGTGGCACCTCTGCACCCCATTCCAGCATTTGAGGAACCATTTAGTAGAGTTAATATAGACTGTGTAGGTCCTCTACCCAAAACTCAGTCTAGGAATTAGACTTACAAATCATCTGTGGACATTCATTTTCCTCGTGGATTTGTGATTATTGTTAATTTGAAACCTGGAAGGATCAAGGATTATACCAGGACATTCGTATACAGATAAGTAACACTTTAAATCATCGTATTACTCTTGTACCACCACCAATTACTTTAGATATTGTAAATCATCTCTGTATAGTATTGTATATATAATTAAATTGTGTTTTGAATTTAGCTGCTGGTTTCTCATTTCTGTTATTCTGGGTCATAACACATGTAATACATTTTATACATAGTTATAACAACACAAATTAGCACAGGCAATTCAGGAACAATTCCTACAATGTACAAAATGAATAATTCCTTACCATCTATTAGAATTTTCTTAAACATATTTAGCTTATAAATTAAATGGGTTTTTCTTCAACTTAAAACAACTCCAAATAGAATGAATATCAAATAACCACCATAGGTGACAACCATTCTTAATCATGGATATATTGAAAAAACAAACATTAGAGTGTTTTTTACACTAAGCAGATTAAGAAACATCATGATTATTACAGTTAGCCTTAGTGGGTTTGTAACATACCGCCACAACCACAGACATACAATGCGGCTATAGGACTGTAAAGTATTATGACGCCTACAACTTTAAACTCTAGGTAATAACGGCAGCACTGACAGGCATTCGGAATAGCAGGGGATGACGCCTGTCGGATTTCCTCAGATTTCTGTTCCTGAGCCTGAGACGAAATTCCATTAATGGAGGTTTTTTTTTGTGTTGAATAACCACAGAGCTCCTAAATGTTAAGACAAGACTTGGAGTTATTGCAGAGTGATGACGATAGTGATGAGATGTAAAGAGATCGGGAAAGTGTTATCAGTAGATTATGTTACATTTCTGACTTCTTTATTGCACCTTCTATTTTACGGACCTTACGGAAAACGGCTGCGTGGGAGAAACGTTTTTTGTACCAAATTTTATTATCTTGGATGGTAGATTGGCAATAAGAACCTAAAACAAACTCACAATTTCGTAAAATATGAGTTTCATAAAACTTGTGTACATTTAAAAACAAAATGTGAAAAACTTAAGTTCAGTTGTTAACAAAAAGAGTGATACATTAATTAAATGATCCAATCCATAATTCGAGTTATCGTAAATCGACCAAAAATAAATGGCAAAAAATGCTATAATACTTCCGGAATGTCAGCGAATATTAGTATTACCTCAAGTTCTAGGTAAAAGTGTCTTTCCATTTGAAGGAAGTTTTTTGAATATAAATACATCCTTTCATGATGCCCAGTTTCACGATTAACTTATATTCTTCAACCAAAAGCATTACATATTTTAAAGATGAGTTACTGCGTATATAAGGATTTGTTTTAACCACGAAACCGAAAAAATATTACCATGTGCATTTCTGGTAGGTTAATTAGAAGAAAATCAATAACGTTTTATCAAGACGTTCCCAACGGATTGATGCCTATATAAAAAAAAAGCCACGGCAAGGATGGAGAGCCTTTCACTATAAAGACAGTAACTTGATGGACTATTAACTGCACGCTTGGTAGCATTAGTGAGGACCTGTATATGAGTCGGCGGCTGAGAAATGGGCCCTTAGTGGTCAAAACATTGATTTTCACTTTTTTACCTTTTCTGAAAGTTCAGGTAATGGTGATTAAAATGCTGCAAAAATCGTTCCTATCTGAATTATTAGCAGCACAGTCGTCTTTTGAATATTGCAGCCTTTCAATATCATGATAACGTCATCAATAATTTTGGTGACGTCGTCTGTGGTTTTGACGTCATGAAATTTTTAACGTCAACATTTTCATAGAATATTTCTTGCATATATGGCTTAAGTGTAAATTAATTGCATGTCGTTCCTCCCGTTTTAGTGGAAGAAATTGTCATACAAGACTCTGATTTTGGCTAGCCAGTGTGCATACTGCATGTGTATAAAGAAAACGTAAATTTATTTGGTTAAGATATTGTGTGCGTCTTTCTCTTTTCATAAAATACGTCCAGGGATTCTGGGTTTTGTTTTGTTGAGTTAAGGGTTGAAACCATTGGAAAATCCGACAAACTGCTGCAGGCAATTTGTAACAATTGGACACTTGAAAGAGAAAGAAACTATACCTCTCCATACATGATATTACTTTTTACTTTTAAATCAGTAATCTGCGGTTCACCTCACTTCTGGTCGATAAAAACAAGATCAGAATCAAAAGATAACCAGTTTTTATTGCATGTTCTATATTGGGAGTTTCATGATTAAACAAACAAATCAATTTGACAGTCATATAAAATTCAAAATAATTCACACATATTTAGTATTTACAATAATTGATTCATAAAAAAATGTTTTGAATTTTAGTACATATAACATATCATTTACTTAAGCATTGATCACTTTAATAATTAAAATATCAAGCATGAATTAAACTTGAGAGGCATCTGATAATTCAAATAAAAAATAATGACTTTTAAGTCTCAAATGGATTTACTTATGCAATTTTAAAACAATGTTATATTACATTACAATACTGAATGAGAATCACAATTACGAAATGATTTTGCATGCTGATTCAATTAAATTGTCAATAAATAATAATAAAAAAACCAATGATAACTATTTTACACAGATGTGGTAGAAGCATTTCCAAAATATGCATGAGTGTATATCATACCTGCGAAATGTAGTTTCTGATAAAGCTCTGTTTTCTTCTCCACATGCTTCATCATTTGTGTGGTGAACAGACTTGAAGTTTTCATTCCCAGGAAGGTAAATAGGGGGAATATCATCTCGGACCCTTGGCGCAGCTGGCTGAGGTAGATCAAATTGATCAACAAACCTGTCAAAATTAAATAAATCTAATATTAATATGAATCAGTTGTGATAAAATGCATTCATTGTAGTGAATGTCAGTTGTCATGTTGTATG
Organism: Argopecten irradians; assembly: GCF_041381155.1. NCBI lineage: Eukaryota > Metazoa > Mollusca > Bivalvia > Pectinida > Pectinidae > Argopecten > Argopecten irradians. The sequence continues at coordinate 10,655,733 of NC_091138.1, read as the reverse complement.
AATACATTTTCATATTATGGCATCAACATGTCATTTCGTCTATGGCAAGTCAGATTCCGACGTACGACGCAAGAATGGAACTGATTTGGTCGATGATACAGGCCAGGTCTTTAGCAAGGAATATGCCGGAGGTGTCGGTCGATGATAAGAAAGTTTTAAAAGTATGGAATGACCCCATTAAGTTTAAAGGAAGAACATTATTAGCTCAGAATTTCCTGAGGAAACGCCTTGCTAAAGATACTGTTCTACACAAGATCAACACAGCTACACAATACGTAAGAAGTCAACAAACTGTTTAATAGAAATTATGTTCAGAGTATTCCATCGACCTTCAATACGAATAAAGGGAAATTATGGTATCTGCCCCACCATGCTGCTAATCCTAATAAGGTCAAGCTAAGAGTAGTCTTCGATTGTGCCACTGAATGTAAGAAAGCATAATTAAATAAGAAAGTATCGCAAAGACCGGATTTGGCAAACAAGTTGCTTGGCGTCCTGCTAAGGTTTCGCGCGCGAAATATTGCGTATATAGCAGGCATTGAAGCAATATTTTACTAGGGGGAAGTTCGATATGATGTAGATTCACTGGTCAAGTCCCCGTCCTTCCACCACAGGAACCTCATCAAGTCACAGTTGGCATACCTTTGAGGAGGTAAATGCTGCATCCTTTGATCCCGAGACTGTACATACCGTGTTGAACAACCTTTACGTTGATGACTGCCTGAAGTCAGTTGATGGTGAGGAACGCGCAATAAAGCTTGTTCGTGAACTGATACATATCACCTCATAGGAGGTTTTCGATTAACCAAGATGATGTCTAACAACGATGCAGTAATTGAAACTGTTCCATTAGGACAACGAGTCTCGGAAAGGCGCAATATCAAATTGCATTGTGGATCATTGGCCATCGAAAGAGCCCTTGGCGTTCTATGGAATATCGGATCTGGGAATTAAAATCGGAGATTAAGATATAAACAATACACGACGAAGCGTCCTCAGCGTTAATAGTTCTGTATATGATTCTTTAGGATTAGTCTGTCTATTCGTCCTTCAAGCGAAAAAAGATCCTTCAGACTGAATGCAGGGTGAACAAAGACTTGGATGAAGACTTGGAGGACAAAAATAAGAAGTCTTTGTCTTGGTCAAAGTAGTTAAATGAGTTGCCAAAGCTAAAGGAGTTTGAAATAGACCGTTGTCTCATGCCAGATAGTTTAAGTTCTGCAGCAAGAGTAGAATAACATCATTTCTGTGATGTGGTAAACTGCAATCAGAAAATTCACGCATTCTTCTCGGAAAAGTCTCTGCTTGCTCCTGTACGGAATATTACTATACCGCGACTGGAATTTTCAGCTGATGTACTGTCAGAACGCGTCCAGTAGTATTTTAGGCTACGAACTGAGTCTTAGAATTGACAGAAACGTGTTCTGATCAGAAAGTATGATTGTGCTGCAATACATCAAGAAGAGATGTTTACACACATGTGTTTCACGTCGATCATACATGACGGATCTTCCCCTGAGAGTTGGGAGACATGTTGACGGAAGTCTGAACCCCGCTGAAGACGCTGTTAGAGGGCTGAACGTCTCTGAAATGGTCACAAAGCAACGATGGAAACAGAGGTCGGATTTCCTGTTGCCGGATGAGTCTACATGGTCAGTTGTCTCACCCAATGATAGAAAAATACTGGAAGAATTCTGCGTTGAAGTGTGATAACTTCATTGTCAACTGGAGTTTTAGGATTAAAATTCTTAATGAAGTACGTAGACATGGATTTTAAATATTTCCATTGATCCTCCGATCCATTGCCGTGGGTTGACACTCACGAGTCACGACAACGTTTCGTATATGACGGTAGGCCCAATGTCAATGAAAATAGCCTGTTATAATTTGAGCGTATTTTCATGGAGTCTATCGTTTTTACATGTATTTCATTGTACAATTATCGTAACGATTGGCGTTTGATTATGCCTAGGCCTAAATGCTGTACGTGGCGAAGCTTAATGCGTTGGGTACAGTAGCCTACTGTATGGGCGGCTCAGCTTTTTTCTGGGGCTTCAAGCCAAAGTCACCGTTTCATCAAAGTAGACGTGTATATTACTGAAAATATATGATATCAATTTATTAAGTGTTTCTGTCTGTTTTTCTAAATATACAACGATATTAGAAGTGGGCCTCATCGCTGAAAGTACATTCAAAATTGAAGCGGCGTAAAACTAGGTCACAATTTAAACAATGTCGAAATGTATTCTCACGCCGGACAGAAGTCAGCGCGTTACCAAGCATCTTCATTGGGAAATGAAGTGATTGGAGTTACTAGTTTTATTGAGACGGAGCGGAGTGAAAATGTAAATGTTAATAAATCAAAGACAATGATATGTATTATAATTACTTACACTTCGAGTTATTTGGTAATTTTTTGTATTAACATAAAGGTTATAACTTTAGGCATTGTAGAAAATAGAATTTATCGTATTCCGTGTCCGATACATTTTGTAACTGACTTTGAGCGCAATTTATTAGGGAAAACATCTTTAACTTAGGATTTCTGCCATAACTTCTGTAATACTTTTCTATGGGGAAATTTATGTAAGGAATTCGTTAAAGTTAAAGAATGTTCGTGAAACTTGGTCCTGGTCATAAAATTTATCAGTAACAGTATAGAATTGTATACATTATGTAGTATAGCGCGCTGTAACAGTACGGTGATACTGGCTACGGGAGATTTACAGAGAGCTGTACCCTTTGTTGGCTCGCATCGTCGTTGACTTCTCATTCGATCTAAATATAATAAACATAATGTCGATCAAAATTGTCAAAACTGACCATCCTAAGTCAAAATTATAAACTGGTTGAGTATATGCGATTCGGATTAAGCGGAAATAAATAATGTTGATATCCTTCAGATAATGGTTTTAATAAAGAAAATCGATATGTTCACACGGCTAAATTATGTTTTATTATACGTCTTCCTACTTGGCTCTTGCAGTACTCTTCATACGCAACTTCCTCGTGTCTTGTCTACCGTCGGATTCATTCATAAAATCGACGCCATGATTAAAAGGTTCGCCGAGTTGTCTAACTTGTGATTCTTTAGATGACATGTCATGAATGAATGAGGCGACGTGATCGAACCAGAACCATTTACTTTACTTGTGTTTGGTTGTGCGTGGGAGTACAACAGACTGACAGAAAACTAGAATGTGATTGGTTGGTTATGTTATCAGTGATATCCGCAAGTTTCCTCGTAAATTGACACGATGCATCAGATGCTTGGATATAGATTGGACTGGAACCCAAACAAAGGACCAGTCAATCGACAAACTAGATTTATGTTTTACAGAAGTGCCATTCATGTGCCTCAGTTGATGCTTGTACCAGTCTAATCCGATAACGATTGTGGTAACGTTGTACGTCAAAAAGCAGCATTCTAGTTCTATTTTCATCAGATTTCCTAATGTGCATCAACAGGGAGTATAAAAATACTACAGGGATTCATTTATATCCATTCATAGCAACTAAAGGGAAAGCAATGAACTGTTTAATCAATCTTACTATAAACAAAACAAAATGATTCGAATTTGATTAGCAATGCTTAGTTAAACAACTGCATTACATTTTGGAAAGGATTGTAAATTTTTTTAGATGATGATCAAAGCTGTGACATAAATCCGTTCTATAAACTGCATTTTCATCTAGTTGTCGATTATATATGAAATAAATTCTGACAATCAATAAAGTAATCGGCAATTTACATCAAAGCGGTACTGTCCGTAAACGTATTTTCCCGTTGATTTTAATAAAGACTCAATCAAAAATAAACTTATCTTTTTGTTGATCAGTGTAGGAACGGACTCGTAGAATAGGGATAAAGGATCAGAATCAACACACAAAAAAAGCAAAACATATACGAGAATTGGTGGTTGTGAATGCGTACAAATGAAATCACTGTAAAAACTAAAACTAAGATGAAAGTTTGAAAGGATTTCTCGGTAGAGTTTTAGTTATAATTGCAACAGAGGTTTATTTTTTACGTCACTATATCATATGTGCCTGACATTGAAAACATTATAAAATAATTATTTGCAGTATAGGAATATCCAGGAAAGTTATAAATCTCTTTCCAGATAGCTGTCATAACGGGTTGGGTTTAAAATCCACGATTTGTGACACAAAAGAAACCATTTTGATCCGCCTCGAGATATGACAGAATGTGTTCCTTTGTTACAAAGTGTGGTTGTCCTTTGCATTCCATGAATATATAATGATGCATGTTCTAATAAACGTAAATATGAGCTGCTGACCGAACCCTGATTTTGAGTTGAAGATTACGTGCATATAGTGATGTCTGGAATATGGAAAATCTCCCGGTTTTCGAGTCGAAATCATAATAAACTATTGTGTAGACATATTTTATGAAAAAAAAAAGGTTTCTAGCCGATTTTGAGTTTTTCTGTATATGTGTACATTACATTCATCATTATATATGTTGTTGTCCAGTTGGCATTCATCATTCCATAATTGCCAACTGAATGCAGTCCAATGATTAAATCAATATACCCATATTCTTGTCCTTGACCGCTATCCATAAATAGTGATAAACCCAACTCAGGAATGTTTTGCAATGAATTGTATTGTTTACCGTAGATTTAGTCCTATAGTTCAAAATCACGTGACAGAATCAAACGAAATATCAACTATTGAAATTGACCACGAAGGCAGAACAGATAAACAGAATACAATAATCACGTATTATTCAAGCTACCACTGTATTTATTACACATCATATCTTGTCTTCAAAGAATGTCTTTTCAAAGTGTTGTATTGCCTTTGATGTCCTCTTTCACGGTCAATATCACATATTTTTCGTGATAACGCTTCATTTATTAATAAAGCTCATTTGCGACATATAAACCGTATTTCGCTTTACGCAAAACAGTTTTCCCCGTACTGTATCTTAAGCATTACTTCTCCAGTGGGACTGTACGACTGAGGACTGGTCACGCATGCGGAAAACGCGGGTATTTTATTTAGTCATGTGTGGCCATTTTATTGTTCGGAAAAGGTCATATTCAGGACAGGGAAGAGTTTGTAAACAAAGTATGTTTTTTTTCTGTGCATGATTAAATCATTTAATGTTCTTTAGAAGTGGGAAGGTCGTTCATAAGGATTGTAAACAAAATACCAAAACACAAGGAATCGCTGACACTTCGTGAAATATTGACCATTATTCGGTTTGTTTGTCGACGTATCTTTGCTGAAATCCATAGCTGTTGAAGACCTACTAAATCGTTGAGATGTCTATAATTAATATCTTTCAATTACCTGGCTGATCATTTTTGTTACGCAGATAACATTTTTGCTCGAGTATTAAGACATAGTCCCTACTTAGTGCTCAACATTAAATTAACGGGACGACTGGTTCGTCCGTTTCACTATAATGTGGCCGGGTATGGTGTGTTGTTTGGTGTATTCGACTGCATGCTTCAGTGATCTAGCACTTTAAAATAACACGAGCTCCACTAGACAAGAAGACACAACACGAATAAATCAGTCTACCAAAACACACACTTCACTTGACACATGCATGAGACCACATACAAGGGAGGCCGTTCTTAAATGGCTCTGCCTATTCGCAGAACGTAATATAATAAAACAAAATAAAACCAAACCTATCCAAAACAAGAGAAAATGATATATGTGCATATACAAAGATTCCACCAGAAAAGTTGGGGTTTTATTCGACTATCAGGCTATTATATAAATGTTTTTGTGTGTTGGATAAATATATTGATATTCCACTGACCAGTATTATGACATCCTTGACTTTTGATTGTCAGAATTAGCTCTTCTATGCCGGGTTTCATATTGGTCATAATATTTGATGATTATTTATAAAGTATATGTCTTTTTGCCGTAAAAATGCCTGCATGTACCACGTAGTTCGATAATGAAGTTATGGTACCTCAAGCATAAAGGTTCATATACAAAAAAAATCAGTAAGTAGGGCTGCATGGAATAGATGTTTATATTAAAAATGATTTGTTAATAATACATTCTTTATACGACTAAGATTTTTGAATATAATTGAGTGCCTATTTGTGTATATTTACACTTGCTAGGCTTGGTCACTATACGCTAATACTAGCCGATTTTGTTTACCATAACTGCATGGTAACATTGAACTTTGAACTTGCGTAAGGAAATGTTCTGTACAACGTAAAAAGACTACTTTTTTAAAAGAAACACATGGCTTTGTTTACATTTTGACGCAACATTACGTGTATATTGTTGTTTTTCATAGAATTTTGGAAAAATGTAAACAATATATACATGTTTTATATTTATATATGATTCAAACAATTTTTAAATTAACAATTGTATAAAGAAACGGAAAAATATCCCGACCGGGGCGACGTGCTTTCATTTTTGTTTAAAATGATGGGTGTCAAATGTAAACATTACCTCTGTGCCTATGTTCGTCCTACGATCGAGCCTTTGGGGTGGACGGATGTGAGACCCTCTGATAGAGGTCAGTTATAAACATATCCTCTTGTCTTTGTTCTTTGAGTATTTAATCATGTGTATTATAAAACATGCACCGCTAATAATCCACGTTTTGACAGTTCCGCGTCACCACAAATACATTGTATCCATCGAACACAAGTGAATTCGTTTCATCTATCGATGGCGATATGGATCTAAGCGTAGATCATATAATCACATGGCTCCCAAGGATGTAATATCGTCAAGTCAGACGACATCTCAAACACATTGAGCTACTTGAAAATCGGTGTTTTCACAACTTCGACAAACTAAAGTGTGTAAGCGTGCGTCAGCTTCGCCTCGCTGCACAATAACGGTCACCGAGTTCACACATGTTGCCGTGTACAAATTCTTTATGTTATTACGCTATATATTAACTTTTAGCAAAATTGAATATATATTTAAAGTTCTGATCTGATTAAATAAAATTATCTCTGAAATTTACTTTGTTTGTCATGTTTATTTTACACTAAAATATTGAACTTTTTTGTCGTCGCGGATGAATAATTCTACCTTACGTGAAGCGTCATCATTCGCTGTTCAATTGAGTAAGCTCCTCCCACTTTTGACCGACTTTTATTGAATAATTACGTCACTTTCAAATGACGATTTTATTGCATAAAATATAAATAAAAAGTCGTGTGAGTGTAAATATAGGGATTGGATTTCGTTTTTATGTTAACCATGCTTGTATGGAGCAATTCCTCTAAGAATATATTCAATATGGGGCGCTAACGCGCCCCATAGAATATATTCTTAGAGGAATTGCTCCATACAAGCATGGTTAACAAAAAAACGAAATCCAATCCCTATATGAAGATCACACCATATTTGAATATGTCGGAAAATTACGTTCATCTTAGTCAAACGTCTTGTACGTAATGTTAACTGTTGTAGAAACAGGTTACAAAACTCGGGGTTAATGGCTATGGAATTTATTTCACACTCAGTACTTTTTAAAAGTTACAAGATACAATTGCTAAAGCTAATGTATTTTAAATGACGTTCCTCTTAGTCTGGACTTTTTGTTCGTAGTTTGCTTATGGTAGAAACAAGTTACTAAACTCGGAGTCATTGGTTTAAACATAACTCACTCGTATGAAGTAACCTCTCTTTATCCTTTAATCTTGCAAAATATTTACATAATGAAAAATAAATTGGACTATGATTTAATAAGAGTAATCACTCGATTTAGCAACTATGACATTTAACAATGAAAATATAAATTAATGCTTTTCTAGTCCTAATTGCTTATACCATTCATTAGAGGGCGATAGAGGGGACGTTCTAATAAACGGTGACATATGATAGGTAAATTTATAAATTAAAATGCAATTTGAATTACCACGTAATGTTAAATACCTGGTACGGTTTTAAAACCTGTTTTTTGTGTAATTTCCCAGTGTCGTTTGCAACATATTGGATCATTGCAGTCAGACCTAAACAGTTATTTAGAATCAATCAAACTTAAAAGATATGACAAAAGTATAGACTGAATTGATTGAATTTCCATAATAGGACCCTGCCAATCCTAGTTTGACTGCAGCTGTCCTACTGACGGACGAAACGTTGTTTTGATCACAGATTAGAAATTTGAATTCACAATTACTGACACACCTAACGCTAACAAGGTACCTGACAGGTAATGGGCCTATTTGTAGTCGGATTGGGTGATAATCACTTTAAATAGATTGTTCTTTATGGACAGAAAGCCTTTAATTATTACTTTAATTATTACATTACATGTCATCATACAGTAGTGTGGTATACCTAGATATAGGAGACATCACGGCATGCCTCTTGTAATCATTCCAGTTGGCTTTATTCAATATAAATCGGCCAGTGTAGGAACACTTAGATTGAAGAAATATCCCGACTTACTATTGGTAACTCTGATCCGATCACTATATGTTTGTTGTGTTGGTTCCTGTCAGGGTGTTGTCATTAGTGTTATTGTGGTTAACAACAGAGACCTAGGTCATTATTTAACTTATTATCCGTAATACGAAACAAACATCGTTATAGATTCCAGCCCTTTTACATTGTTAATCAATTACAAATTGATCATAGTTTCATATCCCTCAAATACACCTTACTAGATTTCTTTTATCAGCTCTGGTTATATAATATTGAAAAAAATCTTTAAAATTGTTCAGTTGATTTTTTAATCAAATTTAAATAATCTATGCATATTCTGACAAGAAGTTAAATTAAAACGTTTCGTCTTATCGGGATCAGCTACCAATGTTTTTCTATTTCGATTTGAATATATCTTACTTATTGTACAGTTCATCAAAAGCATAAATATATTTCAAAAAATTAAAAGCTAAATGTGAAATGAATAACACATGAGGAAGCATTATCGTATACATTATATTCTTGTAAAAAATAAGCAGTCTACATTCTACAAGATGATGTATAGTTTTAGATCAACAAAGACATTTAAATATGTCGGAGGTCCCGACACTTCAACATCCATAATGGGAAACTTAAAGTAATGTTGAAGAACCAGAGATAACGGCATTGTTCAGCAAAAACAACAGGAAATGGTCCCTACAGTACAATCTATACCGATATTAAATACATCCGGATATGAGATATGAGCATTATGATTTTAACCACCGCATGGCCACTAATATGAAGATTTTGTCGTTAGATATTTCGGCAAGACCTTGATATTAGAAAATCGTCTCACTCGAAATGTGCAGTGACAGTATGTTTATCATACATTTTTTCTTGTTAGCAAGCCTGTCACGACCGTGTACAAGCAATACATGAATTACTAGATATCATAACATACTAGTCCCTTTCGGCATATACATAACCCAGATTACATTCCTTGATGTTGCATTACAATCGATGTTATACTAAATCAGCTAATAATAATTTGCTTGGTCGTTTTAATGTTTGATACTCCCTGATCTGTTGTTTTCAGTTGTTTCAAAAATCCTCGCAGGTGCTATTTGAAACGTCAATCTAATTAAAATTAGATCTTCTATGCCGCCCTCCGTACCATCAGTTCATACAATTAGATCTTCTATGTCGCTCTCCGTACCGTCCGCAGAACGAGCGGACGATACGGAGAGCGACATAGAAGATCTAATTTTAATTAGATTGTTTGAAACGTTTTCTTACCTTTTTTGATCGGATCACAATACAGGAATTATGGCATTTGGAGCCTCACTTATTTACAAACTCGGTAAGTTAAGGTGTTGGTGCTTTGTTTCATTGTTCTTATCCGAACCAGGTATCTTCAAAGAGGAGAAAATTATCACCATCCCGCCTCAGACGTGAATATTGTATTCTAACTGATTACAATGACGTCGCTTGATATGCAAGAAAAAGTAGTAAAAGGCTTGAAGAATTTCGTATTAGAATTGGACGATAAAGATATTGCTAATTAGCAACAAGATAACGCGCAAGAAACGCTCCGAGATGGAAACGTAACAACGGAACATGTGGATGATTAACGCCGCTGAGGACACATTCAAAGTAATGAAGAATATGTAAGAAATATTTTAGAATTATTTAAAGATGCTCCACCGCTTCTCTATCGAAAACAGGAGCAGACGATTTAGTATTTTTCATCAATTACAAAAATGTTTGGCGTTTTAATTATAAAACACAATGCACGAACATTCACAATAATGATAAAAGTAATTTATGAAGTTAGGAATAACCCATTGGAAGGGAAACTACTCCGACAGCGTATAGTGGGCGGGAAACAAATGAGTTATCTTTCTTTATTATACAGTAAGTACATTGCATGAGGTGAACACTATTATGTAAATCTACTGTAAAATGGAGGAATTAAGGACTATTGCACGTACATTGTCATTATATAAGAGATTATAACAATGAAATATCAGACATACAGTGCTTTCTTTACTTCATTATTTTAAAACATGACAACAATGTTACACCTCGACACCAATCTAACTTTAAATCTCGACACAACATGAGTATACCGACATTTTTCCTAACTTTTCTCTTCGTTTTCTTTCGATACCAAATATTCCAATGGCAACAACATGTCCGTTCAGCTGTTTTTGGGGGGTTTTCGAGGATTTTTTGTAAAGAAATCCTGGTTAGGACTATTATTCTAATACATTATTTTATAATTAAATTGTCTAGCTAGCCATGTATGAATTGCAAATTTTAATTCTTTTATCTACATCTTAACATATGAAGGTGTCGCGGATTTTATAGAATTGATTTATAAGGTTTGACCAATTGATACATTATCTACTAAATATCGATATTATTACGTTTAAGGTCTTGTTTTTTCAGGTATTTTATATATCATTTTTAATTGGTATTGTTCGATGGATTTACATAGACATTGGAAGATAAAACTAGCGAAGTAGATATTTATTCATTCACTGTCACATATCCACTCTACAATCGTAAAGAATATAAAGTACAACACGGATACCCCTGGTAATAAAAACGGGGATATTGTGTATTAAGCTCGACCTTACCTACCAGTATTAACTAATTTATGAATAACTGTGAGTTCAACATGTAAGTGAGGACATACTTGTCTACGTAACGTGTCTCAGACATTGATCACTGGAACGTGATACAGGTGACATAAAAGGTCAGACTTCACAATCATAGACCTCTGATGAAACACATTTTTGCGATAAAAACCTAAGATTCCTGCACGTTCACATTTTGTATAATAATAATGATTTATAATTTTAAGTCTAGTGAGAATCATTTTTGTTGGTATAGTAAAAGTTATTTGGAATTAATTGACATAATAAATTAACATTGTTTCAATGACATTTTGATGCCCACGCTATTGTAGGTAAAGATTTATAGTTTGAAGATGTATATCCGTCCAAATTACCTTTTTGTACCGGAGTATAAGGTTTTGCACTATATAACAGCTCAAGTTTAAATTTAAGCATTTTACAATAACTGAAGAATGCATTAAGTACATATATACGTAAGAAATGGTTATAATGCAAATGAAAGATAAAATAGAAAATATGCACTTCATCATACTGATTGACACATTACTGTATATTATATGAATTACTCATTATATAAGGTGTAGGATATAGATGGTAAAGGAAACGATTTGGGGCGTATCTACAGCCTGAGGATGTACGCGGACATGCGTTGAATAATATTCATTTTTTTTGCCTAAAATTCCGTGTTTCAGTGTAAGTGCGGATGGTTCGAATATCACTTTGCTTATTTCCAGTTAACAGCATATTGTATATATACAAAGGTAAAAGAATACATTTCAATAAAATTGCGATTCTTTGTTATTAACTAAAATTTAACCTTAACAATATCTTATCATTCAGCAAACGTTTTGCTCATTAGCGTGGGCTTCATGCTGATAAAGATAGAATAAAATATAAAAAAAACTTTGTTACATCATAATTAATATTTATATCATCCAATTCATGATATAATGTGAGCTCAATTAGTTTCATTTCAAAACGTCTCTATATGTAAACTGTATGTTGTATATGTTGTGTACAAATCACAACATAGTTAAACATCCTAACACATCGCTGACTGGTGTTTTACCGTCCTATTTACCTCAAACGGCATTTAAAGACGATGGACATCTGTATGGTTGTGCTGTATGAGACATTCTGGCAGAATAAAGCATCTTGTGTGTCCTTGTGGGACTAAAAACCTAATGTTATACAGTATAGTTGTATTTATGCCTTGCATAAAGTAATTTATACATTCTGTTTAGCATTTTTATTTGATGTTTTTTGATTAAATTTTATATTGTAAGCTTGTTTGTAAAATTCCGAAAATTGTTTTCCGGCATTATACGTATCCTCTTTCAGCGACACGCCCTATTCATATACATGTAGGTGACGTGATTGGAAAGAAAAAGTTTAAACAGTTACACTACCAGAGACGCCGAATATCGCTCTCCACTCAGTTCGCGGTCACATTAAATCCTGACAACGGACAAAACAGTCGTTCAATTATTCTGAACTATTTTAAAACAAGAACAAATACTAACACTTTTTTAGGTTATGAACCGTCTGTAACGGCCAGGGAACAGAATCAACAGCTAACTTCACATTGGCGAACGTCAGGGCCTAATTAAGGTGAGGTTTGTTCACGGAATGTATAGACGAGAGAGGCTCAGACCCAAATTGTGCTGCCTATTCTAGTATACACATTTTAAAACGAAGGTCTAGAGGATTATTTCATTAGAGGGACACTGATAAAACGGTTACAAGGCACGAATTTAGAATTAAAGATATTGTGATGTCGAGTTAACTTTTGGTTCCAACGTGAGAAAGATCTACGACATTTGGAGATGTTCGGTACCTGCCTTTGATGTCAGAAACCAGAGGGGAAACTTCTTACAAATTGACTTGAGACAAAATTGTTTTGTATAGAGCATTATCCCATCCCGCGACGATTCGATGTTGAAATTAATGTTTTGTTTGATTAATAAAATAAATGCTCGTTTGGTTTATAAACAGGTATGAAAAGGTGTAAATATGCCATGTGATTTGCTTTATTTATTTTCTCTGAAAAACACGACTGTACTATAAACAATCACTATAGACTATGTAAACAGTGAATGGAAGCTATGTAATTTTATTCATATAAACATTTTATCATTTCATTATGATAATCGATAATTAATTTGTTAAGTAAAGCATTATGCAAAATAAGTGCAATCTAATTAGAATGATAAATATCATTGACAGTGACATAAACGATTTAAATATATATCACATAAACCATAGGTGACAACTACCAGACAAATATATATGATGGCTTCTTGTTACAGTACTCATTAATGCTTCACATATGAACACGTCATTATCATGAATGATTATTGAAAATTTACATGGGGACTTTGAACTGGTTATCGTTCTGTTTTAATATTAAATAAATCAAGATCACTGCCGCCATAAAAGATAGCTTAACTTATCACAATGAACAATGAAGTTTGATTCAATCATTGGTGCGTTACGCTTATACTAGTTAACATCTAAGGCCTGATATTCAGTCACGGTTAAACAATTTTACTAATTATTTTATATAAATCTAAATATACCACTTTATCTCACAAACGATATTATCATTCCCTCCTGCGACCATAATCATCAATTTATCATTGTTTTATAAGTTACCTTTATGTTCAGGGTAATGGCACCTCTAGGTCAATGCTAATCGAACTGATGAACATTCAGAACTAAATAACAATGTTTTCATTCCACTTTTTGCCAAATTATGTACGTACATGTAAAAGATATAATCTTAATATACTACAATTGTATAACAGTATTGATTTAATGCGTTACGAAAAGGCATAATAAAAGTATAATATCCTACATGTATGTTATATATCATTGCAATATTGATGCAAATGCGGCTTAAATGTGTCTAAATAAATAAGAAATGAAATTAGCGTGACGAAAATAGAATGGATATGCGACAACGATGTAATGGCTTTATAAGATTAGATAATCACATCATCAAATACAGTTCATCCGAATAATGTGATGATCTGCAGGTTAAAAATATAACATCTTTCATCATTCTGTTTTTTTATTTCATTCGACTGACTTCTCCGACAGAGATGACGTTTTAGTCGATGTAGTATTCATCTCAACAACAAGGGCCATTCATCTTATAGAGATGTCTGGCAAAAGGGGAAGTGGAAACAGGAAGACCTGGAGACCTAACTGTCATAACTGGTACGCGTATGGGATTTGAATTCATAATCAATATTGGACACCGGCTAGTATTTTAGTATGACCTCTAGGTTACTGTGCGGTTCAGATAACATAACGCCAGCTTCCCAAAGTGCATGATTATAAACAAATATTAAGCTGTCTACAAAATATCACCACTTGCCCTCCACCGCTTGTCTCGAGTTCGTAACAGATGTGATCACGAATTGCGAGGTAATAATCGTAGGTTTGGGTTTGTTTTCTTTTCGTTACTCCGGCCACTCTTCATCTCTCAACTTCGACATGTCCTTGATTGACTAAAATGATATAAAAATACTAAACTGAACGCAGCAATTTGTCGTGAATGCTTGCTGTTTATGTTGTTAACGATATTTAATGTCAACCAAGGACTCGGTCACGAAGTTCAGTTCAGTGACCTGGGACTAGTCGTGTGTCTCGTGATATTTGTATTCCAAGGTAAAACACTAGGTCAAAGCATGACAACCGTAAACATTCTTTTCTCAATGAAGTTTTGTTTTGGCATATGAAGTAAATGAATTACATAGATTTATTTCTCACGTTAAGCCACAACGCTCTACAAGATGTCTGCTGATCATTGCTATAATATAGGTCTTGCCAATGTGACAGCAAAGTTTATGGGCCCTACAAGGCATTGGCAAAGGATTGTGTTATTTTGTTTGCTCACAACCACAATATCATGGTGTATTGTGGTTATGTATCTGTTAAGAAGTTCTTCCAACTTATTCTAACTTTTCTTTATATTTTAACACTTGTTTTTACCAAAATTATCATTATCTTTTTATGTTATAACGTTCCATCTCCAACTTTAATGACTATAAGGTATAGCAATATGACTGTACACTGTCATTCACGCCAATCCCTATATAAATCGTGATTATCTTTCACATTTCGTTAATACGCCTAGTATCAGACACCTCGTAACGATTACATATTGATTGATATTTTACAAACGGTACATATAAAACTGGTTTTGTAGACCGAGCTATTTACTTTCATCATACAACTGGCCCGTCCAGCCATGTCATACGGCCATATTATAGATATCGTAAGACACATGTGTAATAACTTTATCATGACGTCACATATAGATTTAACGTCATAATATCTGTATGTCGTCACATGATTGTTTCAGTAGATGGAAACGTCACGTCCGAGCCGTATTTCCACTGTTTGATATAGAACGAAATTTAAGTTTTGCTTATATTTCTATTAATAAAATTATGTGATAAATGTAAATATAATCTTACACTCGTGACTATGTGATAAGAAATTTATCAAACTCGTTAAATAATTTGACATGCCACTATTCACTATTTCGTATTAGTAAGACATTGAAATTATATGTGGAATTAATTAAAAGTGCATTTAATATAACTAATATAAGAACAAGTGAATTAGTCCTTTATGTATTATGTCCACTACTGGCAGAAATCACTTCAATAGATGGACGGTATGTTATTCTCGTCAAATGTTTTGATTGTCAAGCAAATATATTTAGTCAGAGAAAGTATTTACATCAATGTTAGCATGTGTCGGCGTAGCGGATTCTCACAAACGTTTTGCAAACATTTTGTTTTTATGATGAAGTACAACAGTGTATTATCTACATATAAGATAAAAACATGTACGTACAAATACTAACTTGAATGTACAAGATATATAAAAATATATAGTGGCCGTAATACGCCGCCGTAATGAAGTTGAATCTATGCTTGCAATTAATTTTTCAAACTACTTAACAAAAGTTACCTTTTAATGTACAATTCCGTTGATTTATCAATGAACTGGGTTTTTTTCCAAATCAATGTCAATGTCTCTATTGTAACGTCAAGATAACGCCAGGTTTACGCGCTAGTCTCAAATACTTATAAAATCGACCGACCCAAAAGTCTGACAAGTTAGTATGAAAACACAAAAAAATATTTGCAGCGTTATAACTGAACTACTCACATGTGGTACATGTATCAATAACTTAGTCCATGATTACAATAATTCTGTCCAATACACATTCAACACGTCCTATGTCAATTCAATTACTGATCTTATTCCACCACTTACGTACCAATAAAAAGTTTAAGGTCCTGTGTTCTGTTATCACTGATTTTTGTTAAACCATCTTTCTTGACCTGATTAATGATCCATAATAGTCAACAAAGCCACGGGTGGCGATTTTACAGTTTGCGTCCTAATGACATTGCACCGTATTGGTGTTTTGGTGTTAATTGTTTTTGGTATATTCCAAACGGAAACGAGTACGTGCATATGTAACAAAATATGAATTACATATAGTTAAAAAGGATATAGACGTGCAGAGGTCAAAACAAAAAGGTTTCAATGTAGTTATTAAATATATGATGTAATATAACATTGCATTTGCAATTCATTCTGAATGAGCCCTAGTTAGCTCTGCATGTAAGTGCATTAAGGCTTATTTCCACTGTATTGTTTGTAGGGAAGATTCGAATGCTTATGAATCACTTCTGTGAGTGCAGTTTTGAACCGTCCGCAAATTGTAGGTTTCTCCGTTCACTGTTGATGACCGTCAACATAAACGTTGCTATTAGTTGATGACATAATTAAACATGCAGATAATGTTTAGTACTCACTCAAGTGAATCAATTCAGATATATGCTGAGTAAATCAATCCGTAATTTGTTTAAAACACCATTCTGTGTTTCGACTAAACATAAAATTCTTTAGATGATACATTAAAAAAAGGTTTTGTATATTATCGTCCCAAACGAGTCATAACATTTATTATCATTAATAATTTGCAAAAGGATTCGACGCACAGTACAACTAAACCAATGTACACAGCTGTAAGGGAAAGGTACTTTTCCTATTTTATATCAAATAGTTATAATGCATTATCAATACCTATGCCTCATATCTCCATCGATAGGCAGACTTATCAGTAGGTATCTCGCATAAAATTAAAAGTAAGTAGAATATGTAGTGATGATTAATCCAATTCACTGGGAAACACGCAGGAAAAGAACATACTAAAATAACCTTTATCATTATTATAATGATTAATGAAGTCATAAAACTTTCAGAGAAAGGAAGTCCTTAAGGAAAATAAAAATATGGTAATTTAGCGAATAATTTGATATTTATGAAATGTATCAAAAACACTTCCTAATTATATCTGCATTGGAGGTTTTCTGAAAAGGCAAAACACATCGTCTGATAGAATACATTGAATGAAAGCTTATACATTACAAAAGGACTTTTTAACTTACATAAATGTGATATATGTACTTATGAAAGTTTGCATTTATTCTATTTATTCCATAGAAATAATGTACTGCATAGCTGCTAATATTTGCCTGAGTTTTAATTTCGCTAAAATCGCTGAT
Organism: Argopecten irradians; assembly: GCF_041381155.1. NCBI lineage: Eukaryota > Metazoa > Mollusca > Bivalvia > Pectinida > Pectinidae > Argopecten > Argopecten irradians. The sequence goes on along the minus strand of NC_091138.1, from coordinate 10,638,110 downwards.
TAACCACAATTCATGAAATTTAAAACCTCGCAAAATTTTTAAAAATATCAAGGTTTTATATAACACATCCTTTCAAGTGACATGCTTTCAAAAAACCACTGCAAATACAATACAAACACTAAATCTAGAAATGTTACGATCATGTAGTATGTCGCCAATATCGGATTTGTAGTTTAAAAAATGTGTTTTCTTTGGTATTTCGGTCTTTTAATGCATAAGGGCTTACAATAAGAGATGATTGGGTTGGTCATTCTTATTATTATGCTTATCTTCCTATTAAGATCTAGGACCATGTGAGGATGAACTCTAGTTGTAAATGACGCGATAGCCAAATCATATAGAAATTATCTAATAACATCGAGGAAGACTAATTAAAGTGGATAATTACAAAAGGTCCAAGACTTTAAATCGTAGAGGTGTGAAAATATCTTTTTTATGATAAATTAAACCAATAAACCTATTTATACAAGCTATTTACACATCAGTATAATGTCCTAGCAACGATTACATTAGTTTTAAGGCATGTAATTACCTCCAGAGCGATATTACTCAGACCTAAATATACTTAAGTTATTACTGCAGGGCGTCAATCATGATTTTTATTAAACCTTACGAGCTGTAAAAACTTCATATGGCAGGGGAGACTCATAGATCAGTATACTTATAGACAATCGTGATAAACATATGAAATATTCAGGAAATATGACGTCATCTAAATATCCAAATTAGCTATGTTAGGCTAATGACAGACACAGTCGCCGTCACAGCAGAGTCTGCCGTGTATAACGTAGGTAAGTATAGGTATTAAACGTTCACCGCTTCAGAAACTTTATAGAATACAAACAAGTTGTATTACTGTTAGCATTTTTTTTCTAACAGAGAACTTCAGGTTATTTTTTAATCCAAATCAAATTCCGGTGAGTTTTTTTTTCTTCATATTATTGTTTTGTTAAATGTATATTTCGATATAATTATAATGGGCAAGCAAACAAAATAAAAATGTAAAAGATTAAATGAAAATAGCAATACATAAGATTCTAATGACGTTGAAAATATTTAATTAAACATTTTTTTTGAAAGTAAATAGCGCTTATCAACACAACATCGGACATTCGGTTAGCAATTATACGTACCAAAAGGGGAAAACTCTATTGTATATGTATACGCTATCTTACATAAGATTACATGGAAATCGCATTTAACTCTCTCTACGGAGTAGTAGAAAAATCGTAGAGAATGTAAGAAAGTAGAACACTTGATAAAGATAAAATACCTTGATTAAAGGTTTCAATTTAAACCGCATTATCATATTATTGTATTGTATTGCAGTTTCACGATGATGGGGAGGTTCCGTTTGCTTGTGGTGATATATTCAATGTTGCTTAGTTTACATTTTATACGGGTAAGTGGGAGAGAAGGTTTTAGTCATTCATATATCATTTTATCAAGCTTTGTTTAATATTCATAGGAATTTTTATTTACTAATCAACTTTGTATTACACTTCACTTTATGCATCTATCTCTGTCACAAAACAAAACGTAAGTGATTGATAATAGTAATTTTGTATTTGGCATATATTTGCCAACAAAATCTATTGCGTCAAAATGTTGTTTTTATATTTTACATTTAACTACATTGAACATAAAAATCTATCTTAATTGCTTTAATCACTTTATTTGGTATAATATTCACATTTTCATTAGCAATTTAATTAATTTAAAGGTATACCTGTGGTTCATACCGATTATCTATTGATCCAAACGATGTATACTATTATGCCACCAGGCTGATGACCCAGATTCGGAGATAAACCTAGATGACGATAAGCTTACGCCAGAAGAAATTTTGTTAATGTACAAGTATATTGGTATACCTCATGATATGGCTGTAAAATTCACGGAGATGATAATGGAAGACGGAGATACGAATGGAGATGGCATTATAGACCCAACAGGTAATTAGATTTACAGTTCACAACTTGTATGAGACTAATTTGCCCTATTATACTAGTATGTGACGGTGTATGTAAATATTTTGCTCAAAATTCAATTTGACTCATTTCTTTACTTGTGATTTCTTCGTTTTGACTTTGTCCTAGCTCCATTTCATTTGTTGAACTTAGTAATGTTTTTTTTTATAAGTATTCTATGAAATCTAACATATTCATCCTGGCAAGGTTTTTAACTCCAATTCAACAACTGTTCCATTACCATTATGCTATTCTGATATTTGAACTCTCGGAATATACATGTATCTGTATCTAACCAATGAAGTGTCAATAACTGTGCAAAACTGTGTTCTGTCTATTTCACATTCACTCTATGAACCAAATGGTAATGATTCGAGATTTTTTCATTCATTACAAGTAATTGTGTTGACACACATTCATGAGGTATAATCTTGATGTAGATAAATAGTCATTTGTCTTGAAGTCAGTGGCGAACAATAAGCTTTGTTACCTGTGGCAGCTCAACAACTCGTGTACGTAATAAAGGGGTCATGATCCATCCATCGTTCGTGCTGGTAAAGCGTTTTTTATGTTAGGGCAAAATCCATATTTCTCTCGGATCCTCTAATATTATAGTACCTGCCATTTCTCACTTATGAAGGTCTCGATATGCATTGTAACTATATATATTTTAATATTTCAATAATAGATATTATTTTGAAATGTCGCTTAAAACGTAGGTTATAGATATTAATTCACGCAGTGGTAGTGTTAATACATTTGGTTTAACGTCTCATATAAAAACGTTTTATACAAATAATTTTTATGTAAGAGAAAGGATAAATAGGAGACATATGATTACGATGGACTGTAACTTTATTTTATAAATGGCTTTATTCGTATTGATGCTCATTTTCCGCAGATATATTTTATGTCAATATGAACGCCTCTTCATTCCTGAATTGATATTTATATTTATCTGATAATTATGTTATATTATTTTTTTTTTATTGCTTGTTCTTATACTGAGTTGTATACGATATGGGTTATGTGTTGATACCTATTACTTGTAGTATACGTAGATAAGTAAGTTAATGATTTTGATTTATTACGGGTTTGAATTAATCCTCGGAGACATGTACATTTCAATAGCTGTAAGTCCCCTGATAACTGCAAATGTCAAATTTATGCGATCATGGTTAAATTCACAAAAAAAGAACTTTATATATGGAGAATGATAAACACTTTTTACCTTTACCACGACATCCATCGGCTTGTTTCTGATGTAATGCGGATAGCATGTAATACTATGATTCTTTAAGGCTGTTTCTATACCAATATGACAAACAAACCCGCCAAACTTGACACCCTAGATATCTTAAACAAAAAGTTGTTATCCAAAGTCTCATTTAGTAATAATATATTGACGTACAGATGTATATATGCGTCGCTAATATCCAGAAAATAAAGATAATGTTTTTGGCTGTATTAACCTTTCCATCAATATAATTATAAATGGGATATTGTTTAAGGAAGTCACACCATACGATTATTGAAATAGGTGATAGGTCTATTACCAATAGTGTACCGTAGGCTAAATAGTATAAGCTGCCTCTGTAATATATATATATTTACTCAAAATGAGCTATTTCATTAATTTTCAGAGATGAAGACAACGGTGTAAACTAAATCTCCAGTAGACATATCTACCAACGTTATCTCGCGTTCTGTTAGATTGCATCGAGGTACGTGACATTCGCGAGGAAATCCTATAGTTTCTGTTATATTTGTATATTACATACCTTCTTTTCGTAAAACATTGTAAATTTTTCCATAGTTTCGTCTTCAATGTTGTTAATTGGACGAAATCAGTGCTGAAGCAGTAAAAATAAATGTACATTATGTATTACCAGTTGCATTATTTATTTAATTATATATTTTGAAGATTTTGTTATTTGCTTACGATATCAACTAGTTTTCTAGGAAACCGAGTGTTTGCCCACATAATCAGAATATTCAGGAAATCATTTATTTGTTGCTGTAACTTGATCTTAAGCCATCGATAAATATTTTCTTATGTTTTTATTATTTTTAAGAAACTTCCATTATTTTTGTTTCGGAAAGGTAGCTACGTTTCCGGAACAAAATCAAAAGTTAGTTGAAGAATAATTTGAACGTCGCAGCATTTGTATATATAGTCTAAGATGAAATCACAACAACAAACAAATGCAAGGTACCACGTGCAAACAAAGATGGTTATTTCGTAATATTACAGAGTTATCTGCCCTTGCGGGTAGGTATTGATTGTGACGTCATGTGTCTGCGAGCGTAACGTCATACGTTTGGGAGAAAACGACGTGAATTACGCTCACAAAATACTGACGTCACAATCAATACCTACCTGCAAGGGAAGTAACTCTGTAATATGCAAAGAAGATGTATTTCGCTGGTCTGCTGCATGCCGTAGTGATAGTCCATACAGTGCGGTTTAAGTATAGTATTAATGGTAAGATAATGCCATTAGGGGTTCTACAGAATTATCGAAACATATGGGTTCTGTGGAATTAGCAAACTCTTTTACATTTAAAATTTCAAAAATTAAATCCGTAAATTTAAATTTGATATGAAACCTAGCGGGTCCGCGGCTTTCACACCTTAGACTACTACATCATACCTCTTTAGTCCTCGTCCTGTGAAAAATAGATAGAAGGTAAGAATATGTTTTGTAATACTTTGATGATTTGGAATTATAAAGACAATCAATATTAATACATGGGCCTCCAACCGACCCGCTCCTTTTTCACTACTCCCCTGTTTTTTAAGATTTCCTAAATTCCAACCCGAGACTCTTTAACCACCTACCATGGGTTATTCAGTCGGGCGCCAAGGTAGAAGAACATGGAATATACACATTCCTGTCGAGTGTCCCGACCAGGAATCGAACCCGTGTCTCCGGCGTGGAAATATATGACTCTACCGACTGAGCCAAAGAAGCATGCTCCGTCAGCTGAGTGACATAGACCGTATTCAATGCTGTGTACAAACCACACCGACCCGCTCCTTTTATATTTCTTTGAGACCATCTCAACTTTCCATATTAACAACGAAATCACAACCTCTTGGAGAAGCCTTGGGATGGTTATTAATGGATTAGTGTAACAACGAAATCACAACCTATTGAGGAAGCTTTGGGATGGACATTCATTGGTTAGTGTGACAACGAAATCACAACCTATTGGGGAAGCTTTTGGATGGACGTTCATGGATTGGTTTTACAGCGAAATCACAACCTATTGGGAAAGCTTTTGGATGGAAATTCATGGATTGGTTTTAAAAGAAATCACAACCTATTGGGGAAGCTTTGGGATGGACATTCATGGATTAATATAAACTTTCCCTAACTAGAGGGGATGAAAACGAAATCACAACCCGAGAGGTAATTCATGAACGCCCAACCCGAGGCATGCCGAGGGTTGGACAATCAGGAATCCCCCCAGGGTTGTGATTTTGTTGTCACATCCTCATAAGTAGGGAATGATTATTTTTAATCACCAAAAAAGTATTTTCACCGCGACATGATCATGGTTCCTCCGACTGCACGTCAATATTGATGACGTCTTCAACGATGCACGCCATGTTTATGTTGTAGGGGTTGGTTAACATAAGAAACACTGATAAAGTTATTTTATTCCATATCGAACGAACGAAGATGTTCAAATAGTATGGCGCACTCTGTGTGTGACACATTGCGCTTTGCCTGGGACACGTACTCGAATCAACTTGTATGTGCCGATTATTGTGTGCCGAACGTTGCAAAATTCAATAAGTAAAATAAAATGTATAAAGAAAAAAAAGTTTTGTAATATATCGTTATATGTGTTCAATATGTTTAATTTGTGTGTAAAAACAATAAATGTTTGTGTATTTTTTTAATATTAATATGTAAAAAATAAAATATTTGTTCAATAATTTCTTTGTGTGTGTGAAAAACATATCTGTGTGTAAAAATATATATTCATGTGTGATTTTCACACACAAACATAAAACAACATCACACACAATTATATTTTTTACACACAAATGTATTTTTCACACACACAAAGAAATTTCGTTCACACAAATATAAAATAAAATCACACACACATATATATTTTTACAAATAAGCCATTTTTTTCACACACAAATATAAAAAAAATACACACAAATATTTTTTTCACACACACATATAAAAAACAATGAACACATATAACGATATATTACAAACACATTTTTTTCTCACAAATGTTTTTACTTATTGAATTTTGCAATGTTCGGCACGCCATAGCCGATAAGATATAAAACGTTGATTTGAATAGATATGCAGGCTTAGAGGCTAGTGGCTAGTTCAAGTCTGTTTGACTATTTTCAAAATGTCTGTTGTATATATATCGCGCGCAGAATCGGTCAGCTGTCACTTGTCTAAGTGACCAGTGTAACGTCAAAGGGGTACAGATGGTATTCATGACTTCATGAATATTCATGAATGTTTCATGACCTTTCAAGAATATCAGCAGATTGTGGTTCATGAAAAAAAGTTCATGAATATTCATTAAATGACTCATGAACTCTTCATGAAGTTTTATGAATCAATGAAACATTCATGATTGTTCATGATCAATGTGTCAAGAATTATCCATGAAATTTCATGCATGACTGATATTCATTGAAATTCTTCAAAATGAATGAAAATGTTTCATTCATTTTGAAGAATTTTAATGAATATCAGTTATGCATAAAACTTCATGAATTATTCTTGACATGCTATTTCATTCATTTTGATGAATTTTAATGAATATCCACTGAAGTCACATGACTTGTCACTTGACCACATGAGTCATATGACTTCTATATATATTTCCCGCCAAAGAAGTCACAATCCAAATTGGCTGCTGTATCTGCTGGTGTGTGGAAGGGGAAACATCTAATCACCTTACAATGAAAGTTTTGGCACATTAGTTAACGGATAATTCCATTCCTGGATCACTTTCAGTAAGTTTTGATTAATCTGCAGTTCTTTTTTCAACATGAAATTGTTGCACATTGATATTGCTATAGTGATTATGCATAGATATTGGTTTGTGAAATTTTGTCCAATGTTATTGTATGAAATTGCCCATATAAACTATCATTCTTTACAACTATATGTTTATTTTGGACAATTACTATTTACTTGGAATGTATTATGAAATTGATTGCTGCGTATCACTGAAAACAGATTCTGTTAGCACTTATATAAACTATATATATATATATATATATTATATAGTATATGAAAATATAATGAACACAGTAAACTGTTGGTGATTTCATGTTAAACTCTGATGTTGCATATTAATATATGGATTACACCTATTGTCATAAGATTTGTTTCATCAAATATCGCATTGATTCTAATAGAATTGCCATTGGTTTGATAGAACATTTCAATTCTTGACCCCCACTAGAGTTTATGAAAATATGATGCCGCTGACTCCAACTAGCATTCATTAAACTTCATGAATATGACTCAAGTTCATGAATATTCATGAATTGTTTTTACATACTGCTGCGAGTTGTTGTTCATGAATAACTCATGAATTATCGCGAATAAACATTCATTACCATTCATGATGGTTTAAAGTTCATGAATATTCTTAAAATGTTATGAGTTTTTATGAATTTTCATATATGGGTTGTTCATGAATGTTCATGATTTCATGAATAAAGAGATTCATGAACGTACATGAATTCCTGAATGAAAGAGTTCATGAATTTTCATGAAATATTTTCCCCTAAATTATTCATGAAGTTTTAAGTTCATAAATTGCATGAAAATATTCACGAATAATTGAAGAATAATCATGAATAAAATTCACGAATAAAATTCATGAATCATTCATGAATATTAATGAATTATTCATCAACATCTCGCAGGGGCAGTAAATTATAAGACAGATAACTAAAATACTATTCTTAATTATAACGATAAATGTGACTATCCAGGACGTACACTCTGAAAATGAAATATATTATTATACAATGATGGCCATTAACTTATCCAATGGTTATTAAATCTTAGCCTTCATTGATTTCTTTCTTTCCTTATCATCAATATCGGTCACATATATTTATGCAATAATTGAAAAGGCTGTGAGCCATAGAGGTAATCACAATCCTAGAATTGACTGATAATATATTTTTTGGTTATTATACAACTAAGAATTTTGAATGCTTGAACCCTACCAGCTGGTAGATTAAGACAATTCTATTGAACCATTTTAGCACTCTAATTTTTCAAATACCGGTTTAAATCTTTGAGCTTTATAACTGAGAAGAAGTTGAAAGAGAAAAAAAAAAATCATAGGACGTATGTTGAAAGATCCCTTACAATTGACTGCAAATTTATTCATCCGAGAACATAAAACTTACAAACAGTTCAATGGTATCTTTTAACCTAACACTGCTGCAGCTTGCATCATTTGAGCTTTTGCACCAACACTGCATTGGTACATGTACCTCTCATACCGTTAGAAATATTTGTTTGTAGTTGGGAGCTTCCTTATAAACTTCGCTGATAAATAGGTTCCCATGTACACCTCTGGCAGTTTTTCGAAACATGGTTTTTTAGGACCGGAATGATGTCTAGTTTCATTTTATGCTTGACAACTAATGCCCCATGGGGGTCATATGGCGGCCATTTTGGATTACATTTTATATGTTTCATTTTTATATAATTTCACCACTAGAATGGTGAATTAAAGAACACACTTGCATCCAAGTTTTAGGAGAATTTAGTGTCAGAAAAAAAAGTGTTTTTTCTTACAAACTGTTGCAATTTCAAGAATTAGTTAAAAACAAATAAGTGATATTTAGTAATACACATATTCCACTATCATTATCATATATAAAGACTTTGTCAAGACAATAATGCTAATAATATATGTTCATGTTGGCATGTGCAATTGTGTAGCTACAGATCGATACAGAGAATATATCACAAGATACTGGAGATATAGGATGATATACATGTAACAATATACATGTAAATGCATATATACAAATGTATATTGTACTTGTGTTTAATTAATTATACCATATACAGTTGTGTACCATATATATCAAGTTGTACTGATGTCCCGAAATTCCAAACAGTGACACAGAAAGCCAAACATACTGTATATATGGAAAATATTATTTGGAAAAATCCAGGTGGCCACTAAAATATCACACCTGACATGTATATTGACATGTATATACGTGTATAATGAGCATCCATCTTACCACGCTATATATAAAAACCTAAGCATTTCTACAGAATTTCGGATAGTTCGAACATGTCAAATTATGAACGTAAAAGTAAGGTTTTTGTTGGCAAATTGGCTCAACGGCATTCCTAAAAATGACGATATATTGCAGTATAATATTTCAGTAGAATTGTCACAAAGGTGATTTCTGATGAAAAGACGCGCGCGTTAACATAAACTACACGATTACATAATAATTACCATAAAACATTTTTGTAAATGTGTTTATATGTACATGTATTTCAATGTAGTTGTATGTACATATGTTTGAAAAAAAAAAGAGAGATAGGAATTTTGAAGTTTTCGAAGTTATACATAGGGCCAAATAATAAATATTAATTTAATTTTACGTTTAATATGTGTTAATTATTTATTTATGTATTATATACTATTCTTATTATTATATATATATTTTATTAATATAAGAAAATCAGGAACATTACTGACATCACAAAAAAGTGACAAATTTTAAAGATTTTTCCATGTAATTTAATCATGTGATACCCTTAATTATGGAATAAGTACATTACCTATCACAGGTAAAACACAGTTAAATCATTGTTTACTACTCTGAAATAGACTGTAGGATTATAAAAAGTGGGCCATGGAGATACAGACCGTAATATATTGATATACAATTATGAATACATGTATACATTTTATTTTGTATGTACAGTACATGTATGCATGCAATGTTCTGGCATTAGCTAACATATGCCTATGAAGTAAATTTTCAGTCAAATATAAATGTAAGTTACAGTAATGATAATAAATATTAATACATCAATACGAAAGTTATATTTAAACCGAACAAAAATAATGCAGTAACCACGTGAATCTTTATGTCTTTGCGAAGAGATTCACGTGTGGTTACTATAATGAAACCGAAAGTAGCTATAAATAGATGATCATGACGTCATCAAATAATGTGTACATGTGTACCTAATGTAGCGGATCGGACCTCATCTAGGACTAGCAGTGACGGGCTTTGTTTTGAAATCATGTAAGGTATCTGAATACCATTGATTCGATGCATTTTGTGGGTTCACACTTTTACTATGTGACCGGAAACTAAAAACAAAAACATTGAAGATGTCGTCGTATGTGCGCGGTCAAATTTTAAGTAGGCCTCGACGTGCACAGATGCAGCAAAAATATGGTGCATCAGTCGAGGAGGAGATGCTAAAGTCGCTGTTGAAATTGTTCATTCACCAGGAAAGAAAATTTGTTAATTTGGTGATAGAAGGATGCAATTCCAAGCGAGCATGTTGTTTCACGGACGCTTTTGTGGAATTAGAAGCATATCAAAAGAACAGATTTGAGGAACCCATACCCGACAGACATGGGGTATTCATGACTGATATTATCGATACAGCAATTCTGGAACGATTTATATCGTCGGGAACAGAAGCAGTAGACCTTCATCATGTTGAGCCGTTTCTTGCGATGCTAGACTTTATCCACGGTAAAACGCCATCCATTATACACATACATAATTGTTGATTTAACAGGCCGTGGAGAAGTCTTCATTTCAAATACAAATAAATAGTGGTACATAGTTCAGTATGTTCATATATTGTGCATTGATTAAATAAATGTATATCTAAACACAAAAAGGTCAACAATACAAACAAAGTTACTTATCTATCGATTTGTGTTTTTCTATCGCATTCCATTTACATGTATATATTCCACTGTAGCAGGTTAATTGTATTTACATCTGTATAGTGATCATGTCGCCTAGATTCGCACTAGGGAGAATTCCCTTTAGCTCAGTCAGCAGAGTAGCAGACCAGGATGTCCAGGGTTGCGGGTTCAAACCTGGCTGGCGGCACATTACTCTTGCCCTGTTACGATATGTTTGGTATTATAGACCACTCCAAGTGGAAGTATTGAAGGCTATTAATTTCTTGGAGAGAGCTAGAACCTGGGTTGGTCTGTGTCCAAGGGCGAACACATGAAAGGGGGAGGTAGTGCAGCAGCTAGGTTTCAATTGTACATAATGATAATTGCCTTTTAGCTTCAAGCTAGGGGAAATTTCCCTTTAGCTCAGTTGCTAGAGCACAGTTGCTAGAGCGATGAACCAGTAAGTCCAGGGACAGGGGTTTGATGCCAGCTTGCGCCGCATGTACACTACTCTGGCCCTGTTACACCACTCTAATATAAACAGCTGCAAATCACATTTAATTCCACCGACTAAAATACATTCATGCCCACGGTGATACCCATGGAGGTGGTATAAGGTTGACTTGTCGAAGGCGAAGACTAGTTGAAAAGGAGAGAGCATGCAGGTAGCTCAAGTAGCATTCGGCTAGTGTTCAGAGGTCTCGGGATGGAATCCCAGTCTGACCACTAAATTTTCTCCTCTACTGTAAAATTAGAATTCCCTTTTTTCTGTTTGTGAAATAAGCATCAGCTGTATTGCGACAGAAAAGAAATACTATCTATTTTACAGAAAAATGCAGAGTAACATTTGTAACATAAACCAGGATGTGGGATTATTGTGATTTGCTACTGTCTATATATAGCTATATTTTATGACATATGGGATAAGCATACCTTGATGCATTTAAGTAGGAATTATAGAATACAAATGTGTATATATGTGCTTAAAAATGAATCTAATATGAATGAAGACCATAACAATTAAAAACAAATTGTGTATGTAGATATACATATACATGTATGGGTCAAGGAAGTAATATCAACAGTTATTTTCCATATAACACTGGATTTATATTAACATTTACTATAGTCACAATTTCTCATCATTTGTTGTCTGCAAAGCTTTGGGTATCTCAGGGGTTATTCTAGGTTTTGGGGGAAACTGCCCTTTTTCAAAATAGGGGAAAAGTTTAGCCAAATATAGGGGAATATGACTCCCCTGATTTTGGTTCAAAATTATATTTCACTTGACGAATAGAGCTGTAAAACAATTGAATAAGATATGACATTTTAAGCTCAATAATAAAAAGTTTGAAACATTAACAAAAAAATAAGTCATATGGGAAATAGTGTTACAAAACCGGTCATTTTTTAGCTTGAAAGAGGAGAATTTTCAAATCTTTTGGGGATTTTTAGGCCAGAGGGGAATTCATTCCTTGAGGGAAACCTACCCATAAACGATAGTAAACCAGAGCTAGATTGAGTACTGCTCCAGATCATTTTAATGGGTAATTGTAAAATTAATGTAATCACACTTTTAAAAAAGTGAGGGGTACTAAAAAAGATATTAAAAATTAAGGGTTGACACTAACAATTAAATTTAATTGTTACTATAATTATACATTACTTTCTTATGTAGATTCCTTACATGTTAAACCTAGTTTCAGAGAGGGTGGAAATTTCAAGGACAAAAATAGAGAAAAAAATCCATCTTTCATTTGACTCATTGTTCGTCATTCAATGGTGCATGGCAAGATCCCTGTGGGATCTGATGACTTCAAAAATATCATATTAAGCTATTTCTAGCTCTCCTGGTCCAAAGGGCCGGTGAGCTTATGTCATGGCATGGTGTTTGTCATCCATCGTCCATCAATTTTTCTCAAAAATTCTTACTTGTCATAAACGGCTTAATGGATTTTTTTACCAAATTTGGTATATATACTCGCCTCTCGTTAAAATAAATCAAGATGTTTTGATTCTTTTCAGACAGAAGGAGACATGGAAAGGCAATCTGCAAGATTTTGAAAAACTCCGGGGAAACTCCAGTTACAGTGGCACTCACAGAACACCTTTTTTCTCAGCTCTTGACCAGCAAGAACTACAGGGTTGATAGTTTCTCTAAAGATCTTCCAAAGAAATGTCCATGTGGTTGTAATGCAGACATAAAATCTGGAACTACATCAATGGGTATATAATGATCTATATGTGTAAACACTATGGGGTTATTAACAGCCCTTTCTGTATGGACCTGTTTTATTAGGCCAAGGTCTGATCATGATACACATGGTTTGTAACAGGCTGAGACCTAATCAGTATTAACAGGGTCAATATGCAATTAGCTAATTCGTGATAATTTTATTAGTGAAATACTTTCATCATTAATAGCAATTTTGAATAAAATACAAAGAACAAACTTTGATTAGATTCACCAAAATTTTAATAAAATTGAAGTTTAGGTTATTCTTTGACATTCAAACACTGAATGACCAACTTTTTATTAGGTCATCTAAGGGTCAGGATGACCTAATGTCAGGATGACCTATAGTCATCATGTTTCATCTAGATCTGTCGTCCTCTTCCATGGGCTGTGCGCTGTGCGTAAACTTTTCACATTTTGACCTTTTCCAGATCCAATTAAGCTGAAACTTCCCTGAAATGATCCTGGCATGGTCCTGACCAAGTGTTGTTATTTTTCTTGTTGATCTGATATTTGAAATGGCCGCCACAGCCGCCATCTTGAAAACACTTTTTGATCTTCTTCTCAAGTTCTACCAGTGCGATTTGGCTGAAACTTGTCTGAAATGATCCTGACATGGTCCTAACCAACTGCTGTTATTTTTTGAGTTGTTCCCAAATTCAAGATGGCCACCACAGCCACTATATCTAATTAATTTCCTGTAAGACTGTTGCTTAGGCTGTCAGATGACTGTTAAGGCCCTTTGGGCCTCTTGTTTTAATTAATATCCACAAGGACTATATTTATTGAAGCTTTAAATCAGCATGCCAATGACTTAACGTTTTGACGGTGTGAGCTACATGGATGTTAGTTACATGTGTACATACACTACAGTATGTCTACTGTAATTGCCTGCAATCGTATTACCATGAATGCTTATAAAATGTTATGTTCGGCAACAAGTTTAACAATATATTGAGGTATAATACCTGGGCCCGACACCATAAAACTATTTTCAGACAGATTTTTTACTCAAGTATATGATTTTACACAGACTTGAGTAAACAAATTGTCTGAGAAAGTTTTATGGTGCCGGGCCCTGGTTAAATAAAAAAGATTATCATAGATTTAACATGATATACACTATTCCTGTTGTGACATGTCCCTGTGTCTGTCTGTTGTCAACAAGGCAATTACCTATGGTAATCAGAACACCCATCAATTGATACTATAGACACCATTGATTGTAGACTAGAATGAAATGTTGTTTTGACCCTTTAATGGAATATTAATAAAATGTGCATGACCTTATTTGTTAAAAGTACATGTATTTCAATATGTGTATTATGAACCAGATTTTAAATGCATCAGTTACTTGACACACATTATGCCCATTGGGGAGTAATAAATAATCTATGTGATATTGCTGGTTGTGTTCAAACAAACTGATGACAAAATACAAACATAAAAGAATCTTAAATTTCATTTCAAGTTCCAGAATGCTCAGAAGGCTGACATTCTGCCAGCATGTAGCTATACAAAGCAAAATGTTAAAGATGGTACCTCACAGAAATGACCTTTAAACTACATTAACCTTCAATGTCACACTGGCTGGAGTTAAGATTTTTATCGTGTCTTTGGCTGAAAAATGAAATAATTTCCATGGGGAATGGGGCCCATTATCCCCAAAAAGTCTGTAGAAAAGAAAAAAACCTACTGGCTGATTTTGAGATAAAAATAATATTGAATCTTCTGCTCAACTTCTGAAAGACAGAGTGCACTCATTTATGGCCAGTAGGTTATACTACATATTTATATTGGTGTGAATTATTGACAACAGGAATCGGACACAAGTTTTCCCAACATAGTGACATCCTCTCCTCATATTACTGCTATGAAATATTGATATTATGTTTTATCATATATGTGATATATGTATATCTACATACTCTGCTGCATTGTGATGTTCTGATCAAGTTTCTCATTGTCTTTTAGGATCACGTTTTACATGGCATGGTAGAGTTGATGTACTACTAAACCAGACAATTGCTGTTCATACCCTCAAGGAAGGAGATGATTCATCAGCAGGTGACACACCACTGAACACACAAGACACTGAAGACCTTGAAACACAGGATCTGCAGCCTGTAGCTAAAAAACCTAAGGTTGTCGGGGTAAATCATAAAAAGGGCAAGGACCCCCTGTACAATCTTCATGTGTTGGATCAAATCGTGGCAGAGACAGTTACTAATGGTTTTTCTCAAGTCGGCAAACAAGCTTCACTTTCAGATCTTTTGATTCCAACATTGGGAACAACTTCAGAGTACTTCACAATATTCCTGTATGATCCTGTAAATGATATCTTACTGCAAGATACACTTCGTTTTGGTATCTGGGAATATCCTGAGGATGCAAAACTCAACATGTTTTCGGTTGTATGTTTGTGGCTATTTCTGAATTTCACTTCTTTTGTACTGAAAACCAGCAAGTGGAGAAATGAAGTAGAAACAGTGGAGTCACAATTCCATAAGATTATGGATAGGAAGTTAGAAAGGTATAAAGAAATATCTACAGAAAGCAGTCCATTACATATGCATCAAACATTAAAAGAAATGGAGTCGTCCTATGGAGAGATATTAGATCTCACTTGCCAACGAATCAAAAAAGATTAAAGATGCTCCACCGCCGACAGAGCATAAATGATATTCATCATTTGAACAATGATTGGTGTTTAATCGTGTATATATATGTCTAATTAACACAAAAAATTATATAAAATAATTTATTTTGACTTTGGTGCATGCGCAATCAGTACTTCATTCCATATAGGATATAGTGACACGGATTTTTTTCGGGATGCAATTAATTATCTTCATTATCTTTAAGTTTGGAGTAAAATTAGAAGCTTAAACTTTTCAATGATGGTAATGGTGTAAAGTAAGTAACTTTTGTTACTGAAGAAAAATACAAAATCATCTGCTCCTGTTGGTGATAGTGAAAAAACACCATTTGTCAGCGGTGGAGCATCTTTAATGAAAGGTTGCCATAAATAGGAAGAAAGGATTTATATACTTTATCTAATTATGTTTGTTGAGATATTATTCAGCCAGATATTTAACATACTGAAAGTTTTGTACATACAGACTTTAGGGCATTAGATAACAGATCATTTAGAAATTAAATTGACTTGGAAGTGGCAGGGATAATCAAATCGCCCTACCTCTGTGGTCTGTCGTTCATCTATCCAATCTATGTTATGATCACTGTTTCTGGAATAGTATTGTTTTTAACAATATGTTTACAGTGATTAAATATCTGGATTTCTGATGAAAATCACTTTTTGTCAGAAGTTAATTTTTAGGTGGGTCAGGATGACCTATAGTCATCATGTTTCATCCGTCTTCATCCGCCGTCTGCCTTCCGTAAACTTTTCATTTTTCTCCACTTTTACCTGTGCGATTTGGCTGAAATTTGCCTGAAATGATCCTGACATGGTCCTAACAAAGCGTTGTATTTTTTTTGTTGATCTAATATCCAAAATGGCCGCCACAGCTGCCGTCATGAAAACACATTTTGAACTTCTTCTCAAGTTCTGCCAGTGCAATTTAGCTGAAACTTACCTAAAATGAACCTAAGGTAGTTAAGTAATGCTTCAGTTGGAATACAATGTTAGAATCTGACTTGAACATGTTGTGCAATGTATAACGACACTCTATCAGGTTGTGAATATACAATGTATATTAGACACATGTATCTCACAGTATGAACTGTCAAAAAAAGTCTTGTTTGAGCTACTGGTTCCCATTTTTTACACAAAGGTACAAACATCGAAATAATAAATATGACTTTGTTACTTAAGTGTAACAGATGTGAAATATTATAAGTGGTGAGTATTGTGTTAAACGTTTTATTGTAGAGTTTTATAGTTCACACAATCCAAAGTCATTTGTCAAATACCAATGTTGATAATATTTTTGAGATTTGTGTACTCCTTTTTGTGCCATAATGCACTTGTAAGTTACACATGCTAGGCAATATTCTGTCTTTACATATTACAAAGTCACCTCCCTTGTGGTCAGGTATCCCATTGTGATGTTTTCTCTGTGTCTACAGTATACAGGTCACCTCCCTTGTGTGTCAGGTATTGTCCCTACAGTTGTTCATGTAGATGTTTCTCTCTGTGTCTACAGTATACAGGTCAAGTGTACTGATGTCCCCTTGTCTACAGTATACAGGTCAATGTAACTGATGTCTCATGTCTACAGTATACAGGTCAATGTACATCCCATGTCTACAGTATACAGGTCAAGTGTGACTGTTGTCCTGTGTCTACAGTATACAGGTCAAGTGTAACTGATGTCCCATGTCTACAGTATACAGGTCAAGTGTTACTGATGTCCCATGTCTACAGTATACAGGTCAAGTGTTAACTGATGTCCCATGTCTACAGTATACAGGTCAAGTGTTACTGATGTCCCATGTCTACAGTATACAGGTCAAGTGTAACTGATGTCCCATGTCTACAGTATACAGGTCAAGTGTTACTGATGTCCCATGTCTACAGTATACAGGTCAAGTGTTAACTGATGTCCCTGTCTACAGTATACAGGTCAAGTGTTACTGATGTCCCATGTCTACAGTATACAGGTCAAGTGTTACTGATGTCCCCTGTCTACAGTATACAGGTCTAGTGTTACTGATGTCCCCTGTCTACAGTATACAGTTCAAGTGTTACTGATGTCCCATGTCTACAGTATACAGGTCAAGTGTAACTGATGTCCCATGTCTACAGTATACAGGTCAAGTGTAACTGATGTCCATGTCTACAGTATACAGGTCAAGTGTAACTGATGTCCCATGTCTACAGTATACAGGTCAAGTGTTACTGATGTCCCATGTCTACAGTATACAGGTCAAGTGTAACTGATGTCCCATGTCTACAGTATACAGGTCAAGTGTTACTGATGTCCCATGTCTACAGTATACAGGTCAAGTGTTACTGATGTCCCATGTCTACAGTATACAGGTCAAGTGTAACTGATGTCCCATGTCTACAGTATATACAGGTCAAGTGTAACTGATGTCCCATGTCTACAGTATACAGGTCAAGTGTTACTGATGTCCCATGTCTACAGTATACAGGTCAAGTGTTACTGATGTCCCATGTCTACAGTATACAGGTCAAGTGTTACTGATGTCCCATGTCTACAGTATACAGGTCAAGTGTAACTGATGTCTCATGTCTACAGTATAGAGGTCAAGTGTAACTGATGTCCCATGTCTACAATATACAGGTCAAGTGTTACTGATGTCCCATGTCTACAGTATACAGGTCAAGTGTAACTGATGTCCCATGTCTACAGTATACAGGTCAAGTGTAACTGATGTCCCATGTCTACAGTATAGAGGTCAAGTGTTACTGATGTCCCATGTCTACAGTATACAGGTCAAGTGTAACTGATGTCCCATGTCTACAGTATACAGGTCAAGTGTTACTGATGTCCCATGTCTACAGTATACAGGTCAAGTGTTACTGATGTACCCCTGTCTACAGTATACAGGTCAAGTGTTACTGATGTCCCCTGTCTACATTATACAGGTCAAGTGTTACTGATGTCCCCTGTCTACAGTATACAGGTCAAGTGTTACTGATGTCCCATGTCTACAGTATACAGGTCAAGTGTTACTGATGTCCCATGTCTACAGTATACAGGTCAAGTGTTACTGATGTCCCATGTCTACAGTATACAGGTCAAGTGTAACTGATGTCCCATGTCTACAGTATACAGGTCAAGTGTAACTGATGTCCCATGTCTACAGTATACAGGTCAAGTGTAACTGATGTCCCATGTCTACAGTATACAGGTCAAGTGTAACTGATGTCCAATGTCTACAGTATACAGGTCAAAGTGTTACTGATGTCCCATGTCTACAGTATACAGGTCAAGTGTTACTGATGTCCCATGTCTACAGTATACAGGTCAAGTGTTACTGATGTCCCCCTGTCTACAGTATACAGGTCAAGTGTTACTGATGTCCCCTGTCTACAGTATACAGGTCAAGTGTTACTGATGTCCCCTGTCTACAGTATACAGGTCTAGTGTTACTGATGTCCCCTGTCTACAGTATACAGGTCTAGTGTTACTGATGTCCCCTGTCTACAATATACAGGTCTAGTGTTACTGATGTCCCCTGTCTACAGTATACAGGTCAAGTGTTACTGATGTCCCCTGTCTACAGTATACAGGTCAAGTGTTACTGATGTCCCCTGTCTACATACAGTAATGTACATGTCCTGTCTAAGTGTACAGGTCAAGTGTATGTGTCCCATGTCTACAGTATACAGGTCAAGTGTGTTAGTGATGTCCCCTGTCTACAATATACATGTCAAGTGTTACTGATGTCCCCTGTCAACAGTATACAGGTCAAGTGTTACTGATGTCCCCTGTCTACAGTATACAGGTCTAGTGTTACTGATGTCCCATGTCTACAGTATACAGGTCAAGTGTAACTGATGTCCCATGTCTACAGTATACAGGTCAAGTGTAACTGATGTCCCATGTCTACAGTATACAGGTCAAGTGTAACTGATGTCCCATGTCTACAGTATAGAGGTCAAGTGTTACTGATGTCCCATGTCTACAGTATACAGCTCAAGTGTAACTGATGTCCAATGTCTACAGTATACAGGTCAAGTGTAACTGATGTCCCATGTCTACAGTATACAGGTCAAGTGTAACTGATGTCCCATGTCTACAGTATACAGGTCAAGTGTAACTGATGTCCCATGTCTACAGTATACAGGTCAAGTGTTACTGATGTCCCATGTCTACAGTATACAGGTCAAGTGTTACTGATGTCCCATGTCTACAGTATACAGGTCAAGTGTTACTGATGTCCCATGTCTACAGTATACAGGTCAAGTGTAACTGATGTCCAATGTCTACAGTATAGAGGTCAAGTGTTACTGATGTCCCATGTCTACAGTATACAGGTCAAGTGTAACTGATGTCCCCTGTCTACAGTATACAGGTCAAGTGTTACTGATGTCCCCTGTCTACAGTATACAGGTCAAGTGTTACTGATGTCCCCTGTCTACAGTATACAGGTCAAGTGTTACTGATGTCCCCTGTCTACAGTATACAGGTCAAGTGTTACTGATGTCCCCTGTCTACAGTATACAGGTCAAGTGTAACTGATGTCCCATGTCTACAGTATACAGGTCAAGTGTAACTGATGTCCATGTCTACAGTATACAGGTCAAGTGTAACTGATGTCCCATGTCTACAGTATACAGGTCAAGTGTAACTGATGTCCCATGTCTACAGTATACAGGTCAAGTGTAACTGATGTCCCATGTCTACAGTATACAGGTCAAGTGTTACTGATGTCCCATGTCTACAGTATACAGGTCAAGTGTAACTGATGTCCAATGTCTACAGTATAGAGGTCAAGTGTTACTGATGTCCAATGTCTACAGTATAGAGGTCAAGTGTTACTGATGTCCCATGTCTACAGTATACAGGTCAAGTGTAACTGATGTCCCATGTCTACAGTATACAGCTCAAGTGTAACTGATGTCCAATGTCTACAGTATAGAGGTCAAGTGTTACTGATGTCCCATGTCTACAGTATACAGGTCAAGTGTAACTGATGTCCCATGTCTACAGTATACAGGTCAAGTGTAACTGATGTCCCATGTCTACAGTATACAGGTCAAGTGTTACTGATGTCCCATGTCTACAGTATACAGGTCAAGTGTAACTGATGTCCCATGTCTACAGTATACAGGTCAAGTGTTACTGATGTCCCATGTCTACAGTATACAGGTCAAGTGTAACTGATGTCCCATGTCTACAGTATACAGGTCAAGTGTAACTGATGTCCCATGTCTACAGTATACAGGTCAAGTGTAACTGATGTCCCATGTCTACAGTATACAGGTCAAGTGTAACTGATGTCCCATGTCTACAGTATACAGGTCAAGTGTAACTGATGTCCATGTCTACAGTCAGTATTAGGTCAAGTGTTACTGATGTCCCTCATGTCTACAGTATACAGGTCAAGTGTAACTGATGTCCCATGTCTACAGTATACAGGTCAAGTGTTACTGATGTCCATGTCTACAGTATACAGGTCAAGTGTTACTGATGTCCCCTGTCTACAGTATACAGGTCAAGTGTTACTGATGTCCCCTGTCTACAGTATACAGGTCAAGTGTTACTGATGTCCCCTGTCTACAGTATACAGGTCAAGTGTTACTGATGTCCCCTGTCTACAGTATACAGGTCAAGTGTAACTGATGGCCCCCTGTCTACAGTATACAGGTCAAGTGTTACTGATGTCCCCTGTCTACAGTATACAGGTCAAGTGTTACTGATGTCCCCTGTCTACAGTATACAGGTATAGTGTTACTGATGTCCCCTGTCTACAGTATACAGGTCAAGTGTTACTGATGTCCCCTGTCTACAGTATACAGGTCAAGTGTTACTGATGTCCCCTGTCTACAGTATACAGGTCAAGTGTTACTGATGTCCCCCTGTCTACAGTATACAGGTCAAGTGTTACTGATGTCCCCTGTCTACAGTATACAGGTCAAGTGTTACTGATGTCCCCTGTCTACAGTATACAGGTCAAGTGTTACTGATGTCCCCTGTCTACAGTATACAGGTCAAGTGTTACTGATGTCCCCTGTCTACAGTATACAGGTCAAGTGTAACTGATGTCCCCTGTCTACAGTATACAGGTCAAGTGTTACTGATGTCCCCTGTCTACAGTATACAGGTCAAGTGTAACTGATGTCCCATGTCTACAGTATACAGGTCAAGTGTTAACTGATGTCCCATGTCTACAGTATACAGGTCAAGTGTAACTGATGTCCCATGTCTACAGTATACAGGTCAAGTGTTACTGATGTCCCATGTCTACAGTATACAGGTCAAGTGTAACTGATGTCCCATGTCTACAGTATACAGGTCAAGTGTTACTGATGTCCCATGTCTACAGTATACAGGTCAAGTGTTACTGATGTCCCATGTCTACAGTATACAGGTCAAGTGTAACTGATGTCCCATGTCTACAGTATACAGGTCAAGTGTTACTGATGTCCCATGTCTACAGTATAGAGGTCAAGTGTTACTGATGTCCCATGTCTACAGTATACAGGTCAAGTGTAACTGATGTCCCATGTCTACAGTATAGAGGTCAAGTGTTACTGATGTCCCATGTCTACAGTATACAGGTCAAGTGTAACTGATGTCCAATGTCTACAGTATACAGGTCAAGTGTTAACTGATGTCCCATGTCTACAGTATACAGGTCAAGTGTTAACTGATGTCCCATGTCTACAGTATACAGGTCAAGTGTTACTGATGTCCCCTGTCTACAGTATACAGGTCAAGTGTTACTGATGTCCCCTGTCTACAGTATACAGGTCAAGTGTTACTGATGTCCCATGTCTACAGTATACAGGTCAAGTGTTACTGATGTCCCATGTCTACAGTATACAGGTCAAGTGTTACTGATGTCCCCTGTCTACAGTATACAGGTCAAGTGTTACTGATGTCCCCTGTCTACAGTATACAGGTCTAGTGTTACTGATGTCCCCTGTCTACAGTATACAGGTCTAGTGTTACTGATGTCCCCTGTCTACAGTATACAGGTCTAGTGTTACTGATGTCCCATGTCTACAGTATACAGGTCAAGTGTAACTGATGTCCCATGTCTACAGTATACAGGTCAAGTGTTACTGATGTCCCATGTCTACAGTATACAGGTCAAGTGTAACTGATGTCCCATGTCTACAGTATACAGGTCAAGTGTTACTGATGTCTCCTGTCTACAGTATACAGGTCAAGTGTAATAGATGTCCCATGTCTACAGTATACAGGTCAAGTGTTACTGATGTCCCATGTCTACAGTATACAGGTCAAGTGTAACTGATGTCCAATGTCTACAGTATAGAGGTCAAGTGTTACTGATGTCCCATGTCTACAGTATACAGGTCAAGTGTAACTGATGTCCCATGTCTACAGTATACAGGTCAAGTGTTACTGATGTCCCATGTCTACAGTATACAGGTCAAGTGTAACTGATGTCCCATGTCTACAGTATAGAGGTCAAGTGTTACTGATGTCCCATGTCTACAGTATACAGGTCAAGTGTAACTGATGTCCCATGTCTACAGTATACAGGTCAAGTGTAACTGATGTCCCATGTCTACAGTATACAGGTCAAGTGTTACTGATGTCCCATGTCTACAGTATACAGCTCAAGTGTAACTGATGTCCCATGTCTACAGTATACAGGTCAAGTGTAACTGATGTCCCATGTCTACAGTATACAGGTCAAGTGTAACTGATGTCCCATGTCTACAGTATACAGGTCAAGTGTAACTGATGTCCCATGTCTACAGTATACAGGTCAAGTGTAACTGATGTCTCATGTCTACAGTATTAAGGTCAAGTGTAATAGATGTCCCATGTCTACAATATACAGGTCAAGTGTTACTGATGTCCCATGTCTACAGTATACAGGTCAAGTGTAACTGATGTCTCATGTCTACAGTATACAGGTCAAGTGTAACTGATGTCCCATGTCTACAGTATACAGGTCAAGTGTAACTGATGTCCCATGTCTACAGTATACAGGTCAAGTGTTACTGATGTCCCATGTCTACAGTATACAGGTCAAGTGTTACTGATGTCCCATGTCTACAGTATACAGGTCAAGTGTTACTGATGTCCCATGTCTACAGTATACAGGTCAAGTGTTACTGATGTCCCATGTCTACAGTATACAGGTCAAGTGTAACTGATGTCCCATGTCTACAGTATACAGGTCAAGTGTTAACTGATGTCCCATGTCTACAGTATACAGGTCAAGTGTTACTGATGTCCCATGTCTACAGTATACAGGTCAAGTGTTACTGATGTCCCATGTCTACAGTATACAGGTCAAGTGTAACTGATGTCCCATGTCTACAGTATACAGGTCAAGTGTTACTGATGTCCCATGTCTACAGTATACAGGTCAAGTGTAACTGATGTCCAATGTCTACAGTATAGAGGTCAAGTGTTACTGATGTCCCATGTCTACAGTATACAGGTCAAGTGTAACTGATGTCCCATGTCTACAGTATACAGGTCAAGTGTAACTGATGTCTCATGTCTACAGTATACAGGTCAAGTGTAACTGATGTCCCATGTCTACAATATACAGGTCAAGTGTAACTGATGTCCCATGTCTACAGTATACAGGTCAAGTGTAACTGATGTCCCATGTCTACAGTATACAGGTCAAGTGTAACTGATGTCTCATGTCTACAGTATAGAGGTCAAGTGTAACTGATGTCCCATGTCTACAGTATACAGGTCAAGTGTTACTGATGTCCCATGTCTACAGTATACAGGTCAAGTGTTACTGATGTCCCATGTCTACAGTATACAGGTCAAGTGTTACTGATGGCCCCCTGTCTACAGTATACAGGTCAAGTGTTACTGATGTCCCCTGTCTACAGTATACAGGTCAAGTGTAACTGATGTCCCATGTCTACAGTATACAGGTCAAGTGTAACTGATGTCCATGTCTACAGTATACAGGTCAAGTGTTACTGATGTCCCATGTCTACAGTATACAGGTCAAGTGTAACTGATGTCCCATGTCTACAGTATACAGGTCAAGTGTTACTGATGTCCCATGTCTACAGTATACAGGTCAAGTGTAACTGATGTCCCATGTCTACAGTATACAGGTCAAGTGTTACTGATGTCCCATGTCTACAGTATACAGCTCAAGTGTAACTGATGTCCAATGTCTACAGTATAGAGGTCAAGTGTTACTGATGTCCCATGTCTACAGTATACAGGTCAAGTGTTACTGATGTCCCATGTCTACAGTATACAGGTCAAGTGTAACTGATGTCCCATGTCTACAGTATACAGGTCAAGTGTTACTGATGTCCCATGTCTACAGTATACAGGTCAAGTGTAACTGATGTCTCATGTCTACAGTATAGAGGTCAAGTGTAACTGATGTCCCATGTCTACAATATACAGCTCAAGTGTAACTGATGTCCAATGTCTACAGTATACAGGTCAAGTGTTACTGATGTCCCATGTAGATCACAGTATATAGGTCAAGTGTAACTGTTGTCCCATGTCTACAGTATACAGGTCAAGTGTTACTGATGTCCCATGTCTACAGTATACAGGTCAAGTGTAACTGATGTCCCATGTCTACAGTATACAGGTCAGAAGTGTTGTTACTGATGTCCCATGTCTACAGTATACAGGTCAAGTGTAACTGATGTCCCATGTCTACAGTATACAGGTCATGTGTAACTGATGTCCCATGTCTACAGTATAAGTCAAGTGTAACTGATGTCCATGTCTACAGTATAAGGGTCAGTGTTACTGATGTCCCATGTCTACAGTATAAGGTCAAGTGTAACTGATGTCCATGTCTACAGTATACAGGTCGTGTTACTGATGTCCCATGTCTACAGTATACAGGTCAAGTGTAACTGATGTCCCATGTCTACAGTATAGGTCATATGATGTCCATGTCTACAGTATACAGGTCAAGTGTTAACTGATGTCCCATGTCTACAGTATACAGGTCAAGTGTAACTGATGTCCCATGTCTACAGTATACAGGTCAAGTGTTACTGATGTCCCATGTCTACAGTATACAGGTCAAGTGTTACTGATGTCCCATGTCTACAGTATAACAGGTCAAGTGTTACTGATGTCTCATGTCTATAGTATACAGTCAAGTGTTACTGATGTCCCATGTCTACAGTATATAGGCCAAGTGTAACTGATGTCCCATGTCTACAGTATACAGGTAAAGTGTAATTGTTGTCCCCTGTCTACAGTATATAGGCAAGTGGCACTGATGTCCCATGTCTACAGTATACAGGTCAAGTTTTACTGTTGTCCCCTGTCTACAGTATACAGGTCAAGTGTAACTGATGTCCAATGTCTACAGTATACAGGTCAAGTGTAACTGATGCCCTGTTTACAGTATACAGGTCAATTTAACTGATGTCCAATGTCCACAGTATACAGGTCAAGTGTAAGTGATGTCCCATGTAGATCTACAGTATACAGGTCAAGTGTAACTGATGTCCCATGTCTACAGTATACATTGGTGAAGTCTTACTGCATTTAGAGTTGTCACGTTTTTACATGTACAAAGGATTTATAAGCGAACACAATAGTTATTCATATCCGTACTTTGGTAAATGCATTATTGGTATTGCGATGGAATAACCTCTACAGTTTGTAAAACACTATCGTAGTATTGTAAGACAACCTTTATTACTTTCCATTTGATAACTTTTTTTCCGTTATATGAACTTCGATATTCTCATTTATAGAATCCTTGAATAAGTTCAACCCTTCAAACTAGCAATATTTGGGTCCTTGCAGACTATAGCATTTTATTTTTTATTTGGCAGACTATGAGCATTCAACTGCTCTGCACCATTACATGGTAACTGATATTGTTATAAAGTAAAAACAAGGTCGCGCATCATTTGTATTATAATCTGTAATGTTTGAATGGAGCTGCTTAAATTGCTTGAAAGTCAACATTTCAATGTCTATTTCATGAGCAATTGTCCACATAACACATTACAATAAGCACTGTGATCGAAACTTTCGTTTATCAACAAAGCAAGAGGCCTAGAGGGCCTGTACTGCTCATCTGGTTACTTAGTAAGTAACACAAAAACTCCGGCTTCAAATTTGAACTACCACCCTTATAACACAGGGATGCAACCAATCCAATATGATTGATACCAATCCCTTAGTCTCGGGGACAAATTCATTATTAAACATGACTTAAATTGAATTCGTATCTTTTCCCTTAGCCTATAGGGAGGCTAAACTAGCAATCTGTATAATATTGATTATCAACCTCATAATCATACCAGTTGTATAGTACATATACTTGTATAGACCACTCCCGGCAATACTCCTCATGTAAAACTCAAACAAACAAACAAATCCCGAGAGGACAGAGCAACTGTTTGTAGTTTCGAGTACCCACCCGAAACGAATGCTACCAGTTAAATCTGGTTGAATTCCAACCAGCACTTATATATAAAGAAGTCGATTTTTCATATCAAAATATTTTTTATTAAATTGTTAGATTTAATAGGGATTGGGCAGCAGGCTATGCCTATATTAGCCCTCTCCCTGTGGATACACACATGAACATCTCAAAATAATATATATAATATATGTAATTTTACAGACAATATTGAAATTAAATATATATTTAGGATACACTTGTAAGTAATACTATGATAACACTCTAACAATGAGCAGGTATAAAAAGCATGTTAAGTATATACATGTATATATGCATACCTATGTTTTTGTTTATAGTTAAAATTTGGATACTGTATAGCCAGATAATGATAACTTGAAATTTATAATTGATTCATATCAGTTCAATATATACAGTTCCTTGATTTAAATCAGTTGATATTGATTCGAATTTAGTTTGAATTTGGATCGGGATTTGATTTGGAAGTCGATTAATGACGGACGAACGATTGTAATTACTGTAAAAGATCTATGGGGCTCATTACTCGTGAAATCGACATCTGTTTGAGTAGTTAATTTTACCCGTGAGCATTGTAATCACGTATTCACCTATTTTATCTTGCAATTTAACTGAGTTGTCTCGCTTTGATTGCATGACGACATTATCTGTACCAGGAATAATGGCGGCCAAGTGATACAATAATGTAACTTGAAATTGAAGTGCACAATACGATGCACTGAAAAATACTGATAAACTAGTAGTTTAGAGGCATGGTCGGATATACCCAGTTAAAACCCATTTTTATAGATGCATGTACATTGTATGCTTTTTGCTTGAATGTTTCCTTAAAGTTAACTGTCTTACTGGGTGTAATTGTCGGACATATCTTATGTCGGAACTGTCAATTTCTCGCTGCGAATGCGGTATAAATAGTTGGAAGACTTACCCGTAAACACTGATACAATACTAGCTACTTAAAGCAGGCCTTTACTTTTAAGCTCGCCTATTCGAAAAATAGGGGGAGCTAATGTTGTCACCCCGGCGTCGGCGTCGGCGTCAGCGTTGGCGTCCCATTTCACGTTAAAGTTTTTGAGCAAGTTTCTGTTTCGTCAATTGTTTAAGCTTAAGTCATCATAAATGTTTATGATTTTATTTCCTAATGTGTATGGATGCTAAACATTATAATACAACCAATTTGGGTCCCTTTAGGGTTTTTTTGAGTCTGTTTAATTTGTCATATTTCCATATTAAAGTTTTTTGAGCAAGTTTCTATTTTGTCAATTGTTTAAGCATAAGTCATCATAAATTTTATGATTTTATTTTCCTAATGTGTATGGATGCTGAACGTGATAATACAACCAATTTGGGTCCCTTTAGGGTTTTTTTGAGTCTGTTAATTTGTCATATTTCCATGTTTAAATAGCAAATACTTGAACATCAACTTCTTCTGAATAGGCGAGCTTTGCTGTTCTCCAACAGCTCATGTTTTAAAAAGGAATGTAAAACTAGAATGATAATTTTGGAGAATCGCAAAAGTTATTAGCTCGCCATTAATAATACACCTATTACCATCATCTTCTGAACAATTTAATTACAATAAATTAGATGTAAAGTTGTATTTTTTGTAGTTTCACCATCACAAAATGCCACAAAACATACAATGTGTGAATATGGATGCTTATATATGATTATTGAGATCCATAAAAGCATCAATATACTATTGACAAAGTGGTAAAATATCACACGTTTTGAAAGAACCGCCACAGTCAACGCTAGGTTTCAATCTTTTGAGTAATACTGAAAAACCGAGTTGCATCACGTGATCGACTTCGGCGATACCTGTATAGGAGATTTTCTACCTATTTCAAACGTGTACACGTTAAAAATCGGTATTTAAATTTAATTGGTTAATAACTTTGCGAATACGACCTTTACAAAAGTTGGCAAAAGTATGTAGAACACTTTGAATTATTTTTTCTATGCCAAAGATACACCAAGTCATAGACCACATAGTTTTAATTTTCATAACGTAGGTCGCCGTTTGTTTCCCACTCTAATTACCGCGCGTTAGTTCACTATTACCGCACCAGAACGAAGAGATAAATCCTCATAGATTACACAGACAATCTTATATTCTTGTGGTGTTGTAACCTCATCTTAGACCATCGATATAGATTTGTTATTTTATTATTATTGTTTTAAGGAAGCTTGTATTTTCTGTTTCGGAAAGGTTGTGTGCCTTTAATGACACCATTTTATTACTTCGAACATACATAACATCTTATATAATCATATCTGCCTAAAACGCTTTCGCAAATATCCTGTTTCACGATGACAAAATACCCACCTGAGATCCCTCTATAACGACTAACGAGGTAAAATTAGACAAATTCTATTTTGTTATGTCAGCACGTTAGATGTCGAGGTATTCGATAAACTTCCATTTATGTCTGATGAAAAGTCAGTTATTATATTAAATGAAACATTTTAAATATATGATGAAAAACTGATTTTTAGCTTTGGATTTATGTCTGCGTGAGACCATGTCGCGTTTATCAACGAAACCAAAACGTTGTATTTCATTTGGCCCCAATTTCTCGAAACAAACATCGGTCAAAAACTGACAGTCAATATTTTCACATAACAAACAGGAGAGAAACTTCAGTTTTGACTTAAGTTTGTACTTTTGTTTCGATAAATCAGGACCCGATATACTTTGTTTAGGTCATTTCACCCGAAGGGTCAGGATGGCCTATAGTGATGCTTCGTCCGTCGCCGTGCGCCGTGCGTATACTTTTCATTCATACAACCTTCTCTCAAGAACCGAAAGAGACCTGCTATTTGGCCTGTGACACGCTGGGATGAAGGGCTACCAAGTCGGTTAATATGATTGAACTCTATATTCATTCAAGGTCATAGGGGTCGAATAGGCTAAAATCATTAACCTCTATAGGATAACTAAGACTGGTTACTAATAGTGGACTTGCAGCATGTTTTGATAAAGGGCTATCAAGTTTGCTCAAATGAATGACCTCGATCTTTATTCAAGGTCACATGGGTTAAACTATATATGTTACAATCGTTAAACATACAACTTACTGTGTACACGTATTTCAGTGTTATTGTATATATTGGATTAATAGTCAGATGACTTTTAATGCCCATTGAGCCTTTTCTTTAGGAATCGCACCTTAAGTGTCTCTAATGTGGCCGACTACTCGTTGCTGATAGCATGTCTTGATTATATGGAGTTACCTTATACGGATTAGATGCGAGTAAACTCCCTTTTCATAATAGACAATTCAACATATGCTAACCTGCAATCAATTCATGTTAGCTGTTGCACTTTTAATACAAGTACAATTATCTGCTTTGCTTTCAACAAAAACATTTTATAGATAAACAAATAAATGATGGAAAAACACCATCGAACACAGTTTCGTTATAGGAACATTGCACAATATATATATAATTAGTCAATTAGTCAAGAAGTCAGCATTAGGACTTCTCGATTGCTGGTGGCTCTTCTCTGCTCGGACTTACACTCTTACACTGACATTATCTTTATTTTGTTATCCACTTCAGATTTTTTTATAATCATATTTAACAACATGCATTGGCACGCAACATAAATATATATAAAAAAAAACCAGTATCTAATATTATAACAGTAGATCTGATACTAGTGTCTCATCCCAGTACCGTTTACCCAATCCTCGATTCACTAGGAGTTATTGCCACTAGCCTGGTAATTTGATCCTTTGATGTACATCAAAGGAACTGAGAAACGGTACACTGGTTGACTGTGTGGCTTTGAAGTTGGGAATAGCTCACACCGTAGTCTTCAAATGAAGTCTCTGCAGTCCTGTAATTGATCAGTTTTTTTCGCTTCTGCCATGAAATGCCTTCAGATTTACTATCAGATAGTCTAAGGATGGATATAACGTCAGAGATAGTAACCCCTGGAGTATCGAGGATACGTTTACCTAGACCATAAACATCCAAATTAGAACTTGTGGACACAACAGGATAATTACATAATTTGGTTATAGTAATATACACTTTCTAATACCCCCTTCAAAAATTTCTTTTTACATCAAGTGTATGATGTGCTCGTTATGACTTTATTTTTTTTTACAGTATTCCATACCTCCCCTGCCTTAGGTAAACTTATCAAAATGTCAGGTTAACTACTTTCTTCACCTTCGTCGAAATGAACTTGTTTCTGAACACTACAGAAAACTTACACCGACCACGATTATCATCATTGATGATAATTAAAAACATATTTGAATCATTTCACTGCCTTATAATAACCGATTTGTAGTATAAAACACCGAATAACTAGAACTCTTACAGAAATAATTTTTCTACGAATTGTAGAAAACGTGATGGCGCCATCAAATTTACTTTGGTTATGAGAAGAAAGATACCAATAAGTCTTGATTATTTAAATAAAAATGATTTTTTACATTAGTTTTTTTTCTTAACCAGATTCCAACGGACATAAACCATTGTCCATATGTACTCTCTCCCAAAGATTTTAAATCCATCTGCTTAGGCATAAACTCTCACACTCGCACTGTAATTGGACAAAATGAAATCCGTATTAAAAAGACAAATCTCATGGAATCTTCTTTGGAAATACCATTTAATGTGACACAAGCACACATAGACTTTTCTAAATATGAGGGATTATACTGTTGACTTTTGGATGCTGTCGAGTGCAGATAAATGAAGCCATTAGAAATATATCAAACTTGAAATGGACTTGTGTTACTGACAGTGATTGGGAAATGTGTCGTTTCTTGTCTGAAAACTGTTAACACTTCATATCTGCTTCGACCACTTTAACGTCTTCCAATATTTTCTTCCAAGACTTCACAGTTAGGCAGTGGCCTTAGCTATTACCAAAGCCAGCATGTATCTTTGCCTCCATTAGAGATTGTCGATAGCTAGTCATTTCCAATATCAGAGACACGGGAGAATTGACGATTTGTAAATAATCCCCATACCCAATAACGCCATCCTCACATCTGTTTACTGTACGGCTTCCCTGGCTGTGACGACATGTAAAATATCCATATACTGTTAAGACGCGACCCATCGTTCTAATAGCCTATGTAATGGCCAATAGAAAATGGACATCAGTAACAGTAAGATTCCTGTAAATGGGCGTTTTCTTTAGAATCTTTATGGTTTGATGTTAAACTGATAATTGAGGTATACCTCGTTGATACCAACCAGGATCTACCAGGATTTCCCCTTCCAAATCCATATCAGTAAGCTGCTTTGGTTTGGATCGTTTGTTTGTTTGATTAGATTAACGTCTTGTGAACAGCCAGGGTCATTTAAGAATGGCTTACGATGCATTTGATGTGTTTTTCAATTTTAACTTTTATTGCAAATAAGATGCAAATGAATTTGGCATCAGGCAAAGCCTATATTAGTCATCTCCATACAAATCCGGCATGGTACAATTATCAACAAAATATTTTAACATTAAATATTACCTCATGAATGAATATAAATTAAGTGTATTTCCACAACCTATCACCGTATAAAAATCATATATACATATAGCCATGTAATGAAGTTTTTGTGTTAAAATGCGAATCAGGAATATTGGGATTGCGTACTTTGGTTCTGAGTGTTGATCTTGGTTCACTAGATAATGGACATATAAAAAAGATAGTGTTCTATCACCAAAGCCACAAGAACACGTTGGGGAATCTCAAATGATCGTGAAATAGGTCAGAATTTAGGTTGCTAGAGGAATTTCTCACCTGGCATAAAGTCATATTCATAATTCGAGAACCTTTGTTTATAAAGGTATTTGTAATATCAAATTCCACTTTTCAAATATATACTCTATGTTGCAGTGCGTGGTGTGTTTTTTGTGAGACTGCAGTATATTCGTGTTCTCTCGTGAAAGAGGGACTCTTGCTCTTTTCAACGTGATATCTCACTGAAGCATGCCGCCGAAACGGCTTAACCAGTTATCTCACTCCCTATTTACTGAGCGCCGGTATCAAAGGCATACCGAACCATTTTAAAACAATAACTTTTATTACAATAAATAATTATTTTAATGAAAACCGATTATATGGCAGCCTTCAAACTACAGACACAGCATTCAGCGTTATATTATTACTTCAAATTCATTAAAAATCTCAGCTTTCTTTATCCAAGGTGATTTCATAGAATTAGCAATAACTGACCAAGGGATCAGATGTACAATGTATACATAAAAAATAAAATAACGTCGTACATAAGGTTTACATCAATTCATTTATAATTTTAATAACTTTTTTTTTTCAAAAATAACAATTTTTAACCCTTTTTTTCCGAATGTATGATTCTTACTGCACTCTTTACTGTATATGTGTCACGATAAGGTTGAGAATAGATGGGAATACTTGAATTGTCTGTTGTTTTTGTTTTGAAATAAAATAATGTAATATTTCTATTTTCCTCTCAAAACATAAATGACAAATACAATAATGTAAGACCTCTAGTTTCCTCTGGTAAGGGTGTTTGTCGCTGAAATAAAAGTATCCCTATCCTACATTTGATTTGATTCTGGCAAAGTATAAATCCTATCTTTAAATGAAAACGTTTAGACATTTTACCGTAATTGAAATATATTGAGAACCGGTTTATTGTGAGAACTGTAAACTCTCGACGATATTTGCAATGCTTTATCACACTGAAGGGAGTAGACTCTAATTGTGTTCGATTAAATGCAGACATTTTATAGCAATATAAGTTAAATAAGGAAGGGAATGTGCACGCTGCGGCTAGAAAAATCCCGTTGTATTCATAAATTGCAGATTGGTAATACCGTATGTCCTTTGATGTTCCATCCGGGTTATAGTCGTGTATCAAGTTGATGAATTTATATCGACGATAAAGAAAATTTATATAACTGACAATGTTCAAAATTATGCAATGATGTGCATCCTCCGTTCATGTATAAGAAACGTAATTCGGTGGTTCTGTGCAGGAAATACACTTTAACAAAAGTTTGCGTTGTATATGAATTAGCGTTTCAATGACAGTGCGAAAAGCACTTAAATAAAACTACCGCTAACATAAAACTGCCGATAAAAAATACCTCTAAAATAAGTACATCGACAGTAATTCGCACATAACGTACATATTGCCATTTTGTATCTCAGGAACAGAACGTACCTATTGTCATTTTGTGTCTTGTGTACAGAACGTACCTATTGTCATTTTGTGTCTTGTGTTCAGAACGTACCTATTGTCATTTTTTATCTTGTGTACAGAACGCACCTATTGTCATTTTGTATCTTGTGTATAGAACGTACCCATTGTCCTCTTGTATATTGTGCACAGAACGTACTACTGTCATTTTGTATCTTGTGTACAGAACGTACCTATTGTCATTTTGTATCTTGTGTACAGAACGTAGCTATTGTCATTTTGTATCTTGTGTACAGAATGTACCTATTGTCATTTTGTATCTTGTGTACAAAACGTACCTATTGTCATTTTGTATCTTGTGTACAGAACGTACCTATTGTCTTTTGGTATCTTAAGTACAAAACGTACCTATTGTCATTTTGTATCTTGTGTACAGAATGTACCTATTGTCATTTTGTATCTTGTGTACAGAACGTACCTATTGTCTTTTTGTATCTTGTGTACAAAACGTACCAAGTGTCATTTTGTATCTTGTGTACAGAACGTACCCATTGTCATTTTGTATCTTGTGTACAGAACGTACCTATTGTCATTTTGTATCTTGTGTATAGAACGTACCCATTGTCCTCTTGTATATTGTGTACAGAACGTACTATTGTCATTTTGTATCTTGTGTACAGAACGTACCTATTATCATTTTGTATCGGGTGTATAGAACGTACCTATTGTCCTCTTGTATATTGTGTACAGAACGTACTATTGTCATTTTGTATCTTGTGTACAGAACGTACCTATTGTTATTTTGTATCTTGTGTACATAATGTACCTATTGTCATTTTGAATCTTTTCACAGAACGTACCTATTGTCATTTTGTATCTTGTGTATAGAACGTAACTATTGTCCTTTTGTATCTTCTCATAGAACGTACCCATTGTCCTCTTGTATATTGTATACAGAACGTACCTATTGTCATTTTGTATCTTATGTACAGAACCTACCTATTGTCTTTTTGTAGCTTGTGTACAGAACGTACCTATTGTCATTTTGTTTCTTGTGTACAGAACGTACCTATTGTCATTTTGTATCTTGTGTACAGAACGTACCTATTGTCATTTTGTATCTTGTGTACAGAACGTACCTATTGTCATTTTGTATCTTGTGTACAGAACGTACCTATTGTCCTTTTGTATCTTGTGTACATAACCTACCTATTGTCCTTTTGTATCTTTTCACAGAACGTACCTATTGTCCTTTTGTATCTTGTGTACAAAACGTACCTATTGTCATTTTGTATCTTGTGTACAGAACGTTACCTATTGTCTTTTTGTAGCTTGTGTACAAAACGTACCTATTGTCATTTTGTTTCTTGTGTACAGAACGTAACTATTGTCATTTTGTATCTTGTGTACAGAACGTACCTATTGTCATTTTGTATCTTGTGTACAGAACGTACCTATTGTCATTTTGTATCTTGTGTACAGAACGTACCTATTGTCATTTTGTTTCTTGTGTACAGAACGTACCTATTGTCCTTTTGTATCTTGTGTACAGAACGTACCTATTGTCATTTTGTATCTTGTGTACAGAACGTACCTATTGTCATTTTGTATCTTGTGTACAGAACGTACCTATTGTCTTTTTGTATCTTTTCACAGAACGTACCCATTGTCCTCTTGTATATGGTGTACAAAACGTACCTATTGTCATTTTGTTTCTTGTGTACAGAACGTAACTATTGTCCTTTTGTATCTTGTGTACAGAATGTACCTATTATCATTTTGTATCTTGTGTACAGAACGTACCTATTGTCCTTTTGTATCTTGTGTACAGAACGTACCTATTGTCATTTTGTATCTTGTGTACAGAACGTACCTATTGTTCTTTTGTATCTTGTGTACAGAACGTAACTATTGTCATTTTGTATCTTGTGTAGAGAACGTGCCTATTGTCATTTTGTTTCTTGTGTACAGAATGTTCATATTGTCTTTTTGTATCTTTGTACAGAACGTACCCATTGTCCTCTTGTTTCTTGTGTACAGAACGTACCTATTGCCCCTTTGTATATTTTGTACAGAACGTACCTATTGTCATTTTGTATCTTGTGTACAGAACGTACCTATTGTCATTTTGTATCTTGTGTACAAAACGTACCTATTGTCATTTTGTATCTTTTCACAGAACGTACCCATTGTCTTTTTTGTATCTTTTCACAGAACGTACCCATTGTCCTCTTGTATATGGTGTACAAAACGTACCTA
Organism: Argopecten irradians; assembly: GCF_041381155.1. Taxonomy (NCBI): domain Eukaryota; kingdom Metazoa; phylum Mollusca; class Bivalvia; order Pectinida; family Pectinidae; genus Argopecten; species Argopecten irradians. The sequence goes on along the minus strand of NC_091138.1, from coordinate 10,601,511 downwards.
TTGTCATTTTGTTTCTTGTGTACAGAACGTAACTATTGTCCTTTTGTATCTTGTGTACAGAATGTACCTATTATCATTTTGTATCTTGTGTACAGAACGTACCTATTGTCATTTTGTATCTTGTGTACAGAACGTACCTATTGTCATTTTGTATCTTGTGTACAGAACGTAACTATTGTCATTTTGTATCTTGTGTACAGAACGTACCTATTGTCATTTTGTATCTTGTGTACAGAATGTTCATATTGTCTTTTTGTATCTTTTCACAGAACGTACCCATTGTCCTCTTGTTTCTTGTGTACAGAACGTACCTATTGCCCCTTTGTATATTTTGTACAGAACGTACCTATTGCCATTTTGTATCTTGTGTACAGAACCTACCTATTGTCATTTTGTATCTTGTGTACAAAACGTACCTATTGTCATTTTGTATCTTTTCACAGAACGTACCCATTGTCCTCTTGTATATTGTGTACAGAACGTACCTATTGTCATTTTGAAACTTTTCACAGAACGTACCTATTGTCATTTTGTATCTTGTGTAGCCATCTTTTACCTTAACAAACAATTCTGGATACGTCACATTAGCCCTTTGAACTTCTGACAATATCCCTTTTTTTATCCTGCAACTGTCCCACAACTGCACGATCAACACACCCACAACACACACCAACACTACACAACACAACACCACACAACAACACACACACACAACACAACAAAACAACAAAATAACACAACATCACATTACACAACATCACACAACATAACATCACACAGCACATCAACACACCAACAACACAACAACACATCACACAACACAACAAAAGATACACAACATCACACAAAACAATACACACAACACAACAACGCATCACATCACTAAACACAACATCATAAACACAAAACCACACAACACAAGAATACATTACACAACAACACGACACAATAATCACAACAAAACATCACACAACACAACAACACACAACACACAACAACACATTACACAAACACGGAACAATTAAACAACACAACACAAACACAGCCACACAGCATACAACAACACACAACACCCCAATATCACACAACACCAATAACATAACACATAACAACACAACACACAAGAACACAATAACACACAACATCACACAAACAACACACAACTACAACACACAACAAACAACATACAACACACAACCACAAAACAACACAACACAACACAACCACACAACAACACAATAACACACAACATCACACAACAACACAACAACACAATAACACACAACACAACACAACCACACAACAACACAACAACACACACAACTACAACACACAACAAACAACATACAACACACAACCACAAAACAACACAACACAACCATACGCAGAACACAACATAACTGATCCATACGCAGATATATAATACATGTATTCTTGTATTGCCGGGAAAATATAATCATAAAAAATCATTAAGAAACAAATTAATAATATCCCATAATTATAGTTTTGTAAAACTATCCACTGGTACTCGGAAGTGAACACCACATAGTACAAACTTTTCAAAAGAACATCCGTTGATAGTTTGCCAAGGTCATTTTTCAACGGTCATTTTTCAACAGACCTGCCGTTGAGAATTGACCCTAGACAATGTCAATTTTCAACGGCATGTTCAATTTTCAACGGCATTCGGGGTCCGTTTTCAACGTTGAAAACTGACCCGAGGTCAATTTTCAACGGAGGTCCATTTTCAATGTTACACCGGATAAACTTGTGCTTTATCCGTCAATACGAAATGCTTTATCCGTCAATACGATCACGTGAATTTGTTCCATATCTGACGGAACTTTTTCTAACTTGACCCAGAACTTGAATCTTCCGGTGAATTAAACGTCATTCAGTCCCGCTAAAAACGTGACGTCACATTCATCGGAATGACGTCATTTTTACGGTATCCAAAATCTCGTATGGCGGTGTCGTTTTTTCTTGGCTCATGGCAAAGGTATGTATTGCAAAGTAATTTTTAAACGGGTATATATTGTTTTTTGAGTATTTTCATATTGTTTCAGTGATATATTACACTGAATGGATTTACGGATGGTGTTTGTGAATGCGCTTATTTATTTCCCACGGCAGTAAAAAGGAGTACACTCTCATTCGGTTTAGTGAATGAATATTTACCTCCGCATCAAAGAAGCGTCACGCTTCGAGCGAAACCAAGTAAATAACTGTCAATTTGCTTTCGTTTTGAATGCCATAATAGTTGCAGGATAAACAGAATACACGATTAGTATCTTACAATACAAGTTTTATTTTGGTGCTCGACACGGAAAGCCGAGATGACTCGGCAAAGCCTCGTCATCTCGGCTTTCCTAAGTCTCGCACCAAAATAAACCTTGTATTGTAAGATACTAACCATGTATTCTCTATTTATCCTGCAACTGTCCCACATACTGACCGATACCTACTGCCTCATAAACTTGTGCTATATCCGTCAATACGATATGCTTTATCCGTCAATACGATCACGTGAATTTGTTCCATATCTGACAGCACTTTTTCTAACTTGACCCAGAACTTGAACCTTCCGGTGAATGAAACGTCATTCAGTCCCGCTAAAACGTGACGTCACTTTCACCGAAATGACGTCATTTTTACGATATCGAAAATCTCGTATGGCGGTACCGTCTTTTTCTTGGCTCATGACAAAGTTATGTATTGTTAAGTAATTCTTTAATGGGTATTTATTGTTATTTGAGTATTTTCCTTTCCTTTCAGTGATATACCACACTGAATAGAATTACGGTGACTGTTTGTGAATGCGCTTATTTATTTCCCACGGCAGTAAAAAGGAGTGCACTCTCATTACCTCCGCATCAAAGAAGCGTTTCGCTTCGAGCGAAACAAAGTAAGGAACTGTCAATTTGCTTTTGTTTTGAATGCCATAATGGTTGCAGGATAAACAGAATACACGGTTAGTATCTTACAATACAAGTTTTATTTTGGTGCTCGACACGGAAAGCCGAGATGACTTGGCAAAGCCGTCTTGCACCAAAATAAACCTTGTATTGTAAGATACCAACCGTGTATTTGCTCACCTCAGACACAGTGTCCATACCAGTACTAGTCGTTACAGTTTAGCACTGATTTCATTTGCTAAAATAAGTTTATGATATATATGTTTCAAATACCTCATGTTTACGTTAATGCATATAAAGAGTTGTATTAACACTTTCCATTATATAATAACTAGCAAATAGATTATGTTGTTTGATTTTGATTTGATTGTTGTGTTAACGTGGATTTGTCATGGACGTTAAGCTATACATGCTTCACAATAAAACAAATCGTGAATTACTCACCATATAGGTTGATTATCGTATATATTTACCTACCCCTGTGAAGTGTGTCACACCTAGAGCGGCTTTCATAACTAATTTGGCTTTGGACTTCGGACTGCATTAGTACTTTTCATAGCGTAATTGTCTTTTCAACTGCTTTCATAACAGATGTTTTTGTAAGTTTAAACAGCATATTGGTTCTCTATTCAGACCCTATATTCTATGACAGAAAGATATGTTTGACGTAATACCGGTATGGGGTGAATACGGTATGCAGATGTACATGTAGTTATGGGATAAAAATGATGAAAACCGAGTGTTTATCTAAACTCTCGTTAGTAAATTCTCAAATTGTGAAAATATACTCGATATAACTAGAGTTTTGAGTAAAATAACTAACTTAACAGCTTATGTTCGGAGCTTTTACTTCATCAATTCTTGGATTGCTTTCATTATGGTCAGTGACGATCATACTTCAATTAGAATAAGTTTACTGTTTATAATATACATAGGTGCCATTATGAAATAATAGGAAATGGTCATAGTGAAACATTATATAAAAAAAAATATATTGACTCACATGCAATGGACTATTCCTTTATACGAACTTGCCAGTTTGCGTGTGATGTTGCTGAATGTTATCATCATTAATGCATTGATGATTTAATTCATTTCAAGAATCATGTATTCGACATGTGGAAGGAAAAAATCAAATTACATTCATTTTGATTACGAATACATGAATATTACGACAAGAAAAATTTGAAATGCTAATCTTTAAAGACCTGCACCACGGGAATACGAATGTTGATTAAAACAATGAGTATATTGAATGCCACGGATGTAATTCAAATCTCAACGCATTGACTTCATTAGTGCAAATTCGTAGACAAATTTCAAATTTAGATTCGTATACACCGACGCAGTTTTAGTTGTTGTATTTTTCATCTAATGTTTTATTTTAATGATAACAAATGTTGCACTGATTAAGAAATTCAGATTTAAATATATATTACAGTTTCACACGATTAATGCTTATATTAGTGTCTACATTTATTCTACCTACCAACAACGGGAATGCATATCAAAATGAACAAATTAACATCCAGGTTCGTATTTATCAGTCAGTGATAAAATTTCAAATAATAACAGTTCTTATAGAATCAAATAATATAACACAAGTGTTTTCAATAGAGGTCTAAACACAAAAATCAATTTACAAACGTCACCTAGCATTCTTAAGGTACATGTATACATGTATGTGCCTATGGAACCTAGTGACATGTATTACACTTCTCAACGTCAAATTGATGGAAACGTAACGGAAATACCAACAGCCATGAAACCAAATCCTCCCCGCACAGCCGTCACAAGACACAGATGGACGTCGGCTCCGTAGATTAAAACATAAATGTGTATTTTATCAATTTGATCAATTGTTCGGCAATACATGTAGACGTTCATGACTCCCTTTTTACTAAATATACGTTGATTACATGGTAAGAATATCATGTACTAAGAGTGGCCATCTGTTGTCTGTGATAACTCCTGATCAGGCCATACAGTTTCGATTTATATTCGAGGAGCTTCCTTAGTCCCTTTACACCGACTAGGCCATTTGGAACATCACATTGTTTCGCGCCGTACAGAATACTGCCATATTACTTAATGGTATTTCAAAGGTCGTTTAACTTATGTTGTGGAATACGTCATCATATTGTACTGGAATATTATACCACAACTTCGTACCATTTAGTTTGTTTGGTTTATTATTTAATTTAACGTCCTATTAACAGCCAGGGTCAGCACGGAATCGACACAATACATTGTATATTGGGATGTCAGATTGTTATGTTATTATATGTAGGTTCCCCTTTGGTCCTAGTTGTGCATATTGCATTTTGACTTACAGGTGTAAAAGATGGCCGAGAGGCCGCCATCTTCGATTTTGATAGTTGAAGTTTGTTACCACTATTTCTCAGAAAGCACTGAAGGGATTTGTCACAAATTTCACATGCAGGTTTCCCTAGAACCTTAGTTGTACATGTTGCATTTTGAGACCGATCAGTGAACAAGATGGCCGACATCTTGGATTTTGATAGTTGAAGTTTGTAACCGCTATTTGTCAGAAAGCACCGAAACGATATGTCTCGAATTTCATGTGTAGGTTTCCCTAGGGCTTTAGTTTTGCATATTGCATTTTGACTGATCGGTGTACAAGATGGCCGACAGGCAGCCATCTTAGATTTTGATAGTTGAAGTTTGTTACCGCTAATTCTCAGAAAGTACTCAAGCGATCTGTCTCAAATTTCATATGCAGGTTCCTCTAGGGCCTTATTTGTGCATATTGCATTTGAGAGCTATTGGTCAACAAGATGGCCGACAGGCCGCCATCTTGGATTTGGATAATTTAAAGTGTGTTTTGCTATATATCTCAGAAAGTACTGAAGGGATCTTTCTCAAATTTCATAAACAAAAGGATAAAAAAGATTCCCTTTTCATTTGTCAGATCATTCTTTGGTTGCGTCAAGATCCCTCTGGGATCTCTTCTTTCAATTTTTTTTTCTGACGAAAATTTCTATTATACATGTAGTATATTTCTTGACGCGTAAATATGAAACGCCGTAGTAATGATTGGACTGAAAAAGTAAACAATTTATCTTACTCCAGTGTCCTCCGTAATTACTGGTGTTTTGTTGCCGTCGACAGCTGGTCCATAGTCGTCAAATTATATAATCGAAAAATTTGATACGTTTAAGCCAATTCCTAAGGAATTAGGAATGGTAAAAGTTTTGGTTCGTATTTCTGTATATAATGGTACTTTATGTAATATCCTGCCATACACTCTTCATTTTAAATTGCTTTGGAATGTAAGACAATGTCTGGAAGATACCTATCTACAATAGGGAGACAAGATTTTTGAGAACATGCAATATTCTCTTATCTCGAGCGAGATTGATATCACTCTCTCCCTTGCCATGGTGTCCTGAGTTGAACTTGTTGTCGATATCAGTAGTAACATATTACCTTATCGCACAAACATTCTCCATTTATCCTCATTTCCCCATATCGTAATATACGATCTGTCAGACAGTGGTGTGTAGTTTCCACTGTAACATCTAAGAGAATGGCTCTATTAATTATTATTGTATAAAGGAATTAATGGAGGAGAAGCAAAGCATAATGCTATGTTTCTCGATATTTGCTACGGAAGATTTAATCTCTGACACCAAAGTTAAAACATAATAATTTACAGTTATACTGCTGACAAATAGCCATACGTGAGCTAATATAGGCTTACAGGGATGACAAAACATAAAACGTTAACGTAAAGGCAATTTTATACAACCACAATCATGAAATTTACAATGTGTGTGCTGCCTTTTTATTTCTGTTTTATTTTTTTTACAATAAAGAAGAAAACAATACTAATATTTGAAATAAACACCGAAAAAAATACCAATAATTGAAATAAACGACAACATCCTTTTGTATTGTAGTAAAGAAAAACTAACAAAACAAAAGACCATGCAGATATGTATTTTGTTCAACAACTATATAGTGTTACAGATACCAGAAGACGATATTATTGCGCACATACATTAATTGCCGAATGAATGTATTTCCTACTTAAATAATGACAAAGGTTAATGGCTAAGACAATGTTGTAGATATTGTTTTGTCTAGATAATCAAACCATTAGCTGTAGATACCGTTCGCAAATGGATTTTTCGAGCAGTTCTATGTTTTGTTACTGTATAATATATCAAAGGCTACCTGCCACCAAGAGGCCCGAACTTTACAGTCAGAAAGAACGCCACTACACGTATTTTTCTCAAACACTGCCAGTAAAGGTCTGATGGTGTACCACTGCCAGCATGAAAATTGTATGTAATCATTTATATAACAGAATATATATAAAAATATCGATTAACTGATTTTGACAACTCTTGATTAGATTTGAATTACTGAATTTACAGGGGGTGTATTACTAAATTAAATTTTCAAACAATCGTCCTCCATAGGGAGAAACTATATACAGTATATAATTCAAACAGTACCAATTTCTCTTCTTTTACAAATTTACGGCCTCTTTGCTATCTTCAGGTACATGGAAATAACAACATCTTGAACTTCTGGATAAATTAAAAGTTAAAGATCCTTAACAATTTCCCACCCATCCATGTCGTTGACATGACGTTGAATTTGAAGCCGAAATAAACTAATTCATATTTTTCATATTTTGTCCATAAATCATCAACATGTCTTATTTGACCTCGTTTTCTCAATTGGTATTTACATCTTACAAGTGTCTATGTTTTGCGCTCTGTCATGAAAATGTAATTTCAATTATCTCGCTGTTAATGTAGCATATGCAATTTTCGTGTTCGAAGTACATTCATCATGCATGATGTCTAGAAACCTAACAGAAATCCATAAACTCTGTAACCAAAATAATTGATGTCGTATAGTCTACGATATTTTAGCATGCATGAACAGAACAAATATTGTGTAATATGAACTTACATGTATAGGACTGGATGGGAATACGCACGTTCAGTGATGTATAGGACTGGATGGGAATACGCACGTTCAGTGATGTATATCGGCATTCACAGATGCTACACTATCAGGCACTTATTACATATTGACGTCAATACTGATGTAAGTCACGTGCACATGTCCTATAAATGACACTACAAAGTATCGGGATAATCCATATCTTTTAAAAGCTCTACATAGTGACAGCTTCAATTCATATTTTATTTCTTTTCTAAATTGTTTTCAATAAAAGCCTTCTAAATCATTATTGTTATAACTTGTTAACCATAATTCGAAACTATAAAGTAAAATATGTGATATTGATCAGAGATCGTGGAAAGTGCGGAATTAAAATATTTTTTTTACAAATACCAATACCTCAGCTACGCACTTTACCTCTTTAAGGTACAAAAATTGAGAAATAAAACATTTAAAACGGATACGTTATGAAAAGTTCAAATACTCTTCATTGATATCGATGACTATTTATTATAAAAATCTTAACGGAGAATCTTGGCCAGTATTTAAACACGGTCTTCTGAAAGATTTTTACTTTAATTTTATCTGAAATCTAAAACGTTTTTGTCCCCCGTTTTACATTAACTTTTAATGACCCCTTGTCACTTTGTGGTCTTACCTCTAATTCACGATACAGACAGATTTGACATCCCCAGACAATGTATAAAGCGCCAATGGTTGTTGCCGTTTCGCCCTCCATACTAATTGTAGTGACAGAGTAGATGATCAGATGGTTTGTCGTCTAGGTTTTAATAGTAAACTGAAGGTCGTGTCGTAAATGTAGACCGCTGGGATATATGCCTTCATTTCCTCCTAGACATGATGTATAGGTACTGGGGGTATGCCGATATTGACTTATAAATCATCAAAGATTTGGTATGGCGTATCCTAATTTCTATTGTGTTGCTTAGCCTCGTTTTTTCGTGTATTAACAATTATGATTCCAATATCAATGTTCACATGTACGTTTTTATGCGTTGTACTAAGATATCGTACGCTAACCGGCAGTGAAATAAAAAATTCAATATAATTTTCTGAACAAATGCATTATAATACAGAACACATCCATCCATAAGCAACACAAGTTATAAATTGACAACTCTGATAACGATTCTTGCAAAATCTGTTTTTTTTTATTTGTTAAGAATATAATGTCAATTTTTTTTAAATTATCTAATGTTGGGATGTATCAAATCCTTAATATTAACTAGAATATGGATGCCCATAATTGCAATTTTACAATCTTGACTATTTGTTTGATTGTTTATTTGATTAAATTAACATCCTATTAACAGCAAGGGTCATGTAAGGACAGCTTCCCATGCATGCGATGTGCTGCGTGTATGGTGTGTAGGTGTGAATGTTTGGGAGACTGCAGTATATTAGTATGTTGTCTTCTTATATAATGGAACTGTTGCCCTTTTTATAGTGCTATATCACTGAAGCATGCCGCCGAAGACACTAAGCGGTGTCACATTATACTGACAACGGGCCTACCAGTCGTCCCACTCCTGTATGCTGAGTGCTAAGCAGAAACAGACACTACCACTTTTATAGACTTTGGTGTGACTCGGCCAGGGGATAGAAACCCAGAGCTTATGTTTATTATTAATTTGTTTGATTTGTCTAGACTTTAAATAAGTTGAATTATTGTACGAAACCATATCATACGACCTATATATACACGAAAAACCCCACAACATAATATTGGAAAACTATTTAACAGGGATTTCCATGTCGTTTGATCTGGGTTATATCAGATCTCCGACGGTAACCGTATTTATCATGTCTCTGAAAACATGGAATTACAACGCGTTTCCATAAACTCCATTTAACTGTATCAGATAAAATGCCATTTACCATTGATTAAGGCATGCAAAACAGCCTGAATGTCTGGAAAATGCTACACTTTCAAATACATATGACTTTGATTACATCGACTTTTAGAATATCCATATCTTTCATTGCAATAAACAATTTGCGTAAATACTGCTTCATCAACAAAACGTACACATACTCCAAACAAGAGACACTGCGTTAAACTTTAAAGCTCATGTACATGTAATTGGTATTAGCAGAATACAATGCACGTTGATCTGATATAGAATATTTAAATAAAATGCTTCTACGTGTCACGAATGACGAATGGGAAGACAACTTTACGGCTTTAACAATTGAAAATTAATCCGTATGTAACTCGATCCAACAACCTTGGTGTTTTTATTAAAACAAACATTGGAACAACAAACTCGTCCATTTTCATGTCAGATGATTTTTTGTGTCTGCGATCATCAACACAATCCTTATTTCTCAAACTTATCAGCAGATTGGATAATCATGTGGGAAAGGTTGTCGGTTTATTAGTCTTGCTATTTTCTAGTCATTAGATGGAGCTCGAAGTTCGACCCGATGTCATATTATATTTGTACAAACAATATCGAGGCGCGAAACAAAGGTCAACCGTTTCTATAGAAGGCTTGACGATGTTTGCAATTGCTGATAAAAACTCCTTCAGCAACGGTTGTCAATTGTTCGTTGACCTTGTGCCTATTGGTATTTGGTCTGGAAGGCAGCTATTTGACCGATGTGGGTTTGATGAGAATAGGAAATCAACTGTAATATTGATGATAATATAGAATATCAGATTCGAGAGGATGGTGCACAAAGGGTAAAGTCATTTGCTGAAATATTTACCATTGCCATATTGTCATGCAAAGGTTAGTCCTATGTGTCGTTATTCTAAAACTACACTAGTCCTATGTGTCGTTATTCTATAACGATACTAGTCCTATGTGTCGTTATTTTATAACGTCACTAGTCCTTTGTGCCGTTATTCTAAAACTACACTAGTCCTATGTGTCGTTATTCTATAACGATACTAGTCCTTTGTGTCGTTATTCTATAACGATACTAGTCCTATGTGTCGTTATTATAATGTCCTTTGTGTCGTTATTCTATAACGATACTAGTCCTATGTGTCGTTATTATATAACGATACTAGTCCTATGTGTCGTTATTATATAACGATACTAGTCCTATGTGCCCTTATTATATAACGATACTAGTCCCATGTGTCGTTATTCTATAAAAATACTAATCCTTTGTGTCGCTATTCTATAGCGATACTAGTCCTATGTGTCGTTATTTTATAACGTCACTAGTCCTTTGTGCCGTTATTCTAAAACTACACTAGTCCTATGTGTCGTTATTCTATAACGATACTAGTCCTATGTGTCGTTATTCTATAAAGATACTAGTCATATGTGTCGTTATTCTATAAAGATACTAGTCCTATGTGTCGTTATTCTATAACGATACTAGTCCTTTGCGCCGTTATTCTAAAACGATACTAGTCATATGTGTCGTTATTCTAAAACGATACTAGTCATATGTGTCGTTATTCTATAACGATACTAGTCCTATGTGTCGTTATTATATAACGATACTAGTCCTATGTGCCCTTATTATATAACGATACTAGTCCCATGTGTCGTTATTCTATAAAAATACTAATCCTTTGTGTCGCTATTCTATAACGATACTAGTCCTATGTGTCGTTATTCTATAACGACACTAGTCCTTTGTGCCGTTATTCTAAAACTACACTAGTCCTATGTGTCGTTATTCTATAACGATACTAGTCCTATGTGTCGTTATTCTATAAAGATACTAGTCCTATGTGTCGTTATTCTATAAAGATACTAGTCCTATGTGTCGTTATTCTATAACGATACTAGTCCTTTGCGCCGTTATTCTAAAACGATACTAGTCCTATGTGTCGTTATTCTAAAACGGTACTAGTCATATGTGTCGTTATTCTATAACGATACTAGTCCTATGTGTCATTATTATATAACGATACTAGTCCTATGTGCCCTTATTATATAACGAAACTAGTCCTATGTGTCGTTATTCTATAATAATGCATTGGTATCATAGTTTTATCCTGATTCACTTCATATTTAATCTAGTCTCCTTCTATACATAGGTACATGGTTCTGTGATCATGATATAATTATACAAGTAGAATTACAATAACAATTCCTTATAAGGAAAAGGTAACAATAACATCACAGTGGCCTGTTGGGAGAGGGTCAAAGTTCCTCGATATATCATATATATATTATTATTCTATGCTTGGTTTGTTATAACTGGACTGTGAAACAGAGTAACCCACAGACAATTAAGCGTTGTAGATTAGTATTTGAAGGAAGAACTCTCCTGTATGCAATGTGTGGCGTGTGTATGTGAATATCTGTATGCTTTAGGGACAAACAATATATTCCACGAGAGAAACATATAATGCCCATAACCATCACGCAGAAAGTTTGATGTAGATAATTAAATACCATAACATCAATGTTATTGTAAGGATGGTTGTTTATTCTTTTTCATTACATGCAATGGAATGCATGGTGTCACAAACCTAAATACATGTTATCTACCAAAAAATCAGACAACATTTATTTATATTTTTTGACACCATTATTGAGAACAAAAAATGTGTCTAATTAACCTTTCGAGAAATTGTTAGGCAATGTTTTTACCACTCAATTCTGAAGTTAATCCAAAAGTGAACGCTTGGTTGACAGGTTGATGAGAGGTATTGTCTTATTGTTAGCCATTCAAGGCGTCAGAATGAAGTTATTTGTATATGCGATGTAGTACATGTATATGTCGTAGGAGACTGCGCTAAATTGGGATTAATTGAATTCAATATTGCCTTGCACATGTAAAAAAATCTTATCAAACCATTTAAAGATTTACTTAAACAAATTTTTCATGTTATTAACTGAGCTTACTGTAAATAAAACGTAAAGAGAATTACATATATATGTGCGTGTGTATCCTTATACCTTATCATTTAATCTGCTATTGTTAATCTCTTCAAGGCGTCATTTTGAGACTTTTTTTTAAATCATTATACCGTTATATCTGTCAATTAGAAGCGACATTACTAATGGCGACACCAGTTATTTCTTAATGGATTGACAATTTAAAAGCAAATTTTTAATTAATGAAAGTGTCCGTGAGAAGCAAAATGGAATCCTTTTTGTGTAATGGGTTTTTTTTTATTAAGAAAACATAGATACTGCCTCTTCTCAATGGGGGTACTTATTCTTATGTCTTCATGTAATACGTCTGTTGAACAATCACTTTATTGTCTATAAATTCAATTTTATTTCTAGCTAACACATAAAGTCAGGACGTTGAACGTTAATTGGTTGTAACTGCATATCATTCAAAACATTAATCTTATCAAACTACTGACGGTTTGTTCCCCTTAAACAAAAGCTATACTTATAAAAGGTATTATGTACTTAAAATCACATTATGTTGTTTTAATACCCCCATTGGCTTACGAATAACAGCGACCGGTTAATCCCCATCAGAACTGTTATCTTGTTCCGGCTTGTCAGCAGAGTTTAATGGAATTAGCACGACTTTGGAATGAAGGTAGGGTACATGGACAAAGGCTATCGGCTATTTGTAGAAAATCGAGACAAATAATTCTGGAATAGGCTAGCACACTGACATGTAATCGACAGCTGATGAATAACGGTGGCAATTGAAATACACCTTTGAGTGACAGCTTGCTATCCTGGTAGAGTTATGTGTTTTGATTGGACAGTAACGGGTCTTAGAAAGGCTGGCCCTTAGAAAGGCTGGCCTCTAGTGAATTTGATCATGATGCTCTATATATCAGGCTATACTACTCGTGTGTTGACTCCCTGCACACTCTCAATCAAACATGTCCGAAATTGATAATCACAGGTTATTGAGCGTGGATCTAAATAATGTTTTCGTACCAACGTGATTTCTACTGTCCATGCTTATAACAAAGTAGCAGTTGATGCATATTCAAGCAAACGATGCTTGAGTGGAATAACAACGGTCATAACTCTTCAGGACATCATACATCTGTAATAACACAACTCGCTAGACGGCCGAGGTAATTGCTTGTAAATTATGTTTAGAAAATAAAAGCTTGATGATTGACAGGCAAATTTGATGTCGCTTAATCAAATGATGATAGATTAAGTCCGGGTTTTGAGGCTATCTGCTTTCCGATAGTCTATTTGTCATCCGTTAAGATATCTTACAGAAGAATCGAATTAGACTTTCAAAGAGCATCCCACAACAAGGCAAGTAAGAGGAAGTGACCAAGGCAATGATAAATACAAGGGTGATATATTTGTAGTTATACAAAGAGCGATATTTCTTATTCCGAAACTGACTAAACACCTTAAACCTGGTAAAATATTATAAAATGGGCGTCGTGGTCTATGACAAGGTTTGAAAGTAGTATTTCTTGTCAACGCTTCGGCTTCATCAATTGCTTTATAACGGAGACGTTCTGATGTTCTTTCGACACACCTCACACACTGACACAGGGATATGACACATTTAATATTCTTTTTCAGCACCGCAGTGCTGCTAAACTCGATCTGATAAACATGGGTTAGTTAAAACGGTAAAATGGCAAACATTGTTCCGATAGATAAGTATAGCCAAATATTACAACTGTACACACGCCTCATTTCTTATCTGACGACGTCAGTATAATTATTAATACTAAAACTTCAAAATGAGAGTTTATAACAAAAACTCTGGTTGGTGTTATTAAAAGTGTAGCAATCTTAACATGATATTTGCACCTTTTTAAATAACCCCAGTTTAAATCTAGGCTTTGAAGTAGGTCTAGAATAAAGACCTATATTAAACTACTCAAGTTTATGAGCAAAATGAATATAACTTACTTTAAAGTAGTTCCATTGAGTCCAATAAAATTTGAAATATATCTTATTCAATATAGTGTTCTATTATAATACAAATTATAAGATCTTCGAGATTTGTACATGTTATTAGGAAAGGCTTATAATTAGCAAGTTTTTAATTTATTATACAGAAAATACATGTGAATAGCAAACCTTCACATACAGTTCAGTATTAAAACAAAACGTGCACTTTACATAACGGTGAATATACTGTATAGCATTCTATTTCGTCCAGCTCGTAACAGTGACGTAAATGTATATATCATTGACTTCTGATATTAAGAATACAGAATACCATGAGAAAAGCAATCGACCTTAGTTTTGTCAACATATACCAGGACGCATGATGGCATGATAAAATATTATATCAAAAATATCTGAAAGACATTGCCTACCTACGTATTGACATGTCATATTAAATTAAAGGAGGTTTGCTAGGATTTGTTCAATGATTGTTAATATCTGGCGAAATGATATTTTCTAGTAATTGTGGTGTTTGTTTTTAATAAATTATACCAGGCCGTCTAAATTTCAACCTTTTATAGAACAGAAACGGAAGTCTATTTCTATTGTTTCATCGTCATCAATTTCTGCTATTTCGTGTGGAAACGCTCATGAACACATTTGGGTTTTTCTACTATACATTTGTTTACACTGACTACATGCAGTACACTGCAAACTGGCATTTAGCTGCTGTCACAAGCACATACATGTATGTTAATACACATAAACAGAGCCTAAATACAACTACTCTCAGCATTTGGTGAAGGATGTGTGTTTAAAACATTATGTTGATATCAAGCACGAAACCAAACACAAATTTTAACATTAAAAGCTAAT
The DNA here is from genome assembly GCF_041381155.1 of Argopecten irradians. Taxonomy (NCBI): domain Eukaryota; kingdom Metazoa; phylum Mollusca; class Bivalvia; order Pectinida; family Pectinidae; genus Argopecten; species Argopecten irradians. The sequence continues at coordinate 10,585,994 of NC_091138.1, read as the reverse complement.
TTATGACCGGATGTGACAGTAGTCTCAGCTCTTACTTCCAGTTTCAGCAATAAAATTTAATGAAAATGATATGTTTTATCCCCATAATCCATAGCTCGTTATAATTTTCACATGGTATCATTTCCGTGAGTAACATATAGTCATGATGTTTTAAAACTAAATTTACGTACCGGATATTCAACCTGATATGGTCTCATAAACGTTAAAAACGTATTGTTTCACAATAAGTCATGTTTTATGATTGTTATGGATTTTTGTTATTGAATTAGCAGAAGTGGACACTTTTGAACAAATTAGATCCAAACTATTGTCTCGTTTTTTCGATCACACAAAGTGGGCAACAGGTACAATTAAGTCCTGCAGGTTAGACGTTAACTTTAATTATGTATACCATTGTATCAGGAAAAAACCATTTGTATTAAGTGATAGGTGAAGATAAGCCAATAATCTGGCATTAAAAGAATTGTTTTTAGATGGAAATGCATATTATCGCCAGCATGATGATATTAATAGCGTACCTAACAACTCCAGCTGGAATTGACGAAACATTTTACTTATTTCCAACTATGGCAATTTTTTACGTCTTCGTAAGTATCTCTTTAGGAGTACATTATGTTTACAGTACAGCCTTACCTTTTGACATTCATCATTTTGTCTGTCATACAAAACGTTACCATCTCGGCAGCACGTATGTTACTTGTGCATGCAATGTATTTGGTGATCAATAATGAAGAATGTTAAACAGGAACTGAAACAATAATTATTCATATCAAATATCAAGACATGTCTTAGTTCGGAAACACAACCCATGCAGAGCTTTGCACAGAGTGACGAATGTTCATAGCATTGCTCAACGCTACATGAGTGCTTTAAACTTTGAAGATTGTTTGTTGATATAATATTAATTTAAGCAGGACACTGTATTAATGTAAACAAGGCATGAAGCACCTACCAGTGTTACCAATAAACTATGACAAGAATCATGTCAGGGGTTACTGGACGAATCGGGATTCAAATCACTAGAGTGAAGTTCTGTGTTCAGCATGGTATTCCCGTCACTGAAAATTCGCATTCAAATCCCAAAGGCTTAACAGGATCAAAGCGCCGGCGCGGAATTCTTTATTTTGCTTGACATTTCAACCCACAAAGGATTTGAGTGACACAAACAATTATAACATAAATTAATACTTTGCCAGTTTCTTGATATAAACCAATTCAATGTGACAGAGTTCGGATATAATTAAATATGAATTATGGAAGGTGATGAGATTTACTAGTAGCAGGTTGCGTTACCAACAGTCCTATCATACATCAAGGGCGATGTTAAGTCACGTTAATAAATGCTCGATTAAACCACAACGTCAAATATTAAGCCCCTCGACGAAACGCCATGAACTCTAATTTCCATTTCCCAAAGGAAATCATGACGCAAGATGTTTTTTTATATCAATATATCAAATAAGGTTGAGAGAATTTTTGTGACTTGTGCAAAACAGTGTAACGTCCGTCCTATCAGAATTGGAAATGCAATTCTTATTTACATAATCGAATATTTTCGCTGAAATTTTGTGTTTTTCAAAAGGACATTTAAAATTGTAATTATACCCTTTCTGAACTTAAAATGCAGCGGTGATGTTTGATTTCCTTATTCTATGTTCTCAAGAAGAACGTCTAATCTCTATCATTGACAAGATTATACTAGATTATGATAGCGATATCAACCCTTCCATGATACTACGAGTTGTTTTGTGTTTAGGAATTCTTTTTTCAATACCTTGATATTGAACAATTAAAGAAAGCATTTCACAACATAAGCATTTAACACGTTGATAATTGACTTGTGTAAGTCCAATTACATTTCCGAAAAAAAGTTAATTAAAAACATTTTAGAACATCAGAAAAGTTATATCGACGACCCAAGATAACATTACACTATCAAACAACTGCAAAATTTTCATATGAAACTGTTAGCATTAAAGGTTTATTTCATTGCGTGACGCAGTGATTGTCAACTAATGATGTGTAATTCAATCTCTCCCCGGGTGCATTGCGGTCCCCACATTTCATCGAGGTACATGTAAATAGGATGCACTGACCTTGGCTGTTGGACCGCAATGAACCCTGGGATAGATTCCGCTATAATTAGGATGACGCCGGGAAACAAGACGAACCGCGCTTTAATTAGATTTAATTAGTGTTATATAAGGTACTACCCAAACATCCACGTGAACCTGAGTTCACATGAAGGACCATACACAACAGTAGATTCGGGCAAATTAGTTGTGTTTCGGGCATATTCTGATATTGAAATATCAAGGTGTGCCTTCATCAGTGATCCCACCTAGTATATTTTATATTGTTTCAATATGTTTAGTATTGTTGTTTGAAATGGTGTAGCTACTGTGACCGGTTTCCGCGGACCAGTAGTGTACTGTAGACTATAAATCATGCAACACGATCTCATAGTTTATATACCAAGACCGATGTCCCCTCAGTATTTTGTTGATCTCGTGTGCGCTAATCAATAGCAAAATGTGTTTATAGTTCAAACATTTCGCTCGTATGTTGTGTGAACGTGTGGGTTCGTTTTATTGTATAGTTGCATTATGCATGTACATTGTAGCATTTATATCTTAAAAATTAACAGTCGTATTTGTTTATGTATAACCCTTTACTATTTTGTCATAAAGAATAAAAAGAATTCCTTGGAACTGGATATCGATGTCGCCTTCACAGCAGTTTAAACATTATAAAAAATAGTTATTTTCAGCTGAAAATATTGTTAATAACTAAGTGAAGTTATCAAGTCCCATAACTTTTGCAAATATTAACGGATTTTGACCAGTATCAAACCCATCTCCTAGATCTCATTGATATCAAGCAATAAAAACATACTGTAAAAAATCGGATTATAAATCTTAAAAGTTATCGCACGGAAACAAAGAAATTGTCTGTTTTAAGGATTTTAAAGTCCCGTAACTCTTGTGAATAATAACGGATTTTAAACAGTATCAAACAAATCTGAGATCTCACTGATGTAAAGCAATAAATCAAATTTGGTTGAAATCAAACAATAAGTGCTTAAGTTATTGAGCGAAAAACATAGATGTATCTGCTTTGACGATTTCTAAGTCCCTTTACTGTTGCAAATATTGAGATCTCATTAATATTAAGCAATATACCAAGTTTGGTTTAAATCGGACAATAAATACTTAGGTTATCGCACGGAAACCGTTTTCCGGACGCCGACACCGACGCCGACGCCGCCGACATAGTGATACCAATGTGTCGCACTCGCGTAGCAGGCAACACAAACATTGATGATATATTATCTGTGGATACTTACAGTCCCTAGCGTGTTGTAGTCCAGACTTGGCTGTGGCATATCAGTAATGGTATTTATCCTGCATAATCAAGCTTATTTCATCCAGACATGTATGAATATATTTGATATGCGGGGAAAACATTTTTCTCAAACAAGTGTAAAAGGAGCGAGTCGGTGTGGTTTGTACACAGTGTTAAATATAGTCTCTGTCACTCAGCTCACGGAGCATGCTTCTTTGGCTTAGTCGGTAGAGCCGTAGATTTTCACACCAGAGCCCCGGGTTCGATTCCTGGTCGAGGCAATCGACAATAATGTGTAATTTCCCTCTTCTTCTACATTGGCGTCCAACTAAATAATCCATGGAAGGTGGTTAAAGAGTTTTGGGTCGGGATTTAGGAAATCTAAAGAAAAACAGGGGGAGTAGTGTGAAAGGAGCGCTTCGATGTAATTTGCACAAAATGTTAAATACGGTCTCTGCCACTCAACTGACGGAGTATGCTTCTTTGGCTCAGTTGGTAGAGCCGTAGACTTCCACGCCGAAGACTCGGCTTTGATTCCTGGTCGGAGCACTCGATAGAATGTGTATTTCCCCTGTTCTTCTACACCAGTTTCTTTTAATATCTTTTTGTATTGTATTGCTAAGAAAAAAGGGAACCTTGGTATTAAAGAGGCCGTATAGATTGGCAATCCAGCGAAAACCAAGTTGGTCTAGGTAATCATGGATTTATGAACAAGTACTTTTTTATCAGTAAAATCGGAAGGCATTTAAAATGCTAACGCACGTTGTGGTTAACCTTTGGTTTGGTGAAGTCTGGTGAAGTTTTTGTTTTGGATTAATTTCAACTTAGCGTTTAATGTATCAATTTTTCAGTCTATCAACTACAGTATCATCGATAGAAAGTGAACATTGTTACCGTTGAAACAAATAGTATCTTTCATTTTCTAATGTGTTTAGTTTCACATAATGTGAAACTGGCTGCGGTTAATTAACATTCGATTAAAGTTTTTAACACATCTTATTGTCTTCGGTGGGATGCTGCAGTAAGACAGCACTAAAAAAAGCAAAATGTCCTCTTTTACAAGAAGACATAACACAAATATCCCACAGTCTCTAGAAACACGCACCACGAACATCATACACACAACAAAATGCTTACATGGGGGCCGTCCTTCAATGACCCTGATTGTTAATAGTTAATTCCATCTGTGATTGAGGCGATATACAAACATTGCGTTGTCTGTTCACGTGAAACGGGTATTTTCAACATAACCATCACATATAGATGATTCACACATATGCTGATCTCTGTGCATTAATACTTATTTACTTACAAGACACGATCCACGATAGGTTTGTAAGAAAAATACCTATTCTATTTTGTTCAAACTGAACTAGGATTTGCTGTCGCCACCATTACGGATGTGGGTAACCTACTGTTACCCAAACTGTAAGTGAATTAAGTGAAACATTATCAGCCAACTATAAAACCATTCATTTGTTGCCAAATTAGAACAATTTTATACTGGATCTAGACACACTTATATTTTACGTTGAATTATCGACAGCTAATACTAAAAGATACACCGGTATTTATCTAAACGTACACTGTAATAATGCTTACCAATGTTTCCTCGTCGTCTTCGACACCCGATGTGATGTCAGTTTAGCAGAATAAATTGCGTGTAAGTAGTATTAATGGTACCTGTTTAGGATATAACGATTTATAATTAATTTGAGTGTGCGGAGGTCTCTGAATAATAACGATAAGACACGCAGCCGAGAGGTTTATGAGCCTCCCGTGTGTCAATTAATAGGGTATCCAACAAAAGTACGCGTGGCATAGAAAACTAAATGGTCCAAACGGCAGCTGCACTATTACCAGATGCACTAATGTGCATTGGTTGGGTAGTTTTATGATATTATAACATGTCGAATGTATTTCGTGTTTGACCGATATTTAAGGATTAACGTAATTAACATATATCTCCAAAACATGAAAAAATATTCACACTATTCCTCATATTTCAATGTGTTAAAGATAATCCCTTATTACAAAATAATATTGGGACTCTTTTTGCAGTGAAATTAATACGCATTGTATCAGCCAATCAGAAGCGTTTTCCTTTATGGGCTAATAAAGAAACTAATAATTAAGTTATGAAAACCATTCAAATTGACAGACAGACATGTAAGATGCCGTATAAACATTAGTTAAAACACAAAATTAATCCATTGTAAAATTTATGCCTGATGAATATTTAGATGGAAACATACCTGGAGAAGTCCCTTGGCTTCACGATGTGATCGTATGTACACCTTTCTCTGTGCTGTAAATGTAAATATAAACTCACTTTAAGCTCTTTTTCATACTTGTAAAACGAAAACCTATGCTTTGTAAGTATTGTAATGATAAAAAATATTGGTAAATATTGATTGCGAATAGCATGTTAAAAGCTCTTTTTGATTTGTGAATATGAAAATTACGACACATTTAACGTTCAGCAATTGAATTGCTCGTTACTAGCATAATTGAATTATGTACACATATAGATACTGTATGTACACATATACATACTGTACATCTTGATTATGCAAAGTGTTATGTTTACTAGTTCGAAGTAGGTCACACTACATCGTTCTCTTTCACATCTGAAATATACAGCTTACATAAAAAATCGAAACCTAAAAACGATATTTAATATGTCTCATTTGCTTTTTCTCACATCTTGGGTACCGTTACATAGATTCGCCGGATTAACGGGTTTTCCATACATTTGAAACTCTTTCGATCTACTGGGAGATATCACGCACACGAGAAAATTGTATGAAATAGTCATGTTCACAAAAGACGTAGATCACCGTTTAACAGCCACACCACGCAGACTGTTTATATCAAGGAGATTATATACTCTGAGGTACATGTAATATAACATGTTCATTATCAACTACTCTTGGTATAAAGTTTATACTATAACTCTATCCATGAGGAAGAACAGACAACTTGCGATGACGATTAATTGTTTAACTTGTACAACTTTTGGCCGTCTGTTTAGCACTCGCCTCTGTGAGGTACATGTAGGCACTGGGTTTTGTCCAATGGCCGACACACGCTGTAGTCTATAAAAGTGATCGTTTCTGCTCCTGCTTAAAGGGCCACTACCTTTCCGAAACGGCTTTTGATTTTAAAATAGGAATGTAAAACGAGATCAAGAATTATGTAGAGTCGCAGAAGTTATTAACTATACGTTTACAAGCACCTTCAGAACTGTTTAATTAGAATAAATCAAATGTTAATTTTCATAACGCGGGTCGTTTTATGTTTCCCGCCGTCGTCCTAAATGCCGCGCGTTAGTTGACTATCACTGCGCCAGACGGCAAAACAGCGAAATGAATCTCCACTGTTATCGTACATTAGACAGGAAATCTTGCATATGTTTGGCGTTGTAACCTCATCTTAAGCCATTGATATATATTTTCTTTTGTTATTAATGTTTTTAAGAAACCTTTAAATTTTCCACCGGAAAGGTAGGGGGCCTTTAACGTTCACATTAACAGAAGTGGGATGACTGGTTCGCCCGTGGTCAGTATATTGTGACTGGATGAGGTGTTTCATTTCATTTCAAAATATTTTATCAAGTCATTTGATTTGATCGGATGAGGTGTGTTGTTTAGAGTTTTCGGCAGCATGCTCGAGCACTGTAAAAAGGGCAACAGTTCCAATATACAAGAAGACAACACGGATATACCACAGTCTCCCACACATACACGCTTCACACCGCATACATGGGAGGCCATACTCACATGATCCTGGCTGTCAATAGGACGTTGATTAATCAAACAAGCAAACAAATAATGTCTTTCGGCTTGATCGTTTTCACGCTTCTTGTCCTCTTCCTGTTATATTCTTTTCATAAGTGCACCTGATGTTAACAGGCGCTATGCGGTTATTGTTTTTTATTTGAAGGGCGGCTGGCTGCAAATGGTGCTGCATGGTTAGTAATATATAACCTATCGCGATGTTCCAAAAGATCAGTTCCGATAGGGAATGTATTAATTGTGCTTGCTGTTTGTAGTTTAAGTAAAACTGAATCGCCCACCAAAACAACATTCATCGGCAGTGACAAGTACATAACATGTTCAATCGAAGGGCTATGTTGGTATTCTGTCGCAAATTACTGCCAAGATGAGAAGACAATGGCGTTGGCGATTTGGATTCCTTCGTCTTCCTATCACAGATATTGGTTTGTCTTACTGGCTTAACGTCCTACATTGTATCAACAACTAAGGTCATCTAATGGCAGCCTTCCCTGTCTGCAATGTGGTACGCGTGCGCCTGTCTATGTTTTCGGAGCCTATGGTATACCCATTTTTTGCCCTGCTGGTAGGGCGTTATACACATCGACTCCTGGATAAGGAACTCTTCAGGGAGGTAGTTAAAAAGTGTTGATTTGGTATGTAATTGCAAAAATCTAGGGGATGTCAGTACCACTATAGGTAGAGACTAAGAATATATGAGTAAAGTTCGTTATCGGTAATACTGTATGGTATGTTTCAGTAAGATGGCGCTATAAATTGACGTTTTTGACTCCAGGACTAAAAGACACAATATGAACATACCACAGCCTCCTCCCACAATGTGCAGACAATATGCAAACACATCGGATACAGCGGGAACCATCCTAAAACGATCCTAGCTGCTAATAGGACTTAAATATTAGAGCACCGTTGAGATTTCTGTTGTAAGGTTGCTTGTCACCCTGTCATTAAAAAGCCATCGGGGCATAAAATCTTACTTTACGAAAAGGGCACATCCATTTCTTTGATTTAAAATGACAACCGAGGGCTTGATGGAAGGTTTCCGGTGAGTGAATTTATATGGCTAGCGTGGTCGATACGTTTTTAGGATGTAGAAAAAGGGTCTGAGATATGTTATTCGATTTACATGTTAAACAAACATAAATGTGTTTCCCGCACCTTGCCAAATCTATGTCCACTAGTCGGGATTTTCATTCTAGCGTTTTATTAGTGATAGGAATAGGATTTATTTCGTTGATTATTAAATACATTTATAATCAAGTCCTCAATATATGTGACTAAATAAGAAATATATTTCTACAAAGCAAAACCACAATTCGTTTATGAAAGCACACATCGTGAAATATATATTTGTGCATTTAAATACATACAAAAATTGGCTTATAATAATATTTTTAAAATATCAATTTAATTAACATTTGTGAATTTCTATACGTTGCTCAACCAACTCTTTTTTTTTAAATACAATTTTATACGAACTCATTTTTACGTGTATGGACAACTCTTTAATCGAATCATTTCGAATCGTTTTCGTCCAAAAATCAATTGTCAATATATGTGTATAAAGAAGACATAAAACTAGGCTGTAAATAGTCTCGGAGATGTTCTCTGTAGGTTTTATATTGATAAAACACGTTGCATGACTAGTTTATAATAACGTTTTTGTGATATTAAAGAAAATCACATTATAACTATGCGGAAAGGGTCTATAAGGTAATATAATTTTATTTGGTTTGGAAAAAAGTATACAAAAAGCAACTGCGAAAGTGTGATGTAGCACATGTCATCGTGTGATACTCAGAACGAAACCATTTATTTTTCAGACATTTGTGCATGCTGACATGGACCTTACCAAAGTATTATTGAATAGAAATACCAACGTGTCATCTTAGTGTTCACGCTGATCACGTGACAAAGGAGGTATGGCATCAATCATGTTGCATGATAATGTATTCCCGCATCGGCTACACATTTATTAAGCTGAGGAAAATAAACCTCTGGGAATTTGAATCACTGTAACAAGACCGGTTTCATCTTTATAAACACGAATACAACATTGATCTGTTAATTTGATGTTGGCAAGTTTTGACTGTTGGTGATAAAGCAGTATAAATTTACATCGAAATGGTACTTCTTTTCATGATAAAGCAACATTTACCTGACGTTAAACGCATCCTATTACTGCCAATCATATATCAGCTTTTACAACACGTACGTTACTAAAGGTGGTAGCACAAAGGAGTGCTACACAATGGAAAAACGCGATGATAAATAATGTAGTGTGAATACAATGAAAAATTCGAATTTAATAACAATTAATCAAATTACGTTGAAATACGTCCCATTTTTACTAATTTATTTTGGTACAGAACATACTTGTTTTGGTTGTAAAATATTTACTGTCGTTCTAAATGAATAGGAATAGATTTAATGTGGATTTTACAACTTATAATGCCATATTTTAAACCCTAGTGATGAACAGAATATGTCTTCGGAAGACATTGTTGTCATCTGAAGTCACGTTTCATAGACGGAGGTATCACAAAGACGAATCAAATCACGTTAATTCTGCAAAGTTAGAACCTAAACGAAGAGATACACAGAACATTTAGCGGATAATGTCGATATCGGGTATCACACAGTCAACACACTTAATGTGGCCACTTTCTATCGACAGAGTCTTGAGACAGTTTGTAGGAATCTAATTTCACACAGCAGCGTCTTATGAGTATCTAAATTGGATTTTGACATCAGAACCAAACATGTGAATATTGAAAACAAAATCTTATTAAAGATCACAATTCCACTTAATGCTAAAATTACAATAATAAAACATATGACCAAATATGGAAACAAAAGAGAAACTCCTGCTTATGGATGATTTGTGTTACAACGTCGGGGCATCATAGCCACTCGGACACCGCGGCCACAATAATTAGAAAGGGCTAATTTGTTCTTAAACATCAGCTCATCATAACATTTTCTTTTACTCTATTATACCAAGACTTTAAACTTGTAAATTACAAAGACGCCTGAATTTGATAGTCATACACAAACTTGTATGTATTTAATAATCCGTGGAAATAAAAGAGAAAAGATTTACAATATCATATGCCATGGCCGTCGGGGATATCCAGACTTTGCGGTCAACCACTTTTCTGTATTGTCTGAATGTGTCTTGGCTAGAAAACATACGCAAGAGGAATATAGCAATCCCCTTGTAGCTTTTGTGATATCCATTTTGCGACTGCGACATCGCTGATAACGACATCTAGAGAGGAGTTATTGATAAATAATGCTTTTAGGTCAAAGCAACACAATAATGATATTCAAGTAACTGTCAGAACCAGCAGCCATATATGGCAATGCACAATAAGAAACCTTAAAACGTAATCACCAACATATGGCGTTACTGTAATTCAGCTTTTACTCCTTAAACACAGGCCATTTCGGGTGATGTATAATGAACGAAGTATGTTTCAGTTAAGGTTAGAAAAATCATCTATATCTTCCTCTAACATTTGTTAGAAAGGTGACCAGAATTTAAATAAGACTTTCAGAAAAATTAAACTGAGCACTGTAGTAAGACCCTGCTTAAAAAATCTCGAATAAGGCGTATCAAAGCTTCATATGACTTGATGGTTTTTTTAAATTTAAATTTGTACTTTCTGGGAACAACGTTCAAAGCTCTAGACAACAATTACAGCAATGTCGCTTTCCTACCTATCATAAAATGCTGTACGCATGGTTAGAGAGCAACATAACTTGACCATGAAACAAAGTCTCCTGTACATGTAGTATTTAACAGTACCAATTCAGAGCCAAATTCATCGCCCATCTACATGTAGATTATCTGCGATATCGTAATATAGCGATAAAATGTGGGATGATTTATTGCCTCATTGGCACTTCTTAATGTCTCCCTTGACAACCCCTAAATTTGGCCTTAATTACAGCCTTTTTTTCATTTTTGGGCTTAAGTGAGTTTTTTTTTAAAATGATATTATCTTGTTTGATGTGCATTTGTCTGCGGTGTCGACGTACCAAAGATTTTTTTTCAATTTCACAAACACATTGATGTTTTCCTCGAGCTTTTCTAGTTAAACTTCAGGACAGATTCAAAGAATACGATCATTTTACATATTACTGGCAGAATGCAAGAACCCCATTCGTATCAACATTTCAAAAGACAATTAGTAATTCTAAAAACTAGAAAGGAATTAACATGAAAAAAAACCATAGGCATATGTTGCTTTATTAAACGACTGTTGTAAAATTTCTCAGTACCGAAGGTGTGTAATGCTATGTCAGCAATACTTCGCTTACGCTTATAATAATGGATTAAAGAGTTTTGCCATTGCATCACTTGAAGAGATAGATAAGATTTGTTCAGTAGTGTGGGGAAATATGCACTTTAATATCATTAAATGGCTACATGCAGATAAAGTTCTGTATTTTTATTATTATCTCTTAAGAATTACATTTGTTCATTTTTTAAACAGAAGAAAGGGTGAGACATCATCACGAGTTCCGTTATGTTGCCTTTTCTGTGAAAAAGATACGAGTACATACATTAGGCACATAATGGCTTCGTTAGGGATATTGTAGTCTTAGATACGAAAGCCGTCAGCTATTTTGGCGGTTATTCCTAAGTCAACCAGAGACAAAATTTGACTTAAATTTGTAAAGGAGATTGAATCAACATACTGTTAGCAACGCAAATGGTATTAAAATTTGCCAAATATGAACATGTCAAATATGTGTTTTGTGAGTTTCTAGTTCTAATGTAACATCGATAGTGAGCATGCGACACATAACGAAGGATATTGAATGTGTAATACGAATAAAATTCTTTATCTGTGATATACCTGACGTCTTTGTTTCTTCAAATTTGATGCACTTATAATATCTTCATATACAACGACTAACATGACGGGTGGTTTTCTTTCATAAATAAAATCTCCTATTTTCATTAAAGATGCTCCACCGCATAGTATTTAGTATAGTATTTTTCCTCAATAAAAAGGAGCAGACGAACTAGTATTTTTCTTCATGTCTGAAAAGCTCCCTTGAAAGGGGCGAAAACGCTCACTAGTCAGTCAATATTGTTTTCATTTCTTATAGATTTCGTCCGTAATGATTTTTCCTCAAATTTATTATATATATAAGGTTATATGAATCTTGTATAGAAACTCTTTGAGAATGGTTCTGGGTTCTTTCTATTACAAAGAAGCACAGCATGAATTTACCGCAGCTCCCCTAAACAGTCATTTACACACGCAACTCATTGCATACTGGAGCTGCGGTCTAAAAGGGCTCTAGTTTCAAAAGGCCATTAGGCCTCATATCAACTAAGCTTTAAACCCAGACCTCCGACGAATATATGTGTGAAAATCTGAACTTCTGAATTTAGGACCACTTGCACGATAGACAGATATATAGAGGATTTAGTCAGTATGCATACACACTGATGGTGCAATGAAAGGTCGTTTTGAAATTACAAGAATAGTTTGGAGTCGATGTTTTATTGCAGAAGTTCCGAACCATAGCTGTGGTTATATGAAATGATGACTCTGCATGCGGTGTCATACTTATTGGAGAGTGGTAGGGAAAGCGTTTTCCAAAATCATGATTTGCACTTGAAAAAAAACCCACATTGTTCTTATTTATTTATATGCAGTCAATAAGATTGTGATTAGTATGTTCTCTATTTCTCATAAACATAATTTCAAAGTTGTCAATATCTTTGCGCAACAGATCATTACATGTACTTATAATTCCTACACTAAAATATGTTTCATTTCAATAATTTCAACAATGAAACTATGTTATATTTCTATTACTCAACAACTGACAAAAGATTTACAGTTTGTATGATTCAATACACATAAAAATCTGCACAAGGTCCACAAAAAAAGGTTTTTTTTTATATTATAGAAATGAGGTTTACTTTGTTTCTGTCTTCCCGTTCTTACGATTCCCCACATTCCCCCTGTAATGCACTGTTTTCTACGCAATAATCTTTTTTACGTTCAATTACATATCGATATATAATTACCTCTTTTCTTTGCATCAAAGGAAAAAACCATGCTTATTTGAACCAATAGTGTATCTCAGTGTATATACTTTAAAGTCTTCAATTCTTTGATATATCCGTTGCTACATGGCTTTCGTTTTGATCTGTTTTCAAACTCCGCCCCGTCTCGCCAAGCTTTGCAAATGGCTTCAGGAGAATTCATATCTTACAGACATGTCTTCAAATCTTATTTGGCACTCTAAGAATTTGATATATTTTCTCATTTTTTCCATCTTAAGTGGAGATGTCGCTGTGACTCCCACTGGGTGACATTAGTAAACACAATACAGACATGGTTCAGAAAACAAGTGTGCTCGATCTCGAAGTGTTATTTTAAAAGTTGAGTAAATGTCTTTCATTTCATAATACTAATACCTAATTTCTATGGTTTTTAACTTTCATGCTTTCAGGATTTCCCCCAAACTCTTGCTATCCAATGCGTTATAACACCCAACTTGACAATGTGATGGAGATATGATCATTTGTAAATGTATAACGGAGAACAAGTCAGCATTTAAGTCTTCCACCAAACTACTGATAGTTCAGATTGATATATTTTTATACGTGCAATGACATACCTATCTTTTAATGACCTAATGCGCGTACCTGCTTGTTTTGGGTTTTATGAGGATTTAGGACATACAACCTGTAACAGTTAATTTACATGCAAATACGAGATCTAGTTTATGTAATGTGACCGGTGAGGTGTGCTGCTTGGTGTCTGCATGCTTCAGTGACATAGCATTATAAAAAGGGCAACAGTTCCACTATACAAGAAGACATAGCACGAATATACCGCAGTCGTCTCCCAAAAACACGCATCATGCACTTCATACACAGAGTACACCGTGTGTTACATGGGAGGCAGTCCTTACATGACCCTGGCTGATAATTCAATCAAACAGACAAAGAAACAAACAAAATCGAAAAGAGAAAAATATTTGTAGTTCTCATACGGACATTTCTTTATTAACCAATCTAATTAGTAATTAGTATCAGAATGTTTGAATGTTTGGTTGTCATTGAAAACAGTTACCGAAACTCTCGTCAACTTTGATTAATAGTGAATTATTCACTCCCTGAGGGGAATCTCAACTCGAGTGGTATATTGTTGTTTTAATTTTACATGGGCTGAAACAGAAAAAAAATCCACCAGCAAGCCTTGTATACGTTGATTCAAACGTGACATCAGTTAATCTTAACAAATTGAATGTATGCAAGCTATTTTATGATAACATTCGCACTCGACCATTTGTTAAAGATTATGTAAGTTGATCCTCATTATAAAACTATTTTTGTTTCGATAATCTTCCTAAAACCGAAGCCTGCCTTTCTCTGATGGAATTATCTTTGAAGTAAATTACATTTGTAGAAATCTCTCAAACGTTGATTATGGTTATGTTTTTTGAATAACAGTTCTAAATGAAAAAAAACGAATTATGGAAACCTGTCAGGAGAGTGTTGACGGTTTTTGCTATCTGTGAGCGACTGCACTACAGTCCACTATCGATTGCATCAATCATTGTCGTTTGCATTAGAACAGCCATTTCATTTTCGCCCTAAGGTCATTACACTCATTTCCTTTGAATGTCCTAACATTGCATTAAGACATATTTGTTGCTTTTGAAATGTTCGTTTCAGACATGGTCGTTGTATGATTAAGCAGTTAAAGTTTGTGAAGTGCAATTGGAAAATAATCACTCAAATCACAATTAGTTTTGGTTTATCAGATACAGAAATATATGTCACGACACATTTGCCTGCTGAGATATAAAAACCATGATCGCTTGATAAAAATAATTCAGTGGCCCCGAAACAATTTGATGTGTCGACGGGAACAACAATATGGCCCAGCACCTTGGTGTGTTTTGTATTCATCATTGCAAAAAAAGTACCTTCCATAGATGAGCAATGCTCTGAGCTCGAGTTTGACCAGCATAGAAGAGCAGGCCTCAATAGCTCGAAACCAATGAAAACAGTGGACTCCAGTATTGTTCAATCACGTGGTAGTGGAGGTTGTGAGTTGCGTCTGACTGCGATAGGGACGGATGGAAGGTTTCTGACAGTCGTCGCCCAAGCTACGATTCTCTGACAGTAATGTTGGAAATGCATCCAGCATTGAAATTAATACAATAATCAAGAGTCATGTTTGCGATTTAATTCAGCATTATTAAACTTTTTCTATAGATAATATATTTACTAATGTATGTAGGTCCATTAGCTCACATTTCCGACATGGGTCATGGCTGTCATAGGAGAGTCTCGCGCTCCAAATCAATAATAGAAAATATGTCACAATTTATATGCTCAAATTTTGACAAAAATTACAAATTATACCTAATCTTGTTACAGATTGTTTTTTTTTCTCAATTTGCGGACTTTGTTAATCCTGGTGACCTCGTAGAAAGATTTATATCATCACGACTTCTTTCTAAGAAATGCATAAATGAAGCATGGTATAGACAGACTGACAGACAGACGGGTATCCATAGCCCGACGGATTTGTTTATATAAACCTGATCAACCGACTAACCATGATCCACACTAATATTTTGAACTAAAATCAGTACAATGCATGCAATTATATACAAGTATTGTAACCATTTAGCATAAACGCCGCCATAAATCAACCGGACTTAATGGTCATCTGAATACCCGAATAACATCTCACAAATGTAGATCCATTTATGTTATGTTACTGTAAAAAAACCATAAAGAATCCATTTCAGGAAAGTAATTATTGTAAATGATGACCAAATTACTCTCCTGTCTAAAGTCTCTATCAATACCGCTAAGTGAGAGTAAAATGTTCGTACCTGTGAGGTGGATTGATTGGGTGTAAAGGAATGTATGGATTTTATCCCCTGTTCGAGATACTGTTATGGTCTACTAGTTTCTTTCACTGCTTAGCCTAAATGTAGAGAAAGCGACTAATTTCTGGTTTTCTCATATGCATAAAAATAAGTTCCGTTAGAACAATTAGACACAATACAAACACTCCAATGTCCCATACCATAAACGCAGTCCATGACACACATTTTAGTAAAAGTTTTTTTTTGTTTGAATAGCATTTGGTATGACGTTACGTAAGATATACTGAATAAACGGAGCTTCCCCTGCGTGCGTCTATTGAATTTTGTTAACCATTAAAAGTGAGAAAAGTCTTTTGATATGTATTATTTCCACAGGCATGTCGTCAGGCAGAGGTGTAGCTTTGAAACCATTCGAACCATTTCCTATTTCTCTCTGAATATATATAAAGTTACTGATCTAGTTTGCCGTTTGCTATTGACTATGTGCTTAATATATAAAAACATATTTGAGTAAGTAAAACAAAGCGAGGCACGGAATACAACGCCAAGCGTTTCGGCTCATTACTGGAACAGGTCACATGCAAATGTAAAATTAAATTATCATGTGTGTTAATATGACGTACATAAACCAAGCAACCAACGTAAACGTATTTGTGATACGTTACAATGTGGATTTGGCAAAATGGTTTTGACATTGGTGAAACTTCGTATAACTTTTCAAACAACGGTGAAAGGTAAGGATTTGGGATTTATGGTTGGAAATATTGGTCTGTGTAGCCTAAACAATATGACAATTTGTAACGGGACAACCTTTTCATGCTGCCGATCTGGTAATGTTCATATCAAAAATACCTTTCGTCCCATAGACGTGTGTTAAAAAGAAGGTAAATATACATCAAAAAATCATAAAATGTACTGTTATCCCATATATATATTGGAACTCTCATCGCAGGGGAGTACACGCCAAATCCGCCTGTTTTGTCTGAATAGCTTATCATAGCTAAGCAACAATATATTACAGCATTCACTTACAAACACAATAACTTCGTGACGGAAACCGTAAACATTTACGATATTAAATCATTTATACTGAAAACGCTGTCAGCAGCTATGTTTGTAGTTAATCAGAGAGCTCAACTACGTACTAGCAGGGAGCAAAGTACTTCCTAAAGTGCAGCAAGGAGGGAGGTGATCATTACCTCACACGTGATAAAGATGATTGTCATTACTATATCATTTGTAAGATTAATGGTAGTATCTTAACATCTTCACGCGTCCTAAGTAGCGCCTTTGGGCTAACACATTATTTAAGGCTATTACCATACTGAAAACAACCATCATTCATATGTCATCATGGGAAAAGACCAAATTCTAGGATTCGTTTATCATGAGTACTCGCTTGAAGGTAATGCAGTTATTTTTGTTATTCAAGAGATTCAATGACAATTTTCCAGCATTTCAAAAAGCGTATTGTTACATGATGTACTTGTTCAAATTGAAAAATATTCGATTTTCAATTAACTTTAAATTAATTGGCGAAAATGTGTACCATTGAGACAATTGGTTATACGAATTGATTGTGATAACGTTTTGATTTTTGTATATCAACATTATTTTGCTAACCATCGTTGTATAATATGAAGATCAAGCCATGTTTATCTGTACCATACCAGAAATGTAGTCTAAAAGTGTTTTCAAAGCGTAAAAAGTTTGAGGAATTTTTCTTCTCCACTTTTGGTATCAAAGCTAAGCATTATTGCAGCATTACGAAATGAGTTTTTGAAACTAAATTTTTTTTTGGACTTGCAGTGTGTGGATTGTATCTTTTGGAGCGCTGCGGTATATTCGTATTGTATCTCCTTGCATCAGTGGATCTATTGTATGACCGGGTGGGCTATTAGCAACCAGGGTAATTTAAGGACGCGACAGATTTCTTGGTGGAGGAAAGGCGGAGTACGCGAAGAAAAACATTCGGGACATCTTAACCAAGAGGCGGTCAAGGTCATTGATTTGACGTGAAAATCAAACGTGGTAGCCCTTCATCGGAACATTCAAGCCCAATATCAGGTCTCTACGCCTCTTAGTTATCCACAAGAAGTAATTTAAAGATTTTAGCCTATTTGACCCATGTGATGATGAATTGCAGTCATGGTCAATTTTCTTGACAAACTTGGTATCCCTTCATTATAGCATGCTGCAGATCCAATATCGGGTCTCCGGGCCACTTAGTTATTTTACAAGAAGTCATTTAAAGATTTTAGTCTAATTTACCTGGTGACTTTGAATGACGTTCAAGATAATTCATTTGAAAGGACCAGGTAGCCCTTCATCGTAGCATGCTACAAGCAAATATTAGTACCCTGTATACTGTTATGGAGTAGAAGTTGTTTGAGTGAAAAGTTTACGAACAGCTTACAGCGCACGATGACGGACGAAGCATGGTGACTATTGGTCATCCTTTTTTTAAATGCCTTGTTGTTGGAATATATCGAGAGCATAAGTTATGCAGCATTGCTATTCATAAACGTCAAAACAAAAGTGTATCAAATGGAATGTGTATATAAACATAACGTAATTAAAGCCAAGGCTTTCAGAATAAATATCAAACTAAAGCCTTAATTACAACTTTATCTAGGCTAGCAGATTATTTTGACAATGATAATGTAGTGTATACAGTTCTCCTTGAGTGTGTATAATAGCCATGCTAGATATATGGATAGCAATACAACTATATATATAATGATATTCGTATTTGTAATCGGTTATAAAGAGCCACGGGGGTACTTACCATGTAAATGACACATCTACTTTCACATGTAATATAGTAATTGTTCGTATGCTGGTGGAGAGGAATGATAAAACAAGATATTGAGTTGTTGACAGGATTGACATGTTTTGATTTGCTCCAATGTTCGCTTGTTTCTTTGCGTTGGACGTGTTCATGAATATAATGAATGCCATTTAGAAGGCACCACACCATGGCCAGAAACCATTGTTATCGATCAGGTTATCAAAAACATATCTAGGAATTATAGAAACCAAACTGTTCCAACATATAAAGATGTTTGAAGATTTTAACTAATTCTAAATAGCAGTGACATGTAATAAAATTAGGTTTATACTTAATGCACTTTGCTTGTCAAAGTAATTTTTGGCCTGCAATATTTTGTGTCATTTGTCAACGTCATCCATAATTAATTGAAGTCATACTGCTATGATCCGCTACCAAAGCTCAATAATGCCATATGCTCAATCTGTGGAACAAAATTTACTCAGAATACCATTGTTTTATGTCATGTACAATTATCTTACAGATGAATTTGGTAAATTTAATGCATCTTGGTCCGACTTCAGCTTTCACATTGTTTTGATGATTATTAAGCGGGAAATAAATGTCACCTTGCCATGCATACGCATGCATGACAGTATTTGTTTGCCGATGGATAGTACCCATACAAATAAATTGAACAAATTTGTTTGCCGATGGATAGTACCCATACAAATAAATTGAACAAACTATTTTCACTCATTAATGAATTTTCATTCATGATTTTAAATCTATTCTTATCAATTAACAACTGATATAAATGTGGTGCATACAGATCATATTGCTCGTAGTTGAATGTCGAATTAAACTTCACTGGTAATTACATTTTAGTTCGCCAAAAAAGGTGTATTTTGCAATTTCTGAAACAATTATTGTTCCCAGGCGCGGACTTAGACAGTCGATCCGGCACGCCCCCCTGCCCTCCTTTAAAAACAATTTTGAAAAAGGTCGTGTTGTCAGATGAGATTAAAAAATGCCTCAAATCTTTGTTTACAAAATCGAAAACAAACAAAAATGCTCACCTGTTTTAAGTGAATACATTCAGATCAAATATTATGTATGCCTTAATATTATATTCTTTAACATCAACAAATAGAGTAATGTATAACATGCTGACAAATTAATTATATTATTTCTAACAACAATATATACTACACTGATTGTCTACTAAACAAGTTAATGTGAGAAATAATACATTATGAGTAATAAATATGATGGTTTCATCATTAACCAAACCATTCTGGTGATCAGGTTATCATGTCGACAAATGTACTGTATCATACCTATTATAGCGGTAAGTGGTATCTACATTAAGTTACCATTGTGTTGATGGTAGTTATCATGTCGACAAATGTACTGTATCATACCTATTATAGCGGTAGTGGTATCTACATTGAGTTACCATTGTGTTGATGGTAGTTATCACGTCGACAAATGTACTGTATCATACCTATTATAGCGGTAGTGGTATCTACATTGAGTTACCATTGTGTTGATGGTAGTTATCACGTCGACAAATGTACTGTATCATACCTATTATAGCGGTAGTGGTATCTACATTATTACCATTGTGTTGATGGTAGTTATCACGTCGACAAATGTACTGTATCATACCTATTATAGCGGTAGTGGTATCTACATTGAGTTACCATTGTGTTGATGGTAGTTATCACGTCGACAAATGTACTGTATCATACCTATTATAGCGGTAGTGGTATCTACATTGAGTTACCATTGTGTTGATGGTAGTTATCACGTCGACAAATGTACTGTATCATACCTATTATAGCGGTAGTGGTATCTACATTGAGTTACCATTGTGTTGATGGTAGTTATCACGTCGACAAATGTACTGTATCATACCTATTATAGCGGTAGTGGTATCTACATTGAGTTACCATTGTGTTGATGGTAGTTATCATGTCGACAAATGTACTGTATCATACCTATTATAGCGGTAGTGGTATCTACATTGAGTTACCATTGTGGTGATGGTAGTTATCATGTCGACAAATGTACTGTATCATACCTATTATAGCGGTAGTGGTATCTACATTGAGTTACCATTGTGTTGATGGTAGTTATCATGTCGACAAATGTACTGTATCATACCTATTATAGCGGTAGTGGTATCTACATTGAGTTACCATTGTGTTGATGGTAGTTATCATGTCGACAAATGTACTGTATCATACCTATTATAGCGGTAGTGGTATCTACATTGAGTTACCATTGTGTTGATGGTAGTTATCACGTCGACAAATGTACTGTATCATACCTATTATAGCGGTAGTGGTATCTACATTGAGTTACCATTGTGGTGATGGTAGTTATCATGTCGACAAATGTACTGTATCATACCTATTATAGCGGTAGTGGTATCTACATTGAGTTACCATTGTGTTGATGGTAGTTATCACGTCGACAAATGTACTGTATCATACCTATTATAGCGGTAGTGGTATCTACATTAAGTTACCATTGTGTTGATGGTAGTTATCATGTCGACAAATGTACTGTATCATACCTATTATAGCGGTAGTGGTATCTACATTGAGTTACCATTGTGTTGATGGTAGTTATCACGTCGACAAATGTACTGTATCATACCTATTATAGCGGTAGTGGTATCTACATTGAGTTACCATTGTGTTGATGGTAGTTATCACGTCGACAAATGTACTGTATCATACCTATTATAGCGGTAGTGGTATCTACATTGAGTTACCATTGTGTTGATGGTAGTTATCATGTCGACAAATGTACTGTATCATACCTATTATAGCGGTAGTGGTATCTACAATGAGTTACCATTGTGTTGATGGTAGTTATCATGTCGACAAATGTACTGTATCATACCTATTATAGCGGTAGTGGTATCTACATTGAGTTACCATTGTGTTGATGGTAGTTATCATGTCGACAAATGTACTGTATCATACCTATTATATAGCGGTAGTGGTATCTACATTGAGTTACCATTGTGTTGATGGTAGTTATCATGTCGACAAATGTACTGTATCATACCTATTATAGCGGTAGTGGTATCTACATTGAGTTACCATTGTGTTGATGGTAGTTATCACGTCGACAAATGTACTGTATCATACCTATTATAGCGGTAGTGGTATCTACATTGAGTTACCATTGTGTTGATGGTAGTTATCACGTCGACAAATGTACTGTATCATACCTATTATAGCGGTAGTGGTATCTACATTGAGTTACCATTGTGTTGATGGTAGTTATCACGTCGACAAATGTACTGTATCATACCTATTATAGCGGTAGTGGTATCTACATTGAGTTACCATTGTGTTGATGGTAGTTATCATGTCGACAAATGTACTGTATCATACCTATTATAGCGGTAGTGGTATCTACATTGAGTTACCATTGTGTTGATGGTAGTTATCATGTCGACAAATGTACTGTATCATACCTATTATAGCGGTAGTGGTATCTACATTGAGTTACCATTGTGTTGATGGTAGTTATCATGTCGACAAATGTACTGTATCATACCTATTATAGCGGTAGTGGTATCTACATTGAGTTACCATTGTGTTGATGGTAGTTATCATGTCGACAAATGTACTGTATCATACCTATTATAGCGGTAGTGGTATCTACAATGAGTTACCATTGTGGTGATGGTAGTTATCATGTCGACAAATGTACTGTATCATACCTATTATAGCGGTAGTGGTATCTACATTGAGTTACCATTGTGTTGATGGTAGTTATCATGTCGACAAATGTACTGTATCATACCTATTATAGCGGTAGTGGTATCTATAATGTGTACTGTATCATACCATGTTGATAGTAATGATCATGTCGACAAATGTACTGTATCATACCTATTATAGCGGTAGTGGTATCTACATTGAGTTACCATTGTGTTGATGGTAGTTATCACGTCGACAAATGTACTGTATCATACCTATTATAGCGGTAGTGGTATCTACATTGAGTTACCATTGTGTTGATGGTAGTTATCATGTCGACAAATGTACTGTATCATACCTATTATAGCGGTAGCGGTAGTGGTATCTACATTGAGTTACCATTGTGTTGATGGTAGTTATCATGTCGACAAATGTACTGTATCATACCTATTATAGCGGTAGTGGTATCTACATTAAGTTACCATTGTGTTGATGGTAGTTATCACGTCGACAAATGTACTGTATCATACCATGTTGATAGGTAATGATCATGTACATTGAGTTACCATTGTGTTGATGGTAGTTATCATGTCGACAAATGTACTGTATCATACCTATTATAGCGGTAGTGGTATCTACATTAAGTTACCATTGTGTTGATGGTAGTTATCATGTCGACAAATGTACTGTATCATACCTATTATAGCGGTAGTGGTATCTACAATGAGTTACAATTGTGGTGATGGTAGTTTTAATGTCGACAAATGTACTGTATCATACCTATTATAGCGGTAGTGGTATCTACATGTAAGTTACCATTGTGTTGATGGTAGTTATCACGTCGACAAATGTACTGTATCATACCTATTATAGCGGTAGTGGTATCTACATTAAGTTACCATTGTGTTGATGGTAGTTATCATGTCGACAAATGTACTGTATCATACCTATTATAGCGGTAGTGGTATCTACATTTAGTGGTATCTACATTGTAGTTACCATTGTGTTGATGGTAGTTATCATGTCGACAAATGTACTGTATCATACCTATTATAGCGGTAGTGGTATCTACATTAAGTTACCATTGTGTTGATGGTAGTTATCATGTCGACAAATGTACTGTATCATACCTATTATAGCGGTAGTGGTATCTACATTGAGTTACCATTGTGTTGATGGTAGTTATCATGTCGACAAATGTACTGTATCATACCTATTATAGCGGTAGTGGTATCTACATTAAGTTACCATTGTGTTGATGGTAGTTATCATGTCGACAAATGTACTGTATCATACCTATTATAGCGGTAGTGGTATCTACATTGAGTTACCATTGTGTTGATGGTAGTTATCATGTCGACAAATGTACTGTATCATACCTATTATAGCGGTAGTGGTATCTACATTGAGTTACCATTGTGTTGATGGTAGTTATCATGTCGACAAATGTACTGTATCATACCTATTATAGCGGTAGTGGTATCTACATTAAGTTACCATTGTGTTGATGGTAGTTATCACGTCGACAAATGTACTGTATCATACCTATTATAGCGGTAGTGGTATCTACATTGAATTACCATTGTGTTGATGGTAGTTATCACGTCGACAAATGTACTGTATCATACCTATTATAGCGGTAGTGGTATCTACATTGAGTTACCATTGTGTTGATGGTAGTTATCATGTCGACAAATGTACTGTATCATACCTATTATAGCGGTAGTGGTATCTACATTGAGTTACCATTGTGTTTGATGGTAGTTATCATGTCGACAAATGTACTGTATCATACCTATTATAGCGGTAGTGGTATCTACATTGAGTTACCATTGTGTTGATGGTAGTTATCACGTCGACAAATGTACTGTATCATACCTATTATAGCGGTAGTGGTATCTACATTATCATACCATTGTGTTGATGGTAGTTATCATGTCGACAAATGTACTGTATCATACCTATTATAGCGGTAGTGGTATCTACATTGAGTTACCATTGTGTTGATGGTAGTTATCACGTCGACAAATGTACTGTATCATACCTATTATAGCGGTAGTGGTATCTACATTAAGTTACCATTGTGTTGATGGTAGTTATCATGTCGACAAATGTACTGTATCATACCTATTATAGCGGTAGTGGTATCTACATTGAGTTACCATTGTGTTGATGGTAGTTATCATGTCGACAAATGTACTGTATCATACCTATTATAGCGGTAGTGGTATCTACATTGAGTTACCATTGTGTTGATGGTAGTTATCATGTCGACAAATGTACTGTATCATACCTATTATAGCGGTAGTGGTATCTACATTGAGTTACCATTGTGTTGATGGTAGTTATCATGTCGACAAATGTACTGTATCATACCTATTATAGCGGTAGTGGTATCTACATTGAGTTACCATTGTGTTGATGGTAGTTATCATGTCGACAAATGTACTGTATCATACCTATTATAGCGGTAGTGGTATCTACATTGAGTTACCATTGTGTTGATGGTAGTTATCATGTCGACAAATGTACTGTATCATACCTATTATAGCGGTAGTGGTATCTACATTGAGTTACCATTGTGTGTTGATGGTAGTTATCACGTCGACAAATGTACTGTATCATACCTATTATAGTGAGTGTATCTACATTGAGTTACCATTGTGTTGATGGATGTCACGACAAATGTACTGTATCATACCTATTATAGCGGTAGTGGTATCTACATTGAGTTACCATTGTGTTGATGGTAGTTATCACGTCGACAAATGTACTGTATCATACCTATTATAGCGGTAGTGGTATCTACAATGAGTTACCATTGTGTTGATGGTAGTTATCACGTCGACAAATGTACTGTATCATACCTATTATAGCGGTAGTGGTATCTACATTGAGTTACCATTGTGTTGATGGTAGTTATCATGTCGACAAATGTACTGTATCATACCTATTATAGCGGTAGTGGTATCTACATTGAGTGTTACCATTGTGGTTGATGGTAGTTATCATGTCGACAAAATGTACTGTATCATACCTATTATAGCGGTATAGTGGTATCTACATTGAGTTACCATTGTGTTGATGGTAGTTATCATGTCGACAAATGTACTGTATCATACCTATTATAGCGGTAGTGGTATCTACATTGAGTTACCATTGTGTTGATGGTAGTTATCACGTCGACAAATGTACTGTATCATACCTATTATAGCGGTAGTGGTATCTACATTAAGTTACCATTGTGTTGATGGTAGTTATCATGTCGACAAATGTACTGTATCATACCTAGTGGTATTATAGCGGTAGATCAGTCGACAAATGTACTACATACCTATTATAGCGGTAGTGGTATCTACATTGAGTTACCATTGTGTTGATGGTAGTTATCATGTCGACAAATGTACTGTATCATACCTATTATACTGGTAGTGATATCTACATTAAGTTACCATTGTGTTGATCATGTCGACAAATGTACTGTATCATACCTATTATAGCGGTAGTGGTATCTACATTAGTTACCATTGTGTTGATGGTAGTTATCATGTCGACAAATGTACTGTATCATACCTATTATAGCGGTAGTGGTATCTACATTGAGTTACCATTGTGTTGATGGTAGTTATCATGTCGACAAATGTACTGTATCATACCTATTATAGCGGTAGTGGTATCTACATTGAGTTACCATTGTGTTGATGGTAGTTATCATGTCGACAAATGTACTGTATCATACCTATTATAGCGGTAGTGGTATCTACATTGAGTTACCATTGTGTTGATGGTAGTTATCACGTCGACAAATGTACTGTATCATACCTATTCTATAGCGGTAGTGGTATCTACATTAAGTTACCATTGTGTTGATGTAGTTTTATCACGTCGACAAATGTACTGTATCATACCTATTATAGCGGTAGTGGTATCTACATTAAGTTACCATTGTGTTGATGGTAGTTATCATGTCGACAAATGTACTGTATCATACCTTTTATTATAGCGGTAGTGGTATCTACATTGAGTTACCATTGTGGTGGTTTTGATGGTAGTTATCACGTCGACAAATGTACTGTATCATACCTATTATAGCGGTAGTGGTATCTACATTGAGTTACCATTGTGTTGATGTTATCATGTCGACAAATGTACTGTATCATACCTATTATAGCGGTAGTGGTATCTACATTGAGTTACCATTGTGTTGATGGTAGTTATCATGTCGACAAATGTACTGTATCATACCTATTATAGCGGTAGTGGTATCTACATTGAGTTACCATTGTGTTGATGGTAGTTATCATGTCGACAAATGTACTGTATCATACCTATTATAGCGGTAGTGGTATCTACATTGAGTTACCATTGTGGTGATGGTAGTTATCATGTCGACAAATGTACTGTATCATACCTATTATAGCGGTAGTGGTATCTACATTAAGTTACCATTGTGTTGATGGTAGTTATCATGTCGACAATGTACTGTATATACCTATTATAGCGGTAGTGGTATCTACATTGAGTTACCATTGTGTTGATGTAGTTATCATGTCGACAAATGTACTGTATCATACCTATTATAGCGGTAGTGGTAATGTATAATGTGTTACCATTGTGGTGATGGTAGTTATCACGTCGACAAATGTAAACTGTATCATACCTATTATAGCGGTAGTGGTATCTACATTAAGTTACCATTGTGTTGATGGTAGTTATCATGTCGACAAATGTACTGTATCATACCTATTAATAGCGGTAGTGGTATCTACATTAAGTTACCATTGTGTTGATGGTAGTTATTCACGTTACAAATGTTACATGTATCATACCTATATAGTGGTATCAACATAGTTTACCATATTGAATGGGTAGTAGTCGACAAATGTACTGTATCATACCTATTATAGCGGTAGTGGTATCTACATTAAGTTACCATTGTGTTGATGGTAGTTATCATGTCGACAAATGTACTGTATCATACCTATTATAGCGGTAGTGGTATCTACATTAAGTTACCATTGTGTTGATGGTAGTTATCATGTCGACAAATGTACTGTATCATACCTATTATAGCGGTAGTGGTATCTACATTAAGTTACCATTGTGGTTGATAAAGTCAAAATGTGAGAAAATGTAATGTATCATACCTATTATAGCGGTAGTGGTATCTACATTAAGTTACCATTGTATTGATGGTAGTTATCATGTCGACAAATGTACTGTATCATACCTATTATAGCGGTAGTGGTATCTACATTGAGTTACCATTGTGTTGATGGTAGTTATCATGTCGACAAATGTACTGTATCATACCTATTATAGCGGTAGTGGTATCTACATTGAGTTACCATTGTGTTGATGGTAGTTATCATGTCGACAAATGTACTGTATCATACCTATTATAGCGGTAGTGGTATCTACATTGAGTTACCATTGTGTTGATGGTAGTTATCACGTCGACAAATGTACTGTATCATACCTATTATAGCGGTAGTGGTATCTACATTGAGTTACCATTGTGTTGATGGTAGTTATCATGTCGACAAATGTACTGTATCATACCTATTATAGCGGTAGTGGTATCTACATTGAGTTACCATTGTGTTGATGGTAGTTATCATGTCGACAAATGTACTGTATCATACCTATTATAGCGGTAGTGGTATCTACAATGAAGTTACCATTGTGTTGATGGTAGTTATCACGTCGACAAATATGTACTGTTATCATACCTAATGGTTATAGCGGTATGGTAGTGGTATCTACATTGAGTTACCATTGTGGTGATGGTATAGTTATATCACGTCGACTACTGTATCATACATATTATTTAGCGGTAGTGGTATCCAAATTGTAGAGCCATGTCTCTTATTATAGTTTTACAAAGTTGTGTTGATGGGAAGTTATCACGTCGACAAATGTAATACTGTATATACTTCATTGCATTGTCTACACTCACGGCCTAGCCAGGAATCGATTATATAAACACTCTTTGTAATATAGTATATCGTATTAGAAAAGTAATTCAGAAATTGCCTGTACCTTATAGCAAATTATCGGAAAATGAGGACTTTGCAGGAACAGAAAATGTCAATGCGCAACGGAACTTTTGATTGCTCTTCGTTGCAACATTTTTGATGTCAATGTACTTCTCCATAATGTTATAATTATTTTACAAAAGATAATTTGTACCTTTCACACTTATCTTATGGTGATGTTATTATGATGGTTCCCAGGTAAAACGCTACGAAAATAGGTTTTCACTGCGATGTTTCTCCCGTGCGGCTGGTCATTTTAAATAATCAGTTCCACATTTATAAAAAAGGTATAATATCAGTATGACCGGTCATAATACATTACAAAGAGCAAGAAGAACAAAGTATACAGTATAGCATGTTTGATTTGTTAAGTTAAAGCCGTAGATAACCTAGACAAGCTTTACATAAATAAGTCTGATAGTTGGTTGTTAACATTACGTGAAGGAAGTTAAAAATGTCCGAAGAGCTTCGGACATTGATACAGCCCCTGAGGAGAAGATACCAAATGCACTTTTATAGTGTACTTTATAGGGCTCACAAGTGTATGTGTGGTAAAGTAATCTCTGTAATGGTTTCAGTACTCTCCTGAGGATTATATATGTAAACAGTACATTCCAGAGATCCAACGTAAAGTGTGCAGATTGATCTGTCCAGGGAACCAAGTGAAGAATACAAGTTAGGAAAGGTTTATGTGTGAATTAGAAATAGGATCAATCTGGATATCAACATTTAAATCTACTTAATATACAACAGTGTTATTAGCACTAGCAAATATTGGACATATATTTTCAATGATCATTACGTTAGTGCTATGGTACATGTTATCAATTATCTTGGATTACTTCTTTATGTTTGGCCTTGATTTGAAAGTTCGTCCCACTAAGGACAACTCTGCGTTAAATCCTCTATCTGAGACACATCCTAGTTGTAGTTTGCAGTTTCAGCGACATGGTAAGTTACATAACACATTGAAAAGAGCAAGAAGTCCACTTTTTCAAGAAGACACAAAAATATTTATTGCAGTAGCCCAAAAGACACTGAAATGAACATGCGCATTTAGGAGAGGCTGTCCTTATACAACCTTCGCTATTAGCAATGTTTTAAATTAACGCGCTACTAAGTCAGGGTCATTTTAGGACGACCTCCCATGTATGCGGTGTGTTGTGTGTGCGCAAAGTGTCCAATCTTAGATCCTTGAAACTAGCATTACACTTAGCGACTACAGGTACAACTTTTGTTACGCTGAATAATACGTATACGTTTACCGATTATACATGTAGTATTTAACATTTAGTTTCTAGTTAATAATTGCTTAAGAATATTCATGTATACCTGTTATCTCTAGTCGTAGTCTGTGGAAAGCTTTATTTTACAACCAATTTCTATATGTCATATACCATACCAAGTATGGTTGCGTTTCCAAGAAATTTACTTTTGAAAAAAAGTCAGTTGCTTGAGGGCAATTAAGATAATTTTCTAAATAAATCGCATTTTATGGGTCTACCATCCATATATAATATGTCTTTGTAAATTTGACACCTAATGTTCAATATTTTGGCGTAATATATATGAAAATATAACACAAAACATGCTAAAATCCATTAAACAAGTTATGAATACAGCATATTACGATTGATGATCTTTTCAAAAAAAGAATGCCTGACTACCAGTTTTTATTTCATTGTTTTAGCACAGGTATGTGTCATAACATTGGTATGCAAATTTCTGTTAGCACATTTTCCGGTTAAATATGCCTTGTTCTAAGTTATTTTTCAACAATTGATTAATAGGTTGCTAGAAAAATATTGCCGTTGCCATGGAAACAAAAATATCAAAACAAATTTGCTAATTCTAACTAAAATATGTTTCTTGAAGTTATAAGATTGTTTTAAGATGTTTCGGTCACGTTAAATTTTTTTATGTTCCATCTAAATCTCAATGTTTCAAATGTAATGTATCATACATTTTCGGATTGGTGGTTCACGTCGACAAAATGCCAACCTACCTGAATCAGATATGGTAGTTATCATAGACAAGTACTGACATACCTATTTTAGCGGTAGTGGTATCTACATTAGTTTACATTTGATGGTATTATCATGTCCAAAATGTACTGTATCATACCCCCGGGGCGGTAGTGGTATCACATTAAGGGTTCCCCCAAGGTGTTGGGGTTTGTACAATCCATCTCTGCCATTTTTACAAATTGGTATCATACCTATTTATAGATGGTTACTTCCATTGATATCTGGTCAGTTTGGTTACAAATCTATGCAGAGTTCCTCTTAGTGACCAAGTATGCGATTTATAGGATTTACCTCTATTTTACCCCTATTGGGCCCCCCCGCTCCTCCTTACCCTGGAGTGGTCAGAGCTATAAAAATTTTTTTATACTGAGTTCTGGATTCTTCTTCCTTCCCAACAAGGATTTGTTTATGGTCCAAGTTTTGGTTCACAATCCATGCAAGATGAACTCTAGGACAAGTACCGCGATTATTATAGGTGAATTTAACCTCTATTACCCCTAATTCGGGGCCGGCCCCCGCCCCATCCTGCCCCTGAGGGATATTCATCAGAGCCAAAATTTACACACGTTTACTGTTCCCCTTCCCCCAAGGATGTTGTCTAGCCAAGATTTTGGATTACAATACCATGCAAGGAACTCTCAGGACAAGTACGAGATTTATAGGATATTACCCCTCTATTATTTTCCCCTATGTGGGCCCTACGCCCTTTCCCCTTCCTTCCCCTCTGGTAGCACTAACAGAGCCAAAAATTTTATACAAAGTCTTCTTTATCCCACTTCCCCCATAGGTTGTTTGATGGACCAAGATCATCTAGCCGGTACAATCCTTGCCAGATCTCTAGCGACAAGAGTATCGATTTTATAGGATTTACTCCATCTTAAGTTTCCACCTATTGGGCCCCCGCGCCCTCCTGCCCCCCCCCATGGATGGTCCAGAGCCAAATAATTTAATCAATCTTCTGATCCCTGTCCCAACCAGGATGTAAATATGCTCAAATTTGGTTACCAATTCCCATGCAGAACTCTATGACTAGTAGTAGAGATTTAAAAGATTTCTACATCTATTTCCACTATTGTTGCCCCAACCCTCCTGCCCTGGGGGAGTCATAGCCTTAAATATTATTACTTTGTTCTGTTCCCTTCCCCAAGGATTGTTTTGGCCAAATTTGGTTAAATCCATGCAGAACTCTAGGACAAGTAGCGATTTATAGGATTTACCTCTTTTACCCCTATTGGGCCCGCCCCTCCTGCCCCCTGGGGGATCAGAGCCAAAATTTATACACAAGTTCTGTTCCCCTTCTCCCACGGATGTTTTGCGCCAAATTTGGTTACAATCCATGCAGAACTCTAGGACAAGTAGCGATTTATAGGATTTACCTCTATTTCTCCTATTGGTGGGCCCGCCCCTCCTGCCCCTGGGAGGGTCAGAGCCAAAAATTTATACAAGTTTTATGTTCCCTTCCCCCAGGATGTTTGTGGCCAAATTTGTTTACAATCCATGCAGAACTCTATGGACAAAGTTAGCAATTTATACTAGATTTACTTCTATTACCCCTATTGGGGCCCGTTCGCCCCTCCTGCCCCTTGGGGGTTCAGAGCCAAAATGTTATACAAAGTTCTGTTCCTCTCCCCCAAGGATGTTTCTGGCCAAATTTGGTTACAATCCATGCAGATCACTCTAGGACAAGTAGCGTATTTATAGGATTTACCTCTATTACCCCTATTGGCCCCCCGCCCCTCCTGCCCCTGGGGGTCAGGCAGCCAAAATTTACACAAGTTCTGTTCCCCTTCCCCCCTAAGGTATGTTTCTGGCCAAATTTGGTTACAATCCATGCAGAACTCTAGGACAAGTAGCGATTTATAGGATTTACCTCTATTACCCCTATTGGGCCCCGCCCCTCCTGCCCCAGGGGGTCAGAGCCAAACACTTTATGCAAGTTCTGTTCCCCTTCCCCCAAGGATGTTTGTGGCCAAATTTGGTTACAATCCATGCAGAACTCTAGCGACAAGTAGCAATTTATAGGATTTACCACCTCTTTTTCCCCAATTGGGCCCCACCTCCTTCCGCCCACTAGCAGGGATCAGAGCCAAAATTTATACAAGTTCTGTTCCCCTCTCCCCAAGGATGTTGTGGCCAAATTTGGTTACAATCCATTGCAGAACTCTAGGACAAGTAGCAATTTATACGAATTACCTCTCATTACGCCCTATTGGGCCCTCCCCCCTCCTGCCCCCAGGTGGGTCAGAGCCAAAAAATTTATACAAGGTTCTGATCCTCTCCCCCCAAGGATGTTTCTGGCCAAATTTGGTTACAATCCATGCAGAACTCTAGGACAAGTAGCGATTTATAGGATTTACCCCTCTATTACCCCTATTGGGCCCCGCCCCTCCTGCCCCCTGGGGGTCAGAGCCAAAATTTACACAAGTTCTGTTCCCCTTCCCCCAAGGATGTTTCTGGCCAAATTTGGGTTACAATCCATGCAGAACTCTAGGACAAGTAGCGATTTATAAGGATTTACCTCTATTACCCCTATTGGGCCCCGCCCCTCCTGCCCCCAAGAGGGATCAGAGCCAAAATTTATGCAAGTTCTGTTCCCCTTCCCCAAGGATGTATTGTGGCCAAATTTGGTTACAATCCATGCATAACTCTAGGACAAGTAGCGAATTTATAGGATTTACCTCTATTTCCCCTAATTGGCCCCATCCTCCTGCCCCACGGGGGATCAGAGCCAAAATTTATACAAGTTCTGTTCCCCTTCCCCCAAGGATGTTTCTGGTCAATATTTAGGTTAACAATTCCATGCAGAACTCTATGACTAGTAGTCAATTTAAAGAATTTATGCTCTCTAATTTCCACTATTGGGCCCCGCTCCTTCTGCCCCTGATGAGGATCAAGAGCAATAATTTGATACTAAGTTATGATCCCCTTCCCCCAATGATGTATTATGGCCAAGTTTGCGGGTACCAATCCTGATAGCAGACTCTCATTGTGAATCTTTAGATGAACGATTGAAGATGGTAGGTTACCTTCTATTTTCCCCTCTTGGTAGTCAGTGCACCAACGCCCCTCATGTACCCGCATTCGAATACGATTGCTCGGCTCTCTTCCTCCATGGGTTATCTCTATTGATGCTCGCTGCCTTAATATTTATACAAGTTCTCGTTCCGCCATTCCCCAAGCCATGTTTGTGGGGCCATATATTGGTTCAAATCCATGACAGATATCCAGGACAAGTAGCGAATTAATAGGAAAGGTATACCTCGTATTACCCCTATTGGGCCCCGCCCCTCCTGCCCCCTGGGGGTCAGAGCCAAAAATTTACACAAGTTCTGTTCCCCTTCCCCCAAGGATGTTTCTGGCCAAATTTGGTTACAATCCATGCAGAACTCTAGGACAAGTAGCGATTTATAGGATTTACCTCTATTACCCCTATTGGGCCCCGCCCCTCCTGCCCCCTGGGGGTCAGAGCCAAAATTTATACAAGTTCTGTTCCCCTTCCCCCAAGGATGTTTCTGGCCAAATTTGGTTACAATCCATGCAGAACTCTAGGACAAGTAGCGATTTATAGGATTTACCTCTATTACCCCTATTGGGTCCCCGCCCCTCCTGCCCCCAGGGGGTCAGAGCCAAAATTTATACAAGTTCTGTTCCCCCTTCCCCCAAGGATGTTTCTGGCCAAATTTGGTTACAATCCATGCAGAACTCTAGGACAAGTAGCGATTTATAGATTTACCTCTATTACCCCTATTGGCCCCGCCCCTCCTGCCCCCTGGGGGTCAGAGCCAAAATTTATACAAGTTCTGTTCCCCTTCCCCCAAGATGTTTTCTGGCTAAAATTTGGTTTACAATCCATCCAAACTCTATGACTAGTAGCGATTTAAAGAAATGTTGACGGACGGACGACGACGGACGGACGGACGGACGGACGGACGACGGACGCCGCGCCATAACATAAGCTCACCGGCCCTTCGTTTTGAGCTAAAAATCAGAAATGCAACATGAGAATAATGAAAAAAAAACAACGTCCTTTTTGTCGATTCTGAATGCCAAAAAACATTTGTTTTCCTAATATCTTCAGGCAGTTTTTTACTTTTGATCCTTTATTTTTCTCTTCATCAAGAAAAGTCCACGGATTAACGTATATAAGTCATGGTTTGATTATTTTAGTCGTTTTCAGCTAATCACTTGACATTTGACCCTTTAATTTTACCTCTCCACATGGTCTAAAAATGACACCATTTTTTGAAAGAGGTTGTCCTACTGAACAGTTTGATATATGGTGACGAATCCCTAATCCCGCAAGTACAAAAAACGTCGTTTATTTTCATAATAAATATGTAGCCCGCCTTGACGTCTTACAGTTTATTACATTACCCATTTCATCTTTCACTAAACCAACGGCTCATGGGACATTGAGTTGTTAATGGTAGCTGTAAAATAGATTTAAGCTGTTCAGCGAAATGTGTATCCATCTTAGTGTTGCCCTTAATGCACTTTTACAATGAACTGTACATTAACAGTTATAGAATAGTTATTGTATTATATTGAAATACACATATAATGTGTCCATTATGTCCTAACAAATCACACCCGGAGGCAAAATGAAACATCGGAATACAATAAAGTGAATAAATTAGATCTGTACGAAGACGTATATTAAAATGAACATGTTTGTTCGTTAGATTAATTAAGGACAGGCGTCCCATGTACTATGTATTGGATGTCATGATCCAAATGCAGTTTTAAACATGAATCAAATCGTTGAAAATTATTAAAGGGTTTAATGCTAAAACAGAACAAATGCTTAACTAGGTCACTGTGACCTACCTATTCAAACATCATTCTTACTCTATTGTTTAATGTTTTAAGGATTAAATAATGAAAAAGCGCCAATTATACCCTTTGACCTCTGCCCTCATCCAAATCTGATATTCTGAATAGCATGCAGTATGCAGTTGGCCCTGAAGTATCTACATATACAATATTTTACTTATCATAATCACTGAGTGGCCGTAAAACGACCCAAAGTGAAAACAGTTCTTTGTGATATTAGAAACGTTGCTATAACGTAGAATAATAGTCTCAATATTATAGCATTTATATTCGTGAATTTTACATATGAATTAATTAACATGAATTCTTGACTTTCATTCTAGAACTACGTTTTTGTTTTCAATGGTTTTAAAGCACACAAAATATGTATTATATACCATAATGATTCGATATAGTTTTTGAGACACTGCATGGCGGGTGTCTGGCTCATGAGTTTTATGCGTTGGCAATTTTAAAACCTTATTCATCCCTGGGTTTCAAGTTGTACGAATTCATAATAATTTTAAAAAGATTATTTTTGTCTTCCTAATGACTATTTTTCTACCATTACTCAGCTATTAAACGTTAAATTATTAACAAAAATACTTCTTATGTTACATAGGATCTACTATCAATAATACGGAAGAGTATTAGGGCAATGTGTATACAAAATAAATTTGTTTTTTTTTCGACTTAATAACTCGAAATTTCGACTTACTTACTGAAATTGTTGAGACATCATTCCCTCCTTAGTTACCTCCCTTGCGAAAAATCATCTTGAATGGGAATTCATACTGCGCATAATTTTTGCGTATATGTCATTATGGAGACTTCTACTGTACCTTCATTGAAGAAAACACGCCAGTAGCGTTACTTTCATATGGATATTGCATATACCAAATTAATTGAAAAGTTAAAAATACAAATTTGAAGAACACAATCCTGCAAACACAACTAGTTAGTAAATCGAAATTTCGAGTACTAACATGAAAAAACAAATAGATTTATTTAGCTTTTTTCCACATGGATCTAATCCTCTTCCGTACAATAATCCAAACAGAAAAACATTTAAAAAATATCAAAATATTTCTATAATGCATGTAATCTAACGTGAACATTAGATCATTTAAATACTCACAGTTTACTTTTTCATCTTTTTAATATAAATATGTTTTTTAACAGATATAAGTCCCTATACTATAACTGCAATATTTAATAATAGCTACCTAAATGTGACCAATCATTCAATCAACTATGTGTTTAAGCCTGTATTCAGTAAAAGCAGACTCCCGGGAATGTTACCGCTTCCAATCGCAGACAGATTGTTATACGTTCTTGCCGCTAATCTGTCCGATCGGCCTCGCGGCTATGTTAAGGAAACGGAAAATTTATCGCACAATTGGCTAATAAAGATAGGATTGGAAATTATAGGAAACAGTTTTACTTATCGGATCGTCTCCCTAAATGGACATGATGGAATCGAGAGCTAGAAAGTTTCCGTTTGGAATATTGATGCAATTAATTACTAACACATCTATGAACGTATGTAGAATATGTAGTCTTGTAATTATATAGCTGTAGTTGTGAAAATATTCGCCCGGGAAGTCTAGCCCTTTAACCAGTGTTTAGATAAAAATATCATTTAAAAAATGTGTCCTGGTGTATTATCAGAATATGGACTTAAAATGTGGTTTGTTTCAAAACAAGCATTGATGCACCGTATCAATTTGTCGGCGGACGGTACATCCCCCCCCCCCCCTAAAAAAAGCTAAATTGTATTATTACTTGAAACATCGCATTCAATTATCTACTTGCAATTTTTAACAAAAGAGTTCAGCATTGGTTGAGCAGAATTTTAATTATGCTTAAAATCCTATTTACAACATTTAGGATTTTTTCACTTTGGCCTTGATTACGAGTTCCCCTGTTCTGTATTCTGCCGAGACACACTATAGTCTATTAAACTGGCAATCCCTTGGTTCTGCTAAGTGTTCAGTATAAAGGGATAAGGGTAACTGTTTTACCCCTTCTTAGTATAATTCGACTGGTGTCGATGTCGTTTGTGGTATGCAGAAACAATAGCATTTAACCAACAATATGAAACAGACACTATATGAAAACAATTAAGTATCCTTGTATCGTTTATTTTATGGGATGATCCCTATTTGATATAAAATCATACCTCAATTTACAGAGGCTTGATTTGCATTTATGTCCTATTTACACGAAAATACCACAGTCTCCCGAAACAAGCGCCTCGCACTTCGCATACGCAAGACACCACATACACGAAGTACCGTCCTTAAATAATAATCCAAACCAAACCAAACGTATGTATGTGTTAAAATGCTATAGCGTACTGCCTAACTTCACTTTTCTAAACTACTTTACTTTAATTAAACAAATTTAACAGATTTAACTAGGATGAAAGATATTACAAAACGCTAGTATCAAAGGATACATCCTCATCCTAAGTGAATGGTTCCAGGGGCAGTGTAAGTGCTTGCTGATATGTTACTTTAGAATATAGCTGAGGACATTTAACAGATTTTGAAGTGAAATGATAAACGATAACAACAAATTGTTGTCAGGTGCCAGTGGCAGACCTTACTGATGTATAGGTTGAGAATTTCCATATTGACAAGAACACAGCTTTGCCTATTGTTTTTGTTCAATATATATCCAAGGCGAATAACACAAACTTTTAAGCTTCAGGCATGT
Organism: Argopecten irradians; assembly: GCF_041381155.1. Taxonomy (NCBI): domain Eukaryota; kingdom Metazoa; phylum Mollusca; class Bivalvia; order Pectinida; family Pectinidae; genus Argopecten; species Argopecten irradians. Next base: position 10,547,867 of record NC_091138.1, on the reverse strand, counting down.
AATGCTAAAGGTTATGAACATAATTTCAAATGTTTACTGGTTTAGATTAACTATTTTATTTTCCCAGAATTGGATATTTAACAAACGACGAGAGAATGGCTCGGAATGTTCTAGGCTTCGAAAGCTCACGTGAATTAACGTGACATATTCCATAACTTGCTTGTTAATCGGTTTTAAACTTGAGCACTTTGATGACAAATCCACCTGCGCTGTATGATTAAAAAAGACTTTTCCGACGTGATAAGGAGAAAACATATTTACGGCATATTTTGAACATAACCTTACGGATATTTTTATTCGTTATATGTAAGGAAAACAAGATAAGCAATATTTCATTGAAGTAATAATGTATTTTACTGTTGGTTTCACCTGCTCGCTTATTCTTCTTTTATGAATCAAGAATTCTATCCCAATTATGAATTCCATCAAATGTTTACTAGCAAAAAATGATATTAACTATATTTATTAAATAATGTGGTTGCCAAAACAATTATTGTTTAAACAATTCAATACCATGCAATGTTTGTGTTGTGTTACAGATATGAAAAGATCAATAAAATAAAAGCCCAGATAGAAATGTGTGTATATCTGTGTATAAAACGATGTCATTGTGACAGACTATTATCATTACTCTCACATAAACCGTTCTATCATTGAATGTATTCATTATGGGAGAGTTAGTTTTGAAGAGCATACAGATACCACTTAATCTACACCAAATATACCACTGATGGACATATCTTAGCACGAACTCATTTAAATCATTACAAATAAGGTGGGTAATTGTATAGCGGCGCTTACCAGAGTCTAAGTGCATTCATCACTGTGAGGAAGACTAAAAACATATTCTACAAAGTCAAACAATTATCAAACATTACATATATATTAATAAGTATATTTATTAACTTGTCTTCCTTGTTCACAAACATGATAACCTTATTGTAATATCACGAATATGTTCGTGTAGAGATTAATTCAAATGGAACAGCTGAAATGTAATGTTGAATATAATTTAAATACCGAATATACGTAACTTTTCGAGGATTTTTTGTTATCATACACATATACACTGATCGAACATTGTACCAACGACCTAGAAATCGTGTTTCCGTGAACTTCATCGTATCGTATTTGTTTGTATTTATTGTGGGCCACATTAATAATTTTTATTTCTTTTTCATATTGTTTTATCGAAACATCAAAGTTGGTCTCACTCATTCCGAATTTGCATATTACAGAGTTATCTGCACTTGCGGGTATGTATTGATTGTGACGTCATTTGTTTGGGAGCGTAACGTCATACATTTCGAAGAAAACGACGTGAATTGCGCTCACAAAATCATGACGGAACAATCAATACCTATGCGCAAGGGAACGAACTCTATAATATACATAGGCGGAATATCTTGAATATCCTGGATTTAGTCAACATTTTATGCATGGAGTACGTGGTAATTCTCTTGTCTATGATTACAAATAAAACCGAAAAAAGTTACGTATATTGTACTTTTCACGTATTTCATTGATGACATGATATTTAACATCCTCAACTATTCTTACTAAAAGATTCACACAAAAAAATCAGATAAATCGCAAATTCTTATGTAGTAATGCTGATAGCTTTCTACATTTAAATAGCATACTAGTCATGTGCATGTGTGTGTAATTGTACAGTGTGATGTATACATTATATTGTACTTATGTAGATATTTGTTTTATAGGTTTAAACTGTTGCCAATTCATGTTGCCATTCAAACAATGAAATATAATCATATGTTTCATATCTTGAAGTTAGAAGATAAACAGGTCTCAAATAAGCTAAATCCACACATGTTTGTTTGTTTGTTTGTTTGATTTATTAACGTCCTATTAAACAGCTATGGTCATTTAAGGACGGCCTCCCATGTATGCGGTGTGTTGGGTGTTATGTTGTGCGAGGTGCGTGTTTTGGGGACTGCGGTATGTTAGTGTTGTGTCTTCTTGTATAGTGGAACTGTTGCCCTTTTTATAGTGCTATATCACTGAAGCATGCCGCCGAAGACACCAAGCAACACACCCCACCCGGTCACATTATACTGACAACGGGCGAACCAGTCGTCCCACTCCCTGTATGCTGAACGCTAAGCAGGAGCAGAAACTACCAATTTTATAGACTTTGGTGTGTCTCGGCCAGGGGACGGAACCCAGAGCCTTCCTCACAGGGGCGAACGCTCAACTCAAGGCCAAAAGTGAGGCGGGTACCAAGGGAGGCATTAAGAAAGATAAAGTCAGTTAGGAAGAAGAGAAAAAATAAGATCCTAAATTTAGTCGCCTTTTACGATCATGCAATAGGGGCAGCAGGTACAATTCTAACGCCCTACCTGCAGGGCCATAAATCCACACATAAATATGGGGCAAGTACAATGTCGCAATCACCTTCACTTTGTGCTGACCATAGCTGAATCCGTTAATAAAAATAGGAGTTAATAGTTAACGAAACGTTATGTATTTGTTGATTATTGTAGACAGAGCATACCGACGCCAATAATTTGTTGATGATTTCAAACTAAATTAAACGCCTTTTTTCAAAATTGCCTGTTAAAGTTTCAGGATTTCCGTTTCTCTTCATATCAAAGCTTTTGGTTTCACATTAAAGAGACACTCACTGTTATTTATTTTCAACGTATTCTTATAAAGGAATGAGCCTTTCTCGAGAATATAATTTGGATGAAAACTATATCAGTTGTATCGGTCCCCAGTTGGTATTTACGTCTAGCAATATAGACGTGTATACCGTCTTCAAGACCTTGCCATGAAGATCAGGGTCTCAAAGGGGACAGTAATTATACTTATGGCAGACATATTTTAAATGTAAGGCCATTATAACTCTGTTTATGCTAGTCTCAGTCGGTTGATTGGTCATTATAGTTGTCTGGGTTTCAACGGGAGGCTATATTTGCGGTTATTGGATATAAGGAGATTTTGTAAGCGAGCCTTGTATTGCACCGTGGCTTATGCCTATGTGAGTGATAAGGTGTTTTTCTGTTCCTGACATTCAAATGCGTGGATACATCATCCTTCAAATAATCATATGGAGGCCGTCCTTAAATCACCCTGGCTGTTACAATGACATTAAACTAAATATGTCCTTTGTCAGTATAGCGTGACCAGGTGTGCTGTGCTTGTTTTTCCTTCTGTTTTTTTTCCGTCTTCGGCAGCATGCTTCAGTGAAATAGTATTAAACACGACACAGCAAGAATATACCGCAGTATCCAAAAACACACACCACATAGTTCACATATGCAACACATCGCATACATCGGAGGCCGTCCTGAAATGACACTTGCTATAAATAGGACGTTAGTTTAATCAAACAAAGAAACAATCTATGGACACAAAGAGGAATCTACATATAATTAACAAACTTTAACTATCTATATCCTAAATTTCTGTCTGTCTGACATGTTTTGTCTCAGGGTCCCAAAATGTCAATATACACTAGCATCGAAGGGAACCAACACTTGAAATGTGAGATAAATCCCATCAGTGCATTATATGTATATCGTGTTAGAAGTGACATACAATGTAGGTCTCAAATTGGAGACATGTCCCTTTTGTAATTTTGGGATATATTAGTAACAAAGATTATTAATATGACGGTCGACTGACCACAGACCAATGTCAGATTGAAGTACTGAATGTCTCTGAAGGCACATAGGTGTAAACTCGTCTGACAATATATATCAATATAAAATCAAGGTGAGTAACTCGATTGGCCTGATAAAACGACCCAATTTCGGGGAAAACGTGCGTGGAATAACCGTTTAAGTTATGCAGCTGGCATTAGTCTCGATGGAAAGACATAATTGATCTTTAATTTGGTATATATATAGTTCACCGTAGACCATATTGTAGAAGTCTTGTTATACTCGATAAAACATCAGAAAATTGTCAAATTTCGGTTAGTCGGACACTTATCTGATTGGCGAACACCACGGCATGACTCAAGAGGAAAACATAAATACGAGTGCATGTCAACGCCAGTCCTACACAGCAATGCATCTTTGACTAAACAAATTACTTTTAACTCTGTCCGCACTATAAAACTATCCTGTCGCTCGCCCCTAGCCGTTAATTATTATGCCTCACTGATTTTTTTACACAGTTCGCCATGTATCTGTATCAGTATCTTTAGTTATAGCTTCCCCCAACGCTAAACACATGTTCAACACTTTGCTGAGAGTAACAAGTAGATTTGTTATTGGTCCAAGATGCTTTGCTGCGAAGAACTGGCGTTGCGTTACTGACCTTGATTATATGTTGAGATATATTGCCAGACGAGTTTAAAACCTATGTGAAGGCATTGGGATGTTGATATATTTCCACATTGTACTACTGCTCCCAAGGTCACTGAACATATGTCAGGTCACTATGCAATGACGACAAGGTGATTAGTTTAGATTATAGAATGTGTGATCGTAGACGTTAAAGACGGGATACAACACTAATTGGGTCGCCTACTTGTGTCACGCAAAGACGGCGGCATTGACTCTAATCTCTTCTGACTAATATATATGCTCGATTCACGATATAGATGGAACAAGGCGTTACCATTTTTATGTATGAACGGTAATCTATGTGTAATCTTATGTAGCAATTGTTTAATTTCGTTAACCAGTAATTTCTCATATTATTTGACACTTGCAAGGGACAGTTAACGAGTGCATTTAATTATATATAACAATTAGTAGAAGAATTGATTATTTTTATATATGTTGGAGCAAAGGACCAACCTGAAGAACTAAATAGTTTTGTAAGTGATCAGTGTCAAATGAGAAATCAAAGCTCTTCGAGAGCCACAATATATGGCTCGGCTAGAGAGAACCTCTCTTTACAGGGGGTCGAACGTGTCGTGGTTTGCGAAGGTGTATTTTAAGTTGGTATGCGATAGGATACAGGATTTTGTTTGGCGGAATGTGAAATTGTAGCTCTTTAGAACGGCCGTATGATAGACAGAATCTTGTAAAATAACCTATCAAACAATTATTACCGTTTCTACTGTGAATAATTGCCAAATTTACAGTACCGATCATTTTATTTCGGTGTATGCAATTATTGGTATGCGTAGTCGTGGACACCACCGGTTTTGGTATGATGTAGTCTGTTTGCATAAAAGTGATGAAGATATTTCATAAACATCAATTTTATTAACGAGCTCTTTTTGTCATTTATATTCAAGAATAATCTATAATAAAAGTTAAAATTGCTCGAAACGCAGAAAAAATATTGATATTTTCTTTCCCAACTGTACCACCATATATTGTGACCACATTGCTCTATGGTCACCGACACTGAATTAAATATTTCAATTAAAAACAAAGAAAATGCAAATTCGATTTTTTTAAATATGTGCACTTAGCTCTGTACATCTGTTCAGTGCGAAAATAACAAGCACGAACATGCACGCACGGGGGTGGGGACTTAAAAATGTATGATCCTTAATAAATGTTCAGTAGTCTAATGTGGAGATAATTCACTACAGATTGAACAGTGAAGCTGTCAGCTAAAAGTAGCTCTTTTTTCGAAGCGATTCAACAATTGGGTCAAATGTGGTTAGTCCACTGCTTTGATAATTCATGGTCACTCACAACACCATGTACATGTAAACAAGTAATATGGCACATACAAGTCAGTTTTGCCAAAGCCAGATAGAAATCGAATGATCGCACTTTTGGATTTTTTTTAGTTTAAGTCTAATTATGACTTTTCTATGGTTAACTCCCTTAATGTTAACATATGACCAATTACTGATAATTGTTTTTAAAGGATTTGAAGATTTTAAGTAGGATTTTAATGAATGTTAGAGAGGCTCACTTATGAAAAACGACGAAAATAAGATGACAATGCATTAATGTCTTCTGTCAACATCTATGAGTTGACAAACATAACTGCGGTCAAAGGTTATACAAACGGTCCTTATATGTGCTTTTATACCCACGTGTGGAATGTGACACAACAGCGAGTAAAAATCCTAATTAACTACGGCATTTTTAACTAAGAAATATCGCCATAAAGTACAATGTATGAGTCTTCAAAATCGTAACTGCCCTATTGGACACGAAGAAGGCATGCAAAGATGTCGGTTCCCATGGTAGGCCACATCCTCGGTCCCAGGTGTTCGTCTCACAATCATTTACAAACCCCTCGTACCATAGACCGCATTTGCTGTGGTCAGAAAACTGCCCAACAATGAACAAGTCTGTTCAAGTTATCGGTACCCCTGTGTAAGTGAAACCAACACAAAAAGAAAAACAACAAACGTATGGTATGGCATACATTATGTAATGTTTCACGAGCAATTGCTAATGACAATTTACGATGGTCTCTAATGAACACATCATGCACGTTATTATATAATTTGTTTAATACAAAGATACTAACTTCGACAGTTTTCCGGAGATCAAATGTTTCTTTTTGAACAATTGGTTAACTTCAAATGTTTTGCAAATATCAATGGATAGTCGTACATTTATAATATACTCCACTTTAATTTTAAATTTGAATCTGTTGTCATATGTGTAGTCTTAATGATATTTTTTCGACGAAATGTCATTCAGTAATGAAGATTCAGTGTTCATGTGAGGTAGCCTTGTTTACTTTGTCTTCCCGTACATCTGACCTAGACTAGTAATCTATCTTTTTACCATTCCCCCTTAAATGATGGGTAAATAAAACAATATTTGTCTGCGTATTGGATCCAGACATTTCCATTCTGTACGCACACAAATGCTAGCATTACAAAATAAAACGCTTGTTACTTCAGTACATCTATCCCTATTTCCTAAATGCAAACACTATAAATACAAATGATACGGACCATTCCTAGAGATACATTGTTGTACGATCACGTTTCACAGGAAATTAATAACACAATAATTCCTTCTGCGAACCCCTATGTCCTCTTACAAATACATTTCTAACTGTGGTAGGACACTTCCATACCAATACATTCTGGCGAATGCTTATTGAAAAGCAAAACAGTCAATGATTGATCGACGGCTTCTATCAAAAGTACATCGCATATGAAAGTGTGATGAACTTAAATAGAATAGGAAACTAGCACAATTTGATCATACTGTAGTTTATGACTGCTTCTTGTATATAATATTCGGACAGTCTAACCAGACAAATTAGAGTAACTTAACAAATGCAAAAAATACATTGGTAACGACTGAGAACGCTGCGAGTGTATATTTACTAAATGTATCTGAATAGAACAAAACCAGTGTTGGGAAATGAATACAAGAAACAAAATGAGTCGTTACTTGGAAGTGTTTTAATGGTTTTCGTTTTTGTCGTTTCTTTCCCTTTATGTTAAGGTCCCAGCAGGAGCAGGTATTACATTACCACTTTTGTATAGACTAAGGTGTGTTTCGGCCAGGGGACAGCAGAATGATGCAAATATTTTACCGAATTTGCAGTTGAAAAATGATTGGGTGGGCAATTGATTTACCTTGACGCTCTATTTTCAGCTAAGATAACTTCAGGACAGGCTTCCCTGTACATAACTTGTGTTACTACGCGGTATACAAACTTCAATTATAATTTCCTTTTATTTAATTTTTCGTACTAAAATATAAGGTTTTATGGTGCAAATATAAATATATATTTTCACTTGATTGTTACGTCATTAGTTTTTTCGCACAAAATAACGTCATAGCTTTGTATAGAATTATGGCGTTATACTCACAAATACACGACGCAAAACTCTAAAATACCATGGCGGAATAACATTTGTCGGAACTAGTAGTGATGTCTTCTGTAAATGAAAGCAAGAAAACAGATGTAATAAATAGGATATTTTTTGTTTCTTAATGAACACCAATACTTTTTAATGGAGTGAGGTGATTTGCACTCGTGAATAATGTCAAAGTTTTCACCTCACTCGATGGAATATAAAAGGTATACATCAAAAACAAGTAATATCCTCTATATATGATCGTTTTCCTTGTAATTGTGCATGGAATACTTGAAGAAATTCTCCCTCCCTCTTTATCTATGCACTGCAAGTGCTATACCTTCCTTTTTTCTAGCGTTGAAATCCACCATTATGCATTCATTGATGGTTTTAAAAGGTTCAATACCGAGATTACCTTGCCATTATTGGTTTATATTTTAGTTTCAAGGGAGATATCATCTACGAATTGGCGCCTAAAAGTCGCCTGCGAAATAGTCGAAGAGAACTAAAGCACCAAAGCAGTATTATACACGTTTGGAATGTGTTGAAAGTCTAATACTAATTAAAGTAAACACATATATATGTTTTAGGTAAGGCTCTTTATAGACAAATTCTAGACTGCCTGCCTCTGATTTCTGTACGCTATTGTCTGTCTGTACATCAAATAAATTGCCATTAATTTCAATCGTTCGGGTGAATAATAGTTTCTGAGCATTCTAGTGGCATAACAGGCTCTTTTGGTATCTAAGGTAAGATACCCTGAAACGTTAAAGCCCATTCTGTAGTTTGATATTCTAAAACCAATGACAGTAATATTACTGTTATCAAAGAGGTTCGTCTTAAATACACTTGTATATAGGAATATGTTTGTCCTCCTAAGCAACACTGGTTTGTGAAAAGACAACTACAGGTTAGAATTTGGTTCAAGTTTGTTCTCCCGTCAAATTATACTAAATACACATGCCTTAAATGCCTACACATTTGTCTTTTAATAATGGTTTGCATTGAAACAAAACGGAGGCTTCTTATTGGTCATAATTTGTGTGTGAACTGATATACCTCAAAATTGATACTGATATATTAAACACCTGTATGTAAACAGACCTTTGGAATAGTACCTGTGTATTAATAATTGGTCCCTGGATAATTTCATGTTCGGACCACTGCTTGGCTGGTGAATGTGAATTTAAAAAGTACCAATATTTCGTGACAGGTAACAATTGTATATTGAAAATCAGATGGAAATTAAGGTTCAAAATATTAATTGTGATAGTTATTACGCAAAACCAATGGAACGTCAGGATTTTAAAGAATAGAATGTACCTTATTTCAAAATAACCAATGATTGTTATATAAGAACCTACAGCTTGGTTACAAAGCACTATTACGGACTTGGTTCAGCAGTTTTAATATGATTTTTGCGGAAAGACAAATACTTGCTATACAACCATCAACATTACTGTAATTTAATTGCCACAGTTACCGCATGAAATGGCACAGTAAACATATGTACGAGATCATTAGTGAGTACCTTTGGTTTTTTATGGATGACAAATATCGTCATGGCCAGGGTCTTAAATTAGGGGCCGGGTGCAGGTTGTCTTCAAGTAACATTTAACTGGTCCGAAGGAATACCCATTGCGTCCATTGTGGTTCAACGATCGACGTCCATGAAACTCTATTTAAAAGGGATCATTTTGTATCGTATACAATATAAATCCTCGACACATGAACTTAAAATTGGACTCCTTGTTTTCCTTTCCTCGAGGTCTTGAAATAAAGTGTGTAATGAAATATGGTTATACTAGCAAGATAAAAAAAATATGTCAGAAGGCAAAGTAAATCGGTGTCATACCAATCAATCGATCCCTGAATCCATCTAAATTAGTAAATTTGGAAAAAGTCACCGAAATTGATCAAATTAAAATGCCATTGCTATGTTTATATGTTTTATATTGGTATAAATTGTTTTCTTGTTGGAAATGATTGCAGTCATGCTAGTGCATACCAGGATAAAATGTCCACCAATGATTTTGCAGGAATCTAATGTTGTCGTTGCGGTTACTAATCAATGATCTTACAAAAACATTGTATTGCACTCAGGAACGTATTATATAAAATATTGAATTACTATTCACCATAATTTCGTTTTAGAATATTTGATTTTAAAATGTAATACAATGGGAATATGGCAATAGGCAATGTCTATATTATCCCTCTCGCATTGATAAAAATGATAAAACAGTTAAGAAGAGTCAAACGGTTTGAAAATAAATCTTGAAACTAATGTGATACAAATTTTCACAAATTCTTAATATATCAATATGTGTTCACTTTTGTTTGTTTGTTTGTTTGATTAATTAACGTCCTATTAACAGCTATGGTCATGTAAGGACGGCCTCCCATGTATGCGGTGTGTTGCGTGAATGTTGTGCGAGGTGCATGTTTTGAGAGACTGCGGTATATTCATGTTATGTCTTCTTGTATAGTGGAACTTTTGCCCTTATTATAGTGCTATATCACTGAAGCATGCCGCCGAAGACACCAAGCAACACACCCCACCCGGTCACATTATACTGACAACGGGCGAACCAGTCGTCCCACTCCCTTTATGCTGAGCGCTAAGCAGGAGCAGAAACTACCACTTTTATAGACTTTGGTGTGTCTCGGCCAGGGGACAGGACCAGTTTCAGAGGCGGTCGCTATACACGGATCAGTCAGAATGGGAGCAACCTGCCGTAGAGAGATTGGTGGTCACTAGGGAACCACGACTGCGAACAGCAATATGTGATAGGAAATCTGATTAAAATACAGATCATTATGACCACTCCGGTGATTAGAGGATCTGACAGCGTCCCATGGGGGTCATGTCATGATCAGGTGACCTTTATCCACGTGTACTCACGACCACGTGTAGGTTCTGCACCTTGCTGCATCAAGTGTATACGACATTTCGTCCCAGTATACATATACGGTAAGCTATGTTGTGCACTTAGGGCGAGATGACCTTAGGTGTGAAAGTTTTGGGGGCAGCAATTTGACTGGTCTTTATCAAGGATCACGTGGACGTGGCCCTAGTGGGATTTTCTCTGATCCCTTTTTATCAAACGTAATGATAGTAGGAATCTGTGTTTTATTTTATTAGATTTGATGTAATAGGCACTATGTCTACAGAATAGTGTGAGGTACGAGTTGTCTCAAAACAATAACATGCCCTTAGTCGATTGTCAAACTTTTCTTTCGATTGTCACCTCGAAAAGCTGGTATATCTGACATTTCGACCGTGCATGTGATTGTATATAATATCCTCTTTTGATACGTCAGTGTTATGTTTATAGCTACACGAGTCTATCTGATAAAGTATCTTGTGGTTATAACCATTGTTTAAACACTGGGGTTGATTTAGTGCACATAGCATGTTGGGTCGAAATAACCTGCCGTATACATCAAAGGAGCCGAGACATTTCGTACCTGCACACAATAGATGTAAACAAACATGTAGACGAACACGTTGTGTTAGTGTTATTTCGGACTGAAGAAGGCCCTATATATAGTGGCTGAATATATATTCCATAGAAATGATTTTGATTTTACTTTGAATTTATTTTGGCCTTTTATTTCGGATTATGAATATACTAGCTTTATACCGTTTTTCCTCATTATACAATATCTTAACGAATAATATAAAGTGCTCTCAATGCCAATAACAAAGTATGTAAAGGGTCTGGTATATCTAATGTATTCCAGTATAATTTCCAATGATATATTATTTGAATTAATCTATTGAATATATCAATAAAGGTCAGATTCGATATAATGAGGAATGCTATAGCAATATAATAACTTAGTTCGTTTGTTTGCTTTCATCTTCTAATGCTAGAATTAATGATTTGACAAGACTGTTTTCGAATCTCTGTAGTGTGGCATATATCAGGTGTATGGGCGTATAAACCATATTGAAATGTGTCTAATACAAGAGGCACATGGGCCTTGACGCTCACTTGATATAAGATACAAATTATTTATGCCATTAATTACCCAAGTTATATCCATTGTTCTTTTTGACAAAACTTTCACGAAATATAAAAAAAAAATTCGTAAAAGTAAAAGTATTTATATAATCTAATTATAGTAATCAAGGATATCAAAATATCATAAATTTATTCTGGATATAATTTATAATAGTTATTATTGCAAGGGGGGATAACACCATCAGTTACGATGGAATAGAAACATTTTAAAGTGTTAATCTGCGTACAATGTTTCGGTAATTTTTGTGAATATTTACACAAGTTATTTTGTTCATAACAAAGATCCAATGCTAATTGTTAGCGCAAAGGGAAATAATTCTGTAAACAACAGTCGAATTTCTAACTCGTCCGAGATCATTCCAATGTTAGTCTACATACAAAGTTTAAGTTATCGTGTTCACAGGGAAATGTTAACGGACGACGTACGGCACACAACGACGGACAAAGGACTATCGTAAGAGGTCACCTTGACCTATGGTCAGGTGGTCTAAAAAGACATATTGATGTTTATACCACCAATATACATATATATGTTGGTCAACCGCTGTATTTATATATTTTGCATAATTGTCATCTGTACTATATGAACAAATTGGAATTTTGGATTTTTTTTAAAATTAAATCATTTTTGACAAACACCACATACCAATGGACATGTGCAAACATAGTACGTGTATTTGAAACAATTGGAGGTTACTTATTTACAATTGAATTTCTATACCAACTGGTTATAGATCAGTGAAATCGATATAACACGTTTTCATGATAACTTTCGAACACGCTTACACAATTAACATTTTCAAAATACACATAGAAAGTTTCTTCACATCTAACAAATCAACCGATCGGCCGATAAATATGACAGCATTGTTAAAACCGCTTTGAAAAATAACGCTCTTTGAAAAAAAAGTTTGAAATTAAATATGATGTCTAGTACAAGGCACCGCAAATTTATTTATATGCGTTGTAACATGAAAATGCAACCACCAATTCAACATTTTTAACCCTTAAAGATGCTCCACCGCCGACAGAGCATAAATGATATTCTTCATTTGAACAAAAATGGTGTTTAATCATGTATATATATGCCTAATTAAAACAAAAAATAATATAAAATATTTCGCCTTTGGTGCATGCGCAATTAGTAGTTCATTCCATATAGGATATAGTGCTACGGATTTTTTTCGGGATGCAATTAATTATTTTTCATATTTTTAACTTGAATTAAAATTAGAAGCTCAAACTTTTTAACTGTGGTAATGGTATAAAGTAAGTAACTTTTGTAACTGAAGAAAAATACTTAATCGTCTGCTCCTGTTTATGATAGTGAAAAAATACCATTTGTCAGCGGTGGAGCATCTTTAATTATTAAGTCAAAGTATTTCTAATAAAATCTTTCACGTCTTAAATCGGTTTTTTTTTGTTTGTTTTTTTTTTTTTTTTTTTTTTGTAACTTTCTATACCTTATCCCATGACATGTCAGATTCGTTAGGTGTCATATCGCTATTGATATATATATACTAACGTCGAAAATAATTGTTCAAATTTTGTAACGTGTGCTTAAATTCAGATTTTTCTTTTAACATTCCATACATAGACGCATTTAGGTTAAATTTCATAGTTTGTTTACTTGTCAGCAGTGCATACAATGTATGTCCAGTCCAGCCCTATGTGTCAGCAGGTTTGAGTACCCATAATGGTACACCTCCAAAATTTGATTTGATTAATAAATGTCTACACACGTTAAAATGTTTGAATTCATTCAAGAAAAGTTCAAAAAATTTTTGGTTTATTTAAGTCACATATCTGTCAAGAATATTCCATTCAGCCATTGTTTCCTTTGATTTAAAATATGTGGTGTTTTCAGGGTTTCCACACGACGTCGTTTCCCGGATTTGTTCTTCACAACTGCATTATTTTCATGTTTAAATAGAGTTAATATGCAACAGGAAAGAATATGACATATCAAAAAATGACAGTCACTATAAAGCATCTTAATTTTTGATCAGGACAGTTATTTTCAGTTTAGATTGTAAACTGAAAATTCTGCTTCATATATATTAAAAGTGTACCAATTTGCTTAGTTGAAGCGTTTACGTACAATTTACCGACTGCTCCAGTGGGTTTATCATCTCATAAAATAAGCAAAGTAAGAGGTTAATCCTTATATTTACAATATTTTCTTTAAACAATAAAATCAACAAAAACGTCATATACAATCAATTACCGTGTGTTATTCGGGGTCAAAATTATACTGCCGTTTTGTTGATCCAAGCACAACAGCCATTCAAAAAAGCGCGCCGTTGACTGACAGCTTAATCTCGCCCGTTTTTCCATGACGTCACAAAAACCAGTTCTCATGTGTTATTTTGTTCATGTAAAATAGCCAAAATACATTAAAAACAATAAATGTGTTTTATTGTAAGTTACCGAATGTCTCGTACATGTGTTATTTGTAAAGATTGGCACGTGATTTTGTGGAACGTCAAAGGAAGTCCGCCAATGTTAACATGTATTCATACGCACCGAATCGGGTCACGTTCTGCACTCAAGTTATTTGGAAATAAACAGATCTGTCCTAACATAGTTATCGATACAGAAACATTGGCAATTGTAAATTTTAACAGATATGTCTATTAAAATATGCAAAAAACAAACATATCCGCAGCCCTGATTCGGTCTGACAAACATCAATGAACGCTTTGTTCACATGTCGGTCTTTGCCACTTATTTCCAAAAGGCTTTATCCTCTCACTCATATAACAATGACACTCGACACAAATACTACCTTCATCACACGCTTCAGTACAGTAAACAACTTAGTGAGAAATAATTCAGTTAAAATGAAGCATCGCGATTTATTTCTGATGATTGCGAAAAACAATTACCGTCAGATAATTTATCTTAAAACCTTCGACAACCACAACTCTCTGCATCCATCATTTCAAACATTAATTACCGACACTAAAAGATAGTGTGGCTATGTATTATCAGGAGATGTCAAAGCTTTTAACTAGCACCAATATATTAATAAAATTATCCAATGGTTATAAAATATATCATTGTCTTCATTCGTCATACATATTAGGTGATTTGGAAGTATCTGTCATCACTCTTTCGAATGTGTTTTTGTGCATCTCCTAAGAGGCTTCAAACGAGTGTTTGGTGTTCTCATTTCAATATGGTGAAAGGTGCATAGTTCCTCTTATTTCTATATAAAATTACATGGGTTTTACTAGCTCTCTACTTTTTTCCAAAAAAACCTCGCTAACACCCCTAGAACCTAGCGCACGCACACACATGGGTATTTCCGAATACGCCATAAGTTGCCAGTCGACGTGAAAATTGGGCGAAGATAGTTTCCGATCACGCCATCTCCGTTGACGTATCCGAACAACGTTTATATTTGTCGGAAAATGTTACCGTACTCGTTGTCATGTTTATCTAACAAGTGAGAGGTATGTGAATAATGAAACTATAGAGTATATAGGAAAACACATTTATGAGCATTATTTGCACAATTTGCACAGAAAATGAGTAAAACTTGGAAATGATTATTAGTCAATGATAGCATTTATCATCATATCCCTATAGACCCTTGTTGACCTCTGAGAGGCGAGAACCAAAAGGAGTCAAAATTGTTAGATTTCAAAAACATTCTGAATTCACAGATGTAACGGAATCACAATAGACTAAAAGGACAAATTGATAAAATAACTGATTAATTCCAAGGGCCTGATGGACCGATATATTGTGTTTATATGCATTTGTTCATTCTGTGTCCGAACTCAGGTGACTGTTAAGGCCCATGGGCCACTTCTTTTAGTTTAACGTCCTATTGACAGTCAGGATCATGTAAGGTCGTGCCAAGTTAGATAGTGGAGAAAAGCCGGAGAAAAACATCGACCTACGGGCAGTATGTGGAAAATGTCCCACATGGGATTCGAACTCGTGACCCGGAAGAGTAGGGCTTGTGGCAATATATCGAGACATCTTATCACTCGGTGTGTAATGTAAAATGTAATAATGCCATTGGGCAAACCATGTTGTCATGCACACGTACGTACTACAGCTGTAATGTAGGCTACCTGTAAGTGGCTAACTTCTCGGAATTGCAACAATATAATTCCATTACTATGTCTACTGGTGGAAGATATAGCAGATCATGCAAATTTTAAACCGCGGTTTGAATAGAAGTAAAACAAAACGGACATGGAATCATTACTGTTGTCACTAAGATTATATATTATTATGTAAAAGACTGTGGTTTTAAATATTTAATGACCATAAGCAATGAATAGCAGCACATGAATATAGGGTATAAGACAAATACATAATTTAGTCAAATTATCGCTTTGGTATGTATCGGTATATTAAAACAATTACATTATGAGATTGAGAGATATATCAAATTTCGCATCGAGAAATAGACAAGAAGCTTGCTATATCTAAACCCCATACGTTAACTGTATACTAATATACGAAATACATGTATTTTGGAAACATATTTATTAAGCATACAATATTAATAAAGAGTTATGGTACAGTAGACTTTTAACTAATTGACTTTTTCCTAACGTCTCCCTTGACACCGACCTAGTTTTTGCCTTCAGTTGATCTATCGCCCCTGTAATGAAAAAGTCTATAAAATTGGTAATTCCTGCACCTGCCTAACGCTCAGCATACAGGGAGTGTAGGGAGTGAAGAATTTATCAGTATCATGTCACCTGGTGGGTATATTGTATGGGGTTCCACTATCATAAGGATTATATCACATCCTCACACAACATATGTACCGCATACAATTGAGACTGCCCTTCAATCATATAGTTTTCATTGGATGTTTAGCCCTATCATCTAGCATACGTGCATTGTATTGTATGATATAAAACGTAAGTGTCGTAATTTTTAACTAGGTTATCATCGTTTCTTTAAATAACAAATATCCTCCAACCAGGGACGTGTAAGGACGGCCACTATTGTTTAACGTCATATTAACAACCAGGGTCGTGTAAGCTCGGCCTCCATTGTATAACTTCCTATTAACAGCCAAAGTCGTGTAAGGACGGCCTCCATTGCATAACGTGCTATTAACAACCAATGTCGTATGCGATGTATTGCGTATATGAAGTGTGGGTGTGTATGGTTTTGGAGACTGCGTTATATTCGTGGTGTTTTATTGTATTGTGAAAGTCTTGGACTTTTTATAGTACTATATCACTAAAACATGGTTATGTTTGTTGAAATAGTGAAATGCTATATACTTTGTATATCTTGGTCAAATACTGAAACTCCCATTGTGGTAAAAGCTTTGAAAATGTGCATAACATTTATTCAACAACCGACTAGACATGCGTTAAACTAGATTGTGCATATAACAATTTATAGATAACTATAGATAGAGGCATAGATAATTTATTGATCTGCTCTATTGTATCCATAACATTATAAAATAAATTGATAATTTATCGATGACTTTTCTTTCTGATTTTAATTGAATTGTAAGACATTCCACACCAGAAAATAGCCAGCAAATTGGCGTACAATCAAAGCACTGTTTATCTCATAATGTAATAGCATACTATAATAATAGGAAGACAACTGCTGCATATTGTCTGAAGTACATCTAAACTCGATATCTATTATCATTATTACTTTTGAAATATCTAGTATATATTCACGACGAGACATAAAGTTGTTTTTAAAATAACAGCTATCCCCCACAAGCAATACAAACAAATAGATAGAACAGTGTTATTTTGTAAAACAAAATCATTACTATGTCCGCTAAGTGCCGAAATGCCCATCATTGTGACTCATAGAAGTCATCTATCTTAGTTTATTGTCTGTAGAATAGTTTGCCCGTTGTCAGTATAATGTGACCGGGTGGGGTGTGTTGCTTGGTGTCTTCGGCGGCATGCTCCAGTGATATAGCACTATAAAAAGGGCAAAAGTTCCACTATACAAGAAGACACAACATGAATATACCTCAGTCTCCCGAAACACGCACCTCGCACAACATACACGCAACACACCGCATACATGGGAGGCCGTCCTTACATGACCATAGCTGTTAATAGGACGTTAATTAATCAAACAAACAAACAAACAAACAAACTTTCCTATCGTTTTTACAGATATTTGTCTACAGCCATAATTGTCTCCCACAATGTTTTGTTTATGTGGAGGTGGGTTTCGTAATTTGTTCTTTGAAAAATAAACGTCAATGTTAATTCGAGAACGCTGTTGAAATGTAAAAAGCTTTTATGTATTTTGTCTCCAAAAACGCAGATCTAAACGTTATATTGCATCGTTTAGGCACCTTTCACCTGTTATCATGTTTACAGTCCGGCGATACCTTGTTCTCCCGCATACTCTCAAGGTGTTACAATATTTGACTTAATCACTGCATGTATCATAGAGAGCATATTTACGATTATGATATCACTTTTGATTCATGATCATTTGAGGATTGTTGTGAAAAACACGGATTTGCTAAGGAAGTAGGAATCTACCCAAGTTTGTTTGTATGTTTGATTAATTGACGTCCTATTAACGACAAGGGTCATGTATGAACGGCCTCCCATGTATGCGGTGTGTAGCGCGAGGTGCGTGATTTGGGAGACTGCAGTATATTCGTGTTGTTTCTTGTATAGTGGAACCCTTGCCCTTTCATAGTGTATTTTCATTTGTGTATTATCTGATTTGACAACATTTCCCGCCAAATTGAAGCCAGCTGTTCCGGGATTCCCTCAAATAATTTCATCTGAACACTTGTTTGTTTGTTTGATTAATAAACGTCCTATTAACAGCTATGAACGGCCTCCCATGCATGTGGTGTGCTGCGTGTATGTTGTGCGAGATGCGTGTTTTTGGAGACTGCGGTATATTCATGTTGTGTCTTCTTGTATAGTGGAACTGTTGTCCTTTTTATAGTGCTATATCACTGAAGCATGCCGTCGAAGACACCAAACAACACACCCCACCTGGTCACATTATACTGACAACGGGCGAACCAGTCGTCCCACTCCCTGTATGCTGAACGCTAAGCAGGAGCAAAAACTACCACTTTTATAGACTTTGGTGTGTCTCGGCCAGGGGACAGAACCCAGAGCCTTCCTCACAGGGGCGAACGCTCAACTCAAGGCCAAATGTGAGGCGGTGCCAAGGGAGGCATTAGGAAAGATAAAGTCAGTTAGGAAGAAGAGAAAAGATAAGATCCTAAATTTAGTCGCCTTTTACGATCATGCAATAGGGGCAGTAGGTACAATGCTAACGCCCTACCTACAGGGCCATCATTTGAACACATAATTTTAATACAATGGTCGGTCGAAATGTAAATAAAAAAAATATTGTCTGTTGTTCACTGGTGTGAAAACTGCATTTTTTTGTACAGATAATTTTTCACAGTGCAGATATTTTATTCCCCCAGCTGTAACTGATGTGTATATACATTTGTGGCATTGCAACAAACATATACACATCAGTGATTTGGTGAGAGCTGCCAGGGTAGGGGTGCCTTGGGGTCAACTCCCCGAACAATATTGTCCTCGCACAGCATGCAACGACTTAAATAATGATATAATTTTTGACAGCCATTATAGTTAAAGGGACATAACTTTTTGAAATTTTGTAGAAAAAAAAACTTTTTTAAGAAAATTACATGTGTATTGAGTATTCTGTTCACATTACGATTTGGGATTTAATAATTTAGGTTTGTAGTCGAGTGAATAAAATATTTGTATATACAAACACAAAACTAGCACAAAAACACACACACACAAACACATAAAGAATTATAGACAATAACCAAACAAAAGAAAAAGGATTCAAATCATACATATTTAAGTACTACAACATAAAATCATCTTACAAACATCGATTGGCATATTTCAAGAACTATTCAAAAATACATTTCGAATTGATCCATATTTGATCAAATTTCTCAATACATCCATTTCAATTGACAGCTTTTTTCAACATCATATTTTGTAAACAAAAACTCACTCAAACCTTGCTTATTTATGTTTTGTTTTTTTCCTTATACAGACAAATGTAAAACTTCATATAAAGAATGATAAAATTGAGAGGTATTGGAAAAATTTCAGTTTCACCAAACAGTATTGTTTCTTGTTTAAATTCCACCACATTATTAGTTTTTCATATATTTTTCTTTTCATACCTTGCCATATTTCAAAAGATTTTTGACAATACCAAAATACATGTTCTATGGTTTCAACTTCTGTATTAGAGATACTACATAAATTATTTTCAGAAACGCGCGTCATTTAAAATATCTGTACAAAAATACAATCTACACACCAGTAAACAAACAATAAAAATCATTCCTGAAGTAAATGTTACTAAAGCAAGACGTCAACAGGATATCTTCAAGCTGTAACATTTTATTTAGTATATTTTTTTGTTTCTATTTGCAAATGTGGTATAATATATAAATATGATAAGAAGTTTAGAGTTTGAAATTTGGACTAATATATAATTATCTACATTTAAATGTGCGGCTTTCAAGTATGTTACATTGTGTAGATCAAGCACATGTGTTTCTTATTTACAATAGTGCATGTATATGTACGTACATGTAAAATCTATTGGAAACCAACTTATGTTAGGGTCATTGTATAACTACTAATTACATAGCCATGTTATTAATTATGATACACGATAAGTTCTAACGAGTAACCATGTTTACCTATGTAATACAGCAGCTACATAGATATCAACTGTTCCAGGTATCGGGTATCATACCCAAATATTGACATTTGTTATTCTGGTGTACTGCTATATTAAAGTGAACAGTCGGGCAAGGATGGCTAAAGTCGGTAAAAATGGTGTGAATGTATCCAGTATAATTTCTTATGAAATGGAAAAATAAAATCTCTCGCCAAAATCTGTCTGCGTACGAAGAAATTAATTTAAAGTATGGAAATTCTAAAACGTCCTTCCGGTTCACTATGTCCGTGGTTACATTTCCACGCAGCCTCGCTTTCAATGCTTTCAACTTTTCTTTACTGTAATGGTCAGAACTGGGAAACTAAGCAGAACGTGGCCGTCGTATTAATATGTGAGAACTTTTGGAAGGCCAATGAACGCATTTAGAATGGTTTTCTTTGCCCGACTATTCACTTTAACTCGCCAATGATCTTTGTACAGAGTCGACTCCTAAGACTCCAATAAACGTATCGTACCATCCACTCAATCTGCGTTGGAGTTCCACATTTCCACAACATACATTTATACAAGAGCAATGATAAGAATTTTAGAAATTTTATAATTTATTATATCCAATTATATCTAGATATAATTTGATATAATGTATAACATGGCGACGAATGTGGTATAATGTATATAAATGATAAGAATTTTAGAGTTTGAAATTTGGACTAATATATAATTATCTACATTTACATGTGCGGCTTTCAAGTATGTTACATTGTGAAGATCAAGCACATGTGTTTCTTATTTACAATAGTACATGTAAATGTACGTACATGTAAAATCTATTGGAAACCAACTTATGTTAGGGTCATTGTATAACTACTAATTACATAGCCATGTTATTAATTATGATACACGATAAGTTTTAACGAGTAACCATGTTTCCCTATGTAACACAGCAGCTACATAGATATCAATTGTTCCAGGTATCGGGTATCATACTGAAATATTGACATTTGTTATTCTGGTGTACTGCTATATTAACTCGCCAATGATCTTTGTACAGAATCGACTCCTAAGACTCTAACTACATCTACTCAATCTGCGTTGGGGTTATACATTTCCACAACATACATTTATACAAGATTTTCAACATTACACATCATTGAAAGTGTTAGAACTAAACAGATAACACATATTATGAATTTCGGTAAGGTCCCAAAACGTAACAGACACGATACATAAATATTTCTGCTTTTTATAGACTATAGTCACCTTAACTGTAGCTGTCATATCGTCAATTACAAAAAAAACCAATGTTACGTGATTTTTACCCTATTAAAAATATGCCTATTATAATGAAAATACCATTCTGGATATAAACATATCTAAAAACTTATATAAATATATTAGAGGTAACACTACAACGTCTTTTCGTTTTGTGTAGAGCTCAGTATTTTGTTGATGTCTTTATTTTTGTCTGCTTTTAGGAAAAATGTATGATACCCTAAAGGCCAAGGATGCCATCATTGTTTTTACAGACGCTGAGAGTGAACTTAAAACGGACGTTTGGAGTAAACACTGCTCGGTTTATTTCTTAATCAATATTTCGCCACTTACGGCAGATAAAATTGTGAGAGACAAAGAAACGCTATTTTCATGCATACAAAGGTTAGGCTATCAGAGGAAATAGACTATCAGGATATATATATATATATATAAAGTAACACCAGTATTTAGACGAAAACAATTCGATATCCCCCTCTTTTGTTTTAATTGGATCAGACATACACTAGTCATTGTGCAAATATTCATGTATGAACTATCTTTATTTGAAAATGTTCTACATTTGTATGTTGATAAGGAGCTGTGTATTTAAGTTATTTATCTTTTGTTGGTTTTCACGTCTAATGTTTGATAACTGAATGCAATACGGTTTGAATAATTCTTACTGGTTATGCTACATTTCTAACTAGAAAATACTGCGAAATAATTAATATCTTAAACATAATTATTTTACATAATCTCTGCACCAATAAAAGGTCAAAACATATAATAAAGATGGCAAAGTAGACACAACTTTACCGCTTTGGCCAGCTACCGTTGGTTGGTTGGTCACTTGACTCAGATAGGGTCTGATATTACTTTTCTTCCTTACTCATTTTCCTCTTTCTAAAGTCTATTGACACCGGCTTAATTTTGGCCTTCAGTTTAGCGCTCGCCCCTGCGAGAGAGACTACGAGCTCTGTCACCTGAATGAGATAAATCATAGTCTATAAAAGTGGTAGTTTTTGCTTAACAGAAAGGGAATGGTTCGCTTGATGTCAGTATAATGTGACTTGGTGGAGTGTGCTTGTTCGATATTGTTGGTGGCCTGCTTTAGCGAGATAGCAATATAACAGGAAAACGTTTCCACTATACCAAAGGGACGCACCCCAAATTTACCGTGGACTTTAGCCAAAGCAAAAACATGCACAGGAGGCCGTACTGACTGTTAATAGGACGTATGTATAACCGATTAATAAAAACTCATTAAAGGACGGTGTCCCCTGCATTCCATGGTTGGCAAACATGAATGTCTGTATGTTCTGAGAGACTGCTATATTCGTAATAGTGGACCAAACACATCCTAATAGGTTATATGATTGTGACGTAGATTGTGTGAGATGACTGGTTCGCCCATTGTCCGTATAATGTGACCGGGTGAGGTGTGGTGCTTGGTTTCTTCGAAGACATGTTTCAGTGTTACAGCACTAACATTAGGGCGAGATTTCCACCATACAAAAAGACAACAAGAATAGCCCAGTCTCCAAAACCACACATCCCTCTGCACATACAACATTCAGTGACCCCACAGCTGTTAATTGGACGTAATTATAATAAACTAAACTAAACCTCTATCATCATTGTGACGTCATAATTGTCGTGCTAGTGATCACAGAAAATTGTAGTGCCATCCATGACGATAATGAATTGTTAATTCAATACAGATTCAAAATTCCTTAGCATTTTATCATAAAATGCTATCAAACTTTAAGCATTGAACTTTATTTAGTTGGCATTTATGGGAGTATGAACTGAATGCAAATTAAACAGCGGTTATTTCAACACGAAGCGCGCTATATTTGTCGGTGACTAGTTGGCATTGATACTCCCATAATTACCAGTCTAATGCAGTTCAATGCTTAAATGTACTGCACCAATCACATGGAGCTGTGGAATTTATTACTAATTGTTTCAAGTGTTAACACCATGTAAACATCTTTCTGAGCTAAATGTGTTTTCTTTCGCCTTAGTTGTGACATTTATTCGAAAACGAAGTCCATTTTTGTGTCCATATCTGGCTAACCATGACATGTGGAAGAACCACATTAACATTTGTACTTCTTATAGTTTTCCTGACATGCAGATTGCATATACAGATACGATACAGTTTGCTTAACGTAAACATATTACACGTGTGCGTTAAGTGTTAGACTTCCTGACCTACTTAGAATAAGTAGAATATCGCATGCAAAATATATATTGAATAAAACGTACCGTCGTCATACATTTAAACTTCAATATGTGTCTTCTAATTAGTATAAAAAGATGTAAGATTGTAATCTGAATAACATAACTTTCCATCTATATATCAAAACAGATCCTAGACGGAAAAGGCAGACACATGTCTCTGTATCATCTTGCCGAAGGTCAGTCAGTAGGTCTATATATAATATGGCATCACACCGTCGCAATTTTATCAGACACAGATCAATCCCAACTATTTAGCGGACCTAATTTGGATCCGATAGATGTATCAGTTGACAAACGAAAAGAATTTTCATCAAGCTTCATCTAATTTCTCGAAGCATAGCGGAGTTATCACTCACAGAGACATTAGACAGTTGTAATTATTATATCGATACGCCATTGTCTTTGATATAACCCTGTGTCACGGTTACGAAATCGATTTTCGGTGCGTTTGTTTGATATTTGTTTGTTTGATTAATTAACGTCCTATTAACAGCTATGGTCATGTAAGGACGGCCTCCCATGTATGCAGTGTGTTGCGTGTATGTTGCGCGAGGTGCGTGTTTTGGGAGACTGCGGTATATTCATGTTGTGTCTTCTTGTATAGTGGAACTGTTGTCCTTTTTATAGTGCTATATCACTGAAGCATGCCGTCGAAGACACCAGGCAACACACCCCACCCGGTCACATTATACTGACAACGGGCAAACCAGTCGACCCACTCCCGTTATGCTGAGCGCTAAGCAGGATCGGTGCGTACGTAGAGGCTTGTATATAAAACTTTACAGAGTAAAAACAAATCATATATTAAAATAACAATATTAAATCTAGTGATTAGAGAAAAATACAATAAGAAAATTCTTTTTTTTCCGGACAACTATGAAAAGATCAAAATGGCCATTGACCAAATTGCAAAGTATGCATGATCTTGTTCTCAATCAGTAACGAATTGTTTTGTTTGATTATGTCAACGTCCTATTCACTGCCATGTTCATGTTAGGACGGCCTCCCATATATGCAGTGTATAGCGAGTGTGAAGTGAGAGGTGCGTGCTTTGGGAGACTGCTGTATCGAAACGAAACATATATAGTTAATGTTTAAGATCGAAACATTTGAAGTAGCATTCGACCAATAAGTAATCGTATTGCTATAAAGAATAAAATATTTATCGATGAGACAATGCTATCGATTTTTAGATGTCCTTAAAGTGTTCATGAACATTCAGTCTCAATAAAAGAAACTCGAGATAATGGGAACACTATATAGGAAAAAATAACATGAAACGTAACCACCTTTTAAATGATTATATATTTTGGTAAAGTTTCAATTGTTTCGTTCAGCTCAATTTGGTATAAATGATTAAGGATTTTGATAATCGATTAGCATAATTGTCTAAATGTATTTACAAATGAGGAGCCGCAAAGCGTGGCATTATCCCCGCGCCTCGCAGATGGTACCAAAGCACCAATACATCAAGGCCAAAGTACCAATTATTCAAGTATATTTACATTTCCGTTTTCACCTTCCTATATAACCTTACTAACCGGGCCATCGTTTACACTTGCGTAAACGCAGAGGGGCTGCTGCACAAGAACACAAACCGAAACACTGACTTCCGTCCTATGTGAATGCGCATCCGGTTAGGCCAAAATATATATGCCATGACAAAGGTTCGACGCGCGTCATTTAAAATATCTGTACAAAAAATGCAGTTTACACACCAGTAAACAACAAAAAATGAAAATCATTCCTTAAATAACTTTAAATGAAAAACTGAAAAAAAAATCCAAAAATGGATGGTCCGCAATAGCAAAAAGGACAACTAGAGCACTTGTCTAATATAAACAGACAGTTTCACGGAGCGGCGATGAGCGGTTTTAGAGTTATTGCCTGGAAACACAAGAACAAATGTTGAAAGGTCCGAAATAGCAAAAGGCACAACTAGGGCATTTGTCTGATGTATACAGAATGTTTCAAGAACCTGCAATGGACGGTTTTTCAGTTGTAGCCCGGAACAGAATCTCGGACGTACGGAGCCCAATTTAGTATCCCCCGCAAACGCGGAATTATGCATGTACCGAGAGTACTCAAATGACTACAAACTAGATCGATTAGTTCGCTGAAATTCTTATTGACCTGCAAACTCTAATCAGTAATATTTGTTTGTTTTGATTAACGTCCTATTAACACGTTGTGTGCTGTGCATGTCCTGAGAGACTCTAGAATGTTCGTGTTGTGTCGTCTTGTATAGTGAAACGGTTGCCCTTTTTATAGTGCTTTATCACTGAAGCATGCCGCCGAGACACCAAGTAACACACCCCACCCGGTCATATTTTACTGACAACGGACGAACCAGTCGTCCTACTCCCTATATGCTGAGCGACAAGCACGCAACAAATCCTGCCATTATACCGACAACGGGGAATTAGTCTTTCCACTCCCTAAATGCTGATCGTTACGTATGAGCAGAAACTACCACGTTTACATACAATATTGTGTCTCGGCCAGAGGCCAGAACCTAGAGCCTTCCTCTCAAAAGATGAGCGATGTCAAGGGAGACCTTAGGAAGTGATATTGGCATCAGGTACAATTCTAACGCCCCACCTGCAGGGCAAGCATTATACCGACAACGGACAAACCAGCCGTCCCACTCCCGTAATGTCCAGCGCTAAAGGAAGTGTAATGTTGGTTTAATAACACGTCTTATCGAATTAAATGTTGCAGAAACCGTCCCTTTAGAAAGCAAGTTCTGTAACTCTAGATTGTGGGACATATATTCCATCTAATTTCTTATGATGTATTTTCACTTTTGCGTTCTGTCGCCTTTCATTGGAGATTGTGAGTTTATTACTGGCACACATTGTGTTGAGTCAGAGTGTTACATATAAGAATTCACAACATTATAACCGTATAATTACGACAATAGTGCAAAGTGACATTTCTTTATATTTCGTGCCTATCATTTCTAGATCGCTTATTACATTTAACCTTAAATCTCCTAGGATCTCACCGTGGTGTGCTTGTGACTGAAGAAATGATATTTTAGCCCTAAGCGCTAGAATGAAATGTCGCAATACCCCGAAGAGAGCAACATTTTGATTGTGTTATTGTCTCTTTGAACAATACTTGTCATAAACATTTGGATAAATGTAACGGCCAAAATATCACGTGATCTTTGTTCAAATATGTGGTTTGACACTTGCTGGAAGGTTAAAATATCAATTAGGCAATGACATACTCACAGAGATATTATTTGGGAAAAGTAATAGTACAAAACTTCCGGAATGATTATTTAATGATTTTTTGAATCAGGTTGATACACTGTTGCAGGTACGAAATATGTAATGCTTCATATTAATATAGAGTGTTTATGTAGAGGGAAATCAACATTTTAATGATGCAATTAATTCAAGCTAGAAATCACGAACAATAGTAACTTACCATATACAGGGTGGGGAATCACGTGACTCAAAATGATGTTTCACGGAAAAATAGCGGTCAACAATGTCACCTCAGGCATACTTTCCAGGTAGGACAGCTTATATTGTCATTCAATCCTGAAAATTTGTAGCCTAAAACTATCTGTGTATTGGTATTTATATAACTGTGTACTGTCATGTATGAAATGATGGCAGTTTCGGAGAACATTCTGCAGAAAAATAATGCGATCGACAATTTAACCTGTGATATGCTTCACGGACAGTGGAAATTTAATAAAAAAAAACCAATGTTTCCTCCAATTTTGCACATAATTTCACATGTATCACTCGATATAATGTTGAGGTAATGTATCATTTCATTCCCAAATAGAGTAGTTGTACATTATTGTAGTTCAAATTAAATCGAAGCGATGCTCATAGGATATAATTCACGGACAGAACATATTACTTTCGTGTTGCAGACCTAAAGATTTACAATGAGAAGGAACTCTCATATTGGAAGTGGTATTAGAAAACAGGTTGTATCGACCAAAACTTCTTATATTCGTCCTAATACTAACGTTGCCGCTGGAGAGAAAAGAAAACCCCAGAAAGTGTCATCTTCACCTCACCTTAAACCATCTCCGGCGTATAAGAAATTAAAACGTTCTATATCTCCCGTTGCTAAATTCTTTGATTTTACCAAACTCGTGTACGTTCCGAAGTCAACTATTGCAAGTCCACAAAACAACAAAGTCCAAACCGAAATTGATTTGATCCTTGTTCACCTAATTTTACAACACAATCGAAAGAAAGCTATTTAGAAACAACGGCAGAGGAGATAATTAAACTTATTCCAGATGTCCTAAAAGAACTTTATTGCCATGATCGGTTAGATTTGACGATCCTTAAGTTTTTTCGTTGAATAAAAGATAAAAAAAACCCGACTACAGCAATAATATACACTGCCCACCAAAAGTTCTGTTACAAATGCATTTTTTGTAAATTAATGTAAAAAACAAAATAATTTCAATACTCTTTTATATATGTATTTAGTTGTAACAAGGATGTTTTGGAAACTTGGATGAAGATTGTTCGGGGGACAGGTTTATCAATTTTATGGCTGGTTATAAAAGTCACGGTGACCCCATTACAAAGCGTTACAACCCTGGAAATTATTCCCCAAAATTAACAGAAGAAAACTTTGCTCTGCCGTATATAAGTTCTTCTTTCTTTCGACCCTCATGAAGTACACGAGGAAAGAAAAACAGAAATGTTTGATATAATCGCAGCCATCAGCAAAAATCTTCAAAGCAAATCGGCATGCCTCACATTTGACGGGAAAAGTATCAAGCAAGGTCTTCAGAATAACTATGGCGATGGCGGCCTTGTTGGATTTGAAACTGGCGAGACTTTGGTGTCTCCCAAAAACACGCACCCCGTACAACATACACGCAACACACCGCATACATGGGAGGCCGTCCTTACATGACCATAGCTGTTAATAGGACGTTAATAAATCAAACAAACAAACAAACAAAAGTGTCGAGAACATGATCACTTCTAAAGAAATTAATGAAATTGGTGAACTTTCAAATCACTTCTCTCAATGCGATGACAGTATGGACCAAGTGCTAAAAATTTTCCAACAACATGCTAAATCAGTGTTGTTTGCCTCTCCTGGAGAAGTAACTGAACATATATTTATATGCAGGGTCTCGCTTTAATTTGCACTACAATAATATACAACTAATCTGTTTGAGAATGAAATCATATACCTCAACATTATATCGAGTAATACATGTGAAATTATTTGCAAATTTGGAGGAAATATTGATTCGTAAGTAAATTCCCCACTGTCCGTGAAGCATATCCCAGGTTAAATTGCCGATCGCATTATTTTTCTGCAGAATGTTCTCCAAAACTACCATCATTTCATACACGAGAGTACACAATTAAATGAATACCAATACCCAGATGGTTTTAGGCTACAAATCATAAGGATTGATTAGCAATATAAACTTTTCTACCTGGAAAGTATGCCCGAAGTGACATGGTTGACCGCTATTTTTCCGTGAAACATCATTTTGAGTCACGTGATTCTCCACCCTAATATAGAGGGTGCGTAATATTATGTAGTTTTTGCGATATACCGCGAGCATATCGGGCTATAGGTCTTCTGTGGTCTTGTTGAAATATCATTAACTGCAATAGAGCAATATACCATTGTTTGAAGATGATTCTGTTCTTACTTCGTCTCAGGCATGTTACAGGCATACCGGTACTAACACCATTTAATGTCTTCATCTATAGGATACTTTGCTATCCATTCGTTAAAGTCGAAGCCTTAAGGAGGGGATCCTCGATACTCCGATCACTCTCGATTTCCACAGTCCTGGACACTATTTCATAGTAAAACTGGAGGCAACAGAATGGAACACGTAATTTAGTTCTTTGATGTACATCGAAAGAGCCGTACAACGGTACACTTTGGCTGACTGTGATTTGTTCAGATTGTTTCAGATTTTTCCCCTGAGCTGCTTCCAGTTTATATGAGCTAGGCAAGGGGTGTATAGATCGTAAATGATCGGAACTCCAGGAATATCGAGGATGCGGGGGTGTATAATAATTAATGGCCACATTATATCAATGCTTATGAATCTGACTTTTGTTTCCACATCGATTTGAAGAATAAGAATTGAATTGTTTACAAATTGATAAATGGGTTACATGTTACAAAACAATTTACATGTTCTTAGTATTTATCAGTGGCAACATCATTTATTCTTCATATGCAGTTTTATTTCTTAATTCAAAATTATTTCGTCTGCTACCTATCAACCTTCAGTTACTCTATCTACCGTAATGCCAAAATGAATTATTTTCAGATTTAAAATCAATACATTCTTATACTTCTAACGAAAAGGAAGGTTGGTAATACGTTTAGCGCGGAAATGTACCACAATGACCTACATCCACTTTCCTCTGGTAATTACCGATGTATTTTGGTGCTAATGGATTGTTTAATCTCCAAATCAGTCGTCACATGGAAAACCAGCCAAACAGGATCAATTTACACTGCTAATATACCTTATGCCAGTACATGTAACACAAATCATATCAGTAATAAATATCACCAATATATGGATGTGTGATTGGTTTCGTATTTCCCAAGCAGGTCCCAAACGTCTAGTGATATGTGTTGCTCGCATATGCAGATTATATTACTTGTTTATTAACCGTTCCGAAATGGCTAACTAGAGAAGATGTTGTCTGCTATCACAGCCCCAGGGGAACCACAACCGTCTTATTTAAATCACTTTTACCCTAAAAGACCATACATTACTTCCCTATACATTGTCATTAACGTTAAGACCAAATAGAATTATAGTGTTTCCCGTTTCCCGACCGACCCTATTTTTCCTGCCGACCCTAAAACATTTTATGTTACCTGAAGTCTATTCTTCATTTTTCTTGTACATTTCCGGTTTTTATTCCCGTTTTTTTTAATCTCATGTAGTTGATAACGTGGTCATCAAAACGCTTTATTTCCCCGCCACCATGCATGGCGACTATCATGACGTCAACAGTGTTGACATTTAATTTAGAAAATTGCCTCCTCATAGAGACAGAAATCAAGTATATAGCTTCAATTCTAATTCCAAGCTACTTACAAAAAATTTAAATCGAGACCACGACGTAAAATGGGCTGACGATTCCTTATACGATAAAACGGAACTCGATAAATATGGTAACTAATTTAAATTGGGGAGTGACCTTACCTTTGACGACATTCGTTATTTTGGTGTAAAATGCGTCACGTTTAGATGTTGTGGCGACAGCGAAAATAATACTCTTGATAAAAATGCCATAGCTACAGATGCTTCCTAGAAAACAATTAACGCATTTGAACTATTTGTGTCAAATGGGAGGGGATATACCGAAAGAAGACAAGCATGTTAGCTCTTGATTTTGTAAAATTTCACATTTTACTTGAAAGGTAAGAAGTGTCACATTTTTTGTATTGGCAAAACTGTAAGACTTGAAAGTGTACATTTAATCAAGTTTATTAATTAAAAAAGTACTGTCATGCCTTGGTTAGCTCACATAAACCTGTCAATTACCAGAGGCAGTGACCTATGTCGGACACCGTTACTCTACCGGTGATAGTCTAGTCAGCTCTGGGAGCTGGTTACAACTTCGTAGGCTCAGTTGACAATAAACACACCGTACACAACAAGGAAAGATGTGAAAAATCATTGTTACATCTGTCACTCAAAACCATTCTACTTACTATGCCTTTGCATGTAATGCAGACCAGACCGACTGAGCACGTGGCTCAGCCGCCATTTTGGTTTGTTTTGTGGAGACAGATTTGGAAATGATAAAAATAAAGCACATGCCTTGTGAACAATACCTTACACAAATAATAGATATAGAATTATTCTGCACAACATTTGCGATTGCAATAAAGTTATGTCTTTATTTAATTAATTTCCATCTGTAACAAATAAATATCGGAAAAGGGAGATATTTTTTTTTATTAATATTAAATGAAAATTTACAACATTTTCTTTTGTCTTTCTGCATTAAAGATGCTTTATCGCTGACAAATATTTCTTGCACTATAAAAAACAAATCAAAAAGACGCTTTAGTGGTTTTAGCTCACCACGCCCGAAGGGCTAGAAAACTTATGTCATGGCGCGACGTCCGTCATCCGTCCGTCTGTTCGTCAACATTTCCTTTAAAATGTTACTTGTCAGAGTTCTGCATAGATTCTAACCAAATCTGGCCAGAAACATCCTTGGGGGAAGGGGAACAGAGTTTGTTTATTTGATTTGATTATCCCCCGCGAAACGCGTTTGCGGGGGATATTGATTTGGGCTCTGTCCGTCCGTGCGTCCGTCCGTCCGTCCGAGTATCGTTTCCGGGCTATAACTCCTAAACCGTTCAACTTGGCTACACGAAACTTTCTGTACATGTTAGGCTAGTGCTCTAGTTGTGCCTTTTGCTAATGGGAACCTTTCATTTTCGATACTTTTTCTGTTACCATGGAAACTTATTCAAAAATACCATATTATTAAAGTTTCCTTTCTATTCCGGGCTATAACTCGAAAACCGTTCAACTTGGCTACACGAAACTTTCTGTACATGTTAGGCTAGTGCTCTAGTTGTGCCTTTTGCTAATGGGAACCTTTCATGTTCGATACTTTTTCTGTTACCATGGAAACTTATTCAAAAATACCATATTATTAAAGTTTCCTTTCTATTCCGGGCTATAACTCGAAAACCGTTCAATTTGGCTACACGAAACTTTCTGTACATGTTAGGCTAGTGCTCTAGTTGTGCCTTTTTCTAATGGGAACCTTCCATTTTCAATATTTTTTCTGTTACCATGGAAATTTATTAAAAAATACCATATTATTAAAGTTTCCTTTCTATTCCGGGCTATAATCGAAAACCATTCAACTTGGCTACACGAAACTTTCTGTACATGTTAGGCTAGTGCTCTAGTTGTGCCTTTTGCTAATGGGAACCTTTCATTTTCGATACTTTTTCTGTTACTATGGAAACTTATTTAAAAATACCATATTATTAAAGTTTCCTTTCTATTTCAGGCTATAACTCAAAAACCGTTCAACTTGGCTACACGAAACTTTCTGTACATGTTAGGCTAGTGCTCTAGTTGTGCCTTTTGCTAATGGGAATCTTTCATTTTCAATACTTTTTCTGTTACCATGGAAACTTATTCAAAAAAATACCATATTACAGTTTCTATTCTGGGCTATATTATTCAACTCATTTCCAAAAAACTTCTTACGGTAGATAATAATAAGTCACCGTCATGACTGTACTTTGCTTATTGTCAATTTCTTTTTATCCACCGCGTAACATGTTTGCCGCATCCATTTTGACCATACAGTATATTCTGTCTACCAGACACCACATACCTGGATTGATGGTTAGTATTACATTTACTAATATGTATCCATTTCATTCTCATTATTTGTAGTGACATCATTTTTTTTTTAATTCCCTATAATTCCAAATCAAAAACTTATAACAATAATAGTTATTACATTGTATAATAATTACATTGATTTTACCAATCTTCCTTTATCGTCCAGTAGCTTTATAGGTTTGGTGGCAACATTTTTCAGAGTTCTGAGGACAAAAATATGAACAGAGAGGTAATGTTTGGAGAAAAATTTGAAAGAAAAAAATAACAGTATATTTTATTGATTATGAAAAATTTTATTCATTGTACCTCCCATTAAGCTTTAAGCTTTCCTTTAGTAATTTCCATATCAAATCTCTGAAATTTGTTAATCAAGGGCAAATAACTACATCTGTAACACGATGATATCCAAGTTCCATCACCTCTGTAGCCATATCACTAAACAATGTTGTAGTTCTTTGCTTTTGTGCTGGCAGAGCCTCCACGTGGTGCCACTGGTAACAAGGAACACTAGTACAATTTCACATTCAGTCATAAATTCAGCAATTTCCTAACAATTAAGCTGTAAAGAATTCACACATTTTTCATATTTTTCATATATTAAATACTGTCTACATGTAGCAAACAATGCAATTCATCATACCCTAAACAGTCAGTAGTTTTCCATGGCAAAATCTGCCACATTCATTTCATGATAATTATACATGTACATGATTGTGTTCATCTTCTTTTCCACAGGTGAAAGGATGTACCTGGGTAGTGTGTCATCTAAAACACTTGGTAATTCTTTTCAGATACCCTAGATGTGCTGGCTTCTGTATATATATCAGTCTGTAGTTGCATGCTTGTTTCTATACAACTAATAACTGCACCTAGTACTTCAGACCACTTGTGACATATCCTGCATTTACTGGTAGAAAAAGTATGTAGTAGTAGTCCTGGTGTGGCATGTCATGTATGATAATTCCTTTTTTTATTGACAAAGCTCATTGGAAGAGGGAAACTGTTATTGCCTGTTCATTATTCAAATATTGTATGTGTGTACACACCTATAATATAAATGCACTAGATGTATTTAATCCCATGCATACAGTGTATGGTTGTGTTGTTGCATGAGCTTTTTCTATTTCACATCACCATATAGATCTCTCATTGAGTGATTGCACATCCAACATTT
Source organism: Argopecten irradians (assembly GCF_041381155.1). Lineage (NCBI taxonomy): Eukaryota > Metazoa > Mollusca > Bivalvia > Pectinida > Pectinidae > Argopecten > Argopecten irradians. Next base: position 10,513,374 of record NC_091138.1, on the reverse strand, counting down.
ATTCTCTTTAGCTTGAAGAAATCACTAAAACAACTTGTTTGCATGTCCTGATTATGTTTTGGAAAAGTTAAAGGAATTGTTTTGGGAGATTATATTATTTGATTTTGAATTTATCAATACTATACATTGATATCTTTGACAGAAAATTAAGTAAGAACTAAGATGTCAAATCCAACTACCCCTACCAAATGTCCTCGCTTAAGTAGAGATGACACAAGTGAGCAGTCCCCTGCAAGGCCAGGAACGCCTGTACCAGGCCAGGAACGCCTGTACCATCTCCTGCAAGGCCAAGAACGCCCGTACCATCTCCTGCAAGGCCAAGAACGCCCGTACCATCTCCTGCAAGGCCAAGAATGCCTTTACCATCTACGAGTGAGACCAGGAACCCTTCACCATCTCCAGCTCAAAGGTTGAGATCTAGAGCTGATGACATCAATTTTTCATATGCTCAGTATGTGGCTGGTGCCAGAACACTGCTAGATCTCCAACAACCACAAACAAAGGTAGCCTCTATGTTGATTGCAAGGGGAGATGCTGTCATAAAACAGCAGATAAGTCAGTTGAAAGACAGCATTAGTAGCATTGAACAAAGTCTCGCTGCCAAAGACCGTACAATTGCCCACCTACGGCAGCAAATCTCCCAGCTGCAAATGGATGTTTTTGATGAGGACATTACATTGTTGGAAGCTTCAGACCAGATAACAGACCAGACAACAGACTAGACAACTGGTGAAGTTCCCCCTACCAGTGACAAGAAGGACAAAAAGTCGGCTTCAACACCTCAGTCATGTGAAAAAAATGGAGACAATTAGACAATTGTTCAGTTTAAAATCAAGTCACAAAATATGTGAAAAAATTTACAGTGCAAATACTTGTACATGTGAAAACAGGAAGACAATTAGACAATTATTCAGTTGACAATCAAGTCACAAAATATGTGAAAAAAAATTCAAATCATTTGGAAAATCATCATAACTGTTTGATTTCTTTGAATTTTCTTCTTCTGAAAGAGTTCTTTGAAATGTTTTGATTATTATAACATGTATTGCCCTATGTATACACACTGATGCGTTTCTGAATACCATTCAAAATATAATTATTTCAGCATCTTGACTGAACAAATATACTTATTCTTCCAAACCTCAAGTAAATAGCAATTTTGATGTAATATGTTAATTTTACTTTTCTGTTCTTAAATTTCAAGAAGAATGTAAATCAGGGAACAGGTTGAAAGATTGGGAGTTCATGTCATGAATGAAAACAATTTTCTGAGGGCATGTTAAGGGTTTGCAGACATTAATGAAAAATCCATGTAAATTTACTGATGGAAACTTAAATGATTTTATTGCTATTTCCTTTCTTTGTAACCATAATCTCAGCATGAATACTGCATACTTATCTTGGTGTATTATCAGTATACTTGTCAGCCATCTATCATCATTTTGGTGCATGCAGCATCCTAGAACTTATCTAAAAACACTAATTTGTTATATTTCATGATAAGAGTTTAGATATGCTCTATTTCATTTTATACTCACTAATGCCAACAAAACATTTCTTCCTGCTTCACAACATTGCAAAACAAACGTGTGAAATGTTGCCGAACCCTTTCAATTTTATAACACACCATGTGTAAATTAGTACAAATATATATGTATATGTAAAATCTAGTTGTTGAATTGATATTGTTATATTTGCCTATGCCTACTACTGTAACTATAATTTTGTGAATCAAAATGTTGTTCATATTGCTATCACACATTTGTCTTCCATCAGTTCCTTGACTTTGTCTAAATGTCTAAAGCCCTTGGTAAAGTAGGTCTTTATTTTGTTGATTATCACCATAAGTTTCAAGCCAATTATTCTGATTGTAATCACCTTTTGTCTACTGTGATCAACTACATCATTCTGTGCAATTCAAAACATTGAACAAATTTCAATTATTATTGTTCATTTCATAAGTTGATGTGTCAGTCAAAGAACTGTTGGAGGGAGTCTGCTTGATATGAATAATGCATTTAAGTTTGTATTTGTCTTCCTTTTGTAATTCTTATTTGAAATAAAGGGTTTTTTTCAGGTTTTCTGAATAGACACTCCGGCATCTGGACCAAAGCATAGTTGGAAAGAAATAGCACCATGCCTTCAAGAGAACGAAAGAACAGGGCAAGGGATCGACAAAGAAAAAGACACAGTGTTCAGTCTTGTACAATGTCTTCTCCTGATACTTTGATGTCATCTTCACATTCTCATCATGTATGTTTTACAACAAGTATTATTTAGTACGATTATATATCATGTTAAATTCTTACTAACTATATATACATGTATATCATTCTGAACTACTTAAGTTAATGTTGATCTAGAGCATATAAAAGTTAATGTTGAGCTGGAGCATATAAAAGTTAATGTTGATCTAGAGCATATCAAAGATAATGTTGAGCTAGAGCAAATGTCATTGAATATATATGTAGTTCATGATCTAAATAAAGACCTTAAGACGTTAAATAATAATAATCCATAATCTACTACATTGCCTTGTGAACGTTGAACATTGCTAATGTGTATTATTTTCATATTCCAGGTTTCTGATAACTATGAAACTAGCAATGTTTCTTCCAGTGCTAACGGGCCACTGAAAAAATCTATTGATGTTCAGCCATATCAAAAGTCTTCTAATCATGCTTTGTCAACATCTTCAAATTTACCAGTGAGTATTAAATATTATGAAGACTCAGAGTGAAATTATTTTTGTCCGTAAAAAAGCAGATAAAGTCTTCAGACCTTTCTAATTGAATATTTTTACTACATGCCTAAAGCTGAATAAGTCTTGTTATTACTTTTCTAGGTTTCTGCCAGTACCTCGACAGTGACAGCCTCGAGTCCTACTTCACTAGATTTGGTGCCATCATCTGCTGTATCTGTTATGGACACACAACCACTTCATGGTCTCCATGTTCAACCAAGTGATGTTCTGGATGAATATGTGGATATAAATATGTTAGATTACATAACTTCTGTTCTTCGTGTTCAATATGACCAGTCTCATGGTCTCCTGGAGCCTTCATACTTACATGCCATGTCCCAGGACAACAGATCTTTACCAAACAGTGACATAATACCTCCTCATCAATTTGCCGTTCAGGTTCATTTCATCAATAGCCATTATGTCGTATCTTCGCAAAGTAATCTTGGTTTTATAACCGTTTTTGACTATCTTCCAAATTCTACTAGACTGGCCCAAATCTTACCTCAGCTCATTATCACCTACAGAACTCTCCAGGAAAACCCGACTCAACAGATTCAATATGTTGTTCCACAACATCAAGGTTCTACTGCAGACTGTGCCTGCTTTGCTGTGTGTAATACCATAATGATATTACAAGGAGTACAGCCATCATCATTTGTGCTAAATCAGCTCGGGCTACGAACCTATCTTCATGAAGGAATATTAGCAGGATTCTTTGCATCATCACTTCCTGTTCTTTCAACTTCAAAGTCTATTTATGGCAATGTCATGAAACAGTCCCAGGAAAAGATGAAAAATTATTTCATATTTCAAAAAAACAAACCAACTTGAGGAGACAAAATACTTTCATTAATAAACAGTCTTGCGCGAACGTATCTGCTGAAAATATGATGAATAAAGATAAAAAAGAACTTACAACAATGAGGTCAAGTCATTTAGCTAAACAGCAACTTGAGAATTGGGACAAAGATAAGAAAAGAAAGCAATCTGCTCGAGCAAACAGATCAGAAAAGGAAGTGTTACATGATAGAGACAAAGATAAAAAAGGCAAAAATCAACTCGTGCAAATAGGTCAGATCAAGATGTGTTACATGAAAGAGACAAAGATAAAAAAAGGAAAAAATCAACTCGTACAAACAGATCAGATCAAGATGTGTTACATGAAAGAGACAAAGATAAAAATAGGAAAAAATCAACTCGTACAAACAGATCAGATCAAGATGTGTTACATGAAAGAGACAAAGATAAAAAAGGAAAAAATCAACTCGTACAAACAGATCAGATCAAGATGTGTTACATGATAGAGACAAAGATAAAAATAGGAAAAAATCAACTCGTACAAACAGATCAGATCAAGATGTGTTACATGAAAGAGACAAAGATAAAATAGGAAAAAATCAACTCGTACAAACAGATCAGATCAAGATGTGTTACATGATAGAGACAAAGATAAAAATAGGAAAACATCAACTCGTACAAACAGATCGGATCAGGATGTATCTACACACAAACAAATTGACAAAACAAGAAAAACGTTGTCAAGGATGGAAAAGAGAACAAATTTCAACAAGTCTATTTCTGATCCACCAGAAGCTGGCAACCCTGTGTATTTAACTCCTGGTATACAGAAAATATTACAAACATTCAATGAAGCTATAAAAAAGGGCCCAACTTTTGCATGTGCATGCTGTTGTCGATGGATGTTTCGTGAAAATGTTGTTCATTTCTGCATTGACACATACAAAAAGATGAAAACCTCCATAAAGAAACAGTTTTCTTCACCTGAAATGAAGTTGACACACTGGATTTGTAAAAAGTGTCATGTAACGTTGCAGAAGGGAAAGGTTCCTCCACAGAGTCAGGTGAATAACCTTACACTCACTGCTATTCCACCTGAACTGAATTCTTTAAACATTCTTGAACACCATCTAGTTTCGCGCATCATACCGTTCATGAAAATTATTGCTAAACCTAGAGGAGCCCAACATGGCATAAATGGTCCTGTAGTACTTGTACCTTCAGACTTGACTAAGGTGACTAGTATGTTACCCAGAGTGGTATCGGAATCACAAATCATAATGCTTGCCTTGAAAAGACGACTTACAGATAAAACGTCAGTGCATCAACAGTACATTCGCCCATCATTTGTAAATAAAGCTCTGGATTTCTTGATTGCCAACAATTCTGCATATAAAGATGTTGCAGTGAGTTCAAATTGGTGTACAGAAAGTGAAGAAAGTGACAAGGAACTATGGCAAGCTGTTACACCATCCGAAAGTTCACCCGAACTACATGAGCCAGTCACTTCATATGAAGAGCTCGCATCCTCAGAAAGGAAAACACTTCATCAGCATCTGCCATGTACAAAAAACTGTGAAAATTCATTATCAGACAGTGAGGATGAAATTGAGAAAGACAATCCTGAAGAGTTCCAACAAGAACTAAAACAAAAACGGTCTGTCAATACACGGACTTGTTTACTTCCGGAGGAGGGCCCTACGGTACAAATGAGTGATGTTGTGAATCTTGCTCCAGGTGAGGGCCAGCGCCCTATATCTATGTACAAGCAACCAAACTGGGAAGAAATGGCATTTCCCCATCTGTACCCAACTGGAGAAAACACATTTAATGCAGCGCATCCAGTTAAGATATCTCCTAAAGCTTTTGTTAATCAGAGATTGTTGAACTCTGACGGCAGGTTCGCAGAAAGCACAGAGTATATATTTCAATCCTTACACTGGCTTGAATCAAACCAGCTTCAAAATTGCATCAGTATTACACAAAGAAAAACACATCAGGTTGATTTAACTGTTCGCCATTTAAAGGACCCCTCTACTGTTAGAGGATTGTTATCAAATAATGAACTATTTGCTACCTTTAAGACTTTGCGAGGAACTCCCCAGTATTGGCAGCAAATGCAAATCGACATGCTTGCAAAACTGAGGCAGTTAGGTCCATACACTTTCTTCATCACTGCATCGGCGGCTGAGTTCCATTAGACAGAAGTGATCTCTGTTATTGCGATACAATATGGACAAAAGCTTACTGATGATGAAATCAATGCAATGGATTGGAATACAAAAAGAGGTTGGCTAGAGAGAAATCCTGTGACAGCAGCACGTCAAATTAATTACATATTTGACAAGTTGTGGAGTCATGTTATATTAAGTGGCGCACACCCTATTGGCCAAGTTCTAAATTATGACCGACGTAAAGAAATGCAGGGGAGAGGAACAGAACATTTCCATGCTGCAGTACATGTGAAGGATGCTCCTAAATTAGATGTACATGATGATAAAGAAGTTATCAAATTCATTGAAAAGCATATCAGTTGTGAAATTCCAGACAAGGAGGTAGATCCAATTCTACATGAACTTGTAAAATCAAGACAAATACATCATCATACAAGGTTTGTATACCATTAATATGAAATATGACAAAAATTATCACACTGTAATGCGGCTGAAAAATTCCATTCTATAAAAAAACAAATGACAAAAATGATAATTTTGAAGGGTTATAAACGCTTTGCTTTAGTTTGGGCTCATCAGAATACAAAAGATATATAAAATTGTTAAAATTAATCGCCCTTTCATAAGGGAACTGTTCTCTAGTGTTTTCTGGTGAGGTATAGTCCCCAAGTCAAAGCCGACAGGACTATACCTCACCAGACAACACTATAGGAGAACAGTTCCCAAAGAAAACGGCCATAATAGATTTAGTACATCACAAGACATGTTACTTGTAACAACTTACATTCTGTTTAGCTTTTGAAAACATATCAAAGTTGTCTTTTGCAAACTGGCTAGGTCTAACCACTTTGATCGGAAGGTGATCCTGACAAGTGAGAGTTTCACAATGAAAAGGATAACGTCAAAAAGGGGCATGTGCACTTTTGTGGCAGACTATGCCTGGTATAGTTCCCTTAGTCAATGAAGACATAGAACTGTCACTAAATAGACCGTGGCTAATATCCAAGTAATTATCATGTGATGTACTAAGAATTGAAAAGGGGTCAGATTATCTGTAAAGCACTGTGTTGGATGGTAATATTTCTATCACCTGCATGAAATTTACATTATTTGTAGTTTGTTAGAATAAATAATATGCTAAGGGACTGGATGTTGTGTATCGATCATAATACTTAAAAGTGCTACACCTTGAAAGAAAGGCCATTACTTGAATGTTCTAAAACACACTACATATTTCATTTATTTGCTAGAATATATAATCAGGTCAAAAGTTAAAAGTCATGTTTTACATTTATTTTCATTCTTTGACAGGACATGTAAGAAGAAGAAAGGTTCCTCATGCCGCTTTTCTTTTCCAAGACCCCCATCTACATCAACACTGATTGCGAGACCACCTGAAGGAGAACTGGCAGGCCAACAGAAAAAGGAAGCTGCTGTAATTCTCCAAAAGGTCTATGGAGCTCTAGCCAACATGAATGCTTCTGAGCCATTATCACTTGAAGCTCTTCTCCAAAATGCCGGTTGCATCTCCCTGGAAGCATACACTGCCGCTCTCGAAATATCACAGCACAGAATAAATATTGCTCTTAAGCGTGATGTTGGTGAAATTAATGTGAATAACTATAATCCAGTTATTTTGCGAGCAATTAAATCAAACATGGACATTCAATATATCACAAACATTTGGGCCTGCATAGCATATTTAACATCATACATGTGCAAACCAGAGCGAACCATGAGTGATTTGATGAAGAAAACTAGTAAGGAAGCATCCAATAAATGTATTAGAGATAAACTCTTTGACATAGGCAATTTGTTTCTTAAAGCTCGAGAAGTATCTGAACATGAAGCGATTTCTAGGCTGTTGTCAATTCCAATGAGGAGATCAAACGTCAATGTCACTTTCATTCCAACAGACCTCAAAGAAAACAGAACCCGAATGCTTAAGCCTCCATCTGTAATTCAGAACATGGATGATGATGATGAGGATATATATATGTCCAATATACTGGACAAGTATGCAGCCCGTCCTAAATCTCTGGAAACACGTTCTCTTGCTTTCTTTGTTGCAAACTACACTTATCACAGAAAAGCAAAAATTGATGAGGATGAAGTGCAGGACGATGAAGTGGAGTCAAATGAGACAAATAGCTATATTACACTTTCGAATGGTTTAGGAAGGATGTGTAAGAGGAAATATCCTTGTGTTATAAGATATCATTATGTTTCAAAGGAGAAGGATTCAGAGATGTATTATCATCGGCTACTGCTGTTGTACTACCACTGGAGATCTGAAGATGAACTGAAGCTTAATAACTCATATCAGCTGAAATTTAAACAGGAAATGTCAGAACTTGTGCCTATTATCAAGCAGTTTGAACCTTTCTATGAAGAAGTTGAAAATGTGCTAGAAACATTTGATCCAAACGATTGTGAACCAGAGATGTGGAATCAAGTCGCTTCAGAAGTTGAGCATGATTTGCACCATGATGAAAACCAAATACCAGATCCAACTTATGAATTCCTCAACCCTCAGCATCTACCTTCAGATATCACTCATGAGCAACAACCTGAACAATCTCGCCCTTCTTACACAGTTGGTTTAGCAATCATGTACATTTCTGATGACTTATTCCTGTCGTTGGTAAGATCGCTAAACTTAGAACAAAGAAGAATTTTCGACTTCATATATGAGTGGTCAACGAAAACAAGACTATCTCAGGCAGATGAATCTCCCGAACCATTCTACATTTTCCTGAGTGGTGGAGCTGGAGTAGGGAAAAGTCATACGATAAACGCAGTATATCAAGGTGCCATACGTGCACTTCGAAAACCTGGTGTAGGAACTGACGCTATTCTAGTACTACTAACTGCTTCCACTGGAAAAGCTGCCAGCAATATTCAAGGTACAACACTTCATTCTGCATTTTCTCTCCCTGTTCGTCAGATGAGCAAGTTATTTGAGCATCGCAAGCCATCTGCCCAGAAACTGAATACCCTGAGGTCACTTTATGTTAATCTAAAAATCATAATCATAGATGAAATATCAATGTTGGGAGCAAGATCCCTCACTCATCTGTCTTGTGCTCTACAAGATATATTTCAATTACCCAATGTTCCATTTGGAGGAATCTCTACTCTCGCAGTCGGAGACCTACTACAACTAAACCCTGTTGGAGATCTCCCAGTGTTTAAACCCACATCAGACAATTATAGTGCACTGTATGGTTCCCTGTGGGGTCGTCATTTCTGTTTGCATGAACTGACTGAAATAGTTCGTCAGAAAGGAGATCCAGAATTTGCAGAAATTCTATCAAGAATTCGCGTAGGACAAATAGAGGATCAGGATGTTACAGACTTGCATCTACTAGAAAATACCGATACTGCAACTTTTCCCAGTGATGTTGTTCATTTGTTTTTTACTAACAAGCAAACTACAGACTACAATGAGGCCAAATTGCACTCATTTGACACACCTTTCATTACAGTGCTTGCACAGGACAGCAAAATGGACCTTTATACTAATTCTTCACAATTGACAATAACAAACAACAACATATATGAAACAGGAAACTTGCCTTCACAGCTTCAGTTAGCAGTCGGTTGCAGATTCATGTTGACCAAGAACATTGATATAGCTGACCATCTTGTGAATGGGGCTACTGGCGTAGTCATATCACTTGATATTAACATCGACAATCCATTGCAGGGAGCAATATATGTGAAATTGATAATGACAACTGTGGTAACCAAGTCAGGCGCAAAAGTCCTCCTCATCTGTCTCACTGTGTTCCTGTCAAAGCCGTGACATCCCAGTTCATGTTATCCAAGAAGACACCGGTTCCTGTTGAACGTAAGCAATATCCTGGTGTACTTGCTTTTGGCCTCACAGTCCACAAATCACAAGGCAGCACCTACAAGTACATGCATGGGGACCTAACTGTACTGCACCCGAATACTCCAACACCACAAGGACTTGTTTACACCATGTTGAGTCGTGCCACTTCCAGAGCGGGGCTAAAAATTACAGCTTTTGCAAAAGAAAAAATCAAAGTAAATAAAAGTGCATTGGAAGAAATGCAGCGGTTGCGAGATGAAAATTCATTTCATTGGAAGAATGGTTTGGTTTCACTTTCGCCAAGTGATATAGTTGTGACTCATCTGAATGTTCGCTCCTTATCCAAACATTGCAAGGACATAGAAGCCGACAAATCTGTGTCTTTTGCCAGTGTTTTCTGTGTATGTGAAACTCATCTACCACAAAACCCATCACAAGATCAGTATACACTGCCAGGATGGTCAACTGTTCTTTCAAACACTCGCCATGGACTTGCCATTTTCATCAAAGAAGACATTGCTCATTGCAATCTTCCCCTACCAACAAGTACACTACAAGCAATGGCTTCAATCATCAACACCCGTATAAAACTCCTTGTAGTTGTCACATACAAACCACCAACTACTGACTATAAAACATTTATTAATCAGTTAGATCATTATCTGCAAACCCTTCCTATCACTGAGTACCTTACAGTTTTGACAGGAGATTTCAACATGCACCAAACAGAACATGCTGCAGCTGAGCTTCAACATATGGTGCAGAAATATGGACTTGTACAGTACATAAAAGAACCAACGCATACTCATGGTGGAATTTTGGATTTATTCTTCTCCCAACCTGGTTCAGCAATAACTGGATCATTCCCTGTACCCTATTCAGATCATCATATTGTGTGGGGAAAGCTGTCAAGGTTATAGGAGGTAATCTTATATTTATAATTACCTCATAAATTAGGTATCCGAATGCTCCATAAAGTGTTATCCATGTACACCACCAGCTGTCATATTGTTTTTCAGTTTTAGAATACCCATATATTGTTACTTGTGAATTTGGACAATTTCTTTGATGCAGTTCCATCAACATAATGAGATGTAAATTATGCAATGTATATATTTAGATATGTTTGTGTCATAAAAAATATCATATTCATATTACTTAAACATGTTACATCAATTCTGTGTTATTTTATTCTTTTAAATGTCATGTTACTGGAGAGCGGATATATTGTTGTATGAATTTATTCAAGGACAATACTAAGCTCTGTTCAAATAGTTAAACCTACATGGATGACAATATCAAGATTTAAACTCTTCGTTACAATGAGCTTCATTTATTTTATGTTTGAGCTTTCATACACAACTGGGCGCGGGGGATAATGCCAAGCTTTGCGGCTCCTTGTTTTATTTCAATTTGATCTGAAACATCCTCTGGTGAAGGGGAGTGTGTATGAATTTTGACTCTAAGCCGCTGGAGCAGAAAGAGCAGGGCCCAACAGGGAATTTAGAGGTAAATTTTTAAATTCCTTCAGAAAAGAAATAGCGATCCTGTATTCAGAGCATTTCTTGGCATTACAAACCAGGTGAGCGATACAGGCTTTCTGGGCCTCTTGTTTTTTCAGTTTCAAAAGTTACTTTAATACTTAACACCATTTCCACCATTTAGAAGTTTGAGATTCTAATTTTACTTCAAGATAAATATATCAAAAATAAATTGCATCTCAAAAACATCCGTGGCACTTATGTCCTATATGGAATGACGTTCTGATTGCGCAGGCACCGAAAGCAAAAGAAATATTTGTTTTATTATTTTTTTTGTTTTAATAAGACATATATGTACATGAATAAACACCAATTATTGTTCAAATTATGAGTATTATTTATGCTCTGTCGCCGGTGGAGCATCTTTTAGATATTTGGCAATACATGTATTTATTTAGAATGAACTTTGAACACGAATTAACTTTTATTTATCAATACTTATAGTTCAGGTACGGCTGGAGGTACGCTATCAAGAAAGGACGAGTTATTCAATGATCGGATCGAGAATTTCTTCCAAAAGACAGATGGACTTTTCCCGCTCAACACAGAACAAAGAAGGCCAATATGTACCTCAGGTACTCTGAATTTTCATGGTCCATGAAAAATACTTACGATTGGTTAATATTTGTAAATTTAGCAAATTATCATATTCATCAAGCAAAAAATTTTTACTTTCCAATCATGTATTATTGATTTGATTTATATCATTTATATATTTAGTTTTTTTCATTTTAGCATCTGAATTTATATATATTATTTATACATTATTTTTTAGGAATATTAAAGGTATTGTATATGAATGGCTTATATATATTATATGAAGCTGGTGTGGTTATTATGGGCCCATATTGATGCACACTTCTGCAATTCACAATTCAAGTACCTACTGTTGAGTGCTCGCCCCTGTGATGTAGGCTTTGGGTTATGTTCCCTGGCCGAGACACACCATAGTCTTTAAAGGTGGTAGTTTCTGCTCCTGCTTAGCACTCAGCATACAGGGAGTAGGACGACTGGTTCGATCGTTTTCCGTATAATATGACCGGGTGGGGTTTGTTGCTTGGTATCTGCGGCAGCATGCGTCAGTGATGTAGCACTATAAAAAGGGCAAAAGTTCCACGATAAAAGGAGACACAACAGGAATATACCACAGTCTCCCAAAATACGCTACACACCACATACATGGGAGGCCGTCCTTACACGACCCTTGTTGTTAAAAGGACGTTTATTAATGAAACAAACAAACAATTTAATGCCGACTAACCATCTATTGTGCTTAAGTTTACTGATGGAGGCACCGATCGAAGGAATATACCAGAAAGTGACAGATGTGCAGGCATTTGTTTGTTTAAAGAGTGAGGTCTTGACTTGCCTATCCATGCTATAGGTGCTCCAGGTATAAGCTACACCAACCCTGTAGAGAGGGTAAAGAGTATCCTGAATCTTGGACTGCACAATGTGTCCAATGAGTGGAAGAAAGTGGATGAAAATGTAGTGGCACTGTTAAAAGAAAAAAAACAGCCCTCCGTGCTGCAAAAACAGAGCTGGACAGAAGTCTCATCAGGAACTAGTTTCTGCGACTAAAGCTTAAAGATGACCCAGTTCAAGCAATCGATCTAGTGTCAGAGGAGGATATCGATATCCTAAATCGTAATTTGCTTGAAATGTTCCTAAATCTTGACACAAACAAGCTACAGAAGCAATACACAGATGGAGCATATGATGATTCAGCTATGGAAGACGATGTAAACAGCTTTGTGGAGATTCCTGTATCTGATCCCAGTTTGTGTACAGTGCAGAATACACGGTCACCATGTACATGTACATGCTGTTTTCTCAAATCACAAGCAAACCATGCGTCAACAGATGGCAGTAGCATTAGGTATGAGTGAATTTGACCATTGTTGTGGCTCACCACTGTTACCACCTTCCCATGCACTTCACAAAACTGTCATGTGTAAAACCAGTTTGACTTGTTATACCGCCATTGAAATTGCATACTACAAAAGTGTTTTTGATTGGCCAATCTCTGTTGCTTTTGCTGCTCTGAGGACGAAGTTCATTGAGATCTGCTTAAGTAATATTAGACTGGTTAACCTATGTGTCAATCATGTGTAAATACTGACCATACACCTATGGTATAGAAGCCATATAGAAAGAAAACGTAAAACCAGACCTATCAACAATGATAGTTATTTGACCAAGGTAATTTATAAGTGGACTTTGTCGTTGATGAACTACTTTTGAAATAATTATACAATGTAGTTTCCAAATTTAAACATTATTTTTCTTTGCCACATGAAACATCTTTCATTAATGAATTTATATAGGCATTTTTCTCTCTATATATGTAATAAAGTGTCAAGGTCTGTAACTTGGCCGACCGCATAACACTACTAAACGCCATCTTGCGCCGGTGTTAGCCGGTGAATCAAAACCGGCTGATTCGGCGTACGCCGGTCGCGCCACCGGCGCACTTTTTCCTTGAATCGAGTGATTTAGCCGCCTCGCTGGGTCGCCGACGGGCGCCCGCTCTTGACGAATCGAGCAGGGGTTTTATGAAAAGTTTTCATCTAATTTCTAATATCTTGACCAAAATTTCAAAAATTAAGTACATTATCAATAAGAGTCCAATTCACTGAATCGAATGCCTTTTCAAAATCAACAGTTAAAACCATGCCTGGAATGTAATGTTCCTCAGCAGAATGCCTAATCTAGAATTTTCCCCATTGAATCTGCTAGAAATAAAACCTGTCTGATCTGATTTTATCAATTTGTATAATACTGATTTTAGTCTGTACCTGATTGAACCTGAAGCAATTTTAAACACAATGTTCAGAAGTCAGATCGGTCTCCAGTTTTTCAAAAACTCTCTTGGCTTATTTTCTTGGGTAAACAGGTTATGATTCCTTTTTTATGTTAAAGATAAATTTCCATGTGCAAAAGCATGATTTACTGATCTATCAGTTTCCAGAAAATAAAAAAAAAAATCTACGGTAAATCCATCTGACCCAGGGCTTTTAATATATTTCTTGTATTTTAAAGTATTAGATGCTTTTGAATATGTGATATTTCCTTCCAATGATATAAAATCTGCATAGTTTATCTTTGGAACTGGACATTCACTCAAAAATTCATCTAGATTAATATCATCGATATTGCAGTCACTACCAGAATATAGCTATTTATAGTACTGGCTTAGTATGTCTTTCTGATTTCGAGTTATCTCAGCATTATCTTTCCCTATTAAAGGAATAATTTTAGAGACAGAGTTCCTATTCTCGAGATTTAAAAACAAATTGATTGTTTTCACCCTTAATGAAACTTTTTAAGTAGACTAACGATTAACATTGGAAAGATCTTGGATGAATTCTACATTCAGCTTGATTTGACTCTAATTTAATAACGGAGTTATTGCCCTTTGCAAAAATAATTATTGAACCTTGTAAACACGATTATGTACTTAAGGAAACTTTGTTTGTAGACCTATTAGACCTATATTCCTATTGTATGAACCAAAGACATCAGTTGGCTAGTAAATTATATAACTAATTTCTACAAAATATCAGGTGACTGCTAAGGCCCATGGGCCTCTTGTATATGTTATACCACGCGTCGATCTCGAGAGAAAGACACTGGATTACATATCTACAGACCTGCAATCCCAAAGGCATTACCAAACCTTAAATTTACTAATTGACATCAATTTGTCACTTGCTTTTCAATTGATTATCCCTAATTCCAGCATTTTCCCGTTCTGTTCTACGCGTTTTTACACCGAGAAGATAGGCGACTAAATTTGCATCCTGTACATACATATATATATGTATGATCGCCTCGAAAATTTGACAATTTTTTTTTCACACGGTTGGAATTACTTCATTGTCCCATATTTACCATTTGAAGTAATTCGTATCCAACAGACTTACGTTTGATTGGATCCCGTGTCATCTGGAATATCCTGTTGATATTACATCTTTGACCCATATATTGATATAACAAACCCAGAGACCTAATACGTTCTATGAGGAGGAAGTAAAAATAATACTTATTCGTATTCAAAACACTAATAATTCTTACCGATGTTTACAATTATTACGCTTTGTGGAAATTCTATGTTTATTACTCACCAGCATTATAAAACTACAATGACCGGACTATTACTAAACCTGTCGATAAAGAGACTTTAGTATCATTTTATTACGACGTTTAATGCTGATCTGAAATACTGTGGGATGGTCATTTCTGAATATATGACTGACTTCTGCAGTGGTTTAGGAGATATCTTAGTATAGTGTCTGTTGATTGGCTCTCTTTGGATTACGGAAGTAGATTCAAGCACGTCGATAAAACAAGATACTTTAGGCTACTGATCTATGAGGCATCAAGAACAAATTTTTGATTTGTGTCCAGGCTATAAAACAGATTTTATATGGAATATAAATAGATACACTAAAGACAAAACTTGCATAAACACATAAAAATTGGAAACAATCCGACATTGTAAATTCGGTCGCAGATCGTAGTGAGATGTCGGTGACACAGGTCTGTATCGTGGCCGAAATAAAGATACTTCTATATCGGGAAGTATGACTAACACAGAATGTATTGTTTTACGCGTTTATATTTGATTTAATTAAGAATATTCAATTACATGTATCATTTCTCGTGACACATTACGACTAGCCAGGGTAAAACTGACCGATACGTATCCAAAGAGTTTATGTATCTATATATGTTGGATTATATTTGCAAGTGTTGAAGGGACTGCAGGTAGTGCGTTAGATTACTCCTATTGTATGCGTAAAGACGACTTAATTTACGATATTATCTGTTCTCCCTAATAAACGTCTCTCTTGACACCGCCTCACTTCTGTTGTCTTCTGTTGAGCACCCGACCCTATTAAACACTTTGTTCTGTTACCTGCCCGAGATACACCTTGGTCTAAACAAGAGGCCCATGGGCCTTAGAGTTCAGTGTCAGAATGAAACATTTTGTTTGTTTGATTATTTAACGTCCTATTAACAGCTATTGTCATGTAATGACGGCCTCCCATGTATGCGGTGTGTTGCGTGTATGTTGTGCGAGGTGCGTGTTTTGGGAGACAGCGGTAAATTCATGTTATGTCTTCTTGTATAGTGGAACTATTGCCCTTTTTATAGTGCTATGTCACTCAAGCATGCCGCCGAAGACACCAAGCAAAACACCCCACCCGGTCACATTATACTGACAACGGGCGAACCAGTCGTCCCACTCCCCGTTTGCTGAGCGCTAAGCAGGAACTCTGGGTTCTGTCAGGTACAATTCTAACGCCCTACCTGCAGGGCTCAGAATGAAAGAATGAAACAAAGACATGTAAACACAATATATTGGCCTATCAGACCCTCAAAATCAGTCAGTGAATTTATAACTTTTTATTCAATGAATAGTATTTGGTTTTAACACATCTATGAGTTCAAAAGAAGATTTTATTTTTGAAATTTTAGTCATTTTGACCGCCTTTGACCTCGCAAAACTGGTCCTTGCGGGGGGGGGGGGGTGTCAGCGAGGACATGAATGGATATGTTAACATGCTATATCTCAGGGTAATAATTCTAACAAAGTTTGACTCATATCCTATGAAAAAATTAGCAAATAATGCTCATAAAGGTGTTTTTACTATACAAAATATAGTAAATTTGATACCCTCCTAAGGGGAAATCTGAAATCTCGGGGCTATGAAGGGCTTGAATACATATTAACCTATGAAGAATCTAAAGAATCTGTGAATTCAGAAAAAAAAATTTAATTGTTAGTCATTTTGACCCCTTTTAGCGTCGCCTCTTTGCCCCTGGAGGTCGGACATTACCAATATGGATATGATTTTAAAATACTATCTTAGGCTAATAATTGTAAAATTCTAATTCTAATGAAAATTAAGCAAATATTACTCATAGATGTGTTTTTTCCTATATAAACTTCCTAACTGACTTGTTCTTTCCTAATGCCTCCCTTGGCACTGCCTCACTTGTGGCCTTGAGTTGAGCGTTCGCCCCTGTGATGAAGCTTCTGTCCAATGGCCGAGACACACCAAAGTTTATAAAAGTGGAAGTTTCTGTTCCTGCTAAGCGATCAGCATACAGGGAGTGGGACGACTGGTTCGTCCGTTGTCAGTATAATGTGACCGGGTGGGGTGTGTTGCTTGGTTCTTCGGCGGCATGCTTCGGTGATATAGCACTATAAAAAGGGCAATAGTTCCACTATACAAGAAGACATAACATGAATTTACCGCAGTCTCCCAAAACACGCACCTCGCACAACATACACGCAACACACCACATACATGAGAGGCCGTCCTTACATGACCATAGCTGTTAATGGGACATTAATTAATCAATCAAACAAACAAACAAACCTTTATAAACCATTGTAAACTTGATCCCCTCCCCAGGGAAAAATGATGAGACCCCAGGGTCATATAATTTACAGTTTTGGTGAAAATTTAAGAAGATTTTTGAAGTTTTAGCTTATTTGACCCCATTTGGCCCCACCTATGGAGCCCCTGGGATTCAATGGCCATTCATACTGATAATTCTGGCAATATCTGTCTTCCAAAACACGCACCTCCCACATCATAAATGCTACAGACCGCATACATGAGATTTTAATCAAACAAATGTTGAAGAGAAAGTGAAAGTATCAACTCTGTAGAAGGAAATTCTTCGCTGGCGGCATTGCATGTACGAGATGATTACAATTCTTGCCGGATGAGGCATTGACTGCGTTTTAACTGACCATTCCTTAGCTAGTGTGGAATATATAAACTACTACGTCATTTCTATAAATGAGTATGAACTACCATCTGAATAGAGGCACTTACAGTGCCTGCGTTCAAAATAAACTAAGTTATACTTATTTTACATATTATACCTGACAAACGGTTAGTGTACAATATTTACAAGATTGACATCCTATGACCAGCCGAAGACATTGAGGGACGGCCTGTCGTTGTGGTATGTGAATGGTTTGATGTTTTGAGAGGCTGCGGTATACTCGTGTTGTGTCTCGTTGAAATAGTGGTACCTTTGCAAAAAAAATAGGAAATCACAGTTTGTATAATTTACTTTTGGAACCCTATTGAATATCTTTAAATAGGTATGTAGTCAATAAAGGTTGGTTTTGATGTATGGATTTCTCCACTACCGTGATTATATACACTTTATCTAATGACCTTTTACGAGAACTGCCTACCGCATCAAAAGGCTATCTCGGTTTATTAAAGTCTAATTATGAGAGCCTATGGCACAACGTATCTCCTGCATGTTTGAGTTTGCATTCACCTATGCCATCTTGTTATCAATCACTTGCAGGAAATAGATAAACTGAAGACAGCGGAGGGAGACAAAATACATGATATAGTATCGCAGGGACTAATTACCATCGGAACTTGTCAAATGAATAATTTTGTACCAACACATCTTTTGATGTATGGCATTAAATTTTAGACATTATGTACCTAATTTGTCTGTATATGTATATCGACCTTCAAATGTCCTCTATGCAAAACTAATAAAATTGACATCCAGGGTCTCTGAGGGAAACAAAATTAAGCCACTAAGCTTCATTGCTTTGGTGATAAATCAAGTTTGAATCTTCAATTTCGATTGATCTAATATTCTATGCATGTAAAATAATATTAAACAGGCTGTGTCATCACAAACCGCCATATCACATGTGAAATAGAGACGAGGATGTGGTAGAAGTAAACCTACTAAAACACGTTACAAGGACACAATATCAAAATCTGAGAGGCACGGTCGTGGATGAAGCATTATAGTAAATTGGAAAAATTATTAGCTTCGAAAAACAGATGTAATATGAACTGTCTGTAAATAACCAGCGTTACTTTTTATGCTTTCTAAAATATCTAACTAAATTATGTTGCCTTTAAATACGGTACCGCTTAATTTATATAATGGTTATAACTGACGTTTCATATCTTTTAATATTCAGATAATGGCGTCTCATTAAGGTAAAAGCTGGACAAAATATTCTTTGTAACATACATATATCTGGTTTCAATGGACAGATCCTTTCAACAGAAACGAACAATCGCCAAGACTCATTATACCAACAAGAAAAAACGTTTGTCCAAATGCTCAAATTTGAAAAGAAGCGAAACTAGAATTGTTCTAATTTATTTTAGGAGTTGATTGTGTTGGTGAAAGAGCTCCAGGTTTTCCTCTGAAGCTAATACTTCACTGACGGTCAGATTATTATTTAATTATGCAATCATCCGCTTCGTAAATGTTTTGAAGTAGATAGGGTTTTTTCTTGCAAAATGAATGTTTATTTCTGATAATCATAACAACAAAGTACAAATATGTCCCCTTACAGTAGGAAACTTATTTGTCGTTCGCATTTTCAATCACATGTGTACTTATCCTCATTTGCACCTAATAAGCAATATTGATCATAAATGGTATTGTGTAACCTTAAAAATAAGGTATGATTTCTAACACGTATTAACAGAACTTGATTGTTTACACATGCTTAGTCTTTTTACACCACTGTGACAGTTTTAGGTAACCTCAGGGACTTTGGAAATACATTTGCATCGCCGCAATTGGTGTAAACCAAGACTTATTTCAGTGTCTATAACGACCCAATACTAACAAATATTATCCTGATAGATACTCTTCAGATACTAAAATTTGTCTGGAAATTATAACACAAGCCAGATGAAGCAGAATTTCAGGTATAGATCACGAATTTTCGCTGATATTTCAACTTTGAATGTAAAGTAAACGAATTTATTAAATATATCTATATACAATATAACCCCTCTAACTTGAACTCGCATTCCTCGAATACCCACTCATCCATATGCAGCAAATCAATGTTATTTTTACTCAATGCGTTCCATATATTGTTTTTTTTTTACGAATTGGGTCATTTAACTTTCCCGATTTCTGTAAGCATCGTTTCCTCTTACATTAGTGCCTTTCAAATAGCAATTTTTACTGTGCTTATTCATTATTTTTAAATCATTTAAAATCATCTGCGAATTGGCGAATTTTAATCAATATACTGCACTGTACCTCTTGACCTTCATGTGAATAGCTAACTAAACATCTGCTCTGCCTAATTTACACTTCAAATTCTCTCCAGCATTTTACAACGTGTATTTTTATAAAATACACATTTTATTAACATTACAATTAAAAATCACCGTTATAAATATATTAGATGCTAGAAAACAATACTTACTACGTTATCGACATGCACGGTTTGTCACAGAATAGCAATATTCATTTTATTAGGGCGTTAGAATTGTACCTGCTGCCCCTATTGCATGATCGTAAAAGGCGACTAAATTTAGGATCTTATCTTTTCTCTTCTTCCTAACTGACTTTATCTTTCCTAATGCCTCCCTTGGCACCGCCTCACTTTTGGCCTCGAGTTGAGCGTTCGCCCCTGTGAGGAAGGCTCTGGGTTCTGTCCCCTGGCCGAGACACACCAAAGTCTATAAAAGTGGTAGTTTCTGCTCCTGCTTAGCGTTCAGCATACAGGGAGTGGGACGACTGGTTCGCCCGTTGTCAGTATAATGTGACCGGGTGGGGTGTGTTGCTTGGTGTCTTCGGCGGCATGCTTCAGTGATATAGCACTATAAAAAGGGCAACAGTTCCACTATACATGAAGACACAACACTAACATACCGCAGTCTCCCAAAACACGCACCTCGCACAACATACACGCAACACACCGCATACATGGGAGGCCGTCCTTACATGACCATAGCTGTTAATAGGACGTTAATAAATCAAACAAACAAACAAAAGCAATATTCAGCAATTCAAAACGTTGAACGATTGAATATCGTCCTTATACATGTATATATAAATGTTTTAAATGCTGGAAAACAATACTTCAAACGTTATTGACATGCAAGGTTCGTCACAGACAGTGGCCAGTACATATGCCTATTTTGACAAACCTCGGATGAGTCGAATACCCTGTATTCCTCGAACTATGAACCTGGTCCCCTGCAATTCGAGTTAAAGGGGTTTTACTGCATTTACTTAATTGTCAAAGAAGTAGTATCAACAGGATTTTCCAGATGACACGGGATCCTATCAAACATGATTCTGTAGGATACAAATTACTTCAAATGGTAAATATGGGACAAAGAAGTAATTCCAACCATGTGGACAACAAAATTGTCAAATTGTCGAGGCAATCTGCCCCTTTATCAAGACAAACAAAACGAACACAATTACATAGTATGATACTGACAGTACTAAGGGACAATGAAAGCAGACAAATATTAAGCATTACTATTATATTACACACACATTATACATTTGCTTAGCAATATATTATTTGATTTCTTGATTTGGCGAATTTATACATTTAAAACCGTTAAAGGAAACACTACGAATGATTACATTACAAATGTACCGACGGGGTAATCCAATGGCATGATAGTAAAAGGCGATTGATTTATTTCCTCCCTTCTTTCTAAGGTCTCTGCCTTACATTTGATTTTGCGTTAAGAGTTGGTCCTTATGCGGAGGATCTGGGTTCTGTCCCTTGGCCCGACACACAAGAGTCTATATCAGTGGTGGTGTTTGATTCGCAATCAGTTAAAATGAAATGGAAGTGGTTATTCTATGGTTCTACGGCATGTTGTTTTTAATGAGACAACAATTTTGCATACATTACAAGACTAAGTAGACATAACACGAAAATACCGCAGTTCCAAAGCATACACATATTCGCACACACAGCACATTGTCTTCATGGGAATCTGTCATGAAATCACTTTAGAAGACAGTATGCCCTTTCCAACAGCTACAACAAACAAACAAAATGTATAATATTACTTTTGATCACATAGCCAGCCCTTAAAACAGGCGAATACAAGATTCGTACCCAATAAAACTAGCGAAAAGAATAATGTTTATGTAATTACCATGATGTAACATGTAAGTTACATGTATTAAAATGATATTTTTTAAGTTCAGATTGCCATTACTACCCAAGACATTATACAGTATAGATAATAGAGGAGTATCATTCGGCCGAGTAAGTTTAGGCCATACGACCGAAGGTGACATTTTTGATTGAGTCTGCCATGTTAAGCCCATGTACTTCACTATCAATATTTATTATCGGAACCATGCTAACAAAAAATTGTCAATATGCCCTTTTATCAAGACACACAAAACGAACACGATCTGCTTGATAAACGGGGCAGATAACCTGGAAAATTTGACATTTTTTGTCAACACGGTTGGAATTACTTGTTTGTCCAATATTTATACCATTTGAAGTAATTTGTATCCTACAGACTTACGTTTGATGGGATCACGTGTCAAATGGAAAATTTCTGTTGATATTACTTCTTTGACCCCTATTTGTTATTGGAGAGAGTTTGATTTGCCTAACAATCATTGATTGTCAACCAGAAAACTTGAGCATATTCCTTAAAATCACACAAAAACTTAAAACGGGCTAACGATGACACACAGTGATGTTCTGATATAGAATTATATTCATGGGTATTAATGAGAATAAAAATATGACAATTTTTAGATTTGCGATCAGTGACATACGTAGAATGTAAATATTTCCCAAAATAGATGAATGATAAGTTTAGACATAGGGGCAATATTAATATAGTCATTGCGATAATTGGCATCATATATATATCTAATATGTGGCATACGAAATGTTCATACAACTAATGGAATCAACTAGTCTATCATGTTCAAGTTGATGTAATCTACGTTCTAATCTAAGAACCTAAGTTCCGTCGCTTCCACATGATCACTTCTATTCACACCCACACAAATGTATAGATACAATGAATTATAAAAAAACACTCTCGATGTAACACGACTCACAAATTTTACGATCGAATTTAAAGCTTCGCAGTGACATGTTTGTTTGGTCCTCTGTATACAAGACTAACTTGTACTGCTGCTTCGATAGTCTTAAGTGTCAAGTCTAGCGTCAAAGCTGAAAACCTGGTAACAGTAAACTCGTAGAACCTTTTTAAAAATGTACAAAATGTACAGCGAAAAAAATATATCACTATTTCCTCATTCATTCCCCTAGAAAGACACAACGCCCCAATGCCTATATATGGCCATATATCTTGTCTGTTAAATATCAGCGGTTTGTTTGACACTTAATTTCTTTGTGTCTTCGGCGGCATTTTTCCGTGATATAGCGCTATAAAAAGGGCAATAGTTCCACTATACAAGAAAACACAACATGAATATACCGCAGTCTCACAAAACACTCACCTCGCACTTCACACACGCGGAACACTGCATACATGGGAGGTCATCCTTGCATGAACCTGGCTGTTAATAGGATGTTAATTAATCAAACAAAAAAATTGTTGCCTTGAAATGATGAAAATTATACCATCAATAGTACTTAGAGTCAACTAGTAAAGCATAGAGAAATGTAGTATGACAGTCACGACGTCGGGACCAATGTCATAACTGATTCCAATTAGCCGATGGTTATTGTGATTTTTATACAATTTTTATCCCGGTTCCACGTTATATTCTGTAAGTATACAGAGTCTGGTTGTATTTAGATAAAACAACAACTCCGCTTATCGTGCACGAGACGACTTGCAATGTATTTGTAGCATGACTGTATCGTTTACTTCGGTACCAGCTCGTTTGTATCGGTATTATCAATCTTCAGACATATGGCGACAAAACAGTAACAGTAAAAGATTTAATCATCCCAATGTGACTCGAAAATAAAAAGATAGTTTTTTGGAGGTGATAAATCCTTACATACTGCAAACATACTACGAAAATGTAGATAAATTATGGGAAAATGCTGTGAAATAATAAAAGGAATAAATCATTCATTCATGTATATAGGTAAATGCCTGCATATGTATATATCCATGTGATCGTTCTATAAGATACAAAAGAGGGAATAGTACTTAAGAAACCATCCATCACATTACAAGGTCGGTAGTATAAACACTAGGAATATAAAAAGCCTTACAGCTTTGATCATATCGGGTTTAGAACTTTAGGGCCATAAAGTTCTGACACTCTTCTTATTGATTTTATATAAGTGAAAACATATGTCATTAAGAAATACGGAGTTGATATATACTATAGACGGCAGAATTGATACCATGGGTAAAATATATTAACCTTGTCTCACATTCAGTTTTAAGCGGATTCAAAAAATGAAAAACAAAACAAGCATACGTATATTCGGTTTACTATATTGAGCAATAAGAAAATAGGATTATACTTGAGATCGCTTTAGTCTTAACAGATTTGTCCCTTCTGTTACTGACATCATTTTTTTATTTAAAAACAATTAGGCATACGCATGGTCTTAATCTTCTGGGTTCTGGCTAAGACGCACCATCGTCTATAAAAGTGGTGGTGCTCCTGCTTAGCGCTCAACATACAGGGAGAAGAACGACTGGTCCGCCTGTTGTATAATGTGACCGGGTGGGGTGTGTTGCTTGGCGTCTTTGGCAGCATGCTTCTGTGATATATCGCTATTAAAAGGGCAATAGTTCCGCTATACATGAAGACACAACACGAATATACTATTTTTGTATAAAAAAAAAATACGCTGAACTCGGTTAAAGGGACAATTTAGTGAGGCTAATTCGTTGCATAACCACGAAGCAAAATATGACATTAATGTATTGCTCTACATTCCTTATGAAACATATGGCAAGAAATAGTGACAAATTCCACAACATTGTGAGGTATTTTGATTAATACCATTGAAATTCCGAATCGTTGATCAATACGATTAAGCAGATACAACATGTACGCTGTACCCTTACCTGAGTCAAGGTCATTCACGTTAAACAAAGGCATTACATTACCACTGAAGAGTTGTTGAAATTAATTTTAGACAAGAAAATGCATCATATAATGTTAACACAACTGTAAGAACGATTTGAGTAGTTCTGGGCAAAAAATTCTTTACTACACAGGCAAGGGTCAGGATTGGGCATACAAGGCTATTCTGTGTAATGGCGATTGAACATTTCACATACATTTGACTACAGTGTGCCTTTCTTACATAACACAATAAAACTAAATAATATAATTTCCATTAAAACTGGTTTGTTTCCGAAATATGTGCAAGTTTTAATTTACTCTTAGATTTAATTGTCCCTTTAAGTCTTTATAAATTTTAAACAAACCTTCCTCATTGAACTAAAGAGAAACCTCCTCCCAGCTGTATAAATGTGAAAAACATGTTTTATTTGGACGAAAATCATATCCATATATATTCATATTCATATACCGCAGTCTCCCAAAACATGTATCTGCATTCCATACACGCAACACATCGCATACATTATATCCCTATATGACCTGGCTGTTAATAGGACGTTCCTTAATCAGACGATCAAATGTTGATATGTTTGAGCTGATACCAACATTTGTCGCTTTTGGAGCAAAATATTGGCAGTTTCTTTTCGTTTAACTGTTAATTATTTCCCACGTTCTAGGTCGTTAGAATTGTACCTGCTGCCCCTGTTGCATGATCGTAAGAGGCGACTAAATTCATCTTTATCTTTCCTAATGCTTCCCTAATGGAACCGCCTCACTTTTTGGCCTTGAGTTGAGCGTTCGCCACTGCGAATAAGGCTCTGGGTTCTGTCCCAGCTGTCAGTTTTGGTATATCGTGATACTGTTTTAAAATAGTTTTGCTAGGATTTTTAAGCCTGAACATAAAATTCAATAAAACTTTCTGTTTCGTCCTGTATTTCTTTTTAACAAGTTATTTTAATACCATTTTCTTTACTTATACAATACTTTTACTGTTAAAGTTTCTTGATTCTAATCCACAAAAGTGGTTATTCGGTTTTTACCCATTCCCTATCCGTTTAGCTCTTGATTACCCAGAAAAAAGTTCTATTACTGTGTGTGAATGGTCTGATCTATACCCGGTTCTATATTTGATGTCAGGATTAAGTTCTCTATATGTGTCAATGAGCCCGTATTTTGTGTTCAATTCTAAAATATTTTCTCTGGCTTTGAGATTATTTATATTTCTATAATTGTAGCAATCTAGAGTAATATCAAAACTCATGTTCCCCAAGTTATGTAGTTATTATTACCAATACAAGTAATAATATTATAAAGTCTTATATTCAATTTCAATATACAATGCCAAATAGTTACCATGATCATCTCTTTTAGTCTGGAATATCTTATATTCAAAGTTGTTATTTAAAAGAATAGCTACATCTCTGGAATAAGAATGAGCATAGAAATAGAATAAACATGGTTTTAAATGATGATGTTTAAATAAAAGCGAGGAAAATATAAAATTTGTAAATGAGACAACATAAAGGGACATCCTTTTCCACAACCCGGCATGTAATGTCAGAATATGTGAGTTTGCTTTATTTTTGTAATATAACACACAAGAAATCCTAGATGAAGCCTCATTTGTTCCTAACAAACCCGGTAACTATTTGAATTAAAAAAATAATACCTAATACAAATTAAACCACTGAAAGGTTTGAATGTTTTTTATTTAAATTGTTTATTCTACATTCCAAGTGTAAATATTGAAACAGGCGATAAAAAATATTTCGCCTCCTGTCATCACTTACAGCGCCATGTTATACCATATTAACTGAAAATACTTTTTTGCTATCTACAGGTAGGGCGTTGGAATTGTACCTACTGTCCCTATGGCAGGATCGTATGAGTTTGTTTTTCATAACGTTTCCCTTGACAACCCCTCATTTGTTGGCGTTTGTTTTATTCAGGAAATATTATTTTTTACACTGGTATGACCAAAAGCCGTTAACGTGCATCGGGAGGCCACTTGGTATTTTTTTTTTTTTAAATAGATCTGAATTTCGGAAAGATGCTTATTCAGACGTTTCGAATAGTTATTGTTTTATTGGTAAGTGGCAATATTTTTGGAACTATTTCAGTTTGCAACATTTTTATAATTTACCGTTATTGTTAATCAGTAGATGATATTTTGGAAAGGTCACGTAAAATGACACTTTTCACCATTCACTTGTTCGTGATGTTGATACTGCAATTGGTGTTAAAATTCTTTGAATAATAAAAATCGGGTTTTTTTTAATCAAAATAATAAAGATTGCATGCATAAACATTGAGTTATAACTGTCTGTAAGAGCAATTTTCGATATGAAAAATGAGCAGTATTTTTGGAAATGTTTGTTTGATATTAATTAAATTGGCAATATCAATTATTGGAAAATCAATTTGTGCTGTAAAATTAAAGGCATTCGTCACTGGTAATGATGCAGAGACTAAAGTTCAGGCTTAATTAGACATTATTTTTAAATTTCCGTAGAAGTAGGGGTGATAATTTGACAGAACAATGCATGACGTATCAAGGCCTTCGAATAAATATCGTCTTTGTGTCTTTGAAGTTCTGTTTCTGTAATAACATCGTATATAACCTGGAGCCTAGTCACTTGTTTTTTCTTGAGTCTATGTAGTTGTTAACTTACTACATCGAACTAATTGTTCTTTGTATAAAGAGATATAATGTCTGTATGCAATGGATTGTAATCATTTATTTACATATTACTAGCCTGAATTACTGTTCTTTAATTGTTCCCACTGGGTGGTCATTCCAAGACTTCCCTCCACACTGATGCATGTCATAATTTATAAAACAAGAGTTGATTCTACATTTGCTTGATGGAAATACAGATGGAGAACTGGTTTACTCGTCATAGGTATCATGTGATCTGATTGGATGTGTTGTGCACTTTAGGCGTAAGTTTCAGTGATATAGCATTATGAGATGGGCAATAATTCAACAATTACCGGAGACACAACAAAATAACCATACCTCCAACAATGCACGTCACATGCGACACGTGCATCACAGGGGAGATCATCCATGTTATCAGTATTTCGAAAAAACGCCGTGGGCTTAATTATTATATACGATCTATTCACTTAAAGAGTGCATTAATATACTTTTCTTTAGGCCTTGCTCCTAGATGTGGCTATTAGTATTATCGATCGAGCTCATGTTGATACATTTTCTTTTTGCATTGATTTTCATTTAATATTACATACACTAAAATAATAACATCGAGCAAAGACAGTGTTTGCTGCGTCATGAATTCATGAAGGTATCATATTCTAATCAAAACGTTTATATGTCACATTAAACTGTATAAATTTGCTTCCATCCCAAACTTTTATTATTATTCTCATCAATGTATTGTGATAGCGTTTCCTTTGAAGTCAAATGGCATTTCCTGTCACGGTCTTACAATCATACGCACAATCTTTGATCATTACCATTGAGTCTAGACTTGAGACGTCAACATTTCCATGGCGGAAACTTTCGCTGGTTTAATGACTACAGATATCGTATCGCTATCATATTGCAGGCTCTAGATTTAACCTTTCATCTAAAATATCTACAACCGCATGGTAGAAGAGAGAGTTACATCAACACCTGCCGTTCGTATGGCGTCTATAACATCTACGTCTTAAAAAGTAACAGATCAAGCTTCATCAATATCGCAGATCAATCAGACATCCACAAGCCACAGTAAGACGTATAGGACGAGTCGGGACAAAAGATCACGACCGGAAACTGGTTTTCCAATGGGATCACGCTTTCGAACGTGACAAAAAATTTACACTCCTTTGACAGCAGTAGGTTTACTTAAATAAGTTAGATTATCAGTTACTGTAATCATTATTTTGGTACTTTGAACGTCTACACCATCATATACAAAACCATGGAGCGGTCATAAGTACTAGGTATAGTAGATCGGATAACGTTCTAATCACTAAAATACTTTTAAATACGGTCCCTTCAGAAAAGAAAATAGTCGATTTAAAACCCTTTAATTGCCCTTACATAGATCGGAGGTTTATGCATTCAGTTTCGTGATATGCGTCTGCCCCCACCTGACATAATTTCTTCATTTCTACCATTTCTGAATTTAATAACAAACAAAGCAAGAACAGACGAAATAGTATTTCCCTTCAATAACTTTAAGTTACTTACTAAAGCTATCATTGAAAATGTTGTTATTTCACTTCAGGTTAAAAGTATTTGAAATACATTAGTTTTTCGGAACAAAACCCATAACGTACTGCCATGTAATGATATAGTGATCGCACATTAAAAGCAGAACAAATTTTGTTTTGTGTCTTTTTGTGTTTATTAGACATGTACGTACACCATTAAGTATCACGTATTGTCTATGTGGTATATATTTTTAGGTAATTTCGGCGGTGGAGCATATTTAATGCTGACTGAGGTTGTTCATTATGTGGAACAAAATGACAACAAACATCCTCAGACAATTGTCACCAACTTACTGAACAGTTACACATCCTCAGACAATTGTCACCAACGTACTGAACAGTTACACATCCTCAGACAATTGTCACCAACTTACTGACTTACTGAACAGTTACACATCCTCGGACAATTGTCACCAACTTACTGAACAGTTACACATCCTCAGACAATTGTCACCAACGTACTGAACAGTTACACATCCTCAGACAATTGTCACCAACTTACTGAACAGTTACACATCCTCAGACAATTGTCACCAACTTACTGAACAGTTACACATCCTCAGACAATTGTCACCAACTTACTGACTTACTGAACAGTTACACATCCTCAGACAATTGTCACCAACGTACTGAACAGTTACATATCCTCAGACAATTGTCACCAACTTACTGAACAGTTACACATCCTCAGACAATTGTCACCAACGTACTGAACAGTTACACATCCTCAGACAATTGTCACCAACTTACTGACTTACTGAACAGTTACACATCCTCGGACAATTGTCACCAACTTACTGAACAGTTACACATCCTCAGACAATTGTCACCAACTTACTGAACAGTTACACATCCTCAGGACAATTGTCACCAACTTACTGAACAGTTACACATCCTCAACAATTGTCACCAACTTACTGAACAGTTACACATCCTCAGACAATTGTCACCAACTTACTGAACAGTTACACATCCTCAGACAATTGTCACCAACTTACTGAACAGTTACACATCCTCAGACAATTGTCACCAACTTACTGAACAGTTACACATCCTCAGACAATTGTCACCAACTTACTGAACAGTTACACATCCTCAGACAATTGTCACCAACGTACTGAACAGTTACACATCCTCAGACAATTGTCACCAACTTACTGAACAGTTACACATCCTCAGACAATTGTCACCAACTTACTGAACAGTTACACATCCTCAGACAATTGTCACCAACGTACTGAACAGTTACACATCCTCAGACAATTGTCACCAACTTACTGAACAGTTACACATCCTCAGACAATTGTCACCAACTTACTGAACAGTTACACATCCTCAGACAATTGTCACCAACTTACTGAACAGTTACACATCCTCAGACAATTGTCACCAACTTACTGAACAGTTACACATCCTCAGACAATTGTCACCAACTTACTGAACAGTTACACATCCTCAGACAATTGTCACCAACTTGTCACATCCAGACAATTGTCACCAACTTACTGAACAGTTACACATCCTCAGACAATTGTCACCAACTTACTGAACAGTTACACATCCTCAGACAATTGTCACCAACGTACTGAACAGTTACACATCCTCAGACAATTGTCACCAACTTACTGACTTACTGAACAGTTACACATCCTCGGACAATTGTCACCAACTTACTGAACAGTTACACATCCTCAGACAATTGTCACCAACTTACTGAACAGTTACACATCCTCAGACAATTGTCACCAACTTACTGAACAGTTACACATCCTCGGACAATTGTCACCAACTTACTGAACAGTTACACATCCTCAGACAATTGTCACCAACTTACTGAACAGTTACACATCTTCAGACAATTGTCACCAACGTACTGAACAGTTACACATCCTCAGACAATTGTCACCAACTTACTGACTTACTGAACAGTTACACATCCTCAGACAATTGTCACCAACTTACTGACTTACTGAACAGTTACACAACTGCAAAATTAATAACCATTCTTATAAATATACAACAAAAAATTGCCTGGCGGCAAACATTTCTCATAGAAGAAAATTATTTCGTCTGCTCAAATGAATGATGGCCGAGACACAACAGAGTCTTTAGAAGTGGTAGTTTCTGCTCCTGTTCAGCATACACGGAGTAGGAGGACTGGTTCGCCCGTTGTCAATATTGTGTGACCGGGTGAGGTATTTTGCTTCTTCTGTTCGGCGGCATCCTTCAGTGTTATAACATATAAACAATAATTAAAAGTCCAACATTTCCACTATGTAAGACGACGTAAAAACAAACATACCACATACCAAAACACTTACTGAACACCGTAATTTTCGGCACTTTCACGCTACACACCACATACATGGGACGCCGTCCTTATATGACTGGTTGTTAAAAGGACGTTAATTAATCTTACAAACCTATGTAAGGATCACACTACGTTTACACTACTGCAGCCACGCAGGAAGGCCGTGAGAATTGTATCTGATGCCACTTAATTAAGAACGTCTACATTTAGTATCTTACAATTTCTCATTTTCCAAATGTCTCCTTTGATAACATCCCTTTCCTGGCCTTCCTTTGAAGCTAGCCCCTTTGAGGAGGACCGTGTGTTCTGTCCCCTGACCGAGACACACCATAGTATTTACATGTCGAAGTTTTACTCCTGCTCTCAGCAGTATTTGAGAAGGACGACTAGTTCGCCTGTTGTCCGTGCAATGTGACCGGGTATGATGGGCTTGTTCGTTGTCCTCGGTGGCATGCTCCATTGAAGACACAACAGGAATATACCATAGTCTCCAAAAACACGCACCTCGCACAACATACACGCAACCCAACGCATATATGGGAGACCATCCTTACATGACCATAGCTGTTAACAGGACGTTAATTATTCAAACAAACAAACAAAATGCTCAATTGAAAAGGGCAAGAATTCCACTATTACACGGAGACACAAACACATATACTTCAGCCTCCTAGAACGTACAAACATCCACACACCACAACACATTACACACAAGGGAGACTAGTACAAACACCCACACACAACAACACATTACACACAAGGGAGCCTCGTACAAACAGCCAAACTCACCACATTACACACAAAGGAGGCTCGTACAAACATCCACACACCACAACACATTATACACAAGGGAGGCTCGTACAAACATCCATACACCACACCACATTACACACAAGGGAGACTCGTACAAACATCCACACACCACACCACATTACACACAAGGGAGGCTCGTACAAACATCCACACTCCACAACACATTACACACAAGGGAGCCTCGTACAAACACCCACACACCACAACACATTACACACAAGGGAGGCTCGTACAAACATCCACACACCACACCACATTACATACAAGGGAGACTCGTACAAACATCCACACACAACAACACATTACACACAAGGGAGGCTCGTACAAACACCCACATACCACAACACATTACACACAAGGGAGCCTCGTACAAACACCCACACACCTCACCACATTACACACAAGGGAGACTCGTATAAACACCCACACACCACAACACATTACACACAAGGGAGACTCGTACAAACACCCACACACCACAACACATTACACACAAGGGAGACTCGTACAAACATCCACACACCACAACACATTACACACAAGGGAGCCTCGTACAAACACCAACACACCACAACACATTACACACAAGGGAGGCTCGTACAAACATCCACACACCTCACCAGATTACACACAAGGGAGACTCGTATAAACACCCACACACCTCACCACATTACACACAAGGGAGACTCGTATAAACACCCACACACCTCACCACATTACACACAAGGGAGCCTCGTACAAACACCCACACATCACAACACATTACACACAAGGGAGGCTCGTACAAACATCCACACACCACAACACATTACACACAAGGGAGGCTCGTACAAACATCCACACACCTCACCAGATTACACACAAGGGAGACTCGTATAAACACCCACACACCTCACCACATTACACACAAGGGAGACTCGTATAAACACCCACACACCTCACCACATTACACACAAGGGAGCCTCGTACAAACACCCACACACCACAACACATTACACACAAGGGAGGCTCGTACAAACACCCACACTCCACAACACATTACACACAAGGGAGGCTCGTACAAACACCCACACACCACAACACATTACACACAAGGGAGGCTCGTACAAACACCCACACACCACAACACATTACACACAAGGGAGGCTCGTACAAACACCCACACACCACATCACATTACACACAAGGGAGGCTCGTACAAACATCCACACACCACACCACATTACACACAAGGGAGACTCCTGACTGAGAATAATAAACCAATTAATGTACTTACCGATCGTAGTTGTACGGTGCAGGCTAATACCTAGTTATTAGATATTTTTATTTTTGTCTATGTACTAATCAAAGAAATTGAATTGCCTGGTATTTCCGAGACGACTATTATCAATAGTGTTATACATAAAGAAAGCTGGAAATGTTCATGTTTTTTTCTAATATAGGAACAAAACTAGAAGATAATGATCAATAACTGATGAGAAGATAACAATAAAATACAACCAAAAACAAAATCTAATTTGGTATTATGAGCAGTAAAACGAAAATACACTCATTTGATGAAAATACGAATTGCAACTAAACAGGATCCAATTTAATTTTGTTATATTAGTTTTGTTAAATGAAATTGTGGGCATGAGGTAGAATGTCAGGACATATTAACCAACAACTACTAAAAATACCTTTGATTACAAGCTAAGTCTTAGAGGGACAAGGGTGAATGCTAGAATGGATTAAGTGTGGTTAAAGACTCCTTGCTCCTTTTTATAGTATGGCAGAAAGAAAATAATGACATTAACTGACCTGCACAAAGAATAATAGTTAGAACAGTTCAACCGCAAAAAACCCCGAAAGATTTGTAAAGTCGTCGACCCTCCGAAAAGACTTTCACATAATCCTTTTGGTATTACATGAAAACTACAAATATTATAGTTTAGTAATCAAAGACAGATTAAGCAATACAGCGATATTATCACAGTATGCAAGCATCATTAGACATGGTATACACGGGAGAGAGGGGTTACATCGCTGGCTAGAGACCAATTACACTACTTAATAGAAAATAAAAAAAACATAGTTAAGGTAATTGCAGAAAGAAGTCTGCATTGTTAACCAAATATCAGGAATAGTCATCATAAGGGCCTCATTATTGGTAGAGACAATTAAAGCGTCTGGTAAGGCTGGTGCCATAAAGACCAAGAGGAAACTGATGAAAGTAATACCTCAAAAATATTATAACAATTTTTATTTTTTTTTATTTTCCAAACAATGTTTTAAACAAAGACTACATTTGCCACATATACATGCACATTATTCCAATTTCCTTCCATTCTAGCATTTTCCTCTCATACACTAGAACTTACATTGTTGTTTATTATTATTTATGAAAAGGGGGCAGAGGCTAAGAAAAAAACCAGATGGGGAGGCGGGAGGAGGTAAAGGGGGATAAGGGTATGAAGAGGGATGGTATATAAACTAATAAACAATTAAAATAAGGGGAGAGATAGAAAAGGGAAAAAAGAACAGAAAATTGAAATCAGTTCACAGATCTGTACAAATGTATACTTAGTGCACGCATGACACACGGAAAACATTTATAAATAGCTATTTCAATTTAAAATATGGACAAACTGTCAGGGGTTTGCAAGTTCCACTAGTTTTAACCATTTTTGCTAATCTTTATTGAATCTATTAATTTCTTTTTCTCCTTTACCAAAAGCTATATACTTTTGAACATAGTAATAATCTTTAATAGAGTTTAAAAAAGTTGTCACATTTAATGAAACATGTAAGCATCTAGTTTTGTGAATATAATGTTTAATATTAAGAACAATTTCATTATCAATCCAAATGTATTTACAATTTTGATCTAGTTTCCCAAGAAGCATAGTTTATTTATTAATAGCAAAAGGAATAAAAAGAACATCCAAAAGGTTTTCACAATTTGCTAAAAAGTTCTGAACTTCAAAGCATTCCCCAAAAAGATGTGTGATTGTCTCCCTTCCTAATGCACATAACATTTAGTGAGGATTATTTGAAAGTCCAATTTTACAAAGATATGTATTAGTTGTTAGAATATGATGGGAAATTCTTAACTGAAGCCATTGAAGTTTAGTATTATTAGTAGACATGAAGGGTATATTGTATATTTGTTTCCACATTTCTTGAGCATAGTCAAAAGAGGTTCTCCATTTATGCTGGCCAGTTATAGCCGTATCATTTTTAATTAGAACTCTGTAAAAATCTTGGACTCCACGGTTATTTTTCAATATTAATTCAAGGCTAAAAGGAATAATTGGGTAAAATAATTTTTCATTTGGTACATTTACATTTTTCAGATACTTTTTAATGCTAGTAATAAGTCCATGATAATGAAGATAATTACTTATTGCACCATAAATATTACAGCATTCATCATATGCAAAGAAAGAATATGGAGAAACATTTTTAGCAAGTCTTGTATGGTTATGATTCCCTTTCTTAACCAAGATATGTAAAAAAACAGTTTTATTTCCAATAATATTGTTTTTGTTTTACCTAATTGGAATTTTGAATACAGAGTATTCTTCTGCTTTTAACTGGTTCTCCTTTGATCTTAATTTGTACCATGCTGTAAAAACATCTTTCCAGAAAGCATTTCTACAATTTGTCAAAATCTTACAAAGGTATTTACTTCCACAATTCGCCAAAGGATGAAAATTAACTTAAGAATTTAGAATCATACGCCATTTACCATTAGATCTAAATATTCTCCTTATCCACCCAAATTTTAATGAATCTATGCTGTGAGATTGATCATGTTTAAGCCTCCATCCATATAATTTTGTATAATTACATCTCTCTTAACTTTATCTGAACCACTATTCCATAGATGATTAAAAAGAATACTATTGAGCTCTTTTACAAAACCTTCATCCGGATTTGGAAGCGAGATAAAAAGATGATTTAATAGAGAGATCAAAAGAGATTTTATAATACAAATTCTACCAGTTGGTGAAACATTCCTTCTGTTTCATGCCTGCAATAGATTTTTGAGTTTAATCAATTTTTTATCATAGTTCAATTTTGGTATTTTGTGAAGATCGACATGAAATTCAATACCTAGAAGTGTAAATTTAGAAACCCCCTATTGCAAGTTAAAGCCTGGCATTAGTGTGTCACTGCTATACTTTTTACTACCAATCCAAATAACCTTATATTTTCCTGTATTTATTTTAAGTCCTGAATTTTTTGCATAATTATTTAATTCCATAACTGCAGCCCTTAATGAATTTTCAGTACCATCAAGTATTAAGGATGTATCATCAGCATATTGGGAATATAAAATATTACAATTTTCTACATTTATACCAACAATATTTCTGTTATTTCTAATACGAATGGCTAAAACTTCTGCACAGATAATAAATACATATTTATATAAGGGGCAATTGGATCGCCTTGGCAACAACCGCGCATAATATTAAAAAAGAAGACAAACTACCTCCCTGATTAATTGCAGAGCTAGTATTACAATGTAAAACTTTTATCCAATTCCTAATACTGTTTCCAAAATTAAAATATTTAAGAGTTTCATCAGTAAATTTCCAGGACACTGAGTCAAAAGCTTTTTCAAAATCAAGAATTAACAATATTCCAGGGAGATCGAATTCCTCTGTGTTTGCATGATGTCATAAACTAATCTAGTGTTTTCCCTAAATATCTACCAGAAATAAAACCGGTCTGATCTGAATTTATAATTTTATCCAAAATATTTTTAAATCTGTTTGCTATTGTTCCAAAGGCAATTTTATAAACAATATTTAATAAAGAAATGGGACGCCGGTTTTTAATGAAATATTTTGGTTTTTTTATAACAATTAATAAAACTTGCAGTAATTGGATAAGACAGAAACCACATAATAAACGATGTCATGTCACACATCAGCTCATAGACACAAAAATGTAAATCACCTTACATACTCTATACATATTTACAACATGGGCAAACATAAACTATGTTTTTCTGTGGAGTTACCAATTAATACAACACGGTGCACGTGTTTGTTACTAAGAGATACAAATTGCGATAAACATGAATGATTCAGATTGAAAGATAGCGATCAACACTGCCGCGATGGCCGAGTGGTTTAGATGTCTCGACATATGTAAACAAGCTCTCCATCTCTGAGTCGCGAGTTTGAATCCCAAGTGGGGCAATTGCGATGACTGACTGCTGGTCGGTGTTTTTTTTCTCTTGGGTACTTTTCTCCACTTACAAACCTGGCAGGAAACGTACATGACCCTGGCTGTTAATAGGACGTTATACTTAGAAAAGCATACTTATTAGGTATAGGGTCAGTAACTGACAATATACCTAATAATAGTTGATTACAATTAATTCCATGTACGTGGTGTGTAGATTTAGCTGCACGAACATATGCGTTTTTTAATTTGATCATCACATTGAGGATACGCTTGAATCGTTACGTTTAACTTTCACTGCATCATCAACTTTCAAACTGGCACAGAGTAAGCAAATTGTAGGGGAAAATAAATTATATGTATTATTTAACGTAGCATAACCTGGTCATCTGCATTTCGACGATATAAAGAAATACATCTTAGCTGAAGTGAATGAATTTATTAATTTCAAAACGAGGACGAGCGCTACCACATTCCACTATATCCCATTAAGTGTTGAGGTGCACTGTAAAACACAGCTCTCGCCAGTTACTTGGTGCGAATTCTGTCGGATGTGTGACAAATATATTTGGTGTGTTTACTTCTCGCATAGTTACAATAGTTCAGCTTATGATAATGTTGATACTTGTATCAACTAAAGTTAAATAACCTAAAGGAATTATACCGAATGATAGATTACAAGTGATTGATGTGAAATGTATGGCGTAGCGTAGACACATTCATCGGGTCAATAACAAGAAAACAAGCTTCATGACTAAAATTGCTTTTTAGAAATAAACAAAATAAATATCGATAATGGTTATGAAATGTTTGTCTCAGCAAATAGTGTACGCCTTCGGTTTTCTTTATATTTATGTTTTTGAAATGTGACCTTTCATAGCACTAATATGGAACTTGTCCAGGAGACGTCTGTATCATCTTATAATTATATTAACCTACGCACACTGAGGTAAATGAGGGTGTGGTGACAGCGCACCGAGTTAATTACAGCGAAAAGGGACACTACAGCATGGCAAACAAAGACATAAATTGTTCTATCCTTACAAATCCTTACCGCCATATAGAACGTGGACCCATTATAACATCATTCTCACTGGTTAGAATGAAATTAACGACGGTAATGACAAAGCATCAGACTACGAAAATACTTACATTCTGTTTATAGGTAGTGTATTGTTATATCAAGGCTATGAATTGCTACTTAAGTTTAATTCAGAGAATAAGAGGTTGAGGAAAATGTAAGTGGTTTGTTTTGAAGTATGTTTTATCTGTGGCTATTATACTTCAGCACCATGATCGGAATGTAGATAATCATGCTATCGCTAGGGAACCATTTGTACCTGATAGAGTACTATAGGAGAAGGTAGGAAAATGAGAAATATTTGTTATAAAGTTTTATAGGGATGATGAAATATAATGGATGTATAAAATTGTTGCGTTAGTTAACGAATTATCCTCGTTTATTTTATTTTTGCAAATATGGACAGAGGGCTCCTCGTTTCACTAACCATGTCGTATCCTTCAAGACCAGGGGTTGGATAAGCAATGGTATCGTGTTAAAGGAATTTGCAGCATGCTTAGGTAATTCATCGCTGTACCTTCATTTCTTACGTTTGCATATCAAATTGGCAGTAACATATGTATTATCATTCTTGAAGGCAAAATACAATACACGGTTTACCACAGGAAAATTTTTGAAAACAACATTTATCAATAAAAACCCGTACGTACAGTTGTTGGTGTCAATTTCATCTTTCAAGTCACTCATATTATACCAGATAGCGATTGGTTCCCGTTACTATTGATCTGCCATCAGTCACAGCTATATTACATCTTCAGCGAACACTCGCTACCTCTCATCATATCACACAGCTACAGGAGCGGGCACCGTTCTAATGATCAGAAATGTGTTTTGTTGTAAACAGACAATGATCGGAAGCTAATACACGAGGCGGCCAATATTGCGTCGATCATCAACTTTTGTTTGGGAACAAAATATTAACTAAATTATCAGGTGCTTGCTTGTCTATTTACTCCAGTTTTCTAAAGAGTTTCATGGTTGACTTGGCACCGTTGATTATTCGGTTTGTAACGAAGAAAGAGCCTTTAATGAAGCATTGATGGGAAAAGGAAACGTTTTATCAGAGACAGCTTACGCATAAAATATTGGGGAAAGTACAATAAAGAAAGACAACACACTTTTTAAAGTCAATTTATAAACGTTGCTTGATGGGTGGCGTTAATTAGTTTGCGCGTGTGTTTTAATGTATTCAATGTTTCACAAGCAGTGAAAAACGATAGAATACGTGTCGACGGTATTCAAGGTCGGCATATTCCTTTTTAGATTTGTTAATTACCTGTTTGACTTTCAACAGTACCTAACTTCAAACCCAGTATTCTCCCTGGAGGGATTTTGTGTGCAAAGCCGCTTGAAACAAAGTAACTATAATCACCACGCGACGACTCTAACGGCTGTGAAATGATGTGTAGAGTTCTGTTGGTCGATGAAAGAACTTACTCATTTTACTGATGTTGTAGGTTTTCCTTGACTTAGAACGACAAACCTCTTGAATGATCATTTGGAACTGATCTATGTACAAATCGATGTTTCACTCCTTTCACGAACTAGCACTTGACTGGACACTTGATGCCTCTTTTGTCGTACATCTGCGGAAAGTCTTGAACGTTTTTAAAAGCCTGATTGGAAAATATATATACGGTAGGTTTTAGAACACTTATTGAATTATAGAATATTAAGTTAAATGTTGTTTTTATTTAGTAGACTGCATGCAGCATTTAACTTTTAAATTTCATTTGAAATTAAAACCTTGATACTGATTGTGCTAAAGTGATTTTGTTTACATAACGTTTAACTCAGTAATCAAACATGAAATCACGTGTATGTTCTTATGGCTATTTCATATGGTAATATGACATATTGGCGAGTGCTTGATAATGATTTCGCTGAGTAAGCTACTGTGAAGTGAGTTATTTTGTATTGTTAAGTAGGCATCATATCACGCCTATGATAAATTCCTAACTCTTGGATGATCACAGTTGATTTATTCTCATGAATATTCATACACACTTTTACGTCATAATCGATGCAGTTGTGTTTTAATATTTCTGTTTAATATTTAAAAACAGTTTTTCCTTTTATTGGTCATTAAAAATATATTACTTGATTCTTACCTGCCAAAAAATTGTAAAAATTGTATTGATCAGAAAGTATTCATTACTTTGTCCCAAAAAGCCGACCATATATCGAGTATTCAACTATAGGGTTAAAGATGCTCCTCCGTCGACAGAGCATAAACGATTTTGACAATAATTGGTGTTTAATCGTGTTTATATGTGTCTAATTTACACACAAAACATAAAAAATAGTTTCTTTTCCTTTTGGTGTATGCGCAATCAGTGTTTTATTCCATATAGAACATAGTACCGCGGTATTTTTTCGGGATGCAAGAAATTGTTTTTAATATTTTTATCTAAAATAGTAAAATTAGAAGCTCGAATTTTGCAATATTGGTAACGGTACAAAGTAAGTAACTTTTGTGACTTAAGAAAAATACTATTCGTTTGCTAAAATGGTAGAGAAAATATACCATTTGTCTGCGGTGGAACATCTATAAGGTATCATTATTTAGGGTATATCGTATCTCGTATATGTACCTAAAACTTGTTTGTTTTATAGCAGGTGCTATAAATGTAATAGTTCATACAGAAACGTATTAACAATCAATTAATTTGTTGTGTTCATAACCAAATTCGGCAATTTATATTCATATCAAATAGTTACTAGTAAAGCTACAATTTTTATTATATTTTCTTTACTTCTTAGTTTCAATGTTTCAAAACCCTTTATCTTGTCATCCTGGGCTAATCCCAAAATGTTTGCTTTTCTTCTCAGATGAAATCACAAAAACAACTAACGTTCATCCTTATGATAACTCTTTTTAAGAAACCTATGGTATAAAACTATAGACTATATAGGTAATTACACATATGACAGTCTGTTACTGGCCTCTGTATATCCGACAGCTGTAGCATCTATCATTTAAGTCATCCCCGCCATCGCATCTTAAACCCCTTATTACACGTCATTTAAACAGGAGTACCGTCTAATTGCTTAGCCTCGGCACTTGTATCCGATGTCAGTGATGTTCCCAGATTGTGCTACGTATCTGATGAACACGGAATTCCCTTCTCTGCCGATGTTTATTGTCAGTTTCCACTTTACAGACGTTCTCTCCCTCTTGTACTTGCCACTACGTATTTATCAGATCATTGTTGATGTGTGCACTGTTGAAGTTATCAAAGTTTTCGGCTATTGTTACAGATATAAGACGGCTGGATAAAGGCGTTTTAAATCAATTCAGAGATGTAAAGCTATTTACTAACTTTAGATTTGAGATAAATAATACCAAATTGAGATCATGGTTTAGTGATTAATTTACTACCATAATAAAGTAATGTAAATTAATGGATTGAAAATAAAAACAAATTGGGAACTTAGAAGTAAAATTAATTTCTGAATAACGTATAATGACATATATTCCAATACGATTCGCTTATGATCTAATGTGGTTACACTTTAAATGATAAGATCATACGCTGA
This sequence comes from Argopecten irradians, assembly GCF_041381155.1. NCBI lineage: Eukaryota > Metazoa > Mollusca > Bivalvia > Pectinida > Pectinidae > Argopecten > Argopecten irradians. Next base: position 10,471,294 of record NC_091138.1, on the reverse strand, counting down.
AATAACGAAACTGCGTTTGTCGTTTTGATATTTTCATAATATGACATTATCCCTAACAATGTTCCCTCCAATATTCGGACCAGACAAATGTTTATTTCCTCTAACAAAAAGCATAACTCATAAATAGCTCAGAAAACTACAGAACCTCATAAATATTTTGGGTATATGCTAACAAATTTCCCAGACAGCATTTGTTTTCCTATATTATAAGGGCTCCAAAAAATAAAATCCAATTGGCAAAACCCCAAAATCATTAAGTATAATTATCAAATTCTATTCCGTAATGCCGAACATTAGGGGTAAACAATAAAGCGAAGTCAAAACATTATACGTCAACTAAATATCATTAAAATAATTGTATTTGAATACTGTTCACATGATAATCATATGTATACAGTACAGGTGAACATTGTTTTTCAATTATGACAACAGAAGGGAGTGCTTTATTTGAAATGAAAATTTGACCTTGATAATTTGAAGTGAAACTTGTTCCTTTGTATTTTTATTCCTTTACCGTTGTTTAACTTATTGCATCATAACACAATAAAACTCCATACGGGCGCGCGTCTTTGTAATTCTCCATATTAACTTAAATCCAGTATCTCATAAGTCGCATATGCATAACACGGAAATATCGATTCGGTTGATATTAATTTTTGTTTTGTTTAAATGTATGTACGAACAAGCCGCGAAAGTCAAGATCAAGCAATTCTGGTTTGTGTCTACGTTTGATGAAGTTGAATTTACATTTGAAAAAAAAAATATTAAGATGGAATAACTTATTTTAAATGGCACTTGACATTCACGATTGTGTAGCTAGTTAGGTGATCATAGCTGCAATATTGTAACTCAAAAGACTTTAAGAAGATAGTGATATCGACTTTAGACGGTATAGTAGGCCGAGTACGTATATTCGTTCTAAGATGATCATGAATAAATCAGATTTACTGTGTGAAACATATTGCAGATTAACAGAAATTATCAAAAAAGAAAACAAAAATGCTAAAATATTACAATATATGTGTGCTGTCTTGATTGGATTCCGTTAACAACAAGTTTGGAATATAATTATCTAATAAATGTTAATAATCACAATGAAGACTAGTGCCATCCCATAGCGGTTGGTTGCTTTGTCTGTTTGAGTATAATGAAACTTGTAGACTTTAATTACATCAAGTATAAAGCGCCTTGTAAATAACCATGTAGACTTTATTTATATCAAGTATAAAGCGCCTTGAAGACGACCTTGTATAATTAAACTACATCAAGTATAAAGCGCCTTATAGACGACCTTGTTGACTTCAAGTGTAAAGCGCAATATAGAGCATTTAGAACACTTTAATTACATTAGATACAACACGTATAGCAGGCAAGCTCCTATATGTGTCATATTTCATATGATTTCTTGAACAAAAGTCTCAGCAGTCATTTGTTAGTCTGAAAAAAATTGGAAATGAAACACTGAAATCTTTAAAAACATTGATATTGATCATTTGAAAAATCCAACAATAACGTGACAAACATAATTTGTGTCGTTATATCACGGCATTTCACTTGTGACATACATACAAATATCATCGACAACTGGCGAATATATCTTGAATACAGTTAATATCAGAACTACTTAATAAAAACATCTTCCAACATTTTTAACCAACACTTAATTTCCGGTGTAAAATTGTATTAATGAATGTGTGCACTACATGCTATCTGAAAACGGTAATCTGGTGATTGAAAACGTGTTAGACAGAAACATTGCGATGTTATTGATTTATAGCATAAATTATGACACCAGACACTAACAGGTCAGTCTTGTAGTCAAACATACTTCATTACGTTCGATACATTTTATCAAGAAGTCAATTGCAAATTTGAAACAGTGGCGTTGACTAAATCAATCCGAAATGGAATTCTCATCAAATGTTGCGTAAGTCGGAAGCCATAGGAATAGGTGTATTTCTAACGCTGCTCTGCGGGTGAGAGTGGATCACGAAGATTATAAAATTGTTTAATGTATCCAAAGCTGTCTGGTACACTTCATTACTGTGCTAGAGATAATCTGTATGTTAAATTTGTCCATGCCCTGTCAATAATGACATATCGCGGATTACAAATCGGACACCGTAGTTACCAATATTATAATTGTGAAATACAGACAGCAGGGGGGGATGATAGGGAAAGTGATTAGGTAGAAATTTTGATTTGATTTGTTTCAAATTAAGGTAGTTTTAATGATATAAAAGCGTGTACATGGACGTGTATATATAGGTAATACAGTACAGCTACCATAAATACTAAATGTTACGGAACACAAGTTAAGAGATGCGATATCGAAAAGATAATCGTATGTTTTGCGATCATTATATAACTAGAAGTTTAATTCATTTAACGGCGGTGCCTCTTGTATACCATGTATTTTGTATGATAAGTTGTATGTTTTGGGAGACTGAGTTCATATTCTAAGCTTCCTTTAATAAATTTCTAAATCGCTTATCCTACCTCATTAAACCGTACTGGTTTGAACGACCATGTCCAATACAGTTACATTCAGGCAATAGGGGGATGCTTAGCCAATCTCAGGATCAGAAACTGCTGTTTCTGTAGCGTAAGATGTTCCTCGACCAGAAAGGTGCGAACCTTTTATCTGGTATTGTCGCAGAGAGAATACAAGTGTGAATGATGAATTTTACTCATTTAGAAGTTGAAGTTATCAACTGTAAGATAGGCAGTTTTACAACATGCTGATGAAGATGAATATAGGCCTAATTATGCAATCACTTATATTTATTAATATCTTTTGATTTTATTACCTATTACCAAAAATAGTCAAAACTTCCAACAAAATTATATAATAAAAACTGTCAGCGAAACAAATCATACTAAATGAGAAATAGAGGTTACACAACGAGTGGTTGTTGGATATGGAATTTATTCCACACGAGTGAGTTATTCTTTAAAAATTACAAAAAATACGAGCTTCAGCGAGTGTCTTTTGTAATTTTTAAAAAATAACTTACGAGTGTGGAATAAATTCCATATCCAACAATCACGAGTCGTGTGACCTGTTTCTACCACAATTATCCGCTTTTAGCCGATAAAAATACGACGAGGATAAGTACGCTATCCAACAGCAGTTTTGGCGCCAAGCAGCGATCACAGCATAGCATGACGTCACTCGATTATTGATGACGTTGACAAATGATGACACGACACTGAGAAAGACGTAATTCAGTCAAAGTTCATCGTGTCAGCCATTCAGAATGCGTACAGAGTTTATACCACGTGTGGTATTTTATACCACGTGTGGTATTTTATACCACGTGTGGTATAAACAAATTGTTAATCAACAGCTTCATCGTTTATTTGATACCCTGAGAGTTGAATAACACCACCCAATGTGGAAGAAATTGAAATAATGATATTTTAACTATTTATATCATTACATACACGTTCTTTTAATATGATTCGTATCATCCGAAAGCATCGGAATGTCGCCGAATTAGACAAACTTGGGTATATAAACGTGTCATCAGTAGAGTGTAGGATCCATATTCGAAATGAATAAAGAATAAAGACATATAATTCGAAAACCCTCGATCGCATGTCGATCAATATGACAACACTGTCGGTTCACTCGATAACAGACCACCAAGCCAGAGTTTTCAGAGTAATGTATGCAATGAACTAGATCGGTGTAAATTCGGCCAAGCAGTGCCACGGTACTATTAAATTAGTAGTCGGACGTGTTGTTGTTAGCAACCCTTGACTGTCTGACCTAGCAACAAGTCGCGTTTGTGGTTGCAATCGAATCAAGCTAAAAATCAATCATTCCAGAATATATCTCACTTATTGAATTAGCTATATTAATCTCCGGAACTATATCAAAGGCCTTGTGGCAGGTAGTTGAATACAGATTCTACACTTTATTACGTGGTTTATAACATTTCAAAGGTTGTCGAGGTAGTAGTTTACTCTATAAATTTACGGTTGCACGAACAAAAATCTAAAGTAGATGTTTGCATGATAATTCCAGATTGCGTTTAGATTATGAAATACTCTTGGAAAAACCAAATGAGCTAGTATTAGAGAATGCTTCAAAAACAATTGGAGCATGGTATTCAAACAGTTTTATTACCATACGAATGTTAATTTTAACTCCACCAGAAATAGTTCAACTATAATAAATATATATTTCCCTTAATGTTTCCTAACAGATAATTACAAGAAACAATTTCACCTGCATGTCATATATAATGGAATCGGATGACGATCGGCATTTATTCGCAGCTGGAGGTATCTTGGTGCCTGAAATTATACAACGGCTACAGGCGTATTTGATAACTACATTTATCTTTTTATTCGACATTTGATAAGCATACATGTTTTAGAAAAGCAATTTTTATAGAAGCATTAAAGAGATCTATGGGGCTCTTCATCAAATCTTTCTTATCAGCCATAATGAAAAACAGATGACAAAAAATAATGAAATGTTTTTTTGCATCTGGTATATATTATATTCAGTGCTAGCTGCGGCAGATTGCACATTTTGTTCAGATTTTTACATCAGAAAGATAAGTTATAAATTGTTGCAGTATTTTACATCGGGCTTAATCGTTTTTACGATATTGATAAAAGACTATAAATCACAATACGATATATCTATGTTAGAGAAGCCGTGATATGGTATTCATATAGATATTTGCATATTATAAAGCAGCTGTTCCGAAGAACATTATCACGAAAAAATTGGTAAAAATGAAAATAAGATAATTCACAGGAAAAACAAATGTATGGATCGAGTCTACCTTTATCACCCTGAAATGTTAACATAAAACATATCACCATTTGATGTTTGCTTTAAAAAAAACGCGTTAAGCGTTGGTATTTTTAAAATAAAAACTAAAAACTCGAAGATAGTATATCAAGATCACCAATAGCAATTCTTCATTAAAACGTTTTACACGTTAAACTACCACCTATATCATTTTTTTCAGAAATGGAGATAAATTATCCTATCAGTTGCGTTTGAAATTGAAACTGTAATATAATTGTTTAATATGAAATATTACGCTATTCCAAGTAAATGAAAAATACATGCACATAGCATTGATAGTTTAAGGTGGAAAAGTACGTGTATATATATACACATATGTATATACAGTAACACTTTATAGCTATGTGCGTTATACTGAAACTGAATAATAATCGGCACAATCAAAGTAAGGATATCTACGGTAGTTTAGAATAGCCCTATGTGCAGTTTAAGAGCATCAAATATTTCTATTAGGACCTCACTAAAAGTGCAATATTTTGATGAATGTTACATTTTACACATATATGCCTGGTTACACAAGGTATCAACGGATTGGATGTATTCTTGGTCATATTACCAAGACTTAGGTTACATGTTACTTAACTTTTTTCATTTTATCATGTTATTCCATGTCTAGCATGTCATTGTCTGAACAATTTCTTACAGTATTTACAATATCTATTTAAAGACCGCGAATAGATTAGTTATACGACGGTGGTAATTGGTTTGTAAGCCCGTCGACACATTTGTCTGGAGTCTATGGACGGTTCTTAATATGCAACTGTCGATAATAAATTATGTGTTTATTGACCCTGTCGCTTAAGATACTTCAGAGATGTTGGCCTCCTCGTCAAATTACATAAGGGCAATGAGCTGACCGATACGGGTTCCTGTAGAACAAATGCCTCCGGTGTAAGATTACACAGGGACATTGACAAGCCTGTTATTGATTCCGATGTCCACGTTCTGATGCTCTGGTTATGTGTAGCCAAAGTCCCCTTTCCCTCCCCCAGCTCTGTCATGTATTGTATCATTAGACACCTCTTGTTAGCGAGTTGTTAAATGAGACATGTTAAGGTGCCTGACTTCTGTACGGTGATTATATAGCTGACATGTTTATGATATTAAAAAGCTTTCAAATGGCCGGAATAAATGACCTCAAACTGTACAATAAACATCAGCATAACAATACGTATAGGCTACACCTGTTAAATGCATGGTAACTACTTGATATTGAAGACAAATAAAGATTCTGCAACAAAGTGTATGGTACGCAAGTTCAGTTGTCTTCCGGTCTGACAGACAACGGGATTGAGGTTTTCATGAGTAACAAAACATTTGCTCTTGGCTATCAATTAGTACAACTAATTGGAGTACAAATCAATTGTTTAGAAACTGTCATTAGTTGATTCTTCAATTATTTCTAAAAACAGGCTTGATAATAACTAATGTATTTTTTCCATCATGATCGGCGCCACGTCTTCTATGTATTGTATATGATATATATATGAAAAGTATCTGCATTCTCTTTATGAATTTAAAAATGTTATGCACATTTCCTTGATTATTGCCACCGCAATATGTATATGTAGTACATGAATAATGGTATTGCGTTAGACATCATATGGCGGCGAATTATTATAATGTAGAATTGTCATATTGCAGATTTAATAAGATATATGCAAATGTTTCTCGTAATTATGCTATTCTTATATGTTATACGATATTTTACTTTCGTCATGTGATGTCTGAACGAATTTAACGTTTACTCCATCTGTGATATCACAGATACTTCTAATTCAGTATTGCTATTGTATGTATATTATTATATCCGTATTCGTATTCCTTCATTCACGACAGTTTAGGGAGAAAAAACAAAGTCACCTCCCGGTTACTGTGAGATCCCGATAATGCTGATAAAATCAACTACAGTGTTGCACGAGCCATCTATAATACCGGAAGTTTCTGTATAACGCGCGAATCGCGTGTAGACTGATGGTTACTTGAGAATCACTGATTGGTCACTTATCATCACATAACGCAACACCTGAATAAATAACCAAGTATATCTGACCTAAAACACGTACTATAGGATTCGTCAACTGGAGACAAGCATGTTGGGTTGAACTAACTACTGAGATTGTCTACTTAAGGCCTTGTAGATAATGTTTATATAGTCAAATTATTCAAAATAAAATGTCGCCAAAATAGTTTCGCTTGAAAACTGGTGTTAGCAACACACGAAATATACATCTCCGAAAAGATTGGATTATCATGTAAGCATAATTATGTTTGTGAAAGATTGCAGTTCGATTCTTACTTTAAATTACTAAATTAGGGCTTAAAAATCTATTGCTAGTTAAAGTTAATCAAATGTACTGAAAAGTCACTTTGCGATAGATCAGAATAATCTCTCTGTCATTCCAGTGGCATGGCGATTATACATAGTAACGAAATCATTGGACTTTTGTAATATCATTTCACCATCATTTTACTTTAACACATGAATAACTCTTGTTAAGTTTCTACAACAAAGATTCGTTAGGTACCGCTACCATTCATTAGAAAGCATTCTCAGTCGTCACTCTATACCAAACTCTGCACATTGTCTGAATGCTCGGCTGGAGGTCCGACCTACCTGTCGGATACATCACCTGGTTGAACATGATCCACAATTCCACGATAGCATTCACGCGTAAAGTACGTGCGTAATTGGCATATAGGTGCTAAGGTTACGAAGGTAATGGTCACGGACGATTATCAATTGTCTAAGCTCCATTTAAACTGACAAACTATAATTGTTAACACAAGAGATGTCAGGTGAATCGTCCCGTAATTTCAGTCCCGGGCTGAATGTTTAACAAGGGATATCAAAATGCATCTTTTCATTAAAATTACTGAGGGTTATAGGCAGTGTTCAGAACGTTTTACGATCCAAATGATTCTACCGTGTGTTTTTTTCTTGCGTTTCCGCTGTAGATAAACGTGATGATCAATTATACCAAACCATGTTGCAAACACCCGTATGTATAACATGTTATTCAGTACACTTTATTCATGAAGTTACAATGGTATATATCTAAATTGGAGATATTGTCCGACAATATATTTTGTTGTGGCTTAATGTCGTACAAGATAAACCAGTACATTCGGTCATTTGACAGCAAAATCAAAATGACAAATATTAATTTTGCGCATTATAATGTATTATCAAATTGTATAAAAATGTATTATGGCGATTGAGTTTTTTATTGGTACAAGAGGATAAGAGTTACCTGCATTGTATGCATCCAGTATTACTAATATTTGTGCATCCAGTTTTATCAAAAGATCCATGCTCTGCAAAGATGTACTGCATATGAGTCAAAAGTGTGGCTTATAATGCAAAGATATACCATTTTTTGTAATATTTTTTTAATTATGTACCATAACAGTAATTTAATGACTACATAACGATCAAATAAAACAATGAAATGAAATGACGTGACGTCAGGAATTCGAGGACGGCGCTACAAAATGGTGGCCCACGATGGATTTCCGCACTGCGTTTTAACTTGAGATTCTTTAAAATGTTGGTTGTTATGGTTACGAATAAAAAATTATGTTCATTTCACTTGAAATGTTATGGAACTCGTCTCAAAGCTTTTAATGTTTGTTCGTCCAGGTTCGCAAAAATAAATACATCATAGACTCTATAATCTTATACGTAATAAATAGTAATTAAATATCCAAGATCCTGTATTCAAATGTTAAGTAAAGGATCGTGGGCGTGTTTATGCCAGCGTCAAAAACAAAAATGTATATAAACGTTAAAAACATCGGTAAATTGTTATGTGATGTATACCAATCTGCTTAGTATAACAATCAAAACACGCATCCATTAACAACAATAGTTGTAATTTGTATAGCAATACAAATATGTTTGAGCTTCTTAATATATCATATTATAATGCATTGTCTACATTGTTTACGTGATTTATCATCCTTCTAATAGCATTGGTAATATGGCATAACATCTTTCATGTTAAACTACCCCGCATCTATTCATAAACAATATCATGTAACCCAACGGTTATTCAGTGTTACAGTACAGCCAATGGCGTTTCAGTGTATCATTTATATCTTATTTAACTTAGAATAATGCACGTTTCAAATAACACGGCAAGGCTGAAAATGATATCACAAATTAAATAAGGACAGCACAGTCGAAAGGGAATACTTTGCCATCAATAATCAGAGATATCCTTGTATATGAATAGTCTCTGGAATCAGCCAGCTATAACACCAACTCCCGAGGGAGACAATACAGTGCTCAGATGGAGATCCTATTTATACAATCATGTGTATATTACTGCTTTAAGCCAATGAATGCCACATGTAATCAAAATACTCACGGGCTTTCATGTCTGATTAATTGCACAAACTTGGCTTTGAATGTAGGGTTAATCGATTCACAAATCTTGTGTATAAATCACACGATTACTCGCAAGTATTTTCATGCCGCAGTGTGACATTTTTGTGCATTATTTATTACTATTGATTAGAGCTCTTTATATGGCTGTTTGCTCTTTAGTGAAGTAATAAAGTTTGTAAAGTAGACTCTGACTTAGTGGTGTGCCCTTGCACTTTTGGTTTTCAGAGTTTAAACTTTAACTACAGTATTATTAACAGTGTATTAACGATTGGCTTTCTCTCATACTGTGCAGCTAGAGACTGAAGGAACATAAAGGATGACTACCAGTGCCTAAACCTGTATACGTACGTTTGTCTTATTCATATTTCCTCCTTTTAAATCTAACGAAAACACTTACTACACACCTATATTTAGGCGTCTTATTTTCGCCTGCTTTTAAATTACGCCGGTGATTATAAAACCTTGAAATTAGTCGTAACGAAAAGCCATCAAACATTGATTTGGCAGAACCACATGAGTCTACATCGTAAAATTAAATCGTCGCGAAAAAGTCGTTAGAAAAAAAACGAAATTTACTCGCCGCAAAAAATAAGTTTGTTTACAGTATTCAGTATATAACACAATATATCTTACATGGACTTGATTAAAACGAAACAAAAACATAAAAAACGACGTAATAAAATGCTTTTATCAATAAGTAACAGACATGGATGTCCACAGTTAGAGCCGTGGCTAACTCATACGCAGTAGTTGATTTTCCACTGTACATTGAATTGCCATCCATTTCCAAGTCTAAGGAACCTGAAGTTAACTATAATCTAGGATTAATCACCCACGCTATTGTCTGTATGTTTACTTTTAGAGTAAGTGATCCTTGTAGTGTCTGTTGTTAGCTATTACTTAAAAAATGTTTTTGAAAAGGTCATAATCTACTTGGTGGTTGCAGTCATGTCTAATTACAACAAAGTCTATAAAAATGGTAGTTTCTGCTCCTTCTTAGCGCTCAGCATTCAGGGAGTGGGACGACTGGTTCGCCCGTTGTAAGTATAATGTAACGTGGGGTGTGTTAATGGTAGTCTTCGGCGGCATGCTTCACTGTTATAGCACTATAAAAGGACAAGAATTCCACTATACAAGAAGACATTACATGTATATACCACAGTCTCCCCAAAAAACCATCGCAGACTTCATACACGCTACACACCGCATACATGGTAGGCTGTCCTTACATGGCCCTTGTTGTTAATAGGACATTAATCAATTAAACAAACAATAAAAATGTCTAGTTAATAAGACCACTCTCATAACTGGGACAGGCGAAAACTATAGCGTCACCATCCCTATTGGACCACGGAAGGGCAATTTTAACCCGCGGTGTAGGATTCTTTATGTTGTCAAACACAAGGCATGACAGCTGAATTGTTATTCCTGAGGGTTGGGTTCCTTCATGTCGCACTCTCAAGGGGATATATGGTTATTTTGGTCTTGAATATTTCTTTCAATAGTATGATATGATAATACGTTTTCTTGAAACGTTCTCTCATTTGTCACCAGTTTTTGCTATGAAAGATTTCTCTGTCAACCCGTAGGGTGTCACAAATTAAACGCGGATACGAGTTAGAAATAAAATGACGTTTTGCAGTGTACCTGTGGAGTACACTGTTGGTTACTTCATTAATCGAACGTTTTGTCGACGGATCAGATTGCGGTGACGGTGAACAAAGAAGAGATATTTCAACCGTAGGTCAGTACTCATCAAGCCGTTTACTTACAATTGAAATATTATTTTACTCGGGTAAAAGACATCCGTATCCATTAGACAAAGCAATGTTAGAAGTCTATAATAATCTACTCTTAGCTTTATTACCGTAAATGTATTCTATGATGACTAGTCTAAGTAAAGACAGGCTCTACGCTTATTCCAACCGTTCTGTGTAAAAGTGTCAAGTCACCTTTCAATCGATTTACGTGTGATATCCACCGAATTTGTCGCATTTAAATAGCCGTATGGCCTTCTTGTCACCGTCGCATGACATTTGTATCGGAAACATTATCTCTGAAATTCTGTAAATAACTAAATAACGAACTTCATTTAACCATCTGCTTATATCGAAACCCACTACTGAGGAATATCGCTGCCCTTCTGTAAGCGTTGACTAGCATGCTCTGGTATCGTTACATTGCCTTTAACTTATTCGTACTCTTACAGTATGAAGGATTCAAATGAGAGCCTAACAGAACATCCAGGCTTAAATCGGTGGTAATCAGTTCCCATCGTTTGAAAGACCTTCAGACCCTTATTACGTTTGTAACAACGTTGGTCAAGTGGGTCAAGTGAACATTGGTGTAAATGATTACGTTAGAAAAACAAACTCTCCCTTGGATGACGAGATCTGGCAGGATATTGTATATTGAGAAATGAAGCTTGAGGTCAGATGTATTTGTGGCGTTGACACACGATCGATAGTTTTGATAGAGTTGAAACAAAGTTCAAAGTCTTTATTGTCAGAACAAATATTGTATAGTTATGTATCCTATTAGATTTCAGTTGAATTGCATTAAGCTTAGTCATTGAGAATGATTACACATATATATCATAAAGTATTGTGTTACGTTTGGCATTGGAAGGAAGGCAATGGCATAACATTTTGGTCCGTTCTGAGAATAGTTAGGTCATCAAAGGTCATGTTCTGAGATTTCGGTCGTCTGCTCTGTAGTTATAAGTTAGAAAAGTACTATTTACCAGGTCTACTATGATACAATCACACATGACGAATACAAAGTTGTTGTCTTCAAAATACCTGTGTATAGTGGAATACAGTCTTCAAATAGCGATTTCGTTTTTATTTTTTAATGAAGACATAACAAATTAGGCAAATGAAAAATAACAGTTACAAACAGCTTATAAAATAATCAGGTATATACATTTAAACTTATCCAGGAACAGAAGTGAATTCCAAAGATAGTGGGAAACAAAATGGCCTTTAGATTCATAACGTCCTTTGTCAGCATGAAGTTTGACCTTCTTTACAATTAAGAAGTTTGGGGCCGCCTGAAATGCGCGTTACAAAGCACTATTTATCAACCGCGCGAAAAAGAAATAAGGTTCACAGCTTAGCGAGCATCTGCAAATTTTCACAGCCAGTACTAATTATCTTCAAAGGAACACCTGTCTTCTTCATTGCTTGTTTAAACCTGAAAAGAGAGATTCCTTGTGAGCTTTGATGCCTTTTTCAATGCACACCATATCACCAGCTAAGATGATTTATTGACTGGCTCCTTGTGAACGCAGCGCATGTAGACTGCGAAAAGTACGTGGGTATTTTGAGTCTCCTTGTGAGACTTGAAACTTTTACCTCTCAGGTAGTGTTACAATGTATTTACATTTCAGGGGTGAACATTGCGTATCAATTGGCGAACTACTCGGCTCTCTCCCTTTTGGCTGAACGCTGTGCAAATATAATAGCTAGCTTTGCTAGAAGAGGATATGATATGGTAATTGACCGTATTCGGGACCTTAAACATATACCTACGAGTAAAAAGGATAGGTCTTAAATGGCATAACGTCCTATCAATAGCTAAGGTCGTTTAAGAAAAACACCTTTCCTCTATAGAATCATATGTTGTAGCATGGTTCGAACGACACCCTGATGTCTCTTTACCGACACAAGTTGATCAGAACTTAACAGTAAATAACAGGAGGCAATCCTTTTCTTCAGCGGATCCCTAACGACACACTATCTCTGGTACAGTTACCCCGATAGTGATTCTTTGAAACAGCCAATTTAACTTCAATCAAGATTAATGGTCAATTACAATCTGGCATGTATGTAAAAAATAGGAAGCAATCAATCCGCATGGGAAAATGTCTTAGCCATTCAAAAGTCTTTAAATACGCAATTAAATGTAATTGGAGGTAATCATTATCAATATCATCAATTTTATTCCAAACATCTTTATTCTCCAATGAAAGCAAAAACGGGCTTACAAGGAATATAATACAGATTTATTGCGACCACAATATCAACTTTTAATAAGTTAATCTATAGCTACATCTTGAATAAATGAATTGCCTATAAAATTAAGTGTTTTTGGATAACCTCGAATGTTATAAGACTCCAAGAATCTTTTATGATTCAAGGATAGGGATATTCTACCTGAGGGTTGTCATATGAAACATTATGTCTTTTATATCTCGACGTTTTGTTACAATTTTACAATTATAATAGCTATAGCCCGCCATTTATACAAATGAGAAATAAATTCGACGGAGATCGTAAATTTGATCGCAAATTCGGTTGCTTGTAATATTTATAGCAAAACCAGTATAGTGAGTGACGTCACAGAGTTGTATAATAGGGGTATTAGCCATGCAATACAGCCTCAGGCGACATGGGTATATTGCATGTGATAAACCAGTATTACACTCATAGGGGTGAGAGGAAATTCCTTTCTTTCAGGTACCGAAGTGCTAGTTAATTTGTAAAACTTTGGTCGTGAACTTTAAACACGCAGTTCGTCATTTACCTAGTGATCTGCTCGGTTATTATGTCGTGTTGAGGGCGTTACTTACGTTGTTTTATGTGGCAGACATACACAAATCACGTCACAATCGATACCTACCCGTAAGGGCAGATAACTCTGAGACATGAAAATATATTACAAATATGGATCTTGAATGTAGTTTTAGATATTTTAAAGATCCTCCACCGCCGACAGAGAATAAACAATACTCATCAATTAAAAAATTTGGTATATAATCATGTGTATTATAAGACTCTTTCATATGTGGATATGAAGGATCGGGATATTCTACCCGAGGGCCACAAAATGTTGTAAAACCCGAGGCTTGCCGAGGGTTTAGCAACATTTTGTGATCCCGAGGGTAGAATCCTATAATTCATATCCACGTATGAAAGAGTATTTTTCTCTCATGCCTCGACGTTTTATTGGATTTTTACTACTATGATAATCCGCTAATTTTAAATAAATTCGAGAAAAACGCACCTGCAAGTTGATATTCCATACATGGAATTTACGTGATAGTTTCAACGAAATCTCGTTGTATGTATCTTTTAAAGTAAATCCATCCTAGTTTCTGAAAGAAATTGTCAAAATTTTACCTAGAAAATAGTAATTTAGTTGACGCTGTAACGTCACGAGGCTTTATTGCATGGGTAGCCATGCAATACAGCCTCAGGCGACATGAGTGTATTGCCCTAGACCATCCAGTATTACACGTGTAGGTATAAGAGAAATTTATATATATGTATATCTTGGACGACTTTACATTGTCTACATATTTTATGGTTACTTCCGTGAAATCATATCGTACAACGCTTCGCAATATAAAATTTATTTTGCTTTTGGTGCTTGCGTAATCAGTATTTATTTCATATATGGTATAGTATCAGTGACTTTAATCTGGACGGAATTAATTATTTTTAATATTTTTTTCTTGAAGTAAAATTAGAAGCTTAAACTTTTCAATGACGGTACACAGGCAATATTTCTTCACGTGAAAAAAATTACGTGAAATCCACGTGAAGAGATATTGCCTGTTTAATGGTAAGAAAGTTTTGTAACTGAAGAAATACACTTATAAATAAACTGAGATTAAAAACCAAGGCAATTAATTCCTAGTGTGGTAAAATTCCCATGCATGCATCTTCCAATGAACGTCAAAATAACTATTACTTAAAAAAATTGCGCCTCTTTCAGAAAAAAACTTCAAATCAGATGATGTTCAAAACTCTTATAACTAAAGACGGAATTACATTACCATTGGTCATTTATTAGCTTACTAGGACTGCATGATGGATTTCTATGACGTAAATAATATCGATTTTGTTCCATTGCCTAATGAAAACGGAGTACTTTGAAGTAACAGGATTCCGAACTATATTTACGTAATAGCGGTGTCATGCAGCTTCAAGGCTAAATATAACGGCGTTATTATATAGTTATGCATATCACATTTACATAGACATAAACTTACATATACAGGCCGTATACTGAGGACGTTACCCAAAATACGGAAACAACATAACCAAAACTACAGCCGCTTGGAAACCAATAAGATATCTTTATTACCTCGATTTGCTATTTAAGCAATGTTCTATTTTATGAATGATAGGTTCTGCAAACATTGCGTAGCAGTTGGTGATGAGTATATAATATCGTTTTGCTGTTATATATATATATACATCAATGATCTAAAAAAAAGTTCAAGTAATTTCTGATACGTATTGTATTACAGTATATTTGACCAAACCCTGTGATATTTTTAATTTCTTAAAGGAATCATCCTTTTCCGTTGTTCCGGCTAATCATAAGTTATCGTGTTTTGCGGTATGAAATACAATGGCTTTATTTGTCGATAAACATAGCGTTAGAAACAAGATAGAATGCAGAATAAAGACAATTTTAGATAGTGTCAGTAGCATTAACATAACATCACAGAAAATATGAGAAATTTGAACAAACAGAACCACAAATATGTGTATATTGACACCAAACAATCGTATTAGTTGAAATGAAACTCAAAATCTAGACGAAATGTTAGCTGAAGGATGATTGGCGCAATTACAGTGCTTACTAATACCGTGTATCAAGTTATCGTTACAACATACGAAGCGTTTTGATAATACAGTAAAAGTACAGAGATGTACTTATTTTCGACGTTACGTTTGGTCTGAATTGTTTGGGGTCAAACGAGTTTGAAATGATAACGAGGTTCTATCATATACTATTTCTTTCATTTTTGTTTTATCATCATAAATAACTTATTTTATAGCTTTACAGTTTCCTCGGCAAGATTAAACATACATTATATAAAGTCCAAATCACCAATAAAATTCTGGTACAGATCCAACTAATACAGGTTCTATTTCAGTACACATATACACGGAGCGCACAACATGTTTTAATCGAAAGACATATTCTGTTTATCCAAAACGGATTCGGAAAGGTCAGCCACATCTATATTTAATATTCATTAATAACCCCTGTGTAAGCTGGCACACTTACCGGTTACCAATTTCGCAGTACGTGGGGATGTCAGAGAGTTTGGGGATTTTGTTCCTATGGTCAGAGCGTGGAGGTAATTAGTATTGCCAAGACATCATCTAATACTACATCCAGACAGGGATACTACCATGTCTAAGACTCTACCTGCTACTCCGCGTGTTAGCAATATGGACAATAAAATCGTAGATACATCTGGAGTAAGGTTAGTACCTAATGGAATGTCCATTGCTGAACTTTTCTGGCAAGTTTATGTATAAAGACATTTAATGTTTTAAAGAGGTATATATGTATTTCTGATAAACTTACAATTTTATTACAATGTACTTCGTTATAATCTTACGAGAATACATCCTAAAACTTCAACTTTCGTAACTTACTTCCGTCAAACCTATTATCGTCCGTTCAGGTTAATGCAGTGTAAAGGAGTTCTCCTTACAATGCCAGAATACAGCTTCTAGCATCTATTAAGCAGAAGTGGCAATCATTATTTTCTTGTAATAGCATCATTAGAAACGAATTAACATTTAATGAGAAAATAAGATTTGTTAATAGAAAAGTACATCTTCTTAAAGATAGGCAAAATTATAAATTAGGTCATAATACTCATTAAATTGGTGTCGATTACTTCATTTTGTGTTCAAGAATACAGCGCAACCAAAATTCTATAAAATATCATTTTTTTATCAAAACTCATAAAAAGAAAAAAATGTTTTGTATGGAAAGTTTCTAAAGTTTTGAAATATTCCGAAATTAAATTTGCTTCTCAATGTTTTATTACACTCCTACTAGTGCGATTGCAGAATATATATATCAGATAAGGTATTTATATTCACTTCTACCTGATTGTATGCTCTTTCACCATTAACTGATTCGTGACCGGTTTTAGAATACGCGGTTTTTCTCTGGTAACTCAGATTATGACGTATTGCGCGCGCTAACATTTCGAACCAAAAGTACGGATGGACCAATTACTGGACGTTGACTATTGTACCGTAACTTTGGCATACATCGTTGACATTTTCACCAATGTTTAGATGCAGACGATGGAACTATGACCATGTCATGATACAAATGTTCTTTTGTATGTTGGAGAATAATCCCTACCTTTGTGATATAACAAGGGAAAACAAAGTAATATCTAAACTATTTGATATACATGAAGTACCCCTAGGGTTGTGATTTCATTTTCTAATCCCAAAAGCGGAGAAGCATTCTGCTTATCCGACGCCACTGCTTGACTGCATGTCTTGATGTCAATCTGACTGCATCCTCCGATGTTACCGTCCTACGATATCATCTTATATGTGTTTCTGACTGTATCCTTTGAAGTCACTGCCTGATTTTTATTTACGAATTCGCTGTTCGGCTGTGATTTCTGAATTCTTTATCACGGAACAGAAGTACACGACTCACATCAAGATAAAGAGCATTCCCAAAATAGCACCGACTTATTCATTAGCAACTTTGACAAAATCTTCTTTCAGACGAGCGCCAAAATAGATTAGAGGAGATGGGATTCGCCGTGCTGGAATCGGAAAGAAAGCAAGACACTAACAAGAATATCGACCCCAGTAACGGTGTAAATCACGATGGATTATTCTTTAATTAATTGTTCGTAGAACAAATAGCTTGGGGAAGCGACTGTTTCGCGACAGTCTCTAACTGTATTTTATCGGCAATTCGTTACTTTTTGCTTCATATTGTAATAGGTTCACAAACGATATAGCATTTTATACATATTTCTCTAGTTTTACATTGTATTTGTGACCAAGGTCTTTTTATAGGTCAATTAATAACAAGCAACCTGTATACGTTTTGTATCTGTATCAAACGTAGTATTAAGTTTTATATAATTAAACCGCGTCTCTCATTATTTTAACCCATAGCTATTTTGGAATAAAAAGGTTTATCGTTCATGTAACAGTCACTATCATTATTACCCTTGCAATGTATTGGTGTACGTATCGTATATATAAAATAACACGCTTATAGCAAAACTGACTTCTATTGCACGGCTTCGTTAGCGAGGCTATAACTTGTAAATCTGACTGGTAAATCACGACCACAAATATAAAACAAATATGTAGTTTGTTTGTTGTATGACACATTAGCTTATCCAGTACAAATTAAATTATTAAGGAATAAAGGTACATAAAGCTGTTCAAGTGAGATGGAAAACAAAGATCAGTACAAGGGCTTTCTCAATAAATCAGAACGATCTAGTATAGGATATCAGTACTTCTATTGGGAAGTCATAACAAAATAAATACAGAGTATTAGTTGTAAATTGTGAATGTCTCACACGTAAACAAATTCACCAAGTAATCCGCAGACTCGTGCACCACGTGTTTGGCTAGTAAATCTAGAAGGGGACGTGTGTTTATATACGAAGTATGTCTTAGTGTATTAGCTAGATGATTTGGACAAATAATATCATTTCTATATAGATGTATAACGATATACGCGAGGAATAAAAAACGATTTATAAGCTGTGTTTCCTTTTACCTAATGTTATAGATTTATATGTCTGGCAAATTCGTTTTCCTTTCGTCTATGCAATCATGAGCCTCAAATGACTATTACCGGGCATAATCCTCAATTACTAACAATCCACTACACAAATCGGAAACCCGAGTGAACAAATAATTGCGTAAATAGTTTTGTACATTTTACGAATGCCACATTATATATGGTATCATGTCCATAAGGCAGACAAAAGGCTTGCTTGATTTGCTCTGACGGATGAATCAGCTCATCGAATCCAATATACAAAATGTATCAAGAAAAGCAGCAGCGTTCTCTCACATTACAGTCAATAGTAGCGTAGTAATAGCAATCACCATTACTCATAGTTGTGTCCCTAAGTTCAGTTTGATATTGAAATGATAATTTGCCAACATTAAAGTTTTGATGATGGATACCAGTAGAGGACGAACTAGCCTTGTCAAAAACATCGCAGTATTGAAGAGGACATACTAATACTGCATTTAACCCCCGTTTTTATTGCGCAATTTCGATGACTTCTACTGACTGTTTGAATCTAACTATTTTCCAAAATCATGTAATTAAAAATCAACAGCATATCTGTAGAGGATTATAATTGTTAATTTGTATGTTTGGAAGTGTCGATATTGCCTGAATAAATTGGTATGCATACTATGAAAAAAAAGTTCAACATGATGCCTGTTTATGCTAGGTTTACACTATGTTCCCGGCGGCCACGGCAGCCCCGTTTCGGGCCACCGTGGAAAAAACGTGGTGACCGCGAGACAACTTGAGACAACGCAGAAGGACGTGATAGACAAACGTGAGCGGTCGTGATTACCGTGGATGCCGTGCCAGATTTTTAAACTGTCAAAAATTTGCCACGGCAGTCACGGTACAGATGGTAAACGCCACAGGACGTCATAAAACGGGATTGACGTAACAAAACGTAACAATGCGTGCGAGGCCGTAACAAAACTTCCAGACGGTCCGTGATGGAACGGGCAGCAAGCACGTTTCCCGAAATCTAACGGTGATTTCAAGTTTTGTGACGTTCTGTTGCGTTTTTTCCACGTTTTATCACGGTTGATGCAGATTGGCTGCACGTTTTGTGAAGGTTTGTCAAGGTTTTGACGGCAAGCCAAGGTAGATGATAACCGTTTCGATACGTTCTGTCAAGGCACATCACGGCTTGTAGCGATTGAAAGCCCGACGTGATACGGCGTGTTACGTCTTATTACGGTCTTACGTTGCAACCAATATCTGATGAAGTATCATTGCCTGGCCTGGTACGTATTTGCTACTTCATGGATTATTTGTATTATCAAATAGAAATAGTCATTATCAAACACATTAAAACCATCAAATTATACAAAAGCTATTATTGCAAAAGACAGATTAAGTGATTAACCATTACAGAAAAAAATGGCGTAAAAATACTTGGCTATAATAATTATATATTTTTACCAAATATAATTTGTAATTAAAATGTGTTTGAAATGACATTTTCGGCAATAAATATTGTTTCATTTGCTTCAAAAAAATCCCGGTATCAGACTTTCATCCCTAGTAAGCCTTGGCGGACCGTGAAAAACGTATCGGAGCTTGATCAAAACGTGTAAAACGTAGCAGACCTCATCAGATCGTAACAGGCCTAGTGAGAACGTAGTGGTATCCTTGATAGACCGTGCCTATGCCGTAGTGTACCTTTAACCTCCCGGAACAGCACTTTCCCGTATATCCACGGTCCATGACGTAATCCGTAAAAGACCGTGGCAAAACTTCACAAGACCTAGCTCAACTTGAATACAGAGACAAAAATAGCCAAAATTCCACGGCGCACCACGTTTCGGGCAAACGGGGCTACCGTGATCGCCGGGAACATAGTGTAAACCTAGCATTATCCACTAAAAATGCTCGTAGTTTATTATTACATACACCTTATTGTACCATGAATACACTCTGAAAATTCAGCGTTTAAAGCTGAAACTTTTGAAGTCTAAATATACATTTATCTCATATTAATATGCACATTCACGCACGCGCGGTGTTCGCGCAGGTCACTTTTACAATTGCACTTTCACTACTCCCAGTGCAATGCTTCCCATCAACACTGTTTATAAATCGGCTTGCCTTATAACTTGAACCCTATTACCTCGGTATCAATATCACGTGCCTTGTCACTAGAGATAAACAAAGCCTTTAATCTTCGCCTGGTGAGCTTGATTGTTTATATCTATAGCTTAGACTGGAATTATGGGATTAATCATCATAGACAGTTAACATCATTTCTCCTTATCGAGGTAGATATTGTGTTTACCTGTCTTCTCGTATAAATCAACACCCCGCAGTGAAGCTGTCTACAATATGCAGACATGTTTTCGTATTAACCTGAATTGTTGTGATCATGTAGTGCATGTTTGTTTACTGATTTCAGGAAGTATTGCATACGAATGGCCGAGTGCTTTACCATCTTCCAGATAAATTATGTGGTGTATATATTTACTGCAATTTATTTTGGTGGGTATTATCGTATAGGTAATATGTGAGGTATGGTCACCCTACAAGTGTCACGGCATTTGAGCACAGCTCTTATTCAAGTTTCTGGTGAACACATAAAATGGCGCGTGATGTGTCATGGATCTTCTACATGCAGGTTCAAATGGAATGTCGTGATTTATTTTATTAGTCTCATACAAAAGGCGTCTACATTCTACATGTATAATTCTAATATGTAATATTTCGATATACATCTCTGATTAATTTATAAGCAGTCAAGCTGATATTGAATTGAAATCTATCATCAATTACGAGTGATTATCTAATTTTCATGTACGAGCAAATCCGAGGACAACTTTTGATGAAAATGGTTAAATTTGTACTTTGCTACACTAGCTAAAATGCGCCGTATTAGAAATTGGTCATCTGCTGCATTCTACGAAAAACTGGATTTCAATTCGATTCATCCCTACCAGAATTCGCAAATCGCACGGCAAAACAAATTTTGTGGTCATTTGAAGAATCATATGCGACAATAAACAAGTAAAGCTTTCGCAAAAAAGGGTGATTGATACGTTAGAGTTAAAGCCTATGAATTCTGAAATCTCATCTTGTTTATATTTTGCATTTTGAAAACGGTCAGCTTTATGTCGAAGCGGGCCGGTATTATCCATATATCATTGTAGTTCATGTTATGTTAGATATCAAAATGTAACAATTTTTCCTACAAACATGTGTTTATAGACATCCATCATAATAAGGAAACACATATTAGATAAAAAGTAAAGCTGATGTGATACAATCACGAGTAATATTCGGATGGGAATGTGAATACTGCGTATCTTCCGCTCTCCACACGACTTGAGGAACAGAAAGCAATCTCTAGGTCCTTGTGTTTCAAGCACCCAAACAATGGCGCCCACTTCATCATGTCCTTGAAATGCTTGTCGAGTCGATTTTACGCAATCTAACGGTACTTAAATTTGCCGTTGAAGGATCCATTATCAGCTCGCGTGTCCTGTCACGACTTACTTGTCGTCAACGACAACACACAGCGCTATACTATAGTCAAACAGGTTAGGTAACACGGACAAAGTCAACTTTTCAAAACAGCTCTATTTGGCTACGTGTTGGTTGTATCTGTACAAGTTTTGTTACACTATATATATTCATGCACCTTTGCTAATGAACCGTAAGGTTCAAAGAAATAAATAATTGAATTGAAATGGCTAATACATGTGAGTTTAACAAATGTGTCATAAGCGATTAGGTGATTATTGTTTTTAATTACTTGAGTGGAAGTTTGACGTATAAGAGAGAGTGGAATTATGTGAAGCTTTTTTTTCAAATAGATAATGTGACTATGTTTTGTCTTGTAAACAAACTGCGTTATATAAATTGATTAAGGTTTTTTATTTGGCTTTCATAACTATTGTTTATATTTCATTCCTAAAAAACCAACATATTTTTTTCATAAAATAAGATGTATTTAATTGATAATTCTAAATTGCGGTTAATAGTTCGAGAAATACAGGGCTGGTCATCGAAAGTAAAAACAACCCACTATGATTTCTAATTATCATGACAATGACATTTCAACTGACGTGAAATGAATAAAAATACACATGAAAAATATTGTAGATAATACTAAACAAAGCACATGAATACTACGTATTGAAGCAAATTGGATATACTTGCGTTCAAGGAATAATAGATATTTGACGAATAGCGCTTCGAGCTATGCGGGGTTTTGTAATAAAAAAATATACAGAAAACGGTCGGGACCATATTCGGGGAATGCCAGTTCGAATCAGAGGGGTTACTTTGGCTGTATATTGTAACTTATTAATTTGATATATTGCTAACAATTTGTTGTTTGGACCTTTAAAACACAAACCTAGAAACAGATATATATTCTATTGTTTGTGGTTCCAGAATACAAAACTGAAAAATGAAGAGAAGAAAATAAAAAAAAAATTAAGAAAAATATCGACCAAAAGAAGACACTGCTTCAATAGCAGAAAAGATATGTATCGATCACATACTGTTCTATGCAAATGTGGCTGTTGTCGTTCCGTCGTTGAACATAATGCTGTTGCCCTCCTATCAAAAGCATGATATGTAGACTGTCTGACATAGTTGCCCAGGGCACATGTTAATGCTTTATATACCAATACTCATCGTCCTGGAATTCGGACGGCATCCTTCTTCTGCTTCCTTTGTCATGTTTTAGAATAAATTATGCCTAAGCAATGACCTTCAGATATTTTTGAGTAGGTTTATGCGACGTTGACAGTTTTAGTGATTCTTTCATGCGTACATGTGTTCTTATAATTGTTATAGAAACAGTAGTGTCAAATTATGGAAATATAACTGAAGCAACTATGGTAAGTATAACAAAAATACGTTTTTTTCTGGTACTGTTCATTTATCTGTAATCTATCATCACGTCTTTTTATTTTATTCTGAATTGTTTGTTCGTTACGAGTACAGCCGTTTAATCACGCGGACGGTTACACTCTATATGTCTACCCTACAGTTGGCCGTGTTGTTAGTTTTACCAGTAGGAGAGTCCCGAACACATTTTAGTTGATTTCGACAACAGTGTGTAGGGTGTTCCGATCAGAAATCGAGCTCGGGTTTCCAGCGCACTAACCAACGACTCTGCTTAATGATCCCAAAATGTTCCTTCATAGTGCCGAGCGACTTTATTCACAAGTCACAACGACCCAATCAGTTTACACTTTAACGTTGCCAAAATCATTGGTTACACAATCCCTGTGTCTTATGCGGCTTTTTTCTACCGAAATACATTTGAACGTCGTTGTAATGTTGATTACAAGAACACAACTGTAACGCTAATATAGCGTTTCTGGTGTCGAATATGGTATGACAACTTGGATCAGTTACACCCACACAGTTGTCGGGAAAGATGATCACAAAAAGTGCTGTATTAGCATTAACATCAGGCGAATATAGATTGTGTATAGATTGATGATGAGGACTGGTGTATCTGTTACGAGACGTTACCGTGTATGACTACAAGGAACATCGATGTTTTTTATGTGTTTTACAGATGTAAGTGTGGTGTTTATAGTTGGCAGATAACATGAGCTATGTCTTACCTTTAATGAGACGTAGGTGCGAGAAGTTACCTCACATCACTTCGAACATCATTTCCAGAGAAAACACGTTCTACAGAAAACGCATGTTTGTAATCCGAAAAAAACTCCATGCGATGGAAGGATGTACGTGTTT
This sequence comes from Argopecten irradians, assembly GCF_041381155.1. NCBI lineage: Eukaryota > Metazoa > Mollusca > Bivalvia > Pectinida > Pectinidae > Argopecten > Argopecten irradians. The sequence goes on along the minus strand of NC_091138.1, from coordinate 10,446,797 downwards.
TGTTGAAATATCGTAATTAGTTATTTCTTAACCACCATCATGCAGTTGAAGAACAGATGTCAAAATTGTTTGTATATTTTGGCTACGTCCTATGGACAGCCTAGGCCATTGGAGGACATGTTATATCCTGGAGATTGAGGAAAGTCGGAGTACCTGAAGAACAAACACCGATCCTCCGTTAATTACACGGCAACTGGTTCACGTAGGATTGGAATTCGTAGTCAAGATGTGTATAGCTAGCGATATCATATCTGAACTTCTTCGCTTCTTCGCCACTGCGGCCCCGAATCACATTTAAAGTCATAATACAAAATTGAATGATATATGCATTGTGTATGTAGACTCGATAATGAAACAAATTAAACGCATCAAACAAATGGATTCAGCAAAGTAACGAAATAAAAACAACCAGCTGGTGCGTTGGGTTCATATTGCATAATTTCTACAGCAGCGTTATACTTCAATATTTACAGTCAGTGGTGAATTGATAGTATAAACCCCCGTTCAACCAAAGGCTACTCAACTTTATTTCTTGATAGATTGAGTATGTCACGCGCAATTTTGAGCCGCGCGGATGAATTTATGATGGTCCAAATCAGAAACTTTTGGTGTTTCGCGGTCCATTCCAAATATCGATACCCTACTCAACTTTCATAATGAGGAAAAACGGTATAAAGCTAGTATATTAATAATCCGAAATAAAAGGCCAAAATAAATAAATTCAAAGTAAAATCAAAATCATTTCTACTCAACTTTATCCTTCGATAGAACCACCAGAAAGAGACTTTAATCCTTAAATATTTCAAGAGGCCAAAAAAAGTAACAAGCAGAATTGTGCCCCGTTTAATCCAAGGAAATTAAATTTCAAGAACAAAATAACTACAGAGAAGTCATCCATGCGTATATTTCTTCTCACAGAATTTTGCTTCTAATTGATGAAAAAAACCATGTTTTAATCCTTTCATTGCGTTTAAGGAAACACTGAACAACTTTTAAACGTGTTAAATTATTGCTAGGATGGACACAAATTGATTTGGTAGAATACGGCGTTTTGTTATGTTTTAAAAGAAACTATACTAATTATCTTAATTAGTGTTTTGTTAATTGTTTTTGCTGTGTGTTTCATTAACTGTTAGAGTGTTATATTGATTGCAATCACGCCATGATGCCTTCGTGTGTTAGCTAATCAACCGAGAACAACATCGGTAATCCGTTTATGAACATTCCAGATCTTTTCTTGTCTTGAATGTTGAAAGGAAACCATATCAATATTCACACATATACTAATAGGCTACGGCTGATGAGAGTACGAGCTTGTGGAGGTGTACTTGGTGTTTGAATATCCCAATTTGTTCACAAACTTTTATCCTACAAACTAATACAAGCTATGATCCATTGTTTATTTTATATTCTAAATCACGGAGCTTATCCTAGCTGTATATCTTCGATGTTCCTTGTTTACCAGCGCGGCTTCCGCATGCATACTTGTCATCAAAGAAGCCAACAATTGCGTGTAACACTAGCATCGGCGTGTACAATGGGCTCCATGAGTCTGTTAAACGTAAAACCAAATGCACAGCGTTACGTGTAAAACTTGTTTTGAAACGTGTCTAAGGATCAAATTAAGTTTTTATTTATGATTGATGACAAAAATGAGTCAAAGACTCGTCTAACTTTTGGTCAAGTATACATAAAAATGCATAGTATTTACTAATCAAAACATATCACCGAGCATAAATCACAGTGAAACTATAATGAAGATAAAATAATTTAATAGTACATTAGAATGAGTTCAGAAAAACGTCTTTGTACTTTGTTTAAAAGATAAAAATGATGTGGCATTCCTGACATGTTTAGGTAACAAATTCCATGTAGAAGGACCCTGGTATGTAAAAGATCTCTGAAACGTTTTAGTTTTAAATGATGGAATGTAAAATACATTATTTGTGACTGATCTAGTAGATCTGGATTAGGATGAATTAGAAAATCAAAATAAGCATATAGATATAGAACTTAAAACATTTTTTTCAAAGTAAATTATTTGCGATCCGAATTTTAGTCCTATTCTTGCTCTATTTTGGGGGGAATATCTATTTATTATGTATAGTGAGAAGATATTCAGTACAATTTGCAGTAAAAATAGGACCCAAATACACGTCGAAAATTCACACAGCAATTTTACTTTGACAGGATAATTCTTTTTGAAAAAAAAAATTTTTACTTGAAATGTACAATGTAGAGTACAGCCGGACAAACATCGATCGCTGTATTGTAACTTACACAGAATAAAGATCGCTGTAAATCTGTTAGATCGGATTTTCGATAGTAAAAGTTTGGATGTACTTGTGTAGGAAGTATATGGCCACATACGTTAACCGCTGTGGCAGATACGTTAAAGGCCTGCTAAGGATGAACTCAGCTCGGCTGTAATAGTCCTTTTGTAATGTAACAACATGCACTATTTTGATCGTAACTTCCTTGTTTAATTGTTACGTCATTCACTTCTGAGAAAACGACGTCAGTGCCCAGCTAGGGACGACTTCCGGTATCCATCTTTTGCATGACAGTCACACATAAATCGAATTTTGCTGAATTCATTGTGGTGTTATTGAAGTTTTAATGAACACCGTATTCTTATAATAAGTAGAATCACACTATCTTAGTGTTAATGGGATACTGTGGAATTAATATGGGATTAAAATACTACTACATAGTGAGATTAAGCGCGAAATCGTTAATTGATTTATTCGAGTCTGAGATACATGCAGAGATGATAAGAAGTAGTTATTCCTTTTATATGAAATGGCGAATAAGAGGAACGTAAATCACACAAAAAAAGGTTTTGTAACCATATACAATAAAAAAGCAAAATTGAACAAATAAACTTGCACCTGTTACATTTTACACCAGAGGGAACAACACCACACAGAATTATACGTTGCGCTGCATATTATGAACTTTTTTTCCCCTGCAGACTATTACTTGAGATTCCAGGCAATGTCAATCCAACTTATCCGCGACGTCAGAAGTGTTTTAGTGTCCATTTTCATGTCACTATTGGGATGCATCCTAATGGTACAGCTTCAGTCTATACCAAGACGTCATGTCAGCCTCCCGTAAGATAAACTTACACATAACAGCAGCCCGTGTAGAATGCCAATGCAATTTCCGCAAAGGGCATGCAATGACGAGCAATATGATAATGCGATCGACAGAAAAGACTCAGCATTTCCAGGATCACAACTCTATACAGTGGAGTTAATATCGGACACAACATGCGATTCGGAGTACAAATTGTACGACAACCTTTTTCCGTTAATGGAATATGATGACAAACATTAAATACATTTATGCTAATATATTCTGTGTTGATGAACTCTGAGCACAAGACGTCCTGCAGAGATATGGAATATTCCCTTTTGTATAATTAACAATATGAATGTTAATAGTGTTCAGAACGGAAAATAGTGCTCCTTCCTTAACTTCCGAGGGTCTGTTTACAACATAACTATACAAAGACTGCACGAAGAGATATGACTTATTCATTATCATTAATGACAAAACGTTCCTTGACACGAAGTCTTTTGATAGCTGGGATTAGTCTTTCTTATTACATCTCACCATACAGCCTCGCGTACCAATGCTAATACTGAATGTGTTTGATATTGGGATCGTGTTCAGTTTCGTTTTGCGTGATTTGGTGTGAGTGTATGTTATTTAATTTTTCTGATGCTTTTTGGTAGTTATCGAGTTGACAATTTTACTGCAGTACAGAATGATCATGCAACGACACAACCTCCGTAAAACTCCACGATTACCAACGCAGTGATCGACACAACCTCCGTAAAACACCGCGATTACCACAACAGTGATCGACACAACCTCCGTAAAACACCGCGATTACCACAGCAGTGATCGACACAACCTCCGTAAAACACCGCGATTGATCGACACAACCTCCGTAAAACACCGCGATCACCACAGCAGTGATCGACACAACCTCCGTAAAACACCGACCGCGATTACCACAGCAGTGATCGACACAACCTCCGTAAAACACCGCGATTACCACAGCAGTGATCGACACAACCTCCGTAAAACACCGCGATTACAACAGCAGTGATCGACACAACCTCCGTAAAACACCGCGATTACCACAGCAGTGATCGACACAACCTCCGTAAAACACCGCGATTACCACAGCAGTGATCGACACAACCTCCGTAAAACACCGCGATTACCACAGCAGTGATCGACACAACCTCCGTAAAACACCGCGATTACCACAGCAGTGATCGACACAACCTCCGTAAAACACCGCGATTACCACAGCAGTGATCGACACAACCTCCGTAAAACAACGCGATTACCACAGCAGTGATCGACACAACCTCCGTAAAACACCGCGATTACCACAGCAGTGATCGACACAACCTCCATAAAACAGCGCGATTACCACAACAGTGATCGACACAACCTCCGTAACACACCGCGATTGATCGACACAACCTCCGTAAAACACCGCGATTACCACAGCAGTGATCGACACAACCTCCGTAAAACACCGCGATTACCACAGCAGTGATCGACACAACTCCCGTAAAACACCGCGATTACCAAAGCAATGATCGACACAACCTCCGTAAAACACCGCGATTACCACAGCAGTGATCGACACAACCTCCGTAAATCACCGCGATTACCACAGCAATGATCGACACAACCTCCGTAAAACACCGCGATTACCACAGCAGTGATCGACACAACCTCCGTTAAACACCGCGATTACCACAGCAGTGATCGACATAACCTCCGTATACACCGCGATTACCACAGCAGTGATCGACACAACCTCAGTAAAACACCGCGATTACCACAGCAGCGATCGACACAACCTCCGTAAAACACCGCGATTACCAGAGCAGTGATCGACACAACCTCCATAAAACATCGCAATTACCACAGCAGTGATCGGCACAACCTCCGTAAAACACCGCGATTACCACAGTAGTGATCGACACAACCTCTGTAAAACATCGCGATTGATCGACACAACATCCGTAAAACAGCGCGATTACCATAGCAGTGATCGACACAACCTCCGTAAAACACCGCGTTACCACAGCAGTGATCGACACAACCTCCGTAAAACACCGCGATCACCACAGCAGTGATCGATACAACCTCCGTAAAACACCGCGATTACCACAGCAGTGATTGACACAACCTCCGTAAAACACCGCGATTACCACAGCAGTGATCAACACAACCGCCGTTAAACACTACGATCACTACAGCAACATCCGTAAAACTCCTCGATTGCCACAGCAGTGATCGACACAACCTCCGTAAAACACCGCGATTACCACAGCAGTGATCGACACAACCTCCGTAAAACATCGCGATTGCCACAGCAACCTCCGTAAAACACCGCGATTACCACAGTAGTGATCGACACAACCTCTGTAAAACATCGCGATTGATCGACACAACCTCCGTAAAACAGCGCGATTACCATAGCAGTGATCGACACAACCTCCGTAAAACACCGCGTTACCACAGCAGTGATCGACACAACCTCCGTAAAACACCGCGATCACCACAGCAGTGATCGATACAACCTCCGTAAAACACCGCGATCACTACAGCAGTGATCGATACAACCTCCGTAAAACACCTCGATTACCACAGCAGTGATTGACACAACCTCCGTAAAACACCGCGATTACCACAGCAGTGATCAACACAACCTCCGTAAAACACCGCGATTACCACAGCAGTGATCGACACAACCTCCGTAAAACAACGCGATTACCACAGCAGTGATCGACACAACCTCCGTAAAACACCGCGATTACCACAGCAGTGATCGACACAACCTCCATAAAACAGCGCGATTACCACAACAGTGATCGACACAACCTCCGTAACACACCGCGATTGATCGACACAACCTCCGTAAAACACCGCGATTACCACAGCAGTGATCGACACAACCTCCGTAAAACACCGCGATTACCACAGCAGTGATCGACACAACCTCCGTAAAACACCGCGATTACCAAAGCAATGATCGACACAACCTCCGTAAAACACCGCGATTACCACAGCAGTGATCGACACAACCTCCGTAAAACACCGCGATTACCACAGCAATGATCGACACAACCTCCGTAAAACACCGCGATTACCACAGCAGTGATCGACACAACCTCCGTTAAACACCGCGATTACCACAGCAGTGATCGACACAACCTCCGTATACACCGCGATTACCACAGCAGTGATCGACACAACCTCAGTAAAACACCGCGATTACCACAGCAGCGATCGACACAACCTCCGTAAAACACCGCGATTACCAGAGCAGTGATCGACACAACCTCCATAAAACATCGCAATTACCACAGCAGTGATCGGCACAACCTCCGTAAAACACCGCGATTACCACAGTAGTGATCGACACAACCTCTGTAAAACATCGCGATTGATCGACACAACATCCGTAAAACAGCGCGATTACCATAGCAGTGATCGACACAACCTCCGTAAAACACCGCGTTACCACAGCAGTGATCGACACAACCTCCGTAAAACACCGCGATCACCACAGCAGTGATCGATACAACCTCCGTAAAACACCGCGATTACCACAGCAGTGATTGACACAACCTCCGTAAAACACCGCGATTACCACAGCAGTGATCAACACAACCTCCGTAAAACACCGTACGATTACCACAGCAGTGATCATCCGTAAAACTCCGAATCGATTGCCACAGCAGTGATCGACACAACCTCCGTAAAACACCGCATACCACAGCAGTGATCGACACAACCTCCGTAAAACACGCGATGACACAGAAACACCTCCGACAACTCCGTAAAACACCGCGATTACCACAGTAGTGATCGACACAACCTCCGTAAAACATCGCGATTGATCGACACAACCTCCGTAAAACACGCGATTACCACAGCAGTGATCGACACAACCTCCGTAAAACACCGCGATTACCACAGCAGTGATCGACCAACCTCCGTAAAACACCGCGATTACCACAGCAGTGATCGACACAACCTCCGTAAAACACCGCGATTACCACAGCAGTGATCGACACAACCTCCGTAAAACACCGCGATTACCACAGCAGTGATCGACACAACCTCCGTAAAACATCCGCGATTACCACAGCAGTGATCGATCGACACAACCTCCGTAAAACACCGCGATTACCACAGCAGTCGAATCGACACAAACCTCCGTAAAACACCGCGATTACCACAGCAGTGATCGACACAACCTCCGTAAAACACCGCGATTACCACAGCAGGATGACACGCACAACCTCCGTAAAACACCGCGATTACCACAGAGTGATCGACACACAACCTCCGTAAAACACGCGATTGATCGACACAACCTCCGAAACACCGATCAGCATCAATCGACACAACCTCCGTAAAACACAGCCGCGATTACCACAGCAGTGATCGACACAACCTCCGTAAAACACCGCGATTACCACAGCAGTGATCGACACAACCCTCCGTAAAACACACGCGATTACCACAGCAGTGATCGACACAACCTCCGTAAAACACCGCGATTACCACAGCAGTGATCGACACAACCTCCGTAAACACCCGCATTACCACAGCAGTGATCAACACCGTTAAACACACACACTCCGTAAAAAACACCCGATCCCACAGCAGTGATCGACACACTCCGTAAAACACGCATTACCACAGCAGTGATCGACACAACTCCGTAAACACGATCCGCGGATGCGACACAACCTCCGTAAAACACCGCGATTACCACAGTAGTGATCGACACAACCTCTGTAAAACAGCGATTGATCGACACACCTCCGTAAAACACGCGATTACCATAGCAGTGATCGACACAACCTCCGTAAAACACCGCGTTACCAAGCAGTGATCGACGATGACGACACAACCTCCGTAAAACACCGCGATCACCACAGCAGTGATCGATACAACCTCCGTAAAACATCGCGATCATCACAGCAGTGATCGATACAACCTCCGTAAAACACCTCGATTACCACAGCAGTGATCGACACAACCTCCGTAAAACACCGCGATTACCACAGCAGTGATCAACACAACCTCCGTAAAACACCGCGATTACCACAGCAGTGATCGACACAACCTCCGTAAAACAACGCGATTACCACAGCAGTGATCGACACAACCTCCGTAAAACACCGCGATTACCACAGCAGTGATCGACACAACCTCCATAAAACAGCGCGATTACCACAACAGTGATCGACACAACCTCCGTAACACACCGCGATTGATCGACACAACCTCCGTAAAACACCGCGATTACCACAGCAGTGATCGACACAACCTCCGTAAAACACCGCGATTACCACAGCAGTGATCGACATAACCTCCGTATACACCGCGATTACCACAGCAGTGATCGACACAACCTCAGTAAAACACCGCGATTACCACAGCAGCGATCGACACAACCTCCGTAAAACACCGCGATTACCAGAGCAGTGATCGACACAACCTCCATAAAACATCGCAATTACCACAGCAGTGATCGGCACAACCTCCGTAAAACACCGCGATTACCACAGTAGTGATCGACACAACCTCTGTAAAACATCGCGATTGATCGACACAACATCCGTAAAACAGCGCGATTACCATAGCAGTGATCGACACAACCTCCGTAAAACACCGCGTTACCACAGCAGTGATCGACACAACCTCCGTAAAACACCGCGATCACCACAGCAGTGATCGATACAACCTCCGTAAAACACCGCGATTACCACAGCAGTGATTGACACAACCTCCGTAAAACACCGCGATTACCACAGCAGTGATCAACACAACCGCCGTTAAACACTACGATCACTACAGCAACATCCGTAAAACTCCTCGATTGCCACAGCAGTGATCGACACAACCTCCGTAAAACACCGCAATTACCACAGCAGTGATCGACACAACCTCCGTAAAACATCGCGATTGCCACAGCAACCTCCGTAAAACACCGCGATTACCACAGTAGTGATCGACACAACCTCTGTAAAACATCGCGATTGATCGACACAACCTCCGTAAAACAGCGCGATTACCATAGCAGTGATCGACACAACCTCCGTAAAACACCGCGTTACCACAGCAGTGATCGACACAACCTCCGTAAAACACCGCGATCACCACAGCAGTGATCGATACAACCTCCGTAAAACACCGCGATCACTACAGCAGTGATCGATACAACCTCCGTAAAACACCTCGATTACCACAGCAGTGATTGACACAACCTCCGTAAAACACCGCGATTACCACAGCAGTGATCAACACAACCGCCGATAAAAACTACGATCACTACAGCAACATCCGTAAAACTCCGCGATTGCCACAGGAGTGATCGACACAACCTCCGTAAAACATCGCGATTGCCACAGCAACCTCCGTAAAACTCCGCGATTGCCACAGCAGTGATCGTCACAACCTCCATAAAACACCGCGATTACCACAGCAGTGATCGACACAACCTCCGTAAAACACCGCAATTACCACAGCAGTGATCGACACAACCTCCGTAAAACATCGCGATTGCCACAGCAACCTCCGTTAAACACCGCGATTGCCACAGCAGTGATCGACACAACCTCCGTAAAACGCAGAAGGATCTGAGAATAAGTTATAATTGCAGTTGGTATATATCTGAATTCATCCTATAGTTCATATAAGGTTTCCAGGTCCCTGTGCCATAACAGAGAACTTACGACAGCTTTAACAGAAAGACAGAGTTGTTACAAAAGAGTGCATTGACCGTCATAACAGAGGGTGACTTAAACGCCAAAGCAGAGAATAAATTGACAATTATACAAAATAGAACGGTTGAACAAAGAAAGCAGGAACCGAATGATCTCCAAATCTGTGATAATGGTACGACTGCCACGGTAGAAAACTTCGGTATAGGGAACGGTTTGACCGTCATAACAGAACGTCATGGCCGTCCCAACGGAGAGCAGCATGACCGACACAACAGGGAACGATGTGACGGCCACAAGAGCTCAAGTCTAATATTCCACGACAGGGAAAGTTAAGACCGCTACACCAAGGAAAGACATTGTCTGGTTATCAATGCAGACCTTTGCTCTTAAATCTTTAAAATACTCACCAGGCGTTCATTAGTAAGGGAGGAAATCAAATATGCTGGGGTACCATAAATTATATATCTATAAACGAAAAAGTACTCTCATTATAAAATGATGTATTGCCCGTCGACCACAGCTTTACTTAGTTGCTTAATGACCAAGTGATTCGGATAGGGAGCTTACAAGTACACAAGGTTAAATCGACGGTCGGAATTGTAACATGACTGATGCATGTCCGAATATACAGGAAATGACGGATAGGCTCCGAGTTGTACATGGGCATTCTACCTGTAAACACGTCCTTTCGCGCGTGCCTGTAAGCTGAAACTATCGCGTTGTGACCCCACTGTAGCCTGCTGTGACCATGACGATAATTGTTCCCATTAGCATGATGACTGGGTAGGTGTTAACACGTTCGACAATTCAGTTTCTTCGTATACCACGGATAGACACCACAGGATGCCTAACAACCGGCAAGTTATGACTGTATGACAGGGTGCACTGGTAATGCATACATAATTAGAGTGTAACGGTTTTTGCCTATTTGCTGATCTGTGCGCTTTGTGTGAATATGTTTGCACCATCAGCAATTAAAGGCGTTCCATTTCAAACAGTTTTATATGCATACGAATTATCATTCGAGCTGATGAAAACCTGTGCCTCAAGCCATTAGAAAAATAGTATAAAACCTCATGCATCGGACAAAATGATAAGAGACAAACTTTTATGTCTACATATTACAAATATATACAGTATTGTTATTAATAACAAAGGCGTTTAATATCCGTTTGGGAATTGTGTGGATATTAATATTCAAGGAGACGACAGCGTTTCTACAACCATTGATTATCACCCCCAAACTCCAGTTATATTCAAAGAAGCAGATTGAGCGAAGGTATATAACAAATCAATGCTGGCATGCTTTGCAAAGTCCTGCATACATCTGATCCATCTTACTAAAAAATAAATATGTTTTTGCTGTAAAGCGGAAATTGAAGCTTATTTGTAAGTCATATGATTCGAATACACCGTAATCGTCTTGCTTATGTTTAATTGATAGATAGAGGAGATTAAAGAAGCTGTTTTGCAGATCTTTGATTGGTCATCACACTGTCTCTATCACGACAGTAAGTCGACAGGGGGTTGTTAGTGCCTGTCCGTAGTATACGCTCCCTTCCGAAGTGCCGGGAAGCCAGGATTTACTTGTGATGAATAGTTTAAGAGTCGTTAAATGTTTTGATACGTGTTCTAGATTAAGACAGATTTTCCGGAATTATTTGTAGACCTGCGCGTAACACTGGTAATGCTACAATGTTGTCCCTACTGTAGAAGAACAATTACGCACGGCAAAGTGAGAATGGATGCCGTTCGGAAGGACTCCCGATGATGTATCTAGTTACGAAGATCAATTAGGTCTTGGCGTTTTGCTCACCCTTGTGGCATTCAAACGGACTAAAACTCATTTGATTTCATTTGCCTAGTGTTCGTTCATGCCCGTGAGTATAGAATGTCTACTTCAAATGTCCAAACACGATATCGCGTGTTTACGTGACCACGTGATTTCAAAGACGTGTTTAAAAAAAATCATTTTTATGAATTTCAACAGGTCCGATAGAGTCGGTCAATCTATCTTGGAGATTGACCTCATTCAGGCGTCCAGAATAACTCCATATGTCAGCAGCCATGTCAGCACAGCTCTTATGTGGGATAACCCCTCTTACAATTTGAATGCCTGTCATTTTGTGCTAAAAATGAAGTTTCTGTCATTTTAAGTTTGGTTCCCTCATGTGAAATTGAAAGTTATGGAAATACTAGTTTTTATTAACGAATTGCGAGATGTGTTGACTTTGCATGGTTGATTGTTAATTAGGTTCATCGTTAACCGATTTGTTGATAATGAGATATTTCAAATAGTACTGCTAGTTCAACCACACATCATTTTGACTCATAAAACATGTGTGTATCGGTCAAAAACACAAAAGAAAAAAATACCAGAACAAAAGTGTTTATTTTTATATGTCTTTATTAAAGCGTTACTGTACCATGATATACATGTACGTGTTATAAACATACATAATGCTATGTCATATTCAAAATGCTTTCGAGAAAAAAAATAGGTCGCATTGTGCTGAAGACATCTTTAATTTTGAAAGATATTAAAGAACTCGAGTTTAAGCAACTTTCTTGGATCAGAATCAGAACATACAATTTTTTGAACTCATTATTACTAGGGAATAATTTAGCGATGCACCAAGCATTCCGTATTATCCGTACTAGTCTTTATGAAATGAGGCGGAAATATGGAGTTGCGTGGGGTGAAATTCTAGACATATCTAATAAAATATATATTGATGCAATTAAAAAATCGTCAACTGTCATCACAACTGGACAATGATTCCGATCCAGCCGAACGGCAGAGATATTTCCTCCAAAAACGACGCTTTATTGTGACCGGAAATTGTCCCGCTGCCTGAACGGAAGTCAACTAGTGCTTCCATTTCCGGCGAAAGGCGATGATGACGTGACGTTGATCCCATGGTAAATATTGCGATCGCGTCATAATTGGACGTCCTTGAACCACTAAAGCGATTGTACGTTTCCGATTGAACAAGAGATGGTGGCCTATTTTACTGGTCAATCTCTAGGAGCGATGTTGTGATGTCTAGATCGTTAATATCACCGATATATACCCTACAATTCGCTTATGGGCCATTGGAAATATCAGTAATAATAAGGATATTAGCCGGATTATGTGATAAAAAGGTTTTAGTCTCTTTTGGGTTATCACCATATGGTATAAATCACTTTTCGTAATATTGATTTGTGTTAACAGTCAAGCATGGGCACTTTTGGAATATAAGTACAAAAATGATGTGATTCCTAAAAGTAATATATCTCTGAAATAAACCGTAACTCGACAAGCACGACAGGGGCCCTCTGTACGACGTGAAAACAGACATGAAGCCCGACATGTGTTTTTTTATTACCATTGGACGTCTGGGTGTATCTGGGTATACATTAGCCACGCACTAGATATTAAACTTACATGTCTCGAGCTCACGTGTTAGACCCGTTTGTGATACTGTGGCAATGATTTCCATGATGGTAGTGTACAAAACTCCTGATTGTTACCCTATATGCCGTAATTCTACTTTATGCGTGTGAAATATAAGTAACCTAGCATTGATATTTACGTGTATGTTTTTCCACATGACGTTCATGGTTCCTTCCTCTTAACCCACCGACTTTGTATCCCTATTTTTAGACAAACAGACACATCGATCACTCAGGTCCCGTCTTCGACATGGTATCATGAGAATAAGTGTAGATTTGGAGCGGGGACATGCTTATGATCTTAATAACCATTTCACTCTCGCTATAGCACATATAACTCAGAACATAACAATGGTATCTTTACAAACGATACCAATTCAAAACAATGCTTGATTATACAATAATATCACCTTTACATAGCCTCGGATACGTCAAAAGCACAACGATATCAAACAGAAAACATGTTCTTTTTTCATATACGCAATTAATATTTTAAGACATTTTATTTTTACACTTTTCCGTGACAAGTAGTCGAATGCGCTGTTCAATACGTCTGCAGTTCTGTTCCGTGTTGTGATATAAGAACGTGGACCACACCGATGTTTCACGTTCAAATAAATATATAATAAGCAAACCATAGGTTTCAGTTATATGTCAAAAACACGTCTGAGTAAGAGCATAATAAAGTTTTAAAAACCATCGGAAAAAATAACATCCACGTTGAACGAAAAAGTATATCCCATTTTATATTTAACTCAAACCGAGTCACAATTTTTACGCTGTTGTCACAACAACCCGTCGCTTATATGTATAATTAATATTTTTTTCAGGTTTGGTTTATCCGAACATCCATCAGCAAGATTTCACTTTTTTTCCAATATATAACTTTACACTAATGCCAAACAATGCTCTCCTAAAGAGCTCCGTAACCTGGCTTGAAAGTGGCTTCCAATTTGATTGAGGATCTACCATTTGGAAGTCCAATACCAATATTACGTTTCGTCCACAATCCACTAATTCAATGTCTTGGTTCACCGCTTTAGGGTTCTATTCAAGGCCGCCTCGTGTTGCAATATTGGCATCATTTGGTCGTTCAGTGTAAATAAAGTCTGCCACCCAGTTTTACACACTAAGCAATAACGTAAAACATTGTCCTTGCTGTAAAATTAAGAATTTTATATAATTAATCTACGATATTTCGGTAAAGGATCAACGTCCTAAAATAAATTGATTCTTTTTTTATTTAATTCTACTTCTATCATCAGAACATACCGAATGACCTACACCTCCTTTGAAGGTCATTAGTTAACTATCATTGTATTTTATTGGTTGTGGCATGTGCCTAGGAGGTAATATACAGAGACCAAGCCGGTTTGATGTGTTTGCTGAGAAACAGACGATATTCCTCAGGGGTGTGCCTTTGACCACTTGGCCAGTCACCACTAGTTAAACAAGTTGTCTGTTTTGCACGAGTTTATATCCACTTCCTGAACTATCCTTTCCTTATTTGGTTCTTCATGTCGCTATTCCCTGAGATATGTTTACGTCATAAGACTAAACCAAATTTCAAATAAAGACGAATACGGAAATATTAATAAGAAATTCTGTGCGCTGTTATCTTTATCTCTGGTATAAACAGTATAATGGTATCAATATTTTAATTTAAACACATTCATTATAAAGAGTCTCGATATGGCCCGTACAACTATGGAAATCAAGATAGTGAAATCGTGAAGATGTCAAAAAAATGAAACTAAAGAAGCACAACGTTGAATATACATAGCACGTAGGTAAATAAAAATCCCGATGGAATTTCAACAGACGTGGGTTTTCTTCATATTTGATAAAATAACACTCACATAGGATTACATGTACTTAAATGTCTATTAGTTAATAAAATATAAGATAAACTTGTTTGGTTTTCATCATCCTCATGTGTTAACACTTTTACTAGCTGGATCAGTACTGATATCTCAGCTCTTTTGGTCTAATTAAAGATGCATGTGCTTGAACTAATGTGCAGAACCAAATTTACATTCAACATCAAACCATTCATTTGTTTATTCACCAGGGAAAACTACCAGGAATAAGGTTCATGTTGACTTTATTGAATTTATGTTTCCAGAGTCTCCAAACACCGAACTGAATGAATCCCAAATGACTTACTTTACAATTTTATCCGCTCAGTATAAATAATTAATGTAGAAGCTTAAAGGTTTCGTGGTATTTCCGTGAAGTACACAACATGAGCTCTTACTTCACGTACAGCACATATGTAACAAATGAACGAACAACATTGATTATAGATCGACTAAATTTTGTCTGCTAGTCGAAACACAATATCAACATTCACACACATATACGTTATCATCGCCGTCGTCGTAATCATCATCATTATAATCATAGTCATTGTTATCATCATCACCATTATTAAACCTGCCTTGCAGGTAAAGCGTTAGAACTATACATGTTGCCCCTAATGCATTATCGTAAAAAGGCGACTAAATTAAGGATATTATCTTTTCTCTTCTTGCTAACTAACTTTGTTCTTCCTAACGTCTCCCTTAACACAATTCACTTTTTGCCTTTGGTTGAGCGCTCATCCTTGTGAGGTAGGCTCTGGGTCCTGTTCCCTGTCCGAGACACACCAACGTCTATGAAAGTGTCTACTCCTGTTTAGCGTTCAGCAGGAAGTATGACGACTGGACCGTTGACAGTATAATGTGACCAGATCGAGGGAGTGTTCCTCTGCTTGATGTCTTCGGCAGCATGCTTTAGTGATATAGCACTATAATTCCATTCTACTTTCAGTTTTCCGTTTAACCTTATTTCCAACAAGATGGGAAATAGAAGGCTATGACTCCCACCTGGTCAAGCGTATGAATATTGAGCGTTTCCGTTGCGTCACTGACAATGTATAGGATGCATACTGACGCCTATACATAACGTTCAAAAATGAAAAGGTACGGTCTTTAAATTCCAATAGTGTTATCGTGTTGACAAAAATATCATCGCATAGTTTTCGTTTGTTCGCTTGCTTTAAACCGTTTTCAGGTGGAACTATATTCAGAAGCTGATACTTTGACTGTTCCGTTTATTGAACTTGCTGACGTCAACACTAGCGTAAGCGCCAAATTCAAAAGATATGCACGTTTTGTTTTGAATTTTAATGATCGTAATTGAAATATAAGTAATAAACTGTTACCAGATTGGACTTTCATTTGATATGAAGCCGATCCGTCTGAAATATATGTTCTAGTATTTATCTTTCTTCTTGATGGGCTTCATATCAACTGTATGTCCAATATGCTTGAATAAAAAGGGCAAGAGTTCCACTATACCTGTAGACACAACACGAATATACCACAGTCTCACACAACCGCACATCACATACACACGACACACCGCATGAGATCGTCCATTCATGACCCTAGCTGTTAATAGGACGTTCATATGATAACCTGACAAACAAAACCAATCATCATCAAACATTGAGAAAATGGGTATACTATCATATTGATTGTCCACGCCTATATTTTAGTGTGGACACATACATACAAAGTACCATAATGTTTATCAATACTTACTTAAAAAGATGTGGAAAGCACAATGAAGTCACCCCAATGACAATTACGATCATGCCGTTATTGATTTTAATAAGCTTCCATCGCTGGAATCTGGGCTTCTGTTGCGTTACTGCGGACGCCTTTTGCTCTATCGTTATAGCTATTTCGTTGTCAAGCGTTGGTGGTATCGTACGGAACTAGGATTCCCATTGGACAAACGTAACACTGCTATCTGCTAGGCGTGCAATTTGTGCTGGGGATAATTTTCTCTGATAAACAACTCTACATATAATGTAGCGGTATTCATTGGCACTATATCTTGCGGTGATCAATGCCATTGTAATTATCTATAGAGGATTTTTCCTTGAAGAGACCTAGCTACTGAACTGTTGAAATAGTAGCACCCGTCGATATATCGTCTAGTTCGCGCAAGGTGTGTTTCTCTGAAAATGACTCCGTATGTATTTCCAGTGCTCTCTATTGACATTTTATACATTTGGTGAGTTTTTACCATGTCTTTGTGTTGTCAATGTCTTGTGTGTTTGTAATGTTGATTTTCTATTCTAAATTAGTTTGGAATAAGTAGCTTGTATTCAGAATAAGTGCTGAGTGATGGAAGATCTTATTGTTTGAATATATATTTAAAACCGACCGCTCAAAGTGAAATACATATTTTAATTAAAACTGTATTTTTGGTTAAACTAAAGGGTGTTAATTATTTCAAAATGACAACATTTATATATCAAAATCTCAAGAGAAAAGCTGTGAGAATTAAGTGATACACTCTTTTTTTTCATCGGCTCACGCGTTTATACATGTGATTTGTATAAAACATTATATTATTTTATCTTGTGTGAATCTTTCTGCTGTTGGTGTCTCATACAAATTATTATCGTCAACCATTGATACAAAATCGTCAAAATCATTAACGGCATGAATGCCAATGAGCCGAATTATGAGTATAATTGGTACTGACAATGTCGCTTTGAATTTTGTTATATTTTCATCTTCATGCTAATCCAGTTAATTCTGTAATGACGAGAGCACCAGTTAACGCAGAATAATTTCTTGATTGGAGTTAGAAGAAGTGTTTGATAAAATCGCTTAATAGCCGTAATTTCCTTCCAAATCTTTGGAGATAATTCAAACGTGTTTTTGTTTATTTTGTAAATCACCATATGATAGAGAAGAAGTTGATACTTCTTTACAGAAAGTGATCCCGATGTGAAGTTTATTTATAAAAATACAAACATTACAATTCTATAACGTCGTGCAAACTACTGATACGACGCTTCGAATTTCAAGGAAACGACTGATTCAAACGTATTCTGGTCATGATTTTCACATTTCACACTGCAAGTGTTTCATTGAAACGAAAACGAATTCAAGGGCATACAAGTCAGTACTGTTACGTTCCCATGTATAATATTATCATATGTAAATAAATTCATTAGAAGAAAACATACCATCTTTAACGTTCGATAGCCAGGCGCATATTTATCAATGCAATAAATTTATAAATATGTCAATATCCCGCACACGACGTGTGACGGTCACGTACACAAAGGGTTATCGTTTTGTTGAACAAAACGAATTTTTGTGAAATAAAAATAGGAGGCTTAACTTGTCTTTTGCGTAAGCTGTATTTAATATTGAGTTTATTGAAAGCGAAATTTGCATACTATTTAAAATGCATGTCAACTTTGACCGCAGAAGTTTGTTTTTGTATGTTTGCTGGTCATATCATTGAAAGACCATACCTTATAATGTTTGATAAGTTACACTATCTATGTTAAGTAAGATATTTCAATAACAAAAGTGTGATAAGCCGAATTAGATTATGAGTGGCCTTTCTATGAAAAGATGCGTCGTTTGCATTTCTTTTCAAAACCAAATTACCCGTGGTGATATTTACGAAATATATTCGTGGGAATTGGAAAACTGTGTATTTTACGCGAGATTAGCATTTTTAAGGTCATGGTACATATGCGAATCAAGACTATTTCAAAGTTTGGAAACAATGTCACACTTATCTGGTCCTAAATATATTTACCTTCAATTCATATACTTCTCTCATAGCTATAGGTGCAATACTGGCTAGTCCCATGCAATACACTCACGTCGCCTGGACTGTATTACATAGCTACCCATGCAATACAGCCTCGTGACGTCACGGCGACAACAAAATTACTATTTTCACGGCGAAGTGTTTAATTCTTTATTTTAAAAGATTTGAGCCATGGGATTTGCGTTGAAGATATCGCACGGATAATTGACTTGCAGTCGCGATTTTCTTCGAACCTATTTCGAAATGGCGGGATTTCATAGTTGAAAAAATACTCTTTCATATGTGGATATGAAGAATAGGGATATTCTACCCTCGGGATCACGAAATGTAAAACTTTCGGAGATCTCGGGTTTTACAATATTCTATGACCCTCGGGTAGAATATCCCTATCCTTCATATTCACAGAGTATTTCATTATTTTGATTGAATTAAGATAACCGACGTCAAATATAGTTTCGAAACGTTGGTTTGCGTTATCTTAATCGGAAAATTAAACGAATGATATGTTGTCAAAATGTAATAGCCCCAGGAACATAATCCATGTTCTAAGAAGGATTACAATCATTTTCGTAATGATTTTGAGAGAAGAAAATAATAATACCACAAAAATTGCAATAATTATATTGAACATTGTATAAAACACCCAGTTGTTTAAAAGACAAAAAATATTTTATTTCATAATTGCTGCGACGGATAACAGCCATGTTTGCTACTTTCGATGGATATTGATATAGAAACCGCATACATTACAGCTGATTGCAAACTGAACATTGTACATTATTTTAAATAAGATAGACTATTAAAGCTCTCGCACGTAGCTGTGTAAAGCATAGAAACATCATTTATGACATTTCATAGGTATTATATAAGTACGCTAATGTTAAAATATAATTCCACATCTTAAGGCGGAGTTGTACGAGCTCAATATCGGGACTACAGTAGCTGTTCACTCGTAACGGTACAGCTCCTCGCCACGCAGCTTTCATCATAAAATCTGTGTGCACACAAATTACGTATCACCTAACTGTGATGTACATTAGATCTTATCGAGATGTAATCTTACATAATTTTGTTATTCTAACTAACTTGTTTATGTTTCCTATATTTGGATAGTTCATCCATTTAATGTTTTCATCATTTTCCCAAACACTGCGACATTGGTGCGTGTTTTGTAAAAATACATTCGCTCGTATATCGGATATATCTGTGTTATCTATTCTCCAATCAGACAATCAGAATGCAGATGTAATTGAAAATAAAAATGCCATCTTTACGACCGCAAATGCGGTCAGAGTATATGTCTGGGAGTCGTTAATGGAATCGTGGTGTACTTCTACTGGACCATTGGACATTAACAGTAAAGATTGGCGTCACTTGGAAATGTATAATTACATAGATTGCTATCTATCAGCGCCAAACACACATTGAATATTCTTTATAACTTCAATCTTGTTCTCCCCCTTTTTTTGTCGTACACTATATAGCAATAATGATTACGACGAGGGTTTCTGATAATAAAATATGTATCTCTAACTTTTTGCTAGATATAGAAAAACATGTTTTCAATTAACTTTCTTACACAGAATATGGAATATTCTTGTTTTAGGCAGACATTTATTACCAGAACAAGGAAAGCAATCTTGATAGCATAGTTATCTTTTTTTACATAATATCACATTTCCAATCGCTTAAATCGTATCTCTGCGTTGGCACATCAGAATGAACACGGACATATTCCATAGCAATGATTGGATAGACATTTCATCACACAAACAACCTTTACGAACATAAATATTGATCGCACTTGAAACCTTTTTGACACAAATCAATATTTGTTTGATTACACTATTTCAATATTTACCTATTTGCATAGTTCTCGGTTTTATCTATGAACAAGCGATGACTGTGCACTCTAGCTGTAGTAAGCCAATGTTGGACAATAGAGGGAGCGCTAGTTAGGATGTAAAACCATTAACATGGCGTACATTAGTGCTCTAACACACAGTCACTACTCTTCAATTTGTGTTTTTACTTTTCCGTCGTAATGGCGACGTCGAGTTGTCTATTGTATTGATTTCTGGGGTTCACACCTATAATATTGGAATAACCACATCAATAGTTATCATGTTTCATTGTGTCACTTACTGGCAATTTTAACACTAAAGATAATATTTATTGTTGGAATCGGTATTACTTTTTCCATAGAATATATGATTGTCAACGAGCATAAACCTGTTCCTGTTCGTGGTAGCTGAAGCGGGTCTAAAGATTGCGTTATATAATTAAACTGATATTGCTACACTTTAATTAAACTTGCAGCTGGCGAAAGGCGTGTATAAAGTACAAAAAACTATGTTTTCATCAAATAATAATAATGATAATTTATAATATTATATACATTTCAGAGAAAATAATATAGCAAACTACATTTTCCCAAAATATTTATTTGTAACCTAACGTCAAAAACAAGTTCTGTTATACCTACCAACATTAAGACACCTGTGTACATGTAAGTTAAAGAGTAACGCGCCCCCAATTTGGTTACAAAGTGGCGCTGTATAAAACAACAGCTGAAAATGATGTATCGAATATGTTCATCTTTGATAACAAACTCCAAAATCGTAATATTGCGTGAAATGGTTCCTTAATCTTAAAATGACCATAAACACTCGTTTACGATCAAAGAATGTTATTCTCGATAAACATCTAATCAAACGGCATAATGGCAGGAAACGAGGAAAACACCATCATTCGCATACAGATTATTACAATCAACTTCCTGTTTATTTGAAATGCAGACGTTACAGCTAATTTTCCGCTTGATGTTTTATCATAAGGCGAGTCCCCTGTGTGTGCTATCGTTTTTGATGTTCGGGATTGTATGTCTGTTGGTAAACATGGATGTATGTCGTACGTCAGCGATGTTTAAAAAGTAAGCTTTGTGATGGATGCGATTTGCAGACTCCCCATAGTGTTAGTCAATACTGAGATTACCGGGGCGATGCTCCTAATGTAATAACTAAGATTTCCCGTGGAATCTTAAGACGCATAACACAAAACCACATAGCGGTACTGCGAGCCCATGTAAACAGATAAACCGGGGGTTACCTAATCGAGCGTACAGTTATAGAGTAATTGTAATACACCCGCACCAAGGAATCGTTCGGGAGGCCTGGGAGGGAAAAGATATTAGGGGTGAGGATATTCGATCTTCGAGACGGGAATTGCCTCTATGCGTTATTGCAACGTCAATTGAAACTTTATAGAGCCATTTAGTATAGAAATCTTATCGTCTATCGCGGTACCGGCGAGATCTGATCTCAGTTAAATGGTGAATCTAAAGAAAATGTTCGATATTCACATATCATCTTTACATCGTAAATGTTGTCTATTTGAGAAATTAAATTATTTGTTTTCAATCACATACCTTTAGCTACAATGTTATTATATGCTACTACCAATGCTACATACACAATACAGAAATCACTTACGGATATTTTTCAAGTGTTCGCACAAGCTAGAATGATATGATCACTGATGGACACGTTTATAATGTCACCAATACGAAATGTATATATACAATGGTATGATTATTGAATGACGCAAGAGGAATAATATTCAAATACTTTTAAGTCATTGTCCCTTGAATGGACTTTATGGAGAGGCTTGTTTTTAAGTCGTGCTTATTTGTCGCTTTCGGAAACGCTTTACGACAAAATGTAAGCGGCATTTATCCAGAAATACAAGAGAATTGGGCAATGGAGGATCAGAAGTAATATATTTTATCGTGCACTCGCTGTATCAATCACATAATGCAACCATTATCGTAATAATACCATATGTATTCTCAGTATTATAGTTAGCCCATGTTCATAATTGACAAGACAGACATACATTCTTGTATAAAAATAAATTAATTTATCTATTCAAAACAATTATTTAAAAATATTTTATTTTGTTTGATTCATAACACCTGTTTCCTTTTGAGGATTAGATTTTGTTTCGTTTCAATAATTGACTTTGTCTGGAAAAGCATGATATGAATCTATGCTGTCAAAGTACACCAGCCTTAGTCACAATCTGTGTTCAGTATAATAGTATGTTTCTTACATTGTTATTTCGTTGTAGTATTGATTAAAGGATATAGCTCTGATGAAATTTCTTAAAATAAATCTGATAAATGAAACAGATCATTAACTACGCCTTATGGAAGGCGCTTACAAAATCACTGGTAATTGGACATATTTACAACAGTACAAACGCCCTTTGAGTACGAATATGATTACGGGGTTACATGGAACTGTTATCAGTAATGATATATTGAATATTTTACTGTTAAAATTCAGAAGTAACAATGAACAAGGGCATATCTATAGGGATTTTAGCAGGCATAATATCTCTGACTTCCAATAGCCAGTTTGTAGTACAAAAGTTATTGAAACCAGATATAACGATGCATACATGTAGATCGAGTGATAACTTAAAATTGGTTATATACTGTAGAGTAAGTAATGGCTTATGTGTTAAAAATATGTCTACCTGTTCCATGTTTCAGTTATGCTTATCGTCATATGTACGATTACAATTATGAAAGTACGATGTATATATGTATATTTAGGGAGAGGACGGCTTCTCAATGCTATGTCTCCGTGTTTGTGTGGGTTATCATTGTATTTTGATCAACTAAATCAAACAATACCTGGACAGTATTATATTTTCGTGTAAAAGCATTGAATATTTCTTTTCCGGTGGTTTCTTTTTTTATTCCTGGTAGCTTAAAATTGATTTGATTTAACAGTTGGTTCCAGTATCAATGATTCAATATTAGCGATAACTTATGTTGATGAAGACACGCATTGCTATCAATCGATTTCTATTTAAATGTCACGTGATCGATATCTTATATGGCTTTGTTATTCTAAGTGATGGGGACGTAGCAGAAACGCTGTCATAAAACATCATTTTCAAGATATTTACTCCAGGATCCCTGCTTGAAGAGGTTTCTGTTTATGACTGGGTTTGTATTCATATCTTTTTTGTAAGAATCCGATGCATTTTTCTCCTTTTTTCTTGAGCAATAAGCAATTACGCAAATCTCTAAGCTTGAAAGCATTAGGAAACCAAATCACGAACCTGTAGGGTGTCGTTACCGTACATGAATAATCTTACTGAATCTGAAATCCATTGCAAAGTTACATGTGACCTTGGTCTGAATCCTCTTGACGCTTAACTTTCTCAAGAAGTCAGGGAATTTGTTGGATTATTTTTCAAATAAAAAAGGAAATACTTTTAATTCAACGATAACAAGCAAACAAATATTATCTTAAAATCTGACATGCATTTTTAGCTCACCTGGTCTGAAGGTCCGAGGTGAGCGTATGGGATACCGCATCGTCCGTCATCCGTCGTCCGTCGTCCGTCAACAATTGACTTCTTCTCCATAACCGCTGGTCGAATTTCAACAAAATTTGACTGGTAGCATCCTTATGGGCTGCTAACTGAAAATTGTACAAATGATGGGCTGATCCCCCAGGGGGCAGAGGGACGGGGCCAAAAGGGTTCAATTTGGCTATTTCCATATAAACGACTCCTTCTCTGAAACCAAGCATGGGAAAGCACCCATAATGCAATGGTAGCATCCTTATATGGTGGGGATTCCAAATTGTGCAAATGATAGGACTGACCCCCCAGGGGACCGAGGGGCGGGACCAAAAAGGGTCAATTTGGCTATTTCCATATAAACGACTTCTCTGAAACCAAGCATGGGATAGCACCCATAATGCAATGGTTGCATCCTTATAGGGTGGGGATTCAAAAATGTACAAATGATGGGGCTGACCCCCGGGGGCCTGAGGGGCGGGGTCAATTTGGCTATTTCCATATAAACGACTTCTTCTCTGAAACCAAGCATAAGACAGCACTCATAATGCAATGTTAGCATCGTTATAGGGTGGGGATTCAAAATTGTACAAATAAAAGGGCTGCTAAAAAAAACCAGGTGAGCGATACAGGCCCTCTGGGCCTCTTGTTTCCATAAGGTTTTTTTCATGCTTGTTCGGATTGTTTTTTAAACAATGAATTATTCAAGAGTACAAATCAATGATTAAAAACAAATTCAGTATAATGAGCTTGATCTTGTTTATAGTAAACGATATTTTCTATTTGAGAACAAAATCATTGGAGATATTTAGATTTAACTATTAATCAAATAATAACAACTTTTATGTACAGCTTGCTAAAGCCGTAAATGTCAAGGTTGCCCAAACTTTTCGATTTGCAATTTCTGACATGTGAATAATTCTGACTTTGTCGTCACAAAAACGAAAACAATTTCACAAATCGACTCGAATGCACTCTTCATTATAATGGGCTTTCATCGTTTCTACATGTATCCGTATTCTGTTAGCCAACGTTGATAAAAATACCGGCACATTCTCATAAATGACATAATTGTATTACATGTTGCTTGTTGTGTCGTTGCTTCTCAACTGATGTGTATAATCCTGAGGCGACTGTAATTGGCCGGGATTGCTATTCTTTTTAACCCTCAGGATTTTGTACGTTGACGATCTTCTACCATAATTCCAATCTTGGTGCCGATCTACTTTCGGAATTTTTCACATGCAATAATATTGGCACCATGTCATATCTAAATGCCATTGAGTAACTTCTTTGTAGGGTACAATGTTACCAAAATGTAGGAATTGTACTAAAATACGCAATGAGGGGAAATCCAAGAGAGTGTGAAATCTTGTCATTGATTGATAGGTTGATATCAATTCAAAATAAAAATAAAAAAGTTTTATTTCGCTCCCTTTGATTTCATTAAGGTTTTTGCGTGGAGCTGCAGAAATTATGTTGCCAATGCAAAATGTTTAAGTCCATCATAAGTTTGGATAACACAAACATCAATTGAATAGATGATTTCTTCTTTCATCATTATCTATAACGTTTCAGCGAATTGGGGGAGGTCATATATGATGTCTCATATAATTTGGCGAGCGAGTTCAGCGTAAACCATATGTCACACCAGCCACCAAAATTCACTACCAACTCAGATAATATCCATGAATGGCTTGTTGATTAGGAAATTTATCAAAATAACCCCGACAGTTATTGATGTGGATATACATTGGTTGTATGCTAATAATATACAGTCCAATCAGCATGTTGACAATTACAGCTGTGATTTGTCATGATATAGTGTGGCTCAATATCCATCACCTAACCGAATAATGCTACTCCCCCCTGAGATTCTGTAAATAATGGTAGCCTCACATAACACTAAGTTTGTAGGAATATAACAATGGGCACTTCGTCCCTTAAAGTCGATATCTCCATGCGACACCATAATGTGAATACTTAACTGTGTTTAGGGAGTCTCCATAGGATGGCTGGCTGTTCTGTTCAGATTTGTACTCATACAAAACCATACATTGAATGTTAAAATTTATATGAGAATATGTAAATACAAAAGGGTTGTATATATACATATATAAATAAAATTCAGATAAAAATGTCATTGAGTTTGCCTCTGAATACCTTTCAATAGTTATTTGTTGATAGACATCTTCCTGTGGTTGTATTGATGGACCATATTCTGAGTTTAGATATAGGGGTGTTTTTACAAATCGATGTTTTTAAAAACACTTTAATGCATACGTTGAACTGGTTAAGCAGTAGAAACTAATCGCATTCCTGCTAGCTGCAACACATGAACTAATTCCGTCAACATTAGTAGTGTTATATTCAATTTCCAAACTTCATCAAATGAAAACGAAGCAAACATTGCAGTGCTGTTTTAACCAACGTAAAGGTCTGTTGTATTTTGCTCGCAGAATGGCGGATTACTTTCTTCCTGTAATGGACATACTTCAGCGTTGTTGTTTTTTAATTTGAGTGTAATAAATGTGTTACGGTGTTTCGAAGTGGGATTGGAACCTCCGCAGTCCATTACCGTTAAGGGATCTGCTTATACGATTCAGCCACCGTATACTGCGGTCTGTCATCATACAATTGTGGTTCATTCTGAAGTGGAACGGAATAAAAACAAGACACCAATTGATGCAGATCATATACATTTTTCTATGTCCTCCAGTCCATTTAATAATCTTCAATGTTGGGCACATTAATAGAGGTTTCTACATTACTCAAGATGTTGGGTATATGCAAATAAGTTTTTAAGTTCGTGTATAGACATGTGTACAGTTCTATTCTATTTAGTTTTGATAACATTTGGAATCGTGTGGCCGTGGTATACACACAATCACTTTTACATGATGATAGGTAATCTAATTAGTCAACAATCTTTCCCCGAATAACTATTATATAGCTAAAAGTCAGATTTTTCAAAAACTGATTTGTAAGAAAATGATGCAGAACTTGCGTTTTATTGTTTCAAGGACCCTGGCATGTAAAATTATTGAGATCCAAAGGAAACAAAAATGACTTTTACCAATCCATTTTGTTGTTCAAATGCTTCCAGTAAGTACAGAAGTCATACATATCCTTATTAAGTGATGATGGCAAAGACTCTGCTATTCATTAAATAAAACGACGATTGTCAGATTATGATACGTATCTACCCGTATAAACCCGTATATCTATCTTCCTTTTGCGCAACGTTATTGGTCACATCCTCCGATCCAATTTGTCAAGTTATACAAGAAGATTTTTTTACTATCTATTATATGGCTATATTGTGTACATACCATCGACTTAAAACAGACCCAAGTATTAAAGGCTATTAGAGGCGATGGCGTCCCCAAAAGTCTATGGCTATAATCGATTAGTCTAGTATCAAAGAACCGGTGACATAAATGAGACATTATTCATCATTTTCTTCCTGCATTGATTCAGACGACGTGTCGACATTTTCTAAATGATGGTTACTGAGCTATAAACAGTAGTAAAAACTACTTTATATATCCTAAAGGTTTTTATAAACCAACATATCATTACATTTCTTGAAAATGTGTGTAGCTTCTATTGGGGCTAGTACATGTATTTAAATGTTGTAGACATTACCTATATTTCTTTGAATAAAAAAAACATTATTTAACACTTTTTTGACGAGTCCGAGATCGGCCAAAATCGTTCACCAATCATGTTTCTTTTTTTTTCAAAATAGAGTAACGCCGACATATCCTTTAAGTCACTGACGCTTTGTTTTTTTGTTTGTTGATTGTTTTGTTTTTGCATATATTATTTTGTTATTTTAACAAATAACCAGACAGGCTGTATATGTATTTTAAAGTAAAGATAGGAATTGGATAACATTAGCAGCAAAGACAGTATCTTTTTATTTTAAATTGGTGTTCAAAACCAGACGGACAACTTTACAGTTATCTTACAGATAAGAAATTACATGTCTGCAAAATGGTTCTACCGAGTTTGTTTTGAACTGGCCCTGTTTACACATGTCATTTATGTATCATTAAAATAAAAATGCAAATAAGATAACGATGAGCATGCAAAAAACACTTATTGATTTTGTTTGAGTTTTGTCTATCGTAAATCAATAGTCTATTAGCTTATGTTCCCCTCTCTTTGGGCCAGATAAGCCATGTTTGAGTGTCTCCCGGTGCAAGGTCCAGACTGGCCAAGTGCTACCGGGATGTAGCCATCAATTGTTTCTCACATAAGACCATATACGTAAAGCCTTTTATACCACGAAATAATGGAAAGATTTTTCAATAATCGCCGTTTCCATCTCAAGTACCAGTGGTTAATTATTGGCCTATTTAGAGGCTTTCTCTGGTATTTTAACTGGGTTATTGAACTATATAAATAACAACTTATACACATCGACATAAATTGTTCCAGAATAAACAAAGTCCTTTGCTGCCTAAAATAGACAACTGTCTTTACAATGCACTTTGCTGAACGATGTATGCCACTTCGCAATTTTAATAAATCCAAAAGCGAATGATACCATATAAATGGTTAGGAATTAGGATTCATCTGTGTAGTTTTCTTGTGGATTTTAATGAATTTAGGCATTGAGGCTACAAACCAAACGGAGCGGAATAATTTAATGGTATAGTATTTACCACAACAACGGGATGGTGTTGTCGTCGACAGGACAATATGTCTATTAACATTGCCGTGATATCATCACCTTGATTAGTTCATACTTCTACAAGGGTTTGCCCACTGATCCATTCAATCACCACGGGTTACAATTAACCTTCGTCCATCAATTAATCATATACATTAAATATTAATATTTTTAGTCCTTAATCTGATACTCAGGGATTCACAATGTATTTACAAATAGCAATCCATATCATATTAATCATTTATAACGAGATTAAGGAAATTGCCTGCGTGATTAAACTCTGTACGAATTTTCTGTATCAAGACATTCATTAATAACCTAAAAGGTACTTAATCTTTGTGTGATTAATCACGAGGAATCCAATCAATGCAGATTCGGAAAAACAATTAGTTAAAATCGTAAACACAATTATGACCTTTAATCAACCTGATGCTATCATCAATCATCACCATTATGATATATAGTTTGAACGTACTTGTTTCAATTCAATCGTGATAATTATACACTTGAGTTTGAAATTGAATGAAGGAGATCAGGGATGTTTCGGTTTATGCTATTGTATATACTAGTAGTGTATATTTTATATTGATCTTGACCATGTGTAAGACAAACTGCTCAGCTCAATATGTCTTCAAGGTGAAATAAAGTCTATTATTTTTATTGTTATTCTCGTTTTCGTAATATTTTTTTCAACTTCATTTCATGCGTCGTATGGTTAGTAGTGATAAAAATTATAACGGTTGCATATTTGTTTTCAAACACATTAAGGTTTATATATAAAAGCAGAATCAATGGTATGGTACCATGCCATTCATAACATTGAACTGGCCTTAAAGGTCAAAAATCTTCTAGAAAATTTAATACTGATGCGTATGATTGATATACAATCAATAAGCAAAGAAGTAATGTCATTTGGTATACCAGAACTACAAACACACAAACTTAATTTTGTTTGCCCGAAGAACGATTCTGTACTTTCAACATTTTGGTCACATGTACTTGTCCTTAGCGTCGGGCGGTATTCCATACGTACGTAGGAAAGCTCGAGGGAATAACCATCCAGTAAGGTCCTATATTAAACCTAATTGGACAATTAGTCTGATTCACTCGTTTCCAACACCTGTTCCTTGCTAATTCAAACCGGCAAGTAGAACTCATTTCTTCCTTTCACATATTCTCTGAGGGTAAGGAAGCAAATAGCTCAATCGAAAAAAATCCGAAATTTTGCAATTAAATATTCGACTCCAAAACCATATATTTTTGAAGATATAAAATGCATTAAAACAGTTTCTTAACATCTAATGTCTAAAGTAAAATTATGATATGCTGAATTTGCTTCGATGAATTCATAAAAGTCATAAATTAATGTTTTATTGAATATTTTAATCAGGACTCCTTAGATAGAGAGGATTTTCTGGTTGTCTTGCTTTAAATAATCGATTTTACTAACATCATGTCCAAACACTAATACTGAATCCATAAAAATACTCATCTTTGTCTTCACTTTTACAAAATACGTCTTCAGACCAAAAATCTCTTTCCAACATCGTTGACTCAAACACGTCTAACTGAAACGTCTTGCTTAATCTGACTTTATCTGGCAACTAATAGTCAATGACATATAGGTCGGGTAAAATTATAATCAATTAAACATAACTCCGGTAAAATTACAGTCAAAAAAATATACCTCCGGTAAAATTATTTTCCATTACATATAAGTCAAGTAAAGTTATAATCAATTACACATAACTCCTGTAAAATTATAGTCAATTACACATAACTCAGGTAAGATTAAAGTCAAATACATATAACTCCGGTACGTATAAATCAGGTAAAATTATAGTCATTTACACATAACTCCGGTAAAACTATAGTCAATTACACATAACTAGGGTAAAATTATGGTCAATTACACATAACTCAGGTAAGATTAAAGTCAAATACATATAACTCCGGTACGTATAAGTCAGGTAAAATTATAGTCATTTACACATAACTCCGGTAAAACTATAGTCAATTACACATAACTCGGGTAAAATTATGGTCAATTACACATAACTCAGGTAAAATTATAGTCAATTACACATAACTCAGGTAAAATTATAGTCAATTACACATAACTCAGGTAAAATTATAGTCAATTACACATAACTCAGGTAAAATTATAGTCAATTACACATAACTCAGGGAAAATTATAGTCAATTACACATAAGTCAGTTAAAGTTATGGTCAATTTCCCAATTCACAGTTAAAATGTCTTATTTTTATCATTTCGTTAGATGAGTTAGGCGAGGTTCAGCGTGATGCTAATGCCAGCGAGGACACTTTCTTTAGTATCGTCTAGAGGAAAACAGTCGGTTCAAAAGGAATCGAAAACTTAATCCACCAAGAGAGACATAAAATGAACTAGCAGATGACATTTTAATAGTAATTTATATAACCACATGGATCCTATTGCATTATTAAGAGAATTTAGATGTTTTATTAATAAGGTATAATGTACTGTTGGTTTAGCTTGTGATACCAGAAAGAAATATTGCTGAAGTCATAATACCTGCTGCGCATTGATGAAATGCACTTAGGAAATAATCGTGATTTCATAAAACTACCAAATTCCTCTGCAGGACTTAATTAGCTGTAGCCATCCAAAACACTATAACATGTAACAGGCTATAAATAAGATCAAAAATGAATTGCAGATCGTACAAAGTCTCGTTTCTATGTAAAACAAATAAGCTACAAGCTTTGCATGTCAAGAGCAGGCGGTTAATATCTACCGACACTCCACCACAGTTTGTTTGGTCGCATCAATGCAGAAGTATTCGTAAAGGTTCCAGCTGGTTGAAAACTAATAAAGAAAGTATGAAATTTTGGTTGATATTTGGCACGGAGCGATTAGATAAAACATATTGTGGTGTGTATAGCGTGACTCAGGTCATAATTAATCAAGGAGAAGAAATACATTTGAAGAAAATTATTATTCAAAATTCACATGCTTAGATAACTTCTTTCTGTTTTAAAGGAGGAAAAAAATTGCTCACCGAAATATTACTACAATGTTTTAGGTCTCATACAAGCAAATTATCTATTATTCTGAGCAATTAATCTGAAGTTTCACTAATGCCAAATGCGATTGGAGTCATATATAAATCTTGATTAACAATATATAACTCAATATTTGTCAGGTCGATATCCCTCTTAGAACTAACAGGTGTGCGAACCGATATCTACATGTACATCCGGTGCTATTTCTAGCAAATACATTGTTGGTATGGACCTGTATGTATCCTCCGGGAGATACATCTAAGTACACTAATTACTGGCAGTGTTGAATTTCTACTTTCAATAAATAGCAATTTACATACACATTTCAATCAAAACTCCATTTAACATCACACCAAATAAAATCGTGGAGTTATAATGCTTACTTGTGGTCAGATTAGCATGTAATATAAAGTCATCTCTCCTTGCTCCATCTGTGATCTGACCAATTCCATATAACTGGTTTGCAGGAAAATGCAAACAAATCCTTCACTGATGGATAATTTCCTTAAAAAATCCTTTTTTCGAAAATTTATCAATTTGACAGTGCAATGGTATAAATTGCAAATCAGCCTTCCTATAATTTTATTGATCAAGGTATCAATTTGGGAAATCCAAAGTTTCGAAAATTGTTAAATCATTTTCTTATTTTGCTAAAACAGCATATATACTATTGTCGTATGAACGATTACATTCCAAATTTCGGAGTATGTTTGATTGTTTTGCCAACTCTATAAAAATAGAAAAACAAATCGGGGAAAAAGGAATCTTTACAACTTTTCAAAAACAAATTGAGAGAATTTGAGCAATCTCTTCACATAAGCTTTTGAATTTCACAATATTGGAAAGTTATATATGTATATTAACTCATTATTAGGTTCTTCCCCTTTTCATAGGCATGCTAATTAGTTTCGTTGGATGTGGGGAATGAATGTATACTTAAGTAGATTTCATAAGCATACATATTTGAGGTCTGAGAGTAGATAGAAAAGAAGAATAAAATAGAACTGATTTAGTAAATTTAAGCCTAAGGATGTTTAGATAGGAATGAAAGATATGTGTGACGTGTGAGAGCTCCCCTGTGAGAGGACATAGTTTTTATATGATGGCTGACCCCAAGGCCCAAACCTTGGCAACCTTCAACTTATATACATATATGAAAAATGTAGACTTGTCTGGGAAATAAAGATTTTTTTCTGTTAAAATATAAATTTCTATGTTGTCATTGTATAATCAATTGCAATTTTGAATACCAAACGTACATTGCTTTAACACAAAAAGCAAGCATGCTTTATAAGCAAGTGCACACAAGCTAAATCTGGGTGTTGACACAAAGATACTAATAAACACTTGCTGATTGGCTGTTGCAAACTTGCTAGAGACCTTTAGTCAAGACTTTCAAGTTATTTTAACTGACATTTAATGATCTTAGACTAATAGACTATCGCGTTCTTTTCGAATTATGGAAAACATTTTGTTGATTAAACAATCAGGCGAATTGAGTAATCATAATACATATAATAATTATTTCATAGTCGTTATCAAATCCTGATTCGGAATGATTTTTAAAACATTTTTGCTATAACATCACCTTTCAGAAAGAAATGCAGGGATATCGATCAATGAAAGGACGAAATTAGAATTGATGAAAGCTACCATTTGATCCGATTAATGTCATTTAAGTTTTGATAATATGTGTGTGCTATCCATCACGACGGAGGCTGATATAATGACTTAGCCTTGTACATATACTATTGTTGGAGCGTTGAACACGAGTAACCAACAATCCCAGCCCGTATATGTCTTATAGAGACCAATGTCTCGTCCAGGCCATGTCCATAGTAACCAGGGATTTATGAATAGGTCCTAATGATTAGAATCGGGGGCTTTCTCGATTCTCGGATGTCATATTGGACATTCTGACTACCACATTACGTTTTCAAAGCGCTGATGCTAAGCCGTAATTTGCATTAAATTACCATTTTCTTAGAAAACTTTGACAAACACTGGTAATTTTATACTGCCTTACCTACAAAACCCCTGACGCACTGAGGAAACGCCATTGTTCTTTTCATAATCTTCGGTCTGAGAGATAATCGTCTAAAGGTACACCTGTCATTTTTCTCTATCTGCCAGCGTTTACGTTCTTTGAAGACGAACTTGTTGACTCTTGAAAAAGTGTTAGTGTTTTTCTACACCTGTATAGCTATGGAAGACAGATACGCGTTCGATAGTAATCAGGTAATGACACTCGAATAAGCTAGGTTAAAAGCTGTATTGCCGACTGCTAATTCTTCTGTTCTCTCTTGGGAAACTATCCTTATTGCAAACGCAATACAGTGATTATAACGCGAAACACAGGATAATTACCAACATCGATTTATACCAGCCGGCCTGCACTAAAATGAATTTATCAACAACCAGATAGGTATTAGGGTGTTCTTTAATATGCAATACTGAGAGTTTATTTAACTACACTGTCTTATCCATATCATCAACCTTTGAAATGTATTATTTTGTGTCCTGTCTTATGAAATCAATTGCTTGTGTACGTCTTTCATGGGTTCGTTGATTGGTTCGACTTACTCACTTTAATTTTACAAATCTTTCAGAATAATATGATAAAATGTTGCAAACTGTTAGCGCATAAAGACCTCTTTTCTACCTACATAATTAATATCTAGACAACAAGAAATAAGGAAAAGCTGAAATGTTCGCTAATTACAATTAAAGGCCAACGTGAGACATTGTCGATGAATGCATTAGGGAATAGATTGCCTATTCGGCGAACAGAAAAGCTGATATTCAAAATCCGTTTGACTTTTATATAACCATGGTGGCAACAGGGCTAAATAGTAAATTGTGATTGAATCTTCTTGATTAAAAACAAATATTGAATACACCTTACATTCTGTTATTTCAGGAAGAGCCTAACGGTATATACAGCATTAATACGAGTTCTAACTTTATTTCAGATTTTACAGACAGACGCTTTACCCGCTTAACACAGCAATACTGACAAACACAAGGGAGGTAAGTGTAATATTTTGCTGAAAATAGAACGAAATATACCGGTATTGTGTGAAAGATCATCAGCAATAGAATAGCAAATCACTTATGCTGGTTCGAATTCCAGAGAGTATACATTAATTTATATTATGATACAAAACTGAAGGTTTTAATTAAAGAAATGGCAGCTCCGACTGCTTAAAGCAATCGAACAATTTTGTAATCTTGCATTTAAGATTTTTGGGTTGCACTGAATACCTTTGAAAAGTTAATGTACCAGATTGATTGAGAGACAGAAGTAATGTATCTGCACTTTGATTCATACAGAATGAAATAATTTTGTCTCTTGACATGCAATCAACATTCTTAAATAATCACAACGTCCACCAAACTTCCATCCTTGTTTCGAGTTGTGATTAGATCGATTTTAGCTGAATGATTGTTTTCATATGTAATCAAAATCAACCAAAGGCTTTCAACCGTAATTTTGATTTTAATCGAGGATTCAACTGAAACCATGACAAATATCTCCACAAGCATATAACGTGATCACTCACAAGTAGATTATCATCACATAGGTTCAGTCAGTGTATACTGCACTGTAGAAAAGTGAACTCTCGGAGACGAAATGTCGTTCCTTACGATACAATGCGATCTAAACTCAAAATAGGTCTTTGATGAAGTATATAACATATCGCTTTTAATAAAACACTTTCGATGATACGGCTTTCAGACTGGTCTTTTTAAGTGAGATCATTTCTTAACTATTTTTTTTGTATCTTTTTTTTATTTTTAGAAATAACACATTGTACATTTCTTAACTAATTTTGCTTATTCCGATTTCTGAAGACGAAAACAAGAGCAAATGAAAGGACTTGATTTTTGTACAGCTAATATTGCAGATCTTCTTCATTATATCGAGCTATTAAATACCGTTGTTTGTATCTTATTGATATCACAGTGACTTTTGTTACTTCGGGGTGCACTGGATAGACGTACAGAATCTATATAGTCAGCTAGATGGTCAGCAAACATTTTCATCCCTTTAGTATAGATAGATGGAGTCTTAAGAAAATAAAATATATACTTTAAATATTAATAATATTCTGTTTCAAATGACATCCGTCTTATCATACATTCAGTCGACAAAAGAATCCTGGTAAAATTTAAGACGAGTTTAGGGACGTTGAGGCTTAGTATGTTCCTTGCTACTTTTGTAACGTGCTGAACCCAGAGTACGAACCAACGAAGAGGTCACCCATCCAAGAGCAGGCCTCGCTCGCCGCTGGCGGCCATATAATATTATAACCGTTTAGTTTTAGTTTGAATTAATGCATGTATTACTTTAAACGGATTATGTACACATGAAGACCAACGAAAAGACAAGAAATGACGTCATAGCAGTGATACTGAGGCGCCACATTTTTCTGCGAGGCGAGCCTAAACGATTCCGCTTTTGTGCAAAAATCAAGATAAAGTGCCGATTCGTTCGGGCTTGCCACGTAGAGAGGTGTCACTAAGATCAAGCGTCAACGAGATCGATATCACTTTCAGATGAGGTGTCGAAAGGAAGATATATCGAGAAGGACGATTCAGACTGAGATAAAAACAACTGCTGAAGTCATGGTCAAAGTCTGTCCAACAATGACGTCACCACAACATCAATATCACAGAGGTGACGTAACTGTGATAACGATACTAGAATAGATCGCGTTTTATTCACATTTTTATCATTGCGTTTTTCTGCGAACTTTCTTTTTGCTCTTGTCAGATTTGTTCAAGATAATTAGGTGTATAAGTAAATCATCAACAAATTATATATTACACACAAAAAATTACAAAGTTGCAAATCACGTAACGGAAATTCAGGCTTTTTTAAGTCTAAAATGAAACTGTGTGATCCAAATTATGGTATGATGGTTTTTTTGCCAATATTTTTAACTAAAATGTTAATAAAGATTTGTCATTATTTTGTACTTGTTTTCAATATATATAAATGCTGACTTGGTATAATCTCTGCTATTTCATAAACCCCTCGTTGATACAGATATGTCTGTTATGAAAACAAGGTAATAGCAGCTGCTTACATGAAATAATACTGATCTTTTTTTCATTCACATAATGTTGTTTGACATGATGCTTCCATACTCATAATGTTGAAATAGAAGGGAATATTTATTTTACATTTCCTGCCCTACTACAATACCACGTGACAATATGCTCACCTTAATGTCTACAAAATCATTTAATAACGCCATAAATGTTTCATCTGCATCGACAATTCACCATAAATATTTCTCATTAAAGATATCAATTAGATATATTTCCACACCACACCTGCACGATGTATAGTTCTCTTGATCTTAATACTTAATCATGACTTTAAACTCTTCGACTCATGAGTTTGTTTCAACAAAATAATGTATTTCCGATAAACTATCTACTATAAAATGGTTACTGTAGCATTTATTATCTTTAATTTGCCATTTGATATCATATCATTAAATCCTGAACGACATGATAATTCGGTATCCCCTCCTCATAAACAAGTCATTGGGGCAGCATTAAATCATACAGTACTACATACATACTTTTGGCAGTTTGTGTCATCATCTGAAGGAAGCTAATCATTTAAGGTATAACATTAAAGACTAATATGCAGTTATGTAATACTTGTAATACTTTGGGGCGGGGTGGAGGTGGGGTTATCAAAAGATACAACCTCAAAATTTGCCATAAAAACATGGTTTTGTTTGGCAAATAAAAAATCGATTATTACTATGCACACTAATAAGTCACAACAGACTACCACATTATTCGGTTAACTGCTGTTAAGCGATTAATTACTGTACCAAATACAAATAAGTTTGTTGTAAGGAACTACTGTGTTTAACAGAAATTGGCATCTGTCGGTTGGCTGGTTTTTCCTGCTTGATCGCGATGTGTTGTGTGTGTTGAGAGGGTTGTTTTGAGAAACTGGGGTATAGTTACAACGTGAAATCCGCCGAGCTA
Organism: Argopecten irradians; assembly: GCF_041381155.1. Taxonomy (NCBI): domain Eukaryota; kingdom Metazoa; phylum Mollusca; class Bivalvia; order Pectinida; family Pectinidae; genus Argopecten; species Argopecten irradians. The sequence continues at coordinate 10,408,816 of NC_091138.1, read as the reverse complement.
CTGCCATTTTCTGAGCGCTAAGTAGAAGCAGAAGACATCGTGTTTCGGATCACGATTTGTCCCAATAATGGACTGATTTGGTTGGTTGGTTGGCCTACTCTGTGTGTGGTTCTCACCTGTGTGTTAGAAGACAGCAATATGTTCCTGTTATGTTTCCATGTAATAACGAAAACGATTGCATATTTTAGAGTAGGTTGTTCTAAATTTTCAGTGTCAGTAAATGGATGAGTTCGGGCTTGCCACGTAGAGAGATGTCACTAAGATCAAGCGTCAACGATATCGATATCACTTTCAGATGAGGTGTCGAAAGGAAAATATAGCGAGGAGGACGATTCAGACTGAGATAAAAAAAAAATGAAAGCCTAATGAAGTCATGGTCAAAGTCAGCCGAACAATGACGTCACCACGATGTCAATATCACGGAAGTGACGTAACTGTGATAACGATACTAGAATAGATCACATTTTTTAAAATTGCTTTTTTTGTGCGAAATTTCTTTTGCTCTTGTCAGATATGTTCAAGATGATTAGGTGAATAAGTATGTCATCCACAAAATCTATATGACACACAAACAATTACAAAGTTGCAAATCACTGAACGATGAAAATTCAAGCTGTTGATAAGTCTGGAGTGTAACTGTTCGATTCAAATTATAGTATGATGATTTTGCCAAAATTTTAACTGAAGTGTTTTTTTATAATGATTTGTCATTATTTTGTACTTGTTTTCAATTTATAAAAGCACACTGTCTCTGTTATAATCGCCCTCGTCGATACAGATACGTCTGTTATGAAAGCAAGGTAATAGCAGCTGCTTACATGAAATAATACTGATCTTTTTTCATTCACATAATGTTTTATGACATAAAGCTTCCATACTCATAATTTTGAAACAAAAGGGAATATTTATGTTACATTTCCTGCCCTACTACAATACCACGTGACAATATGCTCACCTTAATGTCTACAAAATCATTTAATAACGCCATAAATGTTTCATCTGCATCGACAATTCACCATAAATATTTCTCATTAAAGATATCAATTAGATATATTTCCACACCACACCTGCCCGATGTATAGTTCTCTTGATCTTAATACTTAATCATGACTATAAACTCTGGGACGCATGTGTTTGTTTCAACAAAATATTTTATTTCTGATAAACTATCTACTATAAAATGGTTACTGTAGCATTTATCATCTTTAATTTGCCATTTGATATCATATCATTAAAATCTGGAAAGACATGATAATTCGGTATCCACTCCTCATAAACAAGACATTGAAGCAGCATTAAATCATACAGTACTATATACATACCTTTGGCAGTTTGTGTCATCATCTGAAGGAAGCTAATCATTTAAGGTATAACATTAAAGACTAATATGTAGTTATGTAATACTCGTAATACTTTGGGGCGGGATGGAGGTGGGGTTTATCAAAAGATACAACCTCAACATATGTCATTGTTGTACAGGAATTACTGTGTTTAACGGAAATGTGCATCTGTCCTTTGGCTGGTTTTTCCTGCTTGATTGCGATGTAATGTGTTTGTTGAGAGGGTAGTTTTGAGAAACTGGGGTATAAAATGTAGTTACAATGAGAAATCCGTTCAGCAACTTCCAATTTCTGAGTGCTGAGTAGAAGCAGAAAACATCGTGTTTCGGATCACGATTTGTCCCAATAATGGACTGATTTGGTTGGTTGGTTGGCCTACTCTGTGTGTGGTTCTCACCTGTGTGTTAGGAGACAGCAATATGTTCCTGTTGTGTTTCCATGTAATAACGAAAACGATTGCATATTTTAGAGTAGGTTGTTCTAAACTTTTAGTGTCAGTAAATGGATGAGTTCTGTTCTTCGTCTATTCTGGTGGTTCTTCACATTCTTTGTCATAAAAGAACGGTCCAAATCGTTGCTTTAATGTTTAAGATACAAATTATCATTCAAACTATTATATAATCATAACAATACTTCAATTTTGCCACAGGAGATGGTATGTTAAATGTATCCATTTATTACTAGAGAGCACAACGCGGTACTGCGGCTCAAATAGTTACTGATGCTTAAAGGTTATTGGGTTTTTTCAATCGATATAACCCGACAGTACAATTGCACTAGCGCGCTCTGTGCCAAATACTTTATTCACAAAGGTACAGGGCGTATAAGCAGTACAAGAAATAAAACTTCAATGGTCCGGACACTAAGTAAGTAATATTTCAGAGTGATAGGAATTCTTAAGACAACACTTTCAGTTCCATTGACATTGGAGTCATACGAGAAAATATAAATGAAAAGTTAAACTTAAAAGTTAAAATTTCACAAAGAAAATCTCGTATAATGTACACAAATACAGGTATAAAATGGCATAGGATGTTATTTCACAATTAAACATAACATGAACCCAGTAATAAATCGTCACTACATCGAACAAGTAATACATGTGTAACACATCACCACATAACACAGGTAATACAGATATAACTCGTCACCACATGACACAGATAATACAGGTATAACTCGTCACCAAATGACACAGGTAATACAGGTATAACTCGTCACCCCATAACACAGGTAATACAGGTATAACTCGTGACCAAATGACACAGGTAATACAGATATAACACGTCACCACATGACACAGATAATACAGGTATAACTCGTCACCACATAACACAGGTAATACAGGGATAACTCGTTACCACACAACACAGGTAATAATACAAGCATAACTCGTCACCACATAACACAGGTAATACAGGTATAACTCATCACCACATAACATATGTAATATAGGTGTAACCCGTCACCACATAACACAGGTAATACAGGTGTAACCCGTCACCACATAACACAGGTAAAACAGGTATAACTCATCACCACATGACACAGGTAATACAGGTATAACTCATCACCACATAACCCAGGTAATACAGATATAACTCATCACCACATAACACAGGTAATACAGGTATAACTCATCACCACATAACACGGGTAATACAGGTGTAACTCATCACCACATAACACAGGTAAAACAGATATAACTCATCACCACATGACACAGGTATAACTCGTCACCACATAACACAGGTAATACAAGCATAACTCGTCACCACATAACACAGGTAATACAGGAATACCTCGTTACCACTTAACACAGGTAAAACAGGGATAACTCTTTAACCACTTAACAAAGGTAATACAGGTATATCTCGTCACCACATAACACATGTAAAACAGGGATAACTCTTTAACCACTTAACACAGGTAATGCAAGTCCAAAGTGTTCACTTAACGTTTCCTATCTCGATTTCTACAGAAACAATGTGTAGTGCAGTAATGTCTACTGGTGATTCAGGAGTTCTTATTTTAACAGCCCTGTTCATCAAATATCTACCGATGGTTTAGAAGGAATGTTCAATGCTATCATTAAATGTCTTTTGATATATGGATTATATTTACTTGTTACATCACGCAAGATACGTTTATCTAAACTTCAATAGCTATGCCAATGTCTATTTAGTATTTGTTGTTTTGTCTAAACTAGTCAAACTAGACTGACTACGTTGAGTACGTTGTCTATCAAACTTTTACTGATAAACACGTTATTTAGAGAGTAAAATTTCATGCTCCTATAATGTCTGCTGTTTCGTACTGTTGGATAGGACAGGTGGTTAACTATTGTGATCCCCTCCGTTTTTCGAGCGACTGGTACAATATATATTTCGAAGTTCACCATGAAGTCAACAAAGCTGTATACAAACCAACAACCTTTTAGACATCGGATGCATAGCTTTCACGTATCTCGACAACCAAACTTTTACTATACTCTACAAATCTCTTACCAGACCTCATTTAGAATATTGTTCTGTGATTTGGTCTTTATGGTTAAAGAAATATATCAAAGCAACAGAAATGGCACAGAGAAACGGAACGAAAAGACTAACATACACGCAAAAACCTTTCATATCTACATGTAGATAGGATCAGAGTCTTGGGGATTCAAACACTGGGATACAGGTGATTAAGAGCAGACATGATGGAGACTTAGAAGGTCATCAGAAAAATAGATATTGTCAACGGTGAGAAAATGTTCACACCAATGAGACATACCGGAACTAGAGTACATGACAAGAAACCCTTTCGTCTTAACGCCTCAAAAAATATTTTCTGAAAAAGAATAATTGGGTTATGGATGCCCTGCCAAGTGATGTGATCAACGTAAAAGATGGTTAATATTAGTGCAACTATATATTTATAACTAGGAGATGTAGATGTCTAATATTTTTTTTATATATGCAAACGCAATCACACGTGTAACCTGATGTGAATACCGACATAATCTAGCCTGTATTCAAGGCCCTACAAAAGACTTCTTTAAGCGAAGTCTGTGTCTTCCTGCAATCATACACCGTTAACCCTCACTGCTGTACGTTTGTACACGTAAAACAACAGGGAATTGTATCATATACATTAACTTGTTTAAATTATATTGAAGAAGTTTGCGTTTAGTGTTTGGTAGGCAAGGTAAAGGACACTGTTGTTTCAGTACTGTAATCTTCTTAACAATAATATGTTTGTCAATGTACCACGTTTGTTAAAGCTAAAATCACTTTCACTAGTAAAACGAAAATGGTTATAACTATCTTCAGCCTTTAGCTTCAGGTCAAGGTCATCGTTAATCGATCATAAAACACGTTCTATCAATTGCTCATGGACCTAATAAGTAATGACCAGTATGTTTCTTTTCTTGAGTTCATAAATCAAGTCAATCAGATGTCTTCTCTCAGTTTCATTGACATCTAAGGCAATACTCATTGCTAGTAAATGCACATTAATGATTTCCTGATCTGGAATTCAAACGCTATTGGTTTCGCATACCTAAAGACGACGCATTGTATCACAGTTGACTTTTGTGGAATTTAACATCTTTTATCAAAACCAAAGAACAGCAATAATTTAAAAGTTAATTTACTATGTATTAACATACACGCAACACACTGCACACATGGGAGGCCGTCCTTACATGACTATACCTGTTAATAGGACGTTAATTAATCAAACAAACAAACAAACAAAAGTTTGGTAAAAAGGCATCATATAAAAGCCAATTTTAGCCCCATGGTAATTTTTATTTATTTTTCCCCATGATAATCAATATCATTCATGTTCCTGCTGCATTTGTAACTATGAGTATGTCATTCAACTTTATAATCACGTAGTGATCGACAGAAGGGTATATATCATTTATTTTGCCTGTGATTGATATTTCATTTCATTAATACATGCCAATACATTGAGTAAGTTCCTTGACAGGTTCTAATATCCTCTTTCCGATAGGATGCCATGCTGGTTTTCTTAATTCCATCTTACTGTAAATGGAAATATTTGAAATAAAGATATATTGAAAATGTAGAGCGATAGAAATCGGCTGGGAAGTGATAACACGGATTCATAACACTTAGATTTATGTATTTCTGTCATCTACAGACACGTTCGAAGATATACATTATATCTAGTTTTGCAGACTTGACAGTGCAATAAGATTATTTGGCACTTTCATGATTGATTTCGACGGCCTCTACCAAATTGACGTATTCGCGTTTTGTAGGAATCCTCAGCAAACATAGCTGTGTAGCATACCTTTTAACAGAGTTTGTCCTACCCCATACCTATTTACAGTTTTCAATTATAACTTGTCTACATGTTGATGTATTAGCTGTCAATAGGTCAAGTTCTGACGACTGACCCTATGGGCGTACATAGCTATGTTTCACGTCGATAGCTTCCACACCAACATTAAATCAACAGAATGACAGGATGCTTTCAGTCCGGATTAAAACTTTCCATCTCTGATGTCGAGAAATATATCCCTCAAACTGGTCCTGTTATTCAGTTTTTCAGTTATATTCATATTTATTGGAAAACACGATTTCATTGACATTTTGTTAATCGAAATTACCACTGCTTTCAAGAAATATAATTAGAATGGTACAATTCTGACTCGATGCATGGTGTTAAAAATAACTAAATTGATCTCACACTACCTGAATATTGCTCTTGATTTGAACGCATCCACATTTGACACAATCTCTTCTTTTAGATTGGTTTCGTTTTTTTAGGTTTGACTTTCTCTAAACAGCTTTGGCCAATGACGGTGACTTCCAATGTTTAAATATCAGTATGTTTGTGGCTCGAGTATATTCATGCTGTGTTTTCAGGCTAACGTGGAGGTCTTGTCCATTGTAGAGTGATATCTCACTGAAGCATGCCGTCAGATAACCTAACAACACACATTACTAAGTCAAATACTGACAACTGACAAACAAGTCGTCCCATGCTCTTAATGCTGAGCCTCAAACAGGAGCGATACAGGGTATTTACCACTTTAAATACTTTGATGTGACTCTAAGAGACAAATCCCAGAGATTACCTCACTGGAGCGAACGCTCAACTTGAAACCAAAAATGAAGCGATGTGGGGGGGGGGGGGGGGGGGGGGGGGGGAGGAGATTTAAATTTGGTAAGAACAAAAGACAATATCCCATCTCATTGACGATCAATGGAAGCAGCAGACAATTATAAATCACTACCTGCAAGACAATATCTTCTAAAGTGACTGCGGCGTACTTAATTTTGAAACATAGTTCTTTTTACTCATGCTTGACTTTCAAGCTTTCAAGGAAAGAGACTAGACATTGGTTTGTCCCATGGACGTACAATGATGACAATGGAATGTGCTGATTGGTGACTTTGGCAGTAAGCTTCGGCAAAATATATAAATATTAAAACTATGCAGTCGTATACAGCAGTGACCAAAAAGGGCAACTTTGAATGTGACGTTATGCTATATCGAATGAAACAATGTTTCGTTTTAATTTTCAAACAAATCCAAGTACAGATGAAAAGAAACGACTATTTGGATTTTCACAATATGCAATTAATTCAACGTATATAAACACATGGCGTTTAGAAAAAATAATCAAAAATTATAATGATAGATTTTAAATTCACAACAATCAATTTACATGATATTATGTTTTATTTAATTGGTAAACTAACCATACAGGAGTGAGGACGGTTACCATTCATAACATCTGTAAATGATGCGCTAGTTTCTGATATGATAAAAAGTAAGAAACCGTTCCTGTAAAATTAAATAGTACGTGTATTTTTGATTATCATGCATAGTTCGATCCAATTTAGATATGAAAAAAAATACATGGAAGGAGTGCGTTTTAGTTTTAATTCAACAATCTATTTCTTGATTGCTTCTTCCTAACGTTTCTCATTTCCACTTAAACACAAATGTGTGTCGGGTTTTATCAAATTTATGACAGACCAGAACCGTTAGAAGAAATGTTCACGTAGTTATACGTGATGAAATGGATAAGAGGTATTGGATTGTGAGCACTTAGACTAGATCAACTGATAGTTGTGTTTTTATCACGTTACAGAATATTAATTTGATGTCTTCCATGTGCATGTAATCAATTTTGGGTAACGTCAATGGTTCGATAAAAGAGAGCATGTATTAAAGAACATTGTGCGCATGACCTTACCTGAGATGACGTTATAACCTATTTAAATTAATACAGAATTTCAATATCAATACTTAGGAGCCCTTACAAGAATGGTCCGCTGTTATCAATTTCGTCGTTTGTTTCTTGTTTGAAATATATCACACGGATGACAACATTGGTTTCATTCAAAATTTTGTTATTACATCCAAATATTCCGTGTAGTCATAGAGACTTAAAGGAAACCTGACCCACGCTAATTACACATACGGGTAAAATAACAAACAATTATCTATTTAATTGTCTACTAATGAAGTGGAGATCTGTAACAATTACCAATTGAGAAGAAGAATTCAGTGTATTCAGTGTAATTTCCTTTTGTCGTCGGCGTATCAATGGCCGGGCTCTTTTATCAATATCAAATAATAATTGCAACTTGGGTTCATCATTTAGGCTTTGATATTTTCAATATTATTTCCTCCTCATCTCACACACCAGATCATTTACTGAATAAGCTGAATACGAGAGCTTTAGACACAGAGGTAGCCACATGGGAACCAAATCTCTGTACACTAAGATGCAGCAAATAGATTATGGAATGAATATGATACAGGCATTAGTTCAGAACAATAGATAAGAAATTGGTGGAAAATTGTTTTGAAATCTCGTGCATAACCTTTCATACGCTTATTACCATGGTCTATTGCATGTCATACGCTTATTATCATGGGTGATATCCCGTCATACGCTTATTATCATTGGTGATATACTGTCTTACGTTTATTATCTTGGACGATATCCTGTCATACACTTTTTATCATGGGCGATTTTGAGAGGATCGCGGCCTTGTTTTACAGTTTTTCGGGTTTAACAATATTAACAGTTACAGTAACATGAGTAATATAACATAACCTGAAATATAGACAACACTTCAGTATTATATATATAATACATGTAACATTATACCTGAATTTTCAATATCAAATGTTGCAGCTTTTATTTGATATTATAACTCCTTTTTTTCTGTCATCATTTAGAATGGAACTCAAATAATACAATATCTTAATTAGGTAACTAGAGTACATCAAAGGGACGGAATATTCCTAACTGCTCTCTGAGAAATGCCAAAATATAATTCATCGTATCAGTAACATGACCTACACTTCTTCGAATTTCAATGTCAAAATATGTTGCAAGAATCTAGCTGCGATATTCTAGCTCGAAAGACTTTTAGACAGAAAATGTTGTCGACTTTAGAGCTACAATTGGTGCCTATTACTGCTAATGGAGCAAAGTAATGGTTATGCAAACCATTATTTAAACGTTTGCATGCATTTTATCGTACTTGTTTTATATCGCTTACCTACTAGGCAATAAAACTGAACCATATAAAATATCAAATTCTCAGCGAGACATTTGGTTTTACACATGTACATATGAAGACCTTTCTGAAGAGAATTTATACAGCAAGTATACAAAGTACAAATTTGACGTTTTGTGAGCGGTACGGTAGATATTAAGAATAGTAGGTATATTTGTTTTCGATAATAATGATATATAAATGCTTGTATACGCACATATTAATTGGAAACCGACAAAAAAGTATAGAAAATTGTGCCCGAGTGATTTTCGGAGGCACTGCTCCACTAGGACACATAGGGACCAATTCGTACCCGGCCGAAAGGTATAGTAGGCTGGGTACGTATATTCGTTCTAGCAAGAATCCAGCTAAGGCCGTCATTTTGTCACGACGTCTTTAATTTTAGGCCTAACGTACCTTATTGCTTACAAACGTCAAGTCGTGACGCCACTTAAAGAGCACTATAGAATATATTACACTGGTGACATGTACAAAAATATTACACTAGAGTCACGGGATATTACGTGGATTTTGTGATACAGAGCGTTATGTTGAAAACACTTTGTGTGTATTTGGTCAAGGTGAAATATCAATTTTGTTAAGGTGAAATCTAAACCGTGCAGAGTATTGTCTCCATCAATTAGCTAATGGGACATAAATTTTCAGTTTAGTTCATTGCACTACTTGTTACGTTAAAAACGAGCGATTGAAAAATAACACAAATACACAGCAGCCGGAACTCGATAAATGGAATCGTTTTCAAATGAAAATATCATGAAACCAAGTAAGATAACATTATCACGTTTGATTCCTCGTGATTCTGGGTTGATACCCTTCTGTAGGCGCTTATGTTGGTGAAGTACAGTTTCTGCATATTGCCTCAACCAGGATTGTATTTGTTAACTGAACTGAATAAGGATTTTCTAGAATACGACATGTCTTACACATAATTTTTCACCTTAGACAACCGGTTATGTTTCACTATCAGTTTCAGATGACATTGTTAACTTTAAGATGTCTATGGATATTAATAAATTTACGAAGTAAAAGGTAAAATCAAAATAGCATTATTTTGATAAGGTTCAGGTGCAATTCCGATGTGATTTTTTTGTCGGTTAACCACAATTAATTGCTATATTGATATGTTATATTAGATCTATTTTATATTAGATCACGCACTTGTAATTGAATATGTTAACAACTGTTGCATTTTCTATCCTATAGGTCACGGACAGGCAATACTCCTGAAGGGTTAGATCGCATATACAGGTTGGTGAGATTTTATCATATATAAATATATATATATTCAACATTTTGGTCCAAGGGAATCATATCACAAACAATATAGCAATCTATTAATTTATACACTACCGAGTGTTTTCTCTCTCCTTATGTTCTATTGTAATAAGAAGTCTGTAGCGGAGTGTATCAATAATTTTCATTTCGATAACATTCTAGAAAAAAATGTGTATATGTTTCATCCTGTAGTGGAATAGTTAGTGTGTAGTTAAACTGGAGAAATATGTTGAAATGGTTGTAAGGAAGTTCCCATGTATTCAGTAGGGAACATATTCAAATGTGATACACGAAATAACTCAGGAATCAATCAAATATTGTGTATTACCAAACATGTCCTTTATATTATTTGATATGCCATTTACGTTAGTGCTTTCTTTTGGTGCTTGTTTTAAAAACGGCATCAGATAAACAGATGTGTATTTAATCGACACGTACATTTCTATGAAAAGCTAACACCCAATGTTGGTGTAATAGTGACGACAACATATTATTACTTAGTGATTTAAACAACCATCAGTACGCCTATTCAATTTCAGTCTAAAATGATACAGACTATTCTGATAAATAACAATATACACTGCAAGCCACAAGGGAGATACATAATTCCGTTGTATCGCCTTCGATTAGCCTTCCCCTTTATCACAAGGTTGTGTCACCACCACGCGACAGTTGGTAATACTACACAGAAAGTATGTGGATGCATGATAATCCATGTTGTATGAGAAGCCGTAGGCATGCTTTTTTGACAAAAAAGTTATGAGTCGCGTTCTGGTAAACAGGAAGTTTTCTGCATTAGGTCTGTCGAAAGGGTAACTGAACATTAATGGTGCGAACGTCCCCGCCGATCTTTGAAACATCGCCTTCACTGACATTTTTCGATATCCAATGTTTGTTTGAACATGCATTACTAACAATTTCATAACATAAAATGTCAATTCCAATGTAGTCCCACCATTTAGCATTACGACGCGCAGTTGGCATCCATCAGTCTATGAATTGCCATCCGCTTATTTTGATGCCAATATCATTGTGACAATTGTCATGCCAGTGATTACTGAAAATGGTTGTTCCATCGACAGCGAAGTGTTTATTCATCATAGACGGGATTTCTTTTTTTGATATTTCATAATAAAATTGTTATCAAATATAAATACGGCAGCAAATTCAACATGAAGCGCTAACGAGCTTCTTTAAATTTGCCGCAGTCGAGTTGGTATCCATACTCCTATAACTACCAACTGAATGCAATTAAATATTTAAATACACTGCACCATATAGTCTAATCTAATATTTTCATGACTGTTACATCCAAAACCATCTAATATTTAGCTCACCAGTCCAAAAACTGGCCGGTGAGTTAATGCCATCTCCCTTACACTGTAAAGGAAAAGCATTACTACAATGTTTGTCAAGTAGAAAAAGGAAAATATTCTGTGATCAGTAAGAAGCTTAACGGGTGATGATCAGTTATACATTTACTCAGAAAAGGCGATCTCTATCGTAATTTAACGGGAAAGTAAATCCTTCTCAAATTATTTGCATATAACAAGCTATTTGCCCTTCTGGATAGGCATTGATTGTGACGTCATCTGTTTCCAAGCCTTGCTTCGTACATTGAACTTTACATGGAAAACGACGTGGATTTCACACAGAAAATAATGGCTTTACAATAGGATACCTATCCGCAAGAAATATGTAATTTAATGTTCAAAAATATGTCACTATTCTATGTTGTATTATTTACTATATACAGTGTGTACTTATCATTGCAGCTCAACAACTTTACAAAGATGAATGAATCCGGTTCAACAGCGATCCCCGACAATTTTTCGGACGCGTATTATAACGATTCACTGGAATACTACTATGAATTGTCATCAGAGGAAGAAAGCTTTTTGAACCTGATACGAATTGTGGTTTCAATTGTTTTCAGCCTTATCGTTATTATTGGTTTTGTCGGAAACCTCTTAGTTATCATCGTTGTTGTCTCAAATAAGAAAATGCAAAATACAACAAATATCTTGATAGTAAGTTTGGCTGTAGCCGACTTGTCGTTTATCATTTTCTGTGTGCCTTTCACAGCCACTACATACACCATGTCACGCTGGCCGTTTGGGGACGTTTGGTGTAGAATTGTACAATATCTAACTTACGTTTGTGCGTATGCAAGCGTGTACACACTCGTACTGATGTCATTGGACCGGTATCTAGCTGTCGTGCATCCTATCACCTCAATGCGCATTCGTAACAGTCGTAATACCTACATCATGGTTTACCTTACATGGATCATTATGCTCGGAGGAAATATACCAGTCATCTTTGAATTTTCTCTCAAAGAATTTCAAGATATTAGGAACAGATCTGGTTGTGTTGACATTGATTTCTTCAACAATGCATACCCCGCTTCGCAACCATTTTATGGCTGTTTCTTCGCTTTTGGTTACGTGATACCCCTGACCCTGACCTGTATTCTGTATGGCTTCATGATCAAGAGACTATTATATGGAGTTGTACCAGGTGGCAGCCAACGCCCCGACAGCATGCGGACGAAAAAACGTGTTACCCGAATGGTAGTGATTGTTGTTGTTATTTTCGCAATTTGCTGGCTGCCAATTCAGATCGTATTTGTACTGATAAGCTTTGGGCACGTCGGGATGCACTCTAGATTTTTTGTTGGAAGTCTAATAGCATCAAATTGTCTGGCGTACATGAACAGTTGTGTTAACCCAGTGCTGTATGCTTTCCTGTCCGAAAACTTTCGACGAAGTTTTAGAAGACTGTTGTGTTGTGCAAGCGACCCTCTCAGTAAGTTTGAGTATGAAAAGACCAATGTTCGTGGAATCGAAAAGGAATCAAAAGAGACACTTCTCACTAACACAAATAAGTCAAATGTCCCTGATGGCTCAAAGGACAAGAATAGTAATTCTGAAAATGCCCTTCCTCTGCAAACATTAAATAATATATAATTGTATGGAAATCATTTATGTATAGTAGTCAAAGGTATCATAGAATAAATATATAATTATAAAGTGTATCATGTAAACTAGACACAAAGTTATATATTTTGCCTTTGATATCCACAACACAACTCTAAAGGCAACGGTATACTGGCATATAGAGATGAAAAACAACTAAATGTTAAAACGATTGTTTTAAATAGATGTAGTATTGTCATCATTAAGGGAAACCTCTTCTGTGTGTTTACTTATTTGGGTGTAATCCTATACATTATATTGGTGCCCTACAATTAGGCGAATATCGCGGAATATCCAAACGTAATTATGCCCCTATATACTACTGCTAATTTAAAACTAACAATGTTAGGCTAGCTGTTTTATATAAATGGTTTGAACTGTATCCGAAAAGTCATTGCAAAGCTTCTACTTTGCAAAATTTAAATTATTTTGTAAATCTGAAATTCATATTAGAGTATGAAGAGAATTATATTCATAACCATCACATTTTAATCAATCAGCATTTTTTTTCGTTGTGGATTTAAATTCATTTGGAAATATACCTAGCTATGATAAGAACTTCTTAATATGGTGTACTAAGTTTGATCATAATCTTCATATCCATTTTTTGTGTGTTATTGTTTTCATTTTAATACAAATAATCGACTATTTACTTTCTGTGATGACACAACACATACTCGACATGAAATAGAAAGGCCATTTGGGAAAAGATATTTGCTTTTTAGAAAAATTTCGTGATATTTACTTACTGATATGTGGTATCTGCTTCTGTCGATCCATGCTGATTTGGTGATCCTTGCTTGCTTTATGACTTGATACGTGCTGTTCATGGTACGCATCATGTGTTTTTCTCTAACGTAGGATCTAGGAAGTATCAGGGGGTCCAGAGCACTGGAGTGGAACGGACGGAAATGACGTCAGAAATTTGAAGACTTGAAAAGATCAACCATCTTCTAAATTGAAAGCTAAGGTTTCCGTGTTTCCTCATTGATATTGTAATATCCTCTGCTTTTAGATTTAGAAAACAAAGATATGTCTTTCGGTAATTAATATCTAGTAGTAAATTTGTGGGGTTGAGTACATCATCACTTTCCGATATTACTTTTTTTCTTATCTATTAGTTATACTTCATGATCTAAATAGAAAATTATCATTCTGTAAAAATCTTTTAATGTAAGCAAATAACTTTGATTTCGGATGAAATTTGCTGAAATGAAAAAACAGTTTTTTTCTATTCACTGACAGTAATTTTATAGTTAAAAAAACATACGATTGAAATATTTTAGTTCCGAAAGTCATTGATTATAGTTTCACTTGACGGTATCCACGCATGCACCTTTCTTCAGTAGATTGACAGAAGCCTCTTAGTAGCCGCATACTGTTGTTAGTTCCGCCCCTATGAGACGTTATTGGTGTTGCTATTGTTTAGTTAGGTATTTCTTCAAATAAGGTATTGAACCCTTCTATTAACACATTTACTTTATTGATATTGTTTTCTATACACATGCTGGAGCTAATAACAGTTTATCCATGTAAAAATTTAATGTAGATTTCAGAATCAAACGGCAGGAAGAAACAACGTTTATTTGCATTTAAACCATTCATATTTAATTTCAAAACTATAGGTTGGTCTTCACACAACAATCAATAGTCGTTTCACCGAGAACGGGTTGTTGATATTGTACCTTCTGATTTACAGTAATAAATGATGATTATTTTCAAAAATGTTCATTATTGGTTGGCAATACCATTCAGGGAGACTTGTACGGTTTGTGTTAAATTTACATTGCGGCCTTTATTCTTTAAAATCAATTTCGCGATGAAGAACTGAGAATATTTCAAACATCATAACAGAAAATGCTTTTTATTTTTCGTTTGTTCGGTTTGTTGTTGTCATGATAACACGCACATACATATATATATTTATCAATTATGAAATTTTGTTGAAGTCCATATGGTGATATACCACCCCGGTAGAATTAAAAGAAAAACGAAGGCTACAGGAGACCACCCTAAAGAAATCAACATGTTGGCAGTTTAATCACAAAAGAAATATTAAGTCGGTGTTTCTAAAATGGAACCAATGAGCCGATATGATATTGAACCTCATGCGACCATGTGTTGGCCAATGATTATAGTGGACAATCAGGACATATCTAATATACATCTCATTTCGTCATATTTTCAATTCATTTTCACTTCATTTTAACTTTGGTTTGTGATTATATATCTGTATAAGAAATGATTTATAAGAATACCTTTTGTGTTTGAGGTGTAAGCATATTGTTTAAAGATGGTGTGATAATACAATGTTATGTAAATATAACGGAGAAATCAGAGTATAGCATAGAGTGGTAACATAACATGTATATATATATATATGTCATTCGCTTTATTTTGCAGGAAGGTATTTCATTCACCATTATTCATCAAAACTGTTTAGCCATTTACAATTTATGTTTTGGAATATGCAGTAGGTAGTTGAGTCTAAAATACAATTGTTTTGTTTATTTGATCTTAATGATCTATCAAATCTCTTCACTATTCTTAAATCGAGATTATGATTAGAAGTGTCCAATATTTGGCAAAATGGAGAAGCAAATTCCATTAATCTTAATGATTGATTTTTATATAGAAATAATAGGTCATATCTATCGGTTATATAACTTTTGACATCATAGATGAATTATAATATCTGAATATTCAAAGTATTTTTATGTTATGCAGTGCATGACGAAATAACATTTACAATGAAATCACTATGACAAATTGTTCGCTTAACAAGCTGTTAGTGGTCAGTGGCTGTAAATAATTACATAGATATATATATACATCATATTTTATTCTTTAATTATGATTCAGTGTTGGTGTTAAAATTGTTTATTGTGAAATAAAAATAATATCGTGAACTAGGTCGTATTGGTGTTGTTATTCATTAAGTACCCTGCCTAAAGACGCTATTGTTTTACTACTATGGAACAATAACGTAAATTCTCGTAGAGTTTAAACGTAGAGTTATAATCCCTCTGACCTCTTTGAGAGTTCAGTGCAGTTTTCTCAGTCACCTGTGTAATCGGCTTAAGTTTCCCGTAATATGACCAATTTATAAATTATTAAGTCACTATTGCTTTTTACATTGTGACCACATACAGACATAACGTCTGTGTGATTGTATCTCTGGTTAACGCGCGACTGCGTATTTGTGTAATTAAAACCGGATTTGTTTTATATTTGTTCCAATCATTTGTCGCTGCTGTAACTGAATAATTAAGTGTATTAATGATGCAAGTCGAATTTCAAAACAATGACGTAAATAAGTATGCCTTATTTAACATTAAGTATTATTAGATTGCAAGTATCCGATATATAAATATATTTATTTTGCAACACCTTTTCAGTTTTCAATAAAAAATCCAGACATTTGAAATGGTTCATTTAACGACTACGCCAATTTCTAACAGCGGACTAATTTGGTGTCAGTAAACTGGATTCTCATTCATAAATATAGGTATTACAACATCAAGTCTAGGCGGTCCTGATGGTCTGTTTTGTATTGTGAAATGTAAATACAAGCATACATATCTTTTCCAAACAATCATTGAAGTTTCAGTGAGTCGTAAATATGAATCCCTTCAGTGTTCGTTTACAGAGGTCATAGGTCAGCAGTATTTCAAAATTGAGTATATCTTGTAGTACTATCGTCTAAGATTAAGGGTTTAAATTATCAATAAACTGGATTGTGCTTGATTTGCTTTTATATACATTTCTCTAGATTTTCTTTTCAAAATAATCTCAGTTTAAATTACAATTGTGTTTCAAATTATTTCACTCTTTCCTATGAATCTCATATTGTTCATGATTTATTTTACTGCCATTATTCATTTTTTATCTACTTAAGTTCTATTATTAGAGTTAAAAAAACATCTGATAGGGATAAGACAGTAATCAAAGAAGGACACAGACTGAATACGAAATTGAGATTCCATCTAATCTTTATGTTAATATCAGGATTTCTGAATCAATAGATTTCGTCTCCAAATGCTCGAGCAATTCCAGCTCTTATATTGCATTCAGTATATAAAAAAAACATGCTTCAAAATTCTGAAACTTCTGCCCATGGTAATTTTGACCTTGAAAGATTAGGCAATTGAAACCAAAAAGAGAAAAATGAACAATGCAAATATGTATTGGTATCAGAGGCGACAAAAGCTGAAACTTCGAACCCATCTAAAAAGGGTCACTGAAAAAGGATCATTGATATACTTGTGTAAATCCATCATTTAAGGATATACGTACAACGTCAATAATTGGAATGAGGAAATAGCCAGCGAACAGGTTACGAGACATTACTATGTATCAGTACCCTAACACTTGCAATCTAAACTATACACTAGCTATAGATAACATAGCATAAGCATATAAAACATACAAACTACCCCATACACTTGTTTTGTCTAACTAAGACTGGTCATGCATTGTTTGTGTTTCACTTTTGCGCGATTCTAATGATATTTAGTTACCTTTCGTGTTAGAAATCTGCCGTGGGGAGAAAATGATGTCATGTAAATTTGGTAAATACTATCACACAAAGACACAACACGAATATGACACATTGATTGGCAGCAAACATTGAAAAATAAGCATTCCTCTAAACATGTCGGCAAACAAATGACACTGTAATTAATACGACATTACGCAAAATTACCACTAACGTGCAGTGAATTATTAATTAATTCATTCCTTATATTAATAATATTTAAGGACACGTGTTGTGATATTTCGGTTACCTTTTAAACAGGCGGCCTAAAAGAAATCGTAATAAATATTGACTGGAATAAGATGTTAAAATAACCTACATTCTAAAACAAAAATTGTCATAAATTTAATAAATACATTTTTTCCCCACACAGTAAGCTTTCTAATCGTTTTGATAGTAAAGAAATTGCTGTTTTATCCATAAGTTACAAAGAACATCCTAGCTTATTCTGAAAACATCACATTTAAAGAAGAACATTGATGACGTAACAGAAGGTAATTTATTCAAACTATGATACACATTTCCATAAAACAAAACAAAAATTAAAATGGAAATTTATATTTATATAGAATCATGGTGTCCGCGCTCACGAAATCCGAGCAAAGTCAATACATCACTAAGCATGATAACATTAAAACTAATTTCAAATCAACCAGAATAAAACTAAAATTCGATATGGAACTGATTATTTAGAGAAGGAAAACTGTATCGACATGTAGATGGGTCATGGAGGTTGTTTATAATAGGGCTGTTGTTTGAGAGCAATATCATTCTTTCAAGATTTACCACTGACATTTAGCGGAAATGTCAAGTCCTGCGCTCAGAGCCATCTTCTCCTTTTGTGGATAATTATAGTGCTACTTGACTGGTTCAGTAATGACTCTCTCTGTGTCCCTGGCCAGTGTTAAACATCAACTAGATCCATCAAATAACCATTTGAAAGTATGGAATTGCCTCAACCCTAACTCGCATCTTTCCTTGCAAGGGGTACTGCAAGGCCACGAGAACCAAACCGTGACGGGAATATTCAGTTTCCTGAACTGTGGTAAATGTAGTCGATGGTGTATTTTCTGTACTTACTAAATTACAAATACAATTTATGTAGGTATGAATATGTTGATGAAGAAAACAACACTTGATGTATTATAAAATGCACAATCTATATTTGTACAAAATAATACAACCTCTAATATAGGTTTTTCATTCTAGTGTTAATACGTTTTCCTGAGATGAAGATACAAACATTAATCAATAGGATTCCTTGCTGGCTGTGTGACATGATAAAGCATATAAAACATCTTTGTAAGAGTAAGGTCGTAATTAAAGGGTGTGTGTATTTAAATGTGTCTGAAACGTTCTTCATTAAACGTGTATCCGCTCATTGGATACCCTTAATGCAGTTAGAGCATTATCCCAATACTGTTACGTATCTAACTGGAGACACGCTTAACTCTATAATTCTTCTCTCTTCATGATGAACGTTGAACATTATTCATTATAATCATTAAAGAAAAAAGCCTACATCACATTTAAATATTTTAATGTTTGCCATTCTTATTATTTCATTTTATAAAACTATTTTAGAAATGTTTTTCTTTACTTAGGTGTCGTTTGATATGAAAGCGTATTTAAGATTCCGTTACAGTTTATCTCTTACCCAGAATGTATTTATATCTCAAATTACTGCAATGTAACAACCCTTAAATTGACATAATTATTTTCTTTTCTATTTCACAATAAACCATATTTTGGACGCAAGTATTGCTGATTAATCGATGAATTATGCTGCGTAATATTCTATTTCATGAGAAGTAAAACATGCGAGTGAGCATTTGTATTTCCGTGAAGTACATATAAATTATTTGAAAAGACATTTTACAGTTTTCTATTACAAATCATGATATTTAAAAGATTTTTTTTTATAATTTCTGAAGTGGTTTATGAAATTGTCAATTTTGCTCATTTAAGCATGTTGTCAATTTCTCGCGGGATTAACTTGTTGTCAGTAACCATGCCTCAACTCATATATAAAGGATCTTACATGAGTGTTCATTTCATATGAGATTTTATGAAACGAAAAATATAGCTCGCAATAGTTAAAACACCTAGATGAGTTTCATAAAATTTCATATAAAATGAACACAAATTTAAGATACTTTTTATCAAATAACTACAAATACCTACATAACAAAGCATTTCACGTCAAAATATATTCCGAAAATTTAGCAAAGGCCGCCATTTTGTCCCGCCGTCCTCGTAATGCTGACATCGTGTTATTTTCTTTACGCCATTTTATTGTTTCGCTCTTTCTTTCGTCACAATGAATTTTAAGCCAATGAAAATCGCTCAAGGTCATATTACACTAGTGACATATGCAAAAATATTTCACGGGCGATATCACTGGATATCTGGCGGACTATGTGATAATATAAGACTCTTTCATATGTGGATATGAAGGATAGAGATATTCTACCCGAGGGTCGCAAAATGTGGTAAAACCCGAGGTTTGCCGAGGGTTTTGCAACATTTTGTAATCCTGAGGGTGGAATATCCCTATCCTTCATATTCACTTATAAAAGAGTATTTTTCTTCCATACCTCGACGCTTTATTGCAATTTTACAACTATAATATCCCGCCATTTTGAAATAAATTCGAAGAAATCCACGACTGGAAGTCAATTTTTCATCATGAAAATTACGTGATATTTTCAACGCAAATTCCGTAGCTTGCATCTTTTATAGTAAAACCAGTCAATTTTGAGAAAAAAATGTTAAAATTTTTCCAAGGAAATATAAATTTTGTTGACGCCGTGACGTCACGAGGCTTTATTGCATTAGTAGCCATGCAATACAGCCTCAGGTGACATGAGTGTATTGCCCTTGACCAGACAGTATTACACGTGTAGGTATGAAAGAAATACAGGTATTACTACACATACTATGCTGCATTTCTTATAAAGCAGATCATGATTATCGGGAGGCTGAGTAATGGAAGTCTATGTGGCAAAATGTAAATATACCGAAATGTAAGACACTGATGATCTGAGGATGTACAGTGAGTGATACGAATAATAGTATTCATTTCTTGCTACGCCTGAACATCCTTTGGAGATCAGGGTCACATTTTGTGAACTTTGGCAATAGCCAATTGAAACATCGTGTTTGATTTTTGTCGGTGAAATATAATTTCTAGGAACCTATGTCACTGTCGATGTATTACAATTCCGAGTTATGGTAGTGACTATTTACAATGTCACATATGTTTGTCATTAAGAACGTCCCAAAATAAAAAAAATAAAAACATGTACTGCGAAATAAATTTATGGTGAAGAAAATTACAATATATGCACATAACATTTTTATATTCGCAGCTGGTGATCAATGGAAGCTGTCATATGATTGGTGATTAAGGCTTCGTTAGTATAGGTCTTACTGGAAGTAAACCATGAGCATCATCTGTCTGACATCTCATGTTCTGATCGTTTCCAAAGTTATTCATTAAAACATCCTCTATTAAATACATCATCCGTTATATAATACTAGTTTTTTAATACTCCTTAAGTAATTCATGTATTTAATCCTGTTTTCAATATTAGCAAAATAAAGTCTATCTGGTAAGATGGTGTTATTTTGCCGAGAAAAAAATATCTATAGGATGAACACAAGCTTTGTATGCATCCCAAAGCACAATGTAGAAGAAATTTCATTCGTTTGACTGCGATTTGCCCTCCACCATCCCTTCTGTATAGTATATATAACATATCTCTTACAGCGGTAAATACAACTGGAAGTACACCTAAGACTTGGCTTTTAGTGTTAAATTTTCTAATGAGTCCTATATAAAGGTGATGCAGGTAAAACAATGCCATATAACATATATAATTGACTTGATGTAATCAATATAATGCATATCTACAGATGGATCTGCGTAACCATTAAACGATTAACGTCATTTGTCTAGAATCTTTTATCCGCTTCTTTCATTCTCTTGTTTTAAACACATGAGTGTAAAAGAGTTACAAATTGCAAATAAAAGACCGCATTTCGACCCTCATCAACCCGAATCAATTTTAATCAAATTTTAAGAAGTAAGTAGAACGGGAAACTCATCACACAGCAACAATTTAGGCAGGCCCATCTAGTACTTATTTCCTGGAAAATTAGGCCATGGGCTAGGAGGGTCCCACATGCACCCCCTCCCCCCCCAAACCTCCGAACCAATATTTTTCTGAACCCTTATGACCCACTGATCACAAATCCAAATGTTAACATTGCATAAGTTGGGATGAACTTCCGGTTATGACGTCATCAAGATGGCCGCCATCTCGAATTTCACTAAAAATTGAAAAAATAGTCATAACATTAACATTTTTCAACCGAAGTAGACAAATGAGGTATCAAAATGACCACATTAGAACAACAAATACATATCAGGACCAAAAAATCCAATATGTGTAGTGATTTCTACGCAGGAAATGAAAAAATCGGATTTAAAGCTCAAAAATGGTGATTTTTCATATTTTGTTTGACGCATCAAAAATGTTTCCCAACAACAATCTATTATTTCTAATAAGTTTTTTGACCACTTATCAATCAGTTTAAACAACAACAACAACAAAAACCAATGTTAACATTGTATAGGTTCCGGTTATGACGTCATCAAGATGGCCACCATCTCGAATTTCACTAAAAAACGAAGAATAGTCCTAACACTGATATTTTTCAACTAAAGTAGACAAATGTGGTATCAAAATGACCACAATAGAACGACAAATACATATCAGGACCAAATAATCCAATATGTGTAGTGATTTGTACGGAAGAAATAAAAAAAATAATCTTTTAAGCTCAAAAATGGTGATTTTTCAGCAAATTTTTCATACTTGGCTTGACGCAGCAGAAATGTTTCCCAACAACAAATTATTACTCGTAATCAGTTATTTAAACTCCTATCAATCAGTAAATTAAAAAACAACATCAAAAATATATAGAAATGCAAAAAAAGAATTATTGTTATATCCTCAATTTTGTAGATTAGCATCGTCTCAAAAATAACACAACACCTACTGATAGCGTAACAAATGTAACCTAAGCTAAGCCTGTGTTTCCGTTAATATCATTAACAGTTCCCAAAGCGTTTGTGTCTTTGAAAATGAGCACATTCATTGTTTATTTCCTATGCATAGCATAAGCAAAATGTCAGATGGTTACTACAATGTCACTAAATAATATGTCTTTCACTGGTTCTCAATGATAACCATTATCATTGTGCGTGCTTTCTCGCCTCACTGACCTATCCACTGAAGAGACTCGGCATATCTGGTAGCTGGTACATGCAGTCCGAATCAGAGTACTCGAGATATCAGTATCCAATTCGTCGAAAGCCAGATCGACGTTTTCGATGTCGATGAGCTCATGTGACACTGCATTACCAGTGTTGTTCTAGCCTTTTATGACCCATCCATGACCAGAGTTCATATCAGAAACAACAGGTTCAGGGATGTGGGATCTCTTTCAGATTCTAACATATCGTATGTATATGCTGTTTCAGACTTCTCCGGCATAATGGAAATTACACCAAATGTTCTCCTTAGCACATAACTCCATAATTTGTATGAAGTACTATTCATCAATCTTGTGGACCCTCGTGCAACCATAAATGGCACAGGTGATATCATTGAGGTCATTAATGAGGGCATAAATGTTAAATGTTTTTCATTGGTCTGACTTTCCCCGCTCCGTGTAAGGTGCTGGTTGTGTCACATCTGGTATATGCGCAAAGAGACCATTGAAGACTCTCCAGTAAAAAGTTCTCTAAAGTGCTTTCCAGACTTGGCAAAGAGTGAAACTTCACTGCAGACCTCATTTATGACCTCAAAGAATCCGCCTGTGCCACCTATGGTCACTGAGGTTCACAAGAATGAGGAATTGTGCTTCATACGAATTAAGGAGAACCAACTCAACCCTCCGCAGAATGTTGATCTGGTGTCTTTTCCATCATGCCGGGGAAGTCTGGAACATAATATAAGATATGTGAATCTAGGTGAAACTAGGTTGGAAACAGGAAGAGCTCCCACATCCCTGAAACCGATGTTTCTGATCTTAACTCTGACCATGGACAGTTGACAAGTTAGAACCACGATGGTAACCCGGTAATGTAATGTCACATCAGGTCACCGAGGTCGAAGACGACACTCTGGCGAGAAAGCACGCACAACGAAAATGATTAGCATTAAGAACTAGTGAAAGAATATGTGACACTGTAGTAACCATCTTATATTTCCTTGCGTTATACACAGGAAATAAACAATGAATGTGCTCATTCTAAAAGACATCATATGTTTCGAAAAGTGTCATGGTATTTACGGAACTTTAATTTGATACCCTATAGCTATTAGTTAGCGTTTTGCTGTAATAATTCAGTTTGAGAGGCTACTAGTCTACACAATTTCGAACATGAAAATGGATTATTTTGAAGTCCCACTTAGATATTCAGCCAACTTTAAATTCAAATTTGTTAAGATATAAATCGTCAATAGCCAATGTTATATTCAGGAAATTCCAAGACACTAGGAAACTGTAGTGTTAGCGGTTTGGAAAAAATAACAATCATATGCCGCATCCGGTGATGTTTTGTAAACCAAATGATGGTATTACAATTCTCTTTTGCATTTCTATATATTTTTGTTGTTGTTGTTTTAACAGATTGATAAGAGGTAAAATAACTGATTGTGAATAATAATTTGTTGTTGGGAAACAATTTTGCTGCGTCAAGCCAAATATGAAATAAATGCTGAAAAATTACCATTTTTGAGCTTAAAATATTATTTTTTTTCATTTCCTGCGTTCAAATCACTACATATATTGGATTATTTGGTCCTGACATGTATTTGTTGTTCTATTGTGGTCATTTTGATACCTCATTTGTCTACTCCAGTTGAAAAATGTCAATGTTATGACTATTTTTTATTTTTCAGTGAAATTCGAGATGGTGGCCATCTTGATGACGTCATAACCGGAACTTATATGATGTTAACATTGGTTTTGGTTGTTTTTATTGCTTAAACTGATTGACAAGTGGTCAAAAAACTTATAAGAAATAATAGATTGCTGTTGGGAAACATTTTTGCTGCGTCAAACAAAATATGAAAAATTTGCTGAAAAATCACCATTTTTGAGCTTTAAATCCGATTTTTTCATTTCCTGCATAAAAATCACCACATATATTGGATTTTTTGGTCCTGATATGTATTTGTTGTTCTATTGTGGTCATTTTGATACCTCATTTGTCTACTTCGGTTGAAAAATGTTAATGTTATGACTATTTTTCAATTTTTAGTGAAATTCGAGATGGCGGCCATCTTGGTGACGTCATAACCGGAAGTTCATCCCAACTTATGCAATGTTAACATTTGGATTTGTGATCAGTGGGTCATAAGGGTTCAGAAAAATATTGGTTCGGAGGTTTGGGGGGGGGTGCATGTGGGACCCTCCTAGCCCATGGCCTAAATGTTATCCCATTTGAATTGTGACGACTAGACTGCCAATTGTTAGTATACTGTGACCGAGTGTGGTCGTTCCGTGTATTTGCGCCATGCTTCAATATCACTGTATGGTAACGGGATCCGGCCCCGGTTGTTTGATATCTACTTCCGTAAATATCGTACCCAAAGAGGGGTACGTGCAAAATCGCTTTAAAAACTCGATATTATTTCATTTGTTTATTGAAACCTATCAAGAATTAGAACAGTGAGAGCTCAACATTTTAATATGTCCAACCATGGTATGTGAAAATGAGAATAAAGTCTTTCAGTTTGTATTCAAACATGTAACCTGGATGGGATTTCCGTGCAAATCTGAGAAAAATGCGTGAGAATATGAACATATCTCAAGATATCGGATGCATTTTTTAAGGTAAGATGTTGAATGAAGAATTAGGATAGAAACAAAAACTATCTATCACTTCAAATTTATCGTAAATACATCCTGTGTGCCATAATCGACGATGTTTAGTGAGCATATTTAGACTATAGTGTACGTGTTTGGTACGTACAAAAGTCCGGTTGGTATTCATAAGTATACGGTTTGGTATAACAACCTGGTTAAAAATTTGAATCACAAATAAAACATAGGATAACTTAAGGACAGTATTATCATTTCGGGCAAATTAACATATTACACAGCAAGAGCCGATACATAATTACCATCATAGAAAAAAGTTAAATTTATATATACTTATATATCTTCATATATACATGTAAGTTTGTAATCCTAGTGTTTGGTAGCTGTTATATATATATAAAGTATGTAGCTTCGTCATATCAAAGTATATATCGGGGAAAGCCGGAAAACCACCACACGCTATAAAAAGTATGCAACAATTAATTGTTAAAGATGCTCCATCGCCGACAAATGGTATTTTTTCACTATCAAAAACAGGAGAAGACGATTTAGTATTTTTCTTCAGTTACAAAAGTTACTTACTTTACACCATTACCAACATTGAAAAGTTTGAGCTTCTAATTTTACTTCAAGTTAAAAATATGAAAAATAATTAATTGCATCCCGAAAAAAAATCCGTTGCACTATATCCTATATGGAATGAAGTACTGATTGGGCATGCACTAATGGCAAAATAAATTATTTTACATTATTTTTTGTGTTAATTAGACAAATATATACACGATTATACACCAATTATTGTTCAAATAATGAATATCATTTATGCTTTGTCGACGGTGGAGCATCTTTAAGCATTGTAAATACAAATCAAGTCTTAGACACTTTTATACTTCCATACTCATGCGCAATGTTTACTCATATTTTTTGGTTACTATGTTATTTTATTCACCCCCAGGGGAGGAGACACATTATATTTGTGTTCTATTTACAGATACGCATTTAATTACATATAAAATTAATATTGATGTCCTTATATTTCTAAACCAATTCATTAACATTATTATCCCTCCCGTGATGTTATCTACATTGTACAGGGAGAAACGAACGATGCTTATTCAAGTGTTCATTTTTATGAAACAGCTTATATCCAATTCTCCATAATTTACTGGCTGTGGTGTCATTTCAGTTGTTCGACGGCCCTACATCTATTTAAACAGCATCCATATTGAAAAGAACAAGGACGTATATGAAATCCTTGGAAAGACGTATCATCAGGAATCCCTCAAGGATCCGTGCTGGGCCCACTAATGTCCGTTATATTTATGAACGATCTACCAGAAATGTATATTTAACTGCTGATAATGCTAAAATATTCAAAATTATAAAATCTTAAAGTGTTTCGCACGAAAGTAGTCTGGTCAAAAAAAAAAATCTTTCGTGCGTCCTTTTTGCTTATTCGTTACTTTGAACGTTTGTTCGTTCCTTCAGTAACGCGTTTTCTGGGTATATATCAGACAAGTGCCCTAGTTGTGTATTTTGCTATTTCAAACATTCCATTTTTGGTGGGTTTTTTTGTAGTCTTGGAAACTAGTCAAAATACCAAATTACTGTTTATTTTTGTCAGCAGCTGTTTTTTCAGTTTTACAATAGACGCATTAAAAACTCTTACTTTGAGCTTGATATCTGGGTTTTCATACCAACTGTGAAGCACGGGGATTATGCCACGCTTTATTTGCGGCTCCCTGTTTGTGATTCAAATTTAACTAGGTTGTTATACCAAACCGTATACAAATGGATATACCAAACCGGAATTTTGTGCGTACCAAACAAGTGCACTATAGTCATAACATGCTCACTAAACATCATCGATTATGGCAAAAAGGACGTATTTACGATAAATTTGAAGTGGTAGATAGATTTTGTTCTATCCTAATTCTTCATTCAACATCTTATCTTAAAGAAATGCATCCGATATCTTGAGATATGTTCATATTTTCACGCATTTTTCTCAGTTTTGCACGGAAATACCATCCAGGTTACATGTTTGAATATTCTCATTTTCACATACAATGGTTGGACATATTAAGATTTTAAGCTTTCACTGTTCTTATTGTTGATAGGTTTCAATAAACAAATGAAATACTATCGAGTTTTTAAAGCGATTTAGCACGCACCCCTCTCATTTGTTTAGGTACGAGGCCGGATCCCGTTACACAGTGATATAGTATAGCACAAATCGTATAGGGAGGCCGTCCTTAAATGATCTGTAAATAGGACGTTTTTCAACCAATCATTTTAATATTATAATTCCGCTTCCCTTTGTGAGCTTGCAGAGTTACAATTCCTTTACCATGACTATCGTGAAAACATAAGATGATTTCAAAAGCACGCTGACAAAGAAAGGACTATTAGAAACATTCGAGTGTGCTGTATCTGCCGAAGACAATGTTCTTTGTCTAGACACACAAAATTCTGACCTGTGTCTGACAAACGACTGAATGGAAACCTACTTCGGATCCCTAAGCATGTTGGGAATACCAATAGCCTTCGTCTAGTGCCAATCAAGCCATATCAAGCACATTCTGTTCTAATTTATCTTACTCCCACACACGGATCTATTATGGGCCGAAATAACTATAAAGTATTTTCATTTGAAGTCTCAGCACTGCCGTGATAATAAGGCCTTAATATATTAAAATTGTTCGCTATACTATTTGCAATTTCACAGTTTTTTAAGCAAATACCAAGACTATCATTATCACTATCACTATTTAGGTTTGCAAAGGGGAGGTGTTTTTTCTCTCTAGGCCATGGGTATTGAACCCACATCATAAGATTGTTTAATTCAAAAAACTTAACGTACCATGTCACGGGTTGTAAATCGTTATATCTTGAAATGATGGTCGAGTTGGAAATTTAGAGCGTGATAGGATGATTGAAATGGCTAAAAAATAGCGATTTATAAACCGAGAGTTAGTCGAGTGTATTTGAAAATTTATTAATGAAATAAATCCCAAATGGTGGCGATACATGAAATACAAACGTGAAAACCAACCGCGACCAGGATGCCTTCATTTCTACCACATTTATAAAGAAGTCCGTTCTGTCTCTAAAATGAGCGTATCAATAAACTACAACAAAAAGAAAAGGAGCTCATATTAAGAGACAAATGATTCGATCTAGACTCGTGGACGAAAGGCGAATATGCAGTTGATGGTAAGGTAATTAAACGGCGGGACTTGTGGACGGGCGGGGAAAAGACAGTGGATGATAAGGGAAGGGCTACCTTGTCGACAATGACTCACGAGTCCACAGCTCTAGTGTGTTGTGTGGAGTGTTAGTGAAGAAGTCGGTTCATGAGGGAAACATAAACTGGATAATAGTATCCGTGTTTATCAGCCGGAAACAGGAGCGCAACGGACCAGGGAACTTTATTTATAGCCGTAATTTATTACTGCCAGTTTGTAATTTAATCTCTAATGTTGAAAAAGTTCAGGAGGTGCACGTTATTTCTGCGTCGAAACCCAGAACGAGCTGTTTAGGATCCTGTAGTTTCCTCTGACTTAGGTGACGACCATTAGTTTGTATAAACTGGGGTTGGGGGCGATGTCAGGATTGCATGGCAGAGGAACACCGGAGTTTACCTGGTGCGGTCTCTTCAGAGGGTCAGGGATCGGCATCTCTTAATGCATGATTAGGGAGACCAGAAATTAGGCATGCAACTGTTCCAAAGAGAACCAAAGAGAGAGTTGTCAACCCACATGCCAGACCGCGGAGGATTTCGTCAGTCTCCGGTAGTATTGGATTGGATAGCGCAGACTAAATATATCTAGGATTTGACATGTGGAGGTAAACTGGACATGATGTCATCTGGGATGTTGTGTGTGTAACAGGGCTGCATTTTGTACTTGTTTTCATTATGTAACCAAATCAACCCTTGTAACAAATGTATTAACTTATCAATTTTTCTATTTAATCAGTTTATTTTGCCGTTATATATTGTTATACGTCGACTGCAGGCTTCATCCTGATGCAGTAAGTTTTAAATGTTGAATTAGTGTGGTACACACACCTACACACACTGTTTGAATACCATCGAGTATGTCTTTAAACGCTTTGTTGTTTCTTCTACAGCATTGTATTGCTTCCTTGTCAGTAGTGCTTTCCAATTTTACAGCATCCTGGAATTATGACATTAATTGAAGTGTCATAAGAGGCGTGGTGAATATTCATCTGATATGAAGTTTTAACAGCATGATGGTGAAACCGTTATTTCGTATTCTTACATATGCGTTAATATTGAATTCGGCTTGTAGAAAGGGTCATGTAACCCGCGTCACTCCTAAGAATCCAAGCTACTATCTTTTCAACACCAAGCGTAATTTAAAGTCGTTCAACAAATATAGTTATCATGGAATCTACTTATGTAGTAGTTCTTATTTTAAGGATGTGAGTTGAGAATACGCTTTTAAATATATATGTGAACACAAAATAGGATTTATGAAAATAATTTAAATTTATAAAGAATAGAATAATACAATCCCCAAATATGTCACCATATCTTGCCAAATTATATATATATATATATGTATTTGGCATATGCAATAACATTAGTTGAAATATGTTATCTTGTAACATATATTTGATACAATCATTATCCCTAACATCAGGTGTTTTTTATTTTCCAGTTGATCCTGAACACATTATTGGTACTTAAATATACCCACTTTTATATAAATATGTTTGACATCTTGTTGTCTGCGTATAATTTTCATTTGTTAGGATTTTTTTAAGTTTTTGAAAGCTTGGATTGATTGTCCATGTCAAAATAGCGTTTCCTTTCTTTTGAGGATATATGTCAATCTTATAATCAACCTGTCCACGTTAACGCTAGTCTACATGAATTTGCTTTTAAGTAATGGATTCTAGTGAACGTCAAGAGGTGCAGCATTAAACCATACGATAATAATGGCCTATTTGTCTCGCCCTTGACACTAATAAATCAGGAAAGAGACACTTATGTGTTTTCCCAGAGGCCCTATCCTGGTAGATAATGTATTGGAATTACACGATCCTTAATAGTAGGCCCAACACCGTTTTCCGTCTAACACTCGACTCTTCAAGGCATTGCAATACAGCTTTCCTTCTTTCTGCGAAAACAATTGGTGGCGTCATCTCAAAAATGTTTGTTGCTTTCTCATTTGCTACATGTTTTTATATTCTCAGACGTAATATCAATCAAAATGAGTCAGTTCAATCGAGAGGAAAAAAAAGATCCATATGTTCTGAAAAGAACTTGTCCATCATTCGTTAAATAATTTATATTCAAAATTATACTTTGTTTGTTTGATTATTTTAACGTCCTATTAATAGCCAGGGTCACGTAAGGACGGCCTCCAATGTATGTAGTGTGTAGCGTGTGTAAAGGGCGAGGTGTGTGTTTTGAGAGAATATGGTATGTTCATGTTGTGGCCTCTTGAATAGTAGAATTATTGTCCTTTTTGAAGTGCTATATCACTGGAGCATGCCGCTGAAGACACTAAGCAACACACCCCATCCGGCCACATTATACTAACAACGGGCGAACCAGTCGTCCCACTCCCTGTTTTATGAGCGCTAAGCAGGAGCAGAAACTACCACTTTTATAAGCTTTGGTGTTTCTCGGCCAGGGGACAGAATCCAAAGCCTTTCTCACAGAGGC
Organism: Argopecten irradians; assembly: GCF_041381155.1. Classification (NCBI taxonomy): domain Eukaryota; kingdom Metazoa; phylum Mollusca; class Bivalvia; order Pectinida; family Pectinidae; genus Argopecten; species Argopecten irradians. The sequence continues at coordinate 10,377,521 of NC_091138.1, read as the reverse complement.
GAACGCTCAACTCAAGGCCAAAAGTGAGGCGGTGCCAAGGGAGGCATTTGGAAAGATAAAGTCACTAAGGAAAAAGGGAAAATATAAGATCCTAAATTTAGTCGCCTTTCACGATCATGCCATATAGTCAGCAGGTACAATTTTAAAGCCTTACCTGCAGGGCCGACGCTTTTGAATCTAACGTCCTATTACTGTAAACAAATCTCAATTCACGTGTGATTAATCGTCTGATAATAGGTGACGTAGAACCTAATAGATAATAGGTGACATAGAATCAAATAGATAATAGGTCATGTAGAACCAAATAAATAATAGGCCACGTTGAACCAAATAGATTATGAGTCACGTAGAACCAAAAAGATAATTAATAGGTCACTTAGGACCGAATAGATTATAGGTGACGTAGAACCAAATAGATAATAGGTCACGTAGATCCAAATAGATAATAGGTCACTTAGAACCAAATAGATAATTAATAGGTCACGTAGAACCAAATAGATAATTAATAGGTCACGTAGAACCAAATAGATAATAGGTCACGTAGAACCAAATAGATAATTAATAGGTCATGTAGAACCAAATAGATTATAGGTGACGTAGAACCAAATAGATTATAGGTCACGTAGAACCAAATAGATAATTAATAGGTAACGTAGAACCAAATATATCATAGGTGACGTAGAACCAATTAGAAAATACGTGACGTAGAACCAAATAGATAATAGGTCACATAGAACCAAATAGATATTAGGTCACGTAGAACCAAATAGATAATAGGTCATGTAGAACCAAACAGATAAAAGGTCACATAGAACCAAATAGATATTAGGTCACGTAGAACCAAATAGATAATAGGTCACTTACAACCAAATAGATAATAGGTCACATAGAACCAAATAGATATTAGGTCACTTAGAACCAAGTAGATAATAGGTCATGTAGAACCAAACAGATAATAGGTCACGTAGATCCAAATAGATAATAGGTCACTTAGAACCAAATAGATAATTAATAGGTCACGTAGAACCAAATAGATAATTAATAGGTCACGTAGAACCAAATAGATAATAGGTCACGTAGAACCAAATAGATAATTAATAGGTCATGTAGAACCAAATAGATTATAGGTGACGTAGAACCAAATAGATTATAGGTCACGTAGAACCAAATAGATAATTAATAGGTAACGTAGAACCAAATATATCATAGGTGACGTAGAACCAATTAGAAAATACGTGACGTAGAACCAAATAGATAATAGGTCACATAGAACCAAATAGAAATTAGGTCACGTAGAACCAAATAGATAATAGGTCATGTAGAACCAAACAGATAAAAGGTCACATAGAACCAAATAGATATTAGGTCACGTAGAACCAAATAGATAATAGGTCACTTACAACCAAATAGATAATAGGTCACATAGAACCAAATAGATATTAGGTCACTTAGAACCAAGTAGATAATAGGTCATGTAGAACCAAACAGATAATAAGTCACGTACAACCAATTAAATGATAGGTCACATATAACCAAATAGATACTAGGTTACGTAGAACCAAAATAGATAATAGGTCACATAGAACCAAATAGGTATTAGGTCACGTAGAATCAAATAGTTAATAGGTCACGTAGAACCAAATAGATAATATGTCACGTAGAACCAAATAGATAATAGGTCACGTACAACCAGATACACAATAGGTCACGTACAACCAATTTAATGATAGGTCACGTACAACCAAATATAATATGTTACATAGAACCAATAGGTATGAGGTCACGTAGAACCAAATAGTTAATAGGTCACGTAGAACCAAATAGTTAATAGGTCACGTAGAACCAAATAGATAATAGGTCACATATAACCAAATAGATAATAGGTCACATAAAACCAAATAGATAATAGGTCACGTAAAACCAAATAGATAATAGGTCACGTAACACCAAATAGATAATAGGTCACGTAAAACCAAATCGGTAATAGGTAACATAGAACCAAATAGATAATAGGTAACATAGAACCAAATAGATAATAGGTCACATAGAACCAAACAAGTAATAGGCCACGTAGAACCAAATAGATAATGTATAGGTCACGTAGAACTAAATAGATAATAGGTCACATAAAACCATATAGACAATACGTCACGTAAAACCAAACAGATAATTTACAGGTGACGTAGAGCAAAATAGATAATAGGTCATGTAGAACCAATTAGAAAATACGTGACGTAGAACTAAATAGATGTTAGGTCACATATAACCAAATAGATAATAGGTCACATAAAACCAAATAGATAAAAAGTCACGTAAAACCAAATAGGTAATAGGTAACATAGAACCAAATATATAATAGGTAACATAGAACCAAATATATAATAGGTCAAATATAACCAAACAGATAATAGGCCACGTAGAACCAAACAGGTAATAAGCCACGTAGAACTAAATAGATAATTTACAGGTGACGTAAAACCAAATAGATAATAGGTCACGTACAACCAGATACACAATAGGTCACCTACAACCAATTTAATGATAGGTCACGTAGAACCAAATATAATATGTTACATAGAACCAATAGGTATTAGGTCACCTAGAAAATATTAGTTAATAGGTCACGTAGAACCAAATAGATAATAGGTCACATAGAACCAAATAGATGTTAGGTCACATATAACCAAATAGATAATAGGTCACATAAAACCAAATAGATAATTGGTCACATAGAACCAAACAGGTAATAGGCCACGTAGAACCAAATAGATAATGTATAGGTCACGTAGAACTAAATTGATAATAGGTCACATAAAACCATATAGATATTACGTCACGTAAAACCAAACAGATAATTTACAGGCGACGTAGAACAAAATAGATAATAGGTCATGTAGAACCAATTAAAAAATACGTGACGTAGAACCATATATAACATCTATACATGACGTAGAACCAAATAGATAATAGGTCACGAATAACCAAATAGATCACCTAGAACCAAATAGATGATAGGTCACGTAGATCCAAATAGATAATAGGTCACATAGAACCAAATAAACAATATGTCACGTAGAACCAAATAGATAATAGGTCACGTAGAACCAAATAAACAATAGGTCACGTAGAACCAATTAAATAATAGGTCACGTAAAACCAAATAGATAATAGATCACGTAGAACCAATTAGATAATACATGACGTAGAACCAATTAAATAATAGGCCACGTAAAACCAAATAGATAATAGGTCACGTAGAACCAAATAGATAATAGGTCACTTAGAACCAAATAAATAATAGGTCACGTAGAACCAAACAGATAATAGGTCACGTAGAACCAAATATATAATAGGTCACGTAGAACCAGATACACAATAGGTCACGTACAACCAATTAAATGATAGGTCACGTAGAACCAAATAGATAATAGGTTACATAGAACCAAATAGTTAATAGGTCACGTAGAACCAAATAGATAATAGGTCACTTAGAACCTAATTGATAATACGTGACGTAGAACCAAATATATAATAGGTCACGTAGAACCAAATAGTTAATAATAGGTCACGTAGAACCAGATACACAATAGGTCACGTACAACCAATTAAATGATAGGTCACGTAGAACCAAATAGATAATAGGTTACGTAAAACCAAAATAGATAATAACTCACATAGAACCAATAGGTATTAGGTCACGTAGAACAAAATAGTTAATAGGTCACATAGAACCAAATAGATGTGAGGTCACACAGATAATAGGTCACGTACAACCAATTAAAGGATAGGTCACATATAACCAAATAGATACTAGGTTACGTAGAACCAAAATAAATAATAGGTCACGTAGAACCAAATATAAAATCTATAGGTGATGTAGAACCAAATATATAATGGGTCACGTAGAACCAAATAGATGATAGGTCACGTAGATCCAAATAGATAATAGGTCACATAGAACCAAATAAACAATAGGTCACGTAGATCCAAATAGATAATAGGTCACATAGAACCAAATAAATAATAGGTCACGTAGAACCAAATAGATAATAGGTCACGAATAACCAAATAGATAATAGGTCACATAGAACCAAATAAACAATAGGTCACGTAGAACCAATTAAATAATAGGTCACGTAGAACCAAATAAACAATAGGTTACATAGAACCAATTAAATAACAGGTCACGTAGAACCAAAAAGATAATAGGTCACGTAGAACCAATTAGACAATACATAACGTAGATCCAATGAAATAATAGGTCACGTAAAATCAAATAGATAATAGGTCACGTAGAACCAAATATATAATAGGTCACTTAGAACCGAATAGATAATAGGTCACGTAGAACCAATTAAATAATGGGTCACGTAGAACCAAATAAACAATAGGTCACCTAGACCCAATTAAATAATAGGTCACGTAGAACCAAATTGATAATAAGTGACGTAGAACCAAATATGTAATGGGTCACGTAGAACCAAATATATAATTAAAATGTCTCGTAGAACCAAATATATAATAGGTCACGTAGAACCAAATAGATAATAGGTCTCGTAGAACCAAATAGATAATATGTCACGTAGAACTAAATAGGTAATAGGTCACGTAGAACCAAATACATATAATAGGTCACGTTGAACTAAATAGCTTTAAATTGAAACATCAACTCGGTAGACATGAACACGATATTATGTCGACTTGAAAACCAGTAGTTTTTTCAGTATTTCATGCGTATACCTTTTTTTATCGTGTTATTCAGTGTTCTTTATTTTTTCCAAGTTTCTTCAAGTACTATCTGCATGCCAAATGACGATCATCATCAATTTGATCAAAATACAGATTCTTAATGTCACCACGTTGATAAGAGGATCTGACAAGATCCTGTTTGGGGTCACCTTTTGGTGACCTTTGGAAATGGCCAATCAAATTGCAGCTGCCAGAATCTTGACTGGGGACGAAATAGTTTGAAAAAGCTGTCAGAAATATTTTCGTGTATAAAGTCATCTCGCCCAAAGAGCACAACAAAGCTAAATGTATATATATATTGGGACGAAATGGAGTTATCAATGTATAGAAAATGCATTTGATCTGAGATACACGTGTAAAAAGGTCATCCGAAGATGACCCTTTATGGCATGTTGACAGATCCTCTATTGAACGTAGTGGCAATAAGGATCTGTATTTTAATCAGATTGCGGTCAACATCTGTTCTTTTGAGATATTGGTTTAAAGATTTTGTTAACCATCATCGTACATTGACAACCGCATGTATTCTCTCCATCCCAAACATGATCAAAGTTGCTTTCTATGTTTATGAACTTACAGACAGAGATAGTGGGTGATTATCTGTACAGGGTTTTATTTTTTAAAGCAGGCATTATACTACAGTCGAAACTCGTTATCTCAAAATCGCTTGAGTCGAATTTATTTTGAAGACCCGTTATTTGTCCTTCTTTGTGCATGCATGTTAAGATCGGATGACTCGAAACTCCGGTTGAGTCAAAGTCCATTCCTGGTTCCTAGAACGGATATTCAGCGAAAAAAGTAGTCGTTATCTCGAATCTAATTTCAGTCAAAATTTTAAATTTAAAAAAAAAATCAATTACGTAAATTTAATATCGATACAAAGAATTGAAATTAACCTGTGGTTTCTCGTAACACGTGATTGGTTTACCTGCACATATCGCGATCGGTATATGGAGGCCTTTGGGAACATACTACAACAATGACTGCTAATTATGAATTGTTTAATAATCCTCTCAAGTCTGGCTTCCTAATCAGTGTCACTTTATAGTTGTGTCTAACCTGTACATAGACACGCGTGTTTACGCAGTCACATTCAGCTTGGCCCGATCAGCGTGGCTGATCATGACCGGAAGCGTGTTTGTTTAGGAATCATTAGAAACGAAAGCGTTTCCTAAGGCTTTTATGGAATGTTGATAGTGCAAAATAATTTTAGAAACCCACAGTGTTTATTAAATGATAACTAGTCGTTGCATATGTACTAGTACCTTAGTCATACAATGTAATTCTTCGTTGGTATAGAAATCTACTTTCGTTTCATTTACCGGAAATTATATTAACCAGTACATTGTATATGATATCACAATGCTACATATATCGCATATACACGATTTGGCCTTGAGCTACGCACATCCATGCACACTGTAAAACAATCATATCAATATACAACAAACTGCACATTATGACACTAATTGTCATCTCCGATATCTTCCTACACACAATGATAAACACAAACTAAAGAACAGAAAGTAATAAAGCAGATCACATGAAAGCAGGATCGGTTCAATGTTTACAAAATACATAAAGAGCTTTAAGTAAGAAAGTATAGTCATTGGGTCGGGTGCTTCTTCACATCCTTTTCAGATATTTTTTTTATTTAGGATTAAAAAACAAAAATGTTTAAAACCTCTTTAATGCCCTATCTCTTCTTAAGACGTAAAACATAAACAACAAACCCGTCACCCATTTGACAAAATGTTTTCAACATGATTTATTCTTGTCTGACATTAATTTGACGCATTGACGTAATAATATACCGTTCTCGTTTCACAGACCGGGAAACTAATCGGAAACGCAGCTGGCCTAGGAAATGCAATGATATAATAACAACCATCAAACGTTATGGAAATTAGAAAATTCCGTGTAGTGTATAAATGGCAGGTAATGTTACACTTTGTTATGAAATATCGATTGATTTCCAAAGAACCTTGCAGAGCTAATTCTACAAAGCCAGTTTCGAAAACAGTATTACAGACAGCATATGATGGATGGTAATAAAACTATTTCATTTCATCTTTCAATTTGTTTGAATATGATTTTGATTGAAATATTTACTTTCTGAGAGTTCGCGTGCCTTTATCTAATATCACTTTTGTTTGTTTGTTTGTTTGTTTGTTTGATTAATTAACTTCCTATTTACAGCCAAGGTCATGTAAGGACGGCCTCCCATGTATGCGGTGTGTTGCGTTTATGAAGTGCAAGGTGCGTGTTCTGGGAGAATGCGATATATCCTTCTTGAGTCTTGTATAATCAAACTCTTATCTCGATGTTTTCTTCGATTTAAGCGTTTTAATACATTTATGTAGATAATTATACCAAACATGATTACTATTATCTATTAAGTTAACAGTTGAAATGATGATGTGCAAATTAATACAAACACTTCATTACATTGCTACCTGATACACAGTTATCATATTGGGATATTTTAGCACATCCTATTATCCTTATTGAACTTGTTTGGTAATACCTCATCTGATACCATTATCACGGTCGGTGATGGTGGCGGTAGATGTGATGACGTAATCAGTGTCTTAATTAATCATATGTCATATACTTGATAAGAATTCTAAATCAGAATGGGATTGTTTTTTCCTCAAGTCAATGTCCCAATGTCAAGTAAGAGCACGGTTCGTAATGTATTGCAAAAGTGTTTACGTCCAGTGTTGAAATGCAAACTGATTTAACATTTAGCGCATGCTTTCATACCCACCGATTCTAACTTCAGTAACCATATAGCTTTTACCAATAGTCACGTCACTTCCTTTGAATCGATGACCTACATGTGTATATACTAGATGGTATCTGCATTCCATTTTAAACATAAACAAATTCATTTATGTTATTTCACGGAAGTTTTTAGTTTCTTTTATTTTTAATTTCAGTAGGAATCATAATATAGTTTGATATTACAAAACGTTCATAGATAATGTTGAGGCACAAGTAAAATTGATACCTGCATTCAATTCTGTATCGTTATTTGGTTATAAAGAAGCTGTTTACAATTATAGTTTTATTGGCTCTGCTATCAAACCATTTTATTTGTATATTGCGTGCCCCGTATAAACGTTCTTTGACAGGATGAGCGAGTCGTTAGTTACGACATGGATGTGTCCTTCGCAAACATTAAGATCTCCATCAATAAGAGGGATATGTGTCACCACGACTGGAAATGTCCTTGAACCAAGGACACGATACTTGCTTCGGCCTCTTGACGTCGATAATTTGATATGTCATTAATTACACGCTTGCCTGATCAATACGTGGTATCACAAGATGGAAAAATTAAATAAAAAGTAATAAGTCACTCTGACTATATTATTACATAGAGATGTATAGACTAAATATATCTTAAATCTTTTAATATTTTATATCTTAAATATTAAATACAGTCGGAGTGTAGGTGTCCACGTCTGAAACACGAATCCCTGAACAGTGTTGTGGTATGCTTACTTTAATTATCTCTCTAATCTCCTGTGTACGAGCAATAATAACACTCTGTAACAGATATTATATGATTCACTATCGTAACATATAAGAGAAAGTCCAGATACGAAAGTACAAGCTATCAGTAAAATGTGACCAAATAGAATTTTAATACTTGTTGTCGTTGACTGTATGCATTAGTGAGGTAGAATGGTAACCTGGATAAGAATAGTAATCATAACAAGACGATATAGGTGACATACAACAGTCTCCAAAGCCACACAGTCAAGCATCACATACCAGGTACCAGAAACTTAACCCATTTGTCATTATTTAAACATTGTTTGGAATACAATGCTAGATCGCTGGATATATATATATATATATATTTATCTTTTATCCTCAATTTTAGAAAGCATGCATAAACTTTGCATGTGTCTGTATCTACTGCAATGAACACTAAATATATATCACGTATTGCTGTAAGATGGAGTGGCAATGGAAAGTGCGATATCGTTGCATTGTAGCCTAGGAGGCTGATACCCACCCGCGAAAATGACGTTGCGTTCGACGTCATATTTTCACGACAGCTTCCAAAAGTTCATGACGTCATTTTAAAGTGTAGTGACGTCATTTTACAAGATATGACGTCAAAAAAGGGTTTTATTCTTAAGAGGGGATAGCACGCTACCAAGTAGTTATGAATAAAATTAGAAAATGCGATGTCGATTTTTGAAGCACCTGCATCGGCTCAAAATCAGCTTTTGGGCACTGAACGTAGATGTTCAATCTGCTCTTTGGCACAGAAGTGGTTAACATTTAATCAAGCATTGATGTCACTATTTTTTAATTTGATCGGGGTATGAAAAAAATTGTTTGCAAAATGTGTGAATCCGCGTTGCGGATTCTCACAAAAGTTTGCAAACAAAATTGTTAGCAAAATGTGTGAATCCGCGTAGCGGATTCTCACAAAAGTTTGCAAACAATCTTTTTTTCATACCCCGATCAAATTAAAAAATAGTGACATCAATACTTATAATTAATTTTATACTCTAGTTGATAAAATGAAGTATGTTTAAATGTAACATTATAGTGGATTTTCAAGGGATTTTTTTCCGAATCAATACGCAACGTCAATGTCTCTACTGTGACGTCGCGATAACGTTGGGGTTTCGCGCCATTCTCAGATTTTTTTTTCATAGTGGTATGCAAAAAAAAAAATATTGGCCAATCAGAAAGTCAGATTTGGTATGAAAACAAATAAAAATTAATTATTATCATATAAATTAGTTTGATAGGATATTTAAAACAAAACGTTATTACATCTTTCTACCACAATAGGTGCTGTTATTCAACTCTCAGGGTATCAGATAAACGATGCAGCTGTTGATAATAAATTTGTTTATACCACACGTGGTATAAACTCCGTACGCATTATGAATGATTGACACGGTGAACTTTACCCGAACTTATTTTTCAATGCAACGTCGTCATTTGTCAACGTCATCAATAATCGAGTGACGTCACGCTACAATGTATGTTGTGATCGCCGCCTGACGTCAAAACTGCTGTTGCAAAGCGTACAGTATGCGTCGAGGTCGTTGCATGTGTCAAAAAAGTGACGTTTGTATGTGAAGTATAATAATCTGTGTAACTCGTTTGGACGGAAAGGATCTAAATACTGGTGTGTTTGGTGAGTAAATTAGTATGAAACTTGATTACAATGGTTTGATGATTATTTGACGGAAAGTAAACGGCACGGCTCTGTCGTGCCCGTGTTTTTTATAGTCCGACAAAGAGTGTTATATTTTAAGTAACCTGGAAAAATTACTTTAATAATACATTAAATGATAAATATTTCATCATAAAGTTACTCTCAAATCGAAGGCTTTTGCATGAATGAATTATTTATCAAAATGTGACTTTTGAATATTAATTAGTGGTTTTTTCCTGATTAAAATATTACTACATCTTATTTGCATATCTTGGCTAACACACGTTACCTTATCCTCGTCGTATTTCTATCTGCTAAAAACGGCTGATATAATTGTGGTAGAAACAGGTCACACGACTCGTGCTTATTGGGTATGGAATTTATTTCTCATTCGTAAGTTATTTTTTAAGTTACAAAAGACACTTTTAAATATAACTCAAGCGTGTGAAATAAATTCCGTATCCAACACCCACTTGTGGTGTAACCTCTATTTAATGTATATCTGCAGTCTTATAACATATGTGTATATTACATACGACCCGTACCTAAAACGTGTATTGTAAGAACTATCAAATGATAAATTTGAACTAGTGTATCATGTATAACGAAACAAGCTTCCTAACAGAATGAGACGTCATGCTTTTAAATTTCTTAAAGTTCTTAGTAAATCTTAATTTAGTGATATCTAATGCTTGTTTTCAATTTTAACCTCGTGTATCGTTCCAATTTTTACAAAACTTGAACTCGTACAACAAGCACAATTTTTCTGCAATGGAATTGAACGACAACGAACAGGGATTATATTCCTGCTTGGAAAATGAACTTGAATTCCACAGCGCTCGCCTCTATGAACGATTTTATGCAGTCTAGACTGAATGCAAATCCGTATATATTCTGACATTCTTAGACAATATCTACGAACGAAAAATATACATAACATAATCAAAATATTAATAACATATGACAAATGTGTTTTGTATACATGCATTGAGTGGCTCATCTACGGCAACATTGCGGTATGGGATTATGTATAAGGAGAAAATGATGCGGCTACAAACGACACTTGAATCATATGCCATTCGTTTAGCAGATTCAATTCCATTTAAGACGTCTAGTAACGATTTCATTTGCATAATTTCAAGGACTGTCTTTGACGAGTATCTTCAGTGATTTCAAAACACCACATCTCGATATGCAACTGCACAGAAGACTGGTCAATAGTGTTTGTGATATCATTTATGTTCCGTAATTGTTATCAGCGTGTAATGTATAATTAAGCAGTCGGGATTCACATTTTATCTATCTATAAACGTTTTAACGGTCATCATTAATGCTCTTCAATTAAATAGCGACATTTTAAGAAAAAAATATAGTTAGACTAAAACCATCTAATAAACGTTATTAGTACATCACGTGATGGAATACTGGATTCTGATTGGCTACACACATGGCTACTATTTGCAATAGTGCCCGGGCACTATTGAAGTGACACGAAATTGAACGTAAATGTATTGTGATGTCACCATTACATGACGTCATTATAACGTTGCGCTTCGACCAAGACGTCAAGATGGCGGACAGGCTGTTGTGTGCGGGGATGGAAGCAAATGTTGCTTTTTTACAAAATATAGTTACTCATGTTCTGTATTGATATAGTTTTAAATATTCGTGAAGATGAATTTCATTTTATAGAAACACAGATTTCTGCGACAATTCATCTGTTGTACTTTTAATGTAACAACATGGTGTGGAAATGAAAATAGCATTGCGAGGTGTCGCTTGACGTGCTTCTGTTACGATGACATGAAAACGGGTCTCATGTGAGAGTGATGTACTAAACCCATTATGGCATGTTTGAAAGGGCATTATTACATCCCTCGACAATACTATGAGGCAATAGTGCCCTCTCAACCAGGCCATAATAGAAAATATTTTTCTTTGTATTTCAATTACCTGTAGGCAACTGATCCCAAATTAACTTTTTACTTATTCATATTGCAGGAGAAGCAGATTGTGTGATGTCTTCCAGTCATGATACTTTTCAGCCAATTCCTAGACATTATAGATATCCCAGGTGTTGTCATCACTATCGTTATATCCACCCTGGACTAGCTCATAACAAAACTGAAGGCAGTCCAAGAGAAAACAATGACAAATTACAGTCCTGTATAGATTCCCTTTGGAGATTACAGAGAGCGACCCCCAACTTCAAGTAATACCGTCAACAACACCATACCTTTGTTCGATTATGTTGAGGAAATCTCTGTAGCCCAGTTTGATTGGCAAGATGTTCTCTCACTTAATTCATTTTTACTTTAAGATAGTCCAGGACTGGATATAACACCAGTGGTAGTAACCACTGGAGTATCGAGGATACTTCCTACTGTTTAGAGTTATTGCCACGATGCGAAGAAGGTGTATTTCAAAACGTGTATACCTCAGTAGTACTTTGGTATCAGTACTACAAGTTCTAGGAATAGGTAATGTAGAACTTTTTCAAAGTCTAAGAAATTTTTAATCAACGTCATATTCAATTGATGGACCAACGTGCAACTGAAGTTAATGGTTAACCAAGAAGAACACGTTGTCAGTAAATAGAATTTTGATATTTGTTGGCTTTGACTGTATGCATTAGTGAGGTAGAATGGATAGGAGTAGCAATCATAACGACATAACAGACATATAACAGTCTCCGAAGCCACACAGTCAAGTATCACATACCACGCTAAAAAATCCTTGAATTAGAGAAGTTATTCGTGTGAAATGAAATTGTTAAATGTAAACTCGTTCCTTTGTTCGAGAAATGATATTTGAATTCCTAATTAATAACATGGAATGTGATGCTGTCTAATACATTATGGCTGATTGCTGCCTCGCGGAGCATAGGTTCGTTTATACACGTGGTAGAAAACAGGCATAATGATGTTATTCCGAATGGTTGGATTGTTTGTTTGATTAACAGCCAGGGTCATTTACGTCTCCTTTATACAGTTTGTGAATGTTGATATTCTAGAAGTCTACAGTATGCTCGTCATGTGTCTCTTTACAAAAATCAAAATTATTGCCCATTTCATAGTGCTTTTTCACTAACGTCAAACATCGGACGGTACATCCCATGCAGTAAATTCAAAATATAGCCTTTTATAAGTACCTAAATGTTTGATTCTTTTAAATCATAATTACAGGCATTCCCATTTAAGAGTCCAGTTTCTGAAAGAGATTGAATGTAAGCAATTATGGCTATTTGGTCAAATATAGAATAGTTATAATAAATAGTGTAATCAAACAGTGTAAAACAATATTTAAAAAGATATCTCGCTTCACCAATATAACTTCAATCATGAAGACGACCAACTTAAGCAAGGGACCATGTTAAGTTAAGATAACCTATATTTAATGTGATCATCAAACACCAATCAAATCGTGTTGAAGTCACATAGAAATATATTTTTCAGGATAACGAAAATATATCTTATTATGCAAAAATCAATTGAAGTCCTTAAATATTTTCGTTACATTGAATGATATTTCGATCCTTTGCGAATCGAATCTAATACGCTTTCGTAAGAATACGTTTTTTTTCATTTCATTTCATTTCATCAAACTTCATTGACAATAATTTTGTATGTCAAATGGATTAAACAACAGGCAAAGTTATATAAGTTCTCTTCAATACTGGCACTAGTGAGAGAAAAAACAATGAGATAATTTAGACATAAATATAAACATGGATTTCAATTTCCAAATATCTTTTTGACAAAAAGATGTTTGTGTCAATTGAATTAGACATCAGGCATAGCCTATCTTAGTCTTCTCCTGATATTGGTGGTACAAACAAATAATTATATAAAACATATATACGTGGTGAGGTTTATGAAAATAAGGGGAGGTAACTACTAGATGAGGAATGACATAATGTTTGATCATATTTATTGTAACTCTATAAAATTAACAGTTGATCTTCATTTTTTTAAATTTAATAACCAAATATTATCACATAATTCTAACTATACCTGATAGTATGTATATTTTGTGATATTGGTCCTATTCGCCACATGTGTTTAACACAATTAGCCATCCACTGATGGGCATCAAGAACCAATCTCACAAAATACACATATATTTGATTTGTGGAGTTACAACTATATTTGTAATTACTAGTGTTTACCCATAATTAGTTTCTTAGGAGTTACCTTACTTAAATATTTGATGATTTTAAAATAACACAAGAAAAGAAGAAGAATGATAATCATATTAACATATTAACAGAGAGACAATTCAAAAATTGAGTTTGGATAAGTCTCATTAGGCTGCCCATAGTACAAATATATTGTTAGTTTTATATAAACATGGATAACAGTATACACTGGACAACAATAGTATCATATACTATGGAATATATTTACATACAAATCCTTCTTGTACTACCTAACATGAACAAGCATGGACCTGTCTTCCATTTCACACACGGAAGTATACACGTATAAATTACTTTCCCGACAAACGTAAATTGTGATGTAGAGTCACCGTGTTGCCTGTGAGGAGCTTTTCCCGCCAAATTTATCGATAGCAGTTAATGGAAGTGCATGCGGCACCTACTTAATTTCAAGACGTCTAAGGGTATGGAGGCCATTGTTTATTGTTGGACCAATCTCCTGAATTGAGTAGAAGTTTGATCGAGGTCATACATTCCTTTCGACAACGGAAATAGGATATTGACTATTTTTAACAGGCGGCTTTGCTCGGGCAAAATTTATTGACAATGCATTTAACTCGTAGATCTGAAAGATTGTCTTTCAATAAAGTGACAATAGGTGAGAAGATTTTACAATTACAGCTACGTGAAAATGACAACTATGTACCAGCATGGTTGTGAAATAAATGGGTACGGTCTATTTAAGAGTGCTCATAGATTATCACTAAACTGGTGCCTCATAAATATAGTCTCAGTTCTTATTTTAATGAATAACTCGGCTATTTCTGAAGTTATTTAAAGCGGGATGTGTTACAAACTCCCTGGTTGATGTTAAGGCTAACGTAGGATAGTGTATAAATATACAAAATCACACGTTTTGTCCCCAAAAGCATTTGATTTGGGTATTTTGGTGATTGTAAATATGTGCTACATACGGGGCTCGATGCTCATGAAATCGACACCTTTTGGATAACTTATAGGTGAGTTCTGTAGCTTCCCTGTAAAGGCATAAAATTATCGAACGATTTTCTGTAAACGCCTACATGCATATATCAGTGACCAAAACAATACCTCAAAATGTATTAACAGAAGCTTATATTATGGTCTGTATGGAATCGGTCTTAAATATTTAAACCGGGAAGTCTGCTCCTTACATAGCCGTACCTGAAATCCGCTTTACACAACAAACTAGACACAGCGGCCAAGTCCCTCTCCATTCCTCTCTTACTAAACGCATTGAAACGAATTAACTGCATATTTGAGGTTTTTTGTCACATTAAAAGCATAACAATTATGAAATATATCACAACAGTTCAATTTTGCTTGTTACGAGCATTTCCATTGGCTCAAAACTTAACTTTCTCAGTCTATGAAGAAAAAATGGCGTCGCCGTTTGTAACGTTGCTTCTGGTTGGCTGAGATGACGGCGTAATTATTACAGAGACAAAAGAGTCCCAAAATGAGTTTTGAATATTGAAGAGATTATCGTTTGTAAATTGAATTATATGGATTAATTTGTATAGATTTGTATGTTATGGTGATATAACACAAAAATCTGAGTGTACTCTCATCATAAACCCTTTACTGAGTGTACTCTAAATAAACCGTGAAAAGGTTTATGATGAGAGTACACTCAGATGTTTGTGTTATATCTCCATAACATAAAAAAACTATTCAAGTTAATCCTTAAATAAATGTTATATCTTGTATCGTATAAACATGTAAGTATACTGTACTAAATATTCCTATCTATAAGATCTTTACAGAAACTTCTTTGAAATTTAGTTATATATCTTTTGATTAACCGACTATAGAATATATTATTTCAGGCATGTCCGTAATATTTGATTGAATTATTCCATGGATGGGTATTCGTGTAATTCAAAGATAAATCACCTTGTTAGCACGGAAAACCATGTCAACACAAACGTAATTGATATTTATATAATGATAGTCGATAATTTAGCACTTCAATGGCTACATAGAACACCGCATCGCTAGTTTGTCAATGTATATATAAATTGGACATTTTCATTGATGAATTTGTGAACGTTCTAAATAAGATCAGAAGCAGCAACAAGTGTTACATTATATATTTTATATATCGCCTGGTGATGGATGTGGTATTTGCGACCTGCCCTGGATACTATAGTTTTGATTTTTTTGAGGACAGTAATAAATATCTCATTTAGTGTTTACAGAAAATATGACACCGTTGCAAACAGCATGGCTTACAATCAACTTATCAATACACGAAAATGCCAGGAGTTTGTGAAGCAAAAAGGTAAGTTGTTTTTCATTAAAGATAATCGATTAAAGCATTTGTATTTTTTTGGTGTCAGTACTAAATTAATAACAAATAATTCACCAGATGCTGAGCTATTTCTCTGGACACAGTAATTTTATATTAAAGGGAAGTTTTTTCATTCAGTCGTTTTATTGTGCCGCCCTTATATATCATGTATTACATTTTGAACGTTGACCTGGTGCAAGTATTAAAGCGTTAAAATGGTCTCCGATGGTACTCATAGCTATATATATAGTTTGCCTACATAGTGGACTACAACCATGTCAGCTATGCTGCGTAAATATATGGATAACATAAGTAATACATTGATACTATATAACCAAAATACTTCAATCAATTTAGTCCTGCGCCAACCCACTGTTCGGTATCAGAAATTAAATTTTTATTGATGCCTAATGATAAAATTGCTTGATAAATGAAGTGCATTATGATTTAAATTCATTATGCCATAGAAGTCTTAAAAGTTTGTATTGAACCTCAGCTGGTAGGGCGTCAGAATTGTATCTGCTGCCCGTATTGCATGATCGTCAAAGGCGACTAAATTTAGGATATTATCATTTCTCTTCTTAATGTCTCCCTTGACACCGCCCAAATTTTGGCCTTCTGTTGAGCAGTCGCCCTGTAAAGTAGATTCTGTCCACTGGCCGTTACATCAGTCTATAAACGTGGTAGTTTCTGCCCCTGCTTAGCGCTCAGCTTAAAAAGAGCGGAACGACTGGTTGTCAAATTAATGTAACTTGGTGGGATTTGTTGCCTTGTGTCTTCGGCGGCGTGCTCCAGTGATATAGAATTATAAAAAGACTTCCACTATGCAAAAAGACACCGCAGTCTCGCAAAACACAAACATGCACCTCCTACACACGACAAGCGTGATAGCCATGGGGTCGAAGAAGAAACCCATTTTATTTTAGTTTGTCCAAGATATTTAGATTGAAGGGTAAAATATCTAAAATATATTTTTGTCGTTGACCATCTGTTTTTAAAATGATTGAATTGTTTTGTAGTACCCATGTAAAAGCTTTTAGAAATTTTGGTGTTTTTCATTCTGGCAACGGCTAGAAGAAAGGCACTATAAAATAGTTAAGCAGTGTATTTTTATATAAAACATGTCTTGAACACAATAGTGCGTCTACTATCATAGACTGTATATAGGTTACTGCACTTGTGTCATCTATCAGACCTGTATATGGGTGATACACGTGTGTCTACTATCAGCCTATATACAGGGTGCTACACGTTTTTCTACTATCAGCCTATATAAGGGTGCTACACGTGTGTCTACTATCAGCCTATATAAGGGTGCTACACGTGTGTCTACTATCAGCCTATATACAGGGTGCTACACGTGTGTCTACTATCGGACCTTTATACAGGGTGCTACACGTGTGTCTACTATCGGCCTATATACAGGGTGCTACACGTGTGTCTACTATCGGCCTATATACAGGGTGCTACACGTGTGTCTACTATCAGCCTATATACAGGGTGCTACACGTGTGTCTACTATCAACCTATATACAGGGTGCTACACGTGTGTCTACTATCAGCTTTTATACAGGGTGCTACACGTGTGTCTTCTATCGGACCTTTATACAGGGTGCTACACGTGTCTTCTATCAGACCTTTATACAGGGTTCTACATCACATAGGAAAATAATCGCCCCACTTTTTAATGGCGGTTTAGGATGAGCAAAACTATTTTTCATGATCATCAATCGCTGTGTATAACTGCTATCCAAAAGACAATTCACAGCCATCCTCATAGGGGCCAGCGCTGATCTCGAAGACAAAAGTGGTTCAATTTTGAGGGACATGTTAGAAAGAACAGTCATTTTGGTATCGATAGTGGCGTTTTACGATCAGACATTGAGGGTAAGAGGTTCAATATATAACATTGTACACTCCAAAGTCAATCAATTTTAAATTTACTATTTTCATTCAATCCACGAATGCATTAACAAATTATCAATATAATTAACTGTTGCTTTCAATAATATAATTTTTACAAGGTATACATAAATACTGACCTTAACATCAACTTGGTAATATATAAAATATTCCATATGGAAATAATGCATAAACATTTAAAGATTGTGTGTGCTACACGAGATGTTGATTGATATTGTCAAGCAATTAACTGCAATAGTAGAAGGCGAGACTTGTCCATGCTGTAGCATTGCACAACAATTGCAATTTTCACATTTGCGGCTCGTTTCGGAAAGTTTCCTTTAGAAAACAATGATACCCGACAATAATTTCAGGGACAGTCGCGTCATCTTGATGAGGTTTTCGTGTAAACAACTTAACGACAGGGCTCCGCTTTATCAGCCAGCGCTCTCTGTGAGATGATCATCCCAAAGAATAATATAATTATTTAACGAAGAAAGATGTCAACGGATTTATCGGTCCAGTCATTTATCCCACGTTAAATGGCAGTTCGTTTTAATTACTCGGCGCCAATAATATGTTTCACTAGGCGTGTGTTGATATCCCTAAGGGATCGTGGCAATATCGCCAGCATTTAGGGTATTATAAGCATTCATAATGATGCGCTGGCTTGTTTGCACAACGGCTATAGATTTTTATACCACCGGTCTAAGTCTGATGGCTTTGGCATGGGCATTTAATTACGTCAGAATGGCCAGAGATATTACCGGTCAGTTAAGGGCGAAATGAAATTCCACCATTACTCCATTGCGGTCATTTGGGGATACAGGATATGATCAGACTCATGATCTGCTGACATTGGTGCTGTTCGAGATTGAATGTGTACGTCAGGATTAGTCGTCAATAGAGTGGCGGAAGAAATATATCATAGATAGATTAGATAATAATCAAGTCCGGCAAATATTAATCTTTATAAACATTCACAAGACACATCTTAGAAAATCTAAACAAATTAACTTTACTTAACATGAATTGTACAGAAAACATTTCCGTAAAATTTTCTTTCTGTGACAAAATTACATATAGATTTATTGCTTTAAGACATATATGTGTTTGTTTTGTTTATGGTCAGATGGTCATACTTATGCGATGAGTCTCGGTTGTATGGCGGATATTACACAGGCAGACATGCTGATTTATTGGAATTCGAACAGAATTTCTTCCGTGGAAATTCAATAGCTTGCCATGTTGCGGCAGTGGGATGGGTCTTAGAAGCCAAAATATCAAGTTACAAAATGATACACTTGGAGGAAATTGTTTTATTTACTTCCTGTCATTAGAAACTCTTGGGAATATTCGTGTTTAAATTGGATGTTGAAACATATTGCAGGATTAACGATTATTCTACAAAAACGACAATCCAAGTTGTTCAATTAATGGTTTAAATGTCAAATGGGACCTTTTCTGATAATATACGGGCTTTATTTCGATTTTACCCATGAGACAAATTATTCTGATAGCCACTCTAATTAGTTTGAATTGTGGTCAAATTGTTTTCTTGTATGCTTGTTATCAGGGCGACTATAGTCAATTGCTTTAGGGAATCTTCACCTCTGGGTTCTACATAAGGGATTTTGTCTCCCATGCCGGATTTTTCCTAATTCCAATTTGCTTTGTTTTTATTTACGTGTAATATTATTTTCACTGGAAACCACAATGGTCTCGTTGATATTTATCAGATAACAAAGAAAGGTGTTTGACATTAACCATTCAAAATATGTTCGTATTAGACTCTATTTACACTAGTGATATTTTGTATGCCTATATATTACTTCTTAGGTTATTTGAACACAATTGTAAGTTGATAAAAGGTGTGCTTGTATTGGAATTAACCTTTAGTAGTTAAGATAAAACATAAAAAATAAATCAATAGGCATAAGAGAAACACTGAAATCAAAACTTCCTTTAACATGTCTTCTTTCGAAAACCGTGACACCGCCTCACTTTTAGCCTAAAAAAGATGCTCCACCGCTGACAAATGGTATTTTTTCACTATCGAAATCAGCAGCAGACGATTTAGTATTTGTCTTCAGTTACAAAAGTTACTTACTTTACACCATTACCACAATTAAAAAGTTTGAGCTTCTAATTTTACTTCAAGTTAAAAATATAAAAAAAAATTAATTGCATCCCGAAATAATTCCGTGGCACTATATCCTATATGGAATGAAGTACAAATTGTGCATGTACCATTATTTTTTGTGTTAATTAGACATATATATACACGATTAAACACCAATTATTGTTCAAATGATAAATAATATCATTTATGCTCTGTCGGCGGCGGAGCATCTTTTAGTTGAGCGAAAGTCAATAAAAGTGGTAGATTCTGCTCCTGGTTAGCGCTCAGCATTAAGAGAATGGGGGGTGCTCATTGTCAGTATAATATGACCTGATGGGGTGTTGCTTGGTGTCGTAGGCGGCATGCTTCAGTAATATAACACTATAAAAAGGGTAAGAATTCTACTATAGAAGAACACATAACACGAATCTCCCAAAATATGCAGCAAGCACTTCATACACACTACACACCGCATATGTTTGGGAGGCCGTCCTTACATGACCATTGCTGTTAATAGGACGTTATTTCTTTAAAAAAAATCATACGGAAACCGTAGGCGCGGTATAAGAGAAATACCAAAACAATATGAGATGAGATTCTATTTTCTTCATTTAAAATCGTGCCGATGGTGAGAAGATACGACATTTACGTATTTATATATTTATAGGTTAGTATTGACCTCTTTGGAATTATAACTTTCCTTTATCAACAGAATAATATACGTATTTTTTTCTCATTATACTAATAATACTAATAAAATATTTGAAATAACATTGGCTAGGCGTAATTTACGCATTATTCCAAACAATAACTTCTAATGGGCAATATTTAAATGTTTCATAAAAAGACAAATAACATGAGAAAATACATATCGAAGGCCATATGCCAGACTCCCTGTGTAATATATGATAAATATGGAGATTCGTTTTGCGGTTTTGCCGTCTGGCGCAGTAATATTCACCTACCGCGCGGTATTTAGGAAGACGGCGTTATGAAAATTAATATTTGTTTGTTCGATTTATTAACGTCCTATTCACAGCTATGGTCATGTAAGTACGGCCTCACATGTAAGCAGTGTGTTGCGTGTATGTTGTGCGAGGTGTGTGTTTTGGGAGACTGCGATATATTCTAGTTATGTCTTCTTGTATAGTGGAACTGTTGCCCTTACTGTTACAATAACACTGATGCCACAGAAGACACCAAGTAACACATCCCACCCGGTTACACTATACTGACAACGGGCGAACCAGTCGTCCCACCCCATGTTTGTTGAACGCCAAGCAGGAACAGAAACTACCACTATTATAGACATTGCCATTTTAAAAATTAAACGCAGTTTCGGAAAGGTAGTGGGCTTTAAAGTGCAATTTAAAGGTATTTTCGTCCGTTTAAAATACATTTTATTCAAATAAAGGAAACTATGGCGTGTGGTTTAATATTGGTATCAGCTGTATGCAGAAAGATTCTTAACTAACTACAAGGATAAAGTTTATATACTAGATTTCTAGGTATCTAAACCTCACAACAGCTCAGTTTAATAACAGCTCCACCAATTAAATATCAATTTTATAACAAAATCAGCCGTTTAAAAAAGGTCTAACATATCGTGATCACGTCAAGTTACTGTACCCATGATCGTGATTTTTTCCCCAATAAATATCAATAATAGTTAGGTTTGATGTTTGTTTGGTTTGATTTATTAACGTCCCATTAACAGCCATGGTCATGCAAGGACGGCCTCCCACGCATGCGGTGTGTTGCGTGTATGTTGTGCGAGGTGAGTGTACTGGGAGACTGCGGTATGTTCGTGTTGTGTCTTCTTGTATAGTGGAACTGATGCCCTTTTTATAGTGCTATATCACTGAAGCATGCCGCCGAAGACACCAAGCAACACACCCCACCCGGTCACATTATACTGACAACGGGCAAACCAGTCGTCCCACTCCCTGTATGCTGAACGCTAAGCAGGAGCAGAAACTACCACTTTTATAGACTTTGGTGTGTCTCGGCCAGGGGACAGAACCCAGAGCCTTCCTCACAGGGGCGAACGCTCAACTCAAGGCCAAAAGTGAGGCGGTGCCAAGGGAGGCATTAGGAAAGATAAAGTCAGTTAGGAAGAAGAGAAAATATAAGATCCTAAATTTAGTCGCCTTTTACGATCATGCAATAGGGGCAGCAGGTACAATTCTAACGTCCTGCCTGCAGGGTCATTGTTTGAAGAAAGAAATTAAATTTAATATCAATGTATTCACAAATATCTAAATTATTTTTTATTTTTTTAAGTATTTGATGTGAAAATATCCTTGCAAAAGAAAGAAAGTAAACGTGTCTTGTTTACCACCAGTGATATTGTATATATTCTGACTACGGAGAAAATGGAAATAAAGCGGCCGCCATTTCACGATCTAACTCTGGCAAAATAACAAATAATCTTAACACGTCTTCATAAATGATTGACAATAAATAATAGATATATTCAAATGATTTTCGGTGGTGACTAATTCTGTAAACATTGAAATAATAAACAAAATCAACATCGTGGTCTACCTTGTATTTTGTCGTCTGGTCTAAAGCACTTATATGACCTCGACCAGTGTTTTGATCGCTGTTGTCTGACATCATAGGAAGCAGACGATATGCGAATCGGGACTATTTTATTTATTTTAGAATAAAGCCGATATCATGCTCCCCCTAACTTATGTCATTCTTGTGAGGTAAATTTACTGAAATTCGCCGTTTTTAATCTAAATATCTAATTTTCTTCTATTGTTGACAATTTTGGTATGTGTAATCTTTCTATACACAAAAAAGTATATAAATCGCATTTTGTATATCGCCCCATTCAAAATCACGATAACAGGTCCATCACGATAATAGGTCGCCAGTCAGTAGGCTTCCAGCAATGGCAAATTAATAATTTCCAATTGATTATTATTAGAAGCTATGACATTGTTATACCATCTTAATCTTAAGATAAACAAGAGGCCCATGGGCCTTAACGGTCACCTGAGTTAGAATATATAATGAAACAAAAAATGAAACAAATTA
Organism: Argopecten irradians; assembly: GCF_041381155.1. Taxonomy (NCBI): domain Eukaryota; kingdom Metazoa; phylum Mollusca; class Bivalvia; order Pectinida; family Pectinidae; genus Argopecten; species Argopecten irradians. Next base: position 10,354,015 of record NC_091138.1, on the reverse strand, counting down.
AAGACATATAAACACCATATGCTGGGCCTTGAAGTTGGTCAGTGATTTATAAATTTGACTTTTTAGACTATGAAGAGTATTTGCTTCCATCAGACCTGTGAACTTAGAGGTATTTTTTGAAATTTTAATAATTTTTACCCTTTTTAGCTCCGCCCCTCTGCCCCCAGGGGGTCGGCCAGGACCAATGTGGATATGATATTAAAATGCTATCTCAGGCTTATAATTCTAACCAAGTTTGACTCATTTCCTATGAAAATTGAGCAAAAAATGTTCATTAATGTGTTTTTCCTATATAAACTATAGTAAACTTGACCCCCTCCCCAAGGGGAAACAGGAGACCCCAGGGTCATATAATTTACAATTTTTATAAACAAGCTTTAAGACCTTTTCATCTATAAAGTGTATTTGATTATACCATTTCCAGAATTTTAAAAGAATATTTTTGAAGTTTTAGCCTATTTGACCTTTTTTGGCCCCGCCTCTCTGTCCCCAGGGGGTCGGCCTGGACCAATATGGATATGATATTAAAATGCTATCTCAGGCTAATAATTCTAACCAAGTTTGACTCGTTTCCAATGAAAATTGAGCAAAAAATGCTCATAAATGTGTTTTCCCTATATAAACTATAGTAAACTTGACCCCCTCCCCAGGGGGAAACGTGAGACCCCAGGGTCATATAATTCACAATTTTTGTAAAGGACCTTAAGACATTTCTATTTATGAAAAGTATTTGATTCTACCATTTCCAGAATTTCAGAAGAAGATTTTTGAAGTTTTAGCCTATTTTATCCCTTTTTTAGCCCCGCCCCTCTGCCCCCAGGGGGTCGGCCAGGACCAATGTGGATATGATATTAAAATGCTATCTCAGGCTAATAATTCTAACCAAGTTTGACTCGTTTCCAATGAAAATTGAGCAAAACATGCTCATAAATGTGTTTTCCCTATATAAACTATAGTAAACTTGACCCCCTCCCCAGGAGGGAAACGTGAGACCCCAGGGTCATATAATTCACAATTTTTGTAAAGGACCTTAAGACCTTTCTATTTATGAAAAGTATTTGATTCTACCATTTACAGAATTTCAGAAGAAGATTTTTGAAGTTTTAGCCTAATTGACCCATTTTGACCCCGCCCCTAAGGCCCCTGGGGGTCAGTCATTGAAAATTTGTTAATAGGATGAAATGGCCTTCTCATACTGATAATTCTGAAAACATTTGACTCATTTCCTATTACAAATTACCAAATTATGCGCAAAAATGTGTTTTCCCAATATAAACTATATTAAACTTAACCCCCTCCCCCAAGGGGGGAAACTAGAGACCCCAGGGTCATATAATTCACAATTTTTGTAAAGGACCTTAAGACCTTTCTATCGATGTAGAGTATTTGATTCTACCACATCTGTGAGTAGAGAAGAAGATTTTTGAAATTTTACTCAATTTTACCCCTTTTGGCTCCTCTTACAGCCCCCTGAGGGGTGGGGACCATATAATTCACAATTTTGATTGGCCTTATACCTAAGAAGGTTTGTGCAAAATTTCATTGAAATTGCTTCAGCAGTTTTGGAGAAGAAGTCGAAAATGTAAATTGTTTACGGACATACGACGCACGACGCACGACGACGGACAAAAGGCGATTAGAATAGGTCACTTGAGACTTCGTCTCAGGTGACCTAAAAATTGCGAAATAATTCAACGTTGAAGGAGAAACCACATAATCTAAGCAGTCCTCCGAATATCACGTTATGCATCTTCTATTATTACAGTACAGTATTATTGCAGTATTACAGTATTATTACAGTTTACCCTTGTTCTGAATTATAGTGTTGAATCTTTTGGTGTAGACAATCATTTTAATGACCTATCTCACTGACGTCAACCAAAGACATAACTTCACTGTGCAAGAAATGATTTCAAGGTTGATAGGTCAAGGACAAAGTCACTGTTTCTATTAATAGGGTATTACTACAGCATTTTGTCATGTTCATTTCTTTATTGTTTTCAACGGCATATCTGATATAGCCACAGAGGATCGTGGGCTAGTTGGCGTTTCATTATTGGTAGATCAAGGATCAGGTGACAGTAATAAATTGCTTAGAATGCTTGATTTTCGTTTTGAAAAAGAAGGAGACTGTTGAAAATAAGATAAAAACAAAACGAGAATGATAATGAATCAAAGAAAATATACAATATACATAATGGCAAAATGTTAACATCAGGTAACACCAAAAGCGATCAGACACCTGATGGTGCTCCAGTGGAGTCAGTACACTATGTTTCACAAAAGACACGCGCCATCAACATCTAAACCTACCCTTATATATTATGTCGACCAGGTAATTTCAAAATTCAAATTACAGCCTTCAATTTCCGAACCACTAGTATATCGTGGTGCTTGGTAAGAAATGCCTTTCAATTGCGATAACAGGAAATCTAACAAGAATGTATAGCCAGTCGGTTCTTGTATGCATCTAAGGTTGGATGGGGAAGGATATCCCAGCAGAAATGGACACAGTTCGTAATTTTTTGGAATCATTGCGTTATGGAAGCAGGCTGTATTAGTAACGTTGTGCATGTAAATCGTTATAAATATTCACTTCAAAACCGTTACCAGACCATGTTCGTATATTTTTATCTTGACTAAAACTTATTTTTATTTTATTTACGTACTGTGTAAAATAGTATAGCGTTCGCTAGAATCGTTTCAGTCATGTGAACAAAACGAGTAGAAGATTTAATGGCTGTTTAGTCATTTTGATATCAAAATACAAAGAATTGACGGAGATAAACATCAGATAACTGGTTATCGCTTTGATTGATATTTCATAATTTTCTATTTCAACATGGAGATCATGTTTAAAAGGTGAAAACTATGAACCTGGGGCAGAGAGCAAATTTTTATCAAAATATTTTATAATTTAATTGTTATAAGTTATATTCATTGACTCACACCCGTGGTATAGCTATTCAACAATGCATGCAATTGTTAGGATATCCAGCAATGGTTAATCCATGCCCCGGCACTGAGAAGAGAGCGATTCGTAAATTGGAGGGTAAGTCATTTATCTCTTAGTAGCTGGAAATGGGCTAAAAATAGATAAAACAATTAAAGACACCCTCACCTTACGCACATGTTATTCTACGCTACATGGCAAACGTGGATCGTCGACATCCAAAAGCTTTTAACCCTTCGACCTTTGTTCATTTCTATTATGGGATCTACATCCCAATAACCCAAATCTGTACGCCTTCTCTATACACTAACCATAACGGATATTATATATTTGAAGTATCTGAAAGATAGATACGGATATCCCAACTAGATTGTGTTCTTTTGATATATGAATGGTTATTAAGCAAAGTGTGTATTGATGAAATGGGCGCACGAGGAAACACGCGGTTAATGTCACGTATTGCAACAATGTTCAAATGATAAGCTTTAAGCATAAGCAAAATTGTTCAGCAAAGGAAATGCAGTGCACATTTACATATAGAATTTTGTTTCTTGGTGGTTTTTTTTATTTCTTTTTTTATATTTTTTACGACTCATGCATTATGCAGTATGCCGATATATGATTCGCCCCATTCAAGATATTTCAGCGTTGTCGAGTAGACATTAGTTTGCTATGAAACTACTGGTAAAGAGTTGCTGATATCCTGGCGAGAACAAAATTTCATAGTTCATATACAGATTTAAGATACTTCCTGACGACTTTCCAGTTCGACACAGCCAATGGAAATCAAGCCAAGTGATCTAACACTAAAGTGACATATCCAAAATCATATCACAGATCAGAGTGGCGGTCAGGAAATGTATGTCACTTTCTTAGTGATATCATCGCTAATGATTTCGGTATTACTGTAGCACAATCGAACCTCCGAAGTTTTTGTGTGTAGTGGAGGGGGGTAAAACTACACAACTGTATCATACCAGGTATGTGATAGGATATGAAGCTATCAAAATAGACGTGAATTGAGAAAACCAAACCAACAACCTGGGTAAAAGTTGGTCAAGAATTCATAAATGTAACATATGAACAGTATTGTTGAATCAATTTTTAGAAGTTTTTGACAAACAGTTAAAAAATCAGTATTTTTTTTCTCGCTACTCGTTGACCCGAATATTTAGCGATTGTTATTAAGCTTGTCTACCCACTAAAATTGGGCTCTAGGACACTTATAAGGCGTAGTTTTGGAAACAATGGTAGCAAGAGAAAAATACAATGTTCTTACCTCATTGTGCACTTGTCTAGGTTAACAAAACTTTTGTTTCTATACTATAATGTTTATGATGCTTTAACGGCAGATTTTTAAAAGTGGTAATGCAATATTTAAAACATAAATGTAACATCAAACTCTTGGTGTATTGGTAGAGAATCGTTCCCGTTATCGCCAGAACACAAACGTATCACTGTCTTCACATCACACTGACTCACGCCTCATATCACGGCGTCGATCCTAAGTAGCTGTCCGGAGGGTGTAGAGCAAACTAAAACCAATCCAAAATCGGATCGTTGCAATTTACACAAACATGATGGACACTGGGTCTGCTTTCAGCGCATGACCATTGCCTATACGCCGCGTAAACTAATGTCTTTAAAGGGCAGCGAAAACATGCCACAACTATTTCGTCCAAATCAGTAAAAAAAAATCATTCGAATCATTGCACAACATGTTTACAAAGAAGATTCAAATTACATCCCATATTTTTGTTCTGGAATGAAATAGACATTTAAAGTACATTGAGCCTTGGGCAAAGTTGTTCTTTAGATACTTTCACGAATCAATTTGTCCACAGCCTGATGCTGTAATTGGCGCATTGATGACGCGTGATATAATGGTATACATATATAGAACGGCCTTCAGGACAAGGAAGAGGAGGAAGATAAACCCAGACACAAAGTTTCATTATTACATGTTTTAATGAAAATCCGGTTAACGACAGTGGCCCGTAAAACAACATGATGTCCTCTTTCCTGTCAATGTCACATGACCCTCGTCTGAGTGTCTTCTTATTTAAATTAATGACGGTTATACCTTGTTCCACTGACAGTCACTGATTACCTTAAAGCTCTCCTCTTCATTAATATGACCTGTGTTAACGACTAAAGAATGAATAGCGGCTGTATATTGTTTTGGACACTTGCGTTACGGAATTGATCGAGGAACACTTCATGTTTGCTTGATAAATTAACGTCCTATTAACAGCTATGCTCATGTAAGCACTGCCTCCCATGTATGCGGTGTGTTGCGTGTTTTGGAAGACTGAGGTATATTTATGTTGTGTCTTTTTGTATAGTGGAACTGTTGTCCTTTTTTATAGTGCTATATTACTGAAACATGCCGCCGGAGACACCAAGTAATTGACACCCTTATATCCCTACGGCCCAATAGTCCGAAGGTCATATAATCCGAAGGCCAAATAGTCCGAAGGCCCGTTAGTCAGAAGGCCCAATAGTCCGAAGGCCCGTTAGTCCGAAAATTAGTAAATATTGCTAGATATAGAAATGTAATTATCAACGTGTTTAGACGAACATATTTTTCGGCACTGCTGATCTGACAATTTCTATTGACGGCAAGTTGTCATCATTACAACAAAATAAAAACAAGCATACATTCTATGGCTTATTTACAAACATGCAAGCTTTAAGATGTCTGATTGTTAGCCTTTTGTACACTGTATTGCATTATGATTAACATTGCTCCATGAATAAATTATGTATATAATCAAATCTTACCGAAAAAATGACTTGTATTATACCTGTAAATGTCGTTATATTGTACAATATATACATGTATTTAACGATATACACATAATGATATTTTTTGGGGGAAATATTAAACAGGATTGCATTGTACATATAAAAAAATATACTCTTTAATATCATATACGTTTACGTATTTCGAGATTATGCTCTTTTTGAAAATTCGCTACATTTCGTTGTTTCATATAATTTTCCGTGTCAATTCTATATTCGCATATATGTAAGTATACCTTATATGTTCGCATATAAATTCCAGTTATATTATCTGTTTTCGGACTTAGGAGTGGTCGGACTATTGGGTATTCGGACTAACGGGCCTTCGGATAATTGGGCCTTCGGACTAACGGGCCTTCGGACTATTGGGCCTTCGGACTAACGGGCCTTAGGACTATTGGGCCGTAGGGATATAAGGCGGTCACCTGAATGGTGAGTAATTAACCCCATCCGGTCACATTAAACTGACAACGGTCGAACCAGTCGTCCCACTACCTGTATGCTGAGCGCTAAGTAGGAGCACAGATAAAGTCAGTTAGAAAGAAGATAAAAGATGAAATCCTAAATTTAGTCGCCTTTTACCCACTTCACTCACGCTACACACTGCAAACGTTGGAGGCCGTCCTTACGTGACCCTGTCTGTTAATAGGACGTCAAAATAATCAAACAAACAAACCTGCTGGATTATCACCATAATGTTCAATATTGAGTATATAGTTGATGATCATAGTATGCTGTTTCTGCTCCTGCTTAGTGCTCAGCTCACCGAGTAGGACGACTGGTTCGCCCGTTGTCAGTATATTGTTGCCGGGTGGAATGTGTTGCTTGGCGTCTTCGGCGGCTTGCCTCTGTGATAAAGCACAGTAAAAAGGGCAACAGTTCCACTTACAAGAAGACACAACACGAACATATCACAGTCTTCCAAAACACGCACCTCGGACTTCACACGCTACACACTGCATACATGGGAGGCCGTCCTTACATGCCCCTGGCTTTTTATAGGACGTTAAAATAATCACACAAACCAACAAAAACAAGTTGATTTTATAGTTTAAATAAGGAAACAGTAACATTTAAAAAAATGCATTTTAGATAAACATACTAAGTATAAGTAGCAAAAATCGATCAACAAAAAATATGTTAAAGGTTAACTACCTTTCCGAAATGGCTTTAAATTTTTAAAATGGTAATGTAAAACGAGATCGATAATTTTTTAGAGTCGCAGAAGTTATTAACTTAGCGTTAATACTACACGTATAATACCCTCTGAACAATTTGATTAACATAAATAAAATGTTACATATAACTTTCATAATGCGGGTCGTCTTATGTTTTTCCCCGTCGTCCTAAATACTGCGCGTTAGTTGACTATCACTGCGTTATACGGCAAAACATCGATTGACTCTCTACTGTTTTATGCATATGTTTGGTGTTGTAACCTCATCTTAGGCCACCAGTACTTCTTTTCTGTTGTTATTAATGTTTTTTTAAGAAACCTTTATGTTTTTGCTTCGGAAATGAAGTGGGCCTTTAATGAGTGGCAAGGAAGAAATATCCATGCTAGAGTTCAAAGCAGAAAAAAAATCGCAAAAAAACAACGTAACAAGCTCATATACCTGTTAAAGATGCTCCACCGCCGACAGAGCATTAATAATTCATCATTAGAACAGTAATTGGTGTGTAATCTTGTATATATAAGTCTAATTAACACAGAAAATAATATAAAATAATTTATTTTGCCTTTAGTGCATGCGCAATCAGCACTTCTTTCCATATAGGATATAGTGCCACGGATTTTTTTTCGGGATGCAATTAATTATTTTTTAGATTTTTCAACTTGAAGTAAAATTAGAAGCTCAAACTTTTCAATGGTGGTAATAGTGTAAAGTAAATAACTTTTGTAACTGAAGAAAATTTCTAAATCGTCTGCTCCTGTTTTTGAGTGTAAAAATACCATTTGTCATCGGTGAAGCATCTTTAAGATTAACTACTGTATACAGTGTATAGTGTACATTAGCTAATTTTCACATGACCATAGTTGTTAATAGGACGTTGATTTATACTTTTTTGAACATGTACGCGGGGGTTCTTTTCGCAAATTAAAACATGGCTATGACGTAATATTTTGTAGTCACCAATGCTTTATTTAGACTATTGTCGATAAATTGTACGAAAACGCTTCGCGTTTACACAATTTACCTCGTGCTCAATTGAGTTAGTCAGCTAATAAACTAAGCAAAGTAATAGGTTAATCCTGATATGATTTTAATTATTGTCGAGATCAAGCTTACAATAACATATCAACCGGAATAGTGGAGGTGGGGTTATCTTGACTTTCACAAGCGCAAATACCGTTAAGCTTCCTTTGAAACTATTAATATATTAGTATAATCATTACAAAATCTGTCTTTATATAGATATTGCTTGTCTTTATGTTGAATTGGTTAAGATAATTAATAAACGTCACACCATATAATAACAATTGGGCCGAGTAGATTTCTGGTTGTCTGCTAGCTGCAATATTGTAGCTCAAAAGACTTTTAGACAGAAAATGTTGTCGGCCGAAAGGTATAGTAGGCCGGGTAAGTATATTCGTTCTAGTTGTATGCCGTTGCAATAAGTTTTAGTATAAACCAATGGAGTTAAACCTATTGAATACTTTCGGCTTCGTCTTATAATATAATCATTTTTTAGAGATTCATAAAAATATTGCCATTGTCTAAAACTAGACCTAATATATGTAACAGTCAGACCGGTCAGTCTAACATAGCTTCCCCTAGCTGTTACTGTCATAATGTTATCTTGTACTTACATGTAATACCTGTCATTTGTACATGTATGCAACATCTGATCAGTATATATAGGGAGCTGGCCAGTGAGATACAGACGGGGACGCACACTTGTGTGTGGGCCCATTGGGTCCATAATACCTGGCAGCGTAAATTGTACTCCTTTGCACCATATGTATATTTGATGTAAATACATCAGAATAAAACGTCGACTAAATACTGGAGTCCTTCATCTTTCAACTTTACAACTACATATACCTCACGAGCCATGGGACAACAAGCACATCCAGCATACACCAACTCACATTTAAAGAAAAGTCATTTCATTATAGTCTCACGAATCGTTTCACATAATTGTGTGACTGCATTGCGATCTAAACAACTGCCAAGGACTTTACGCCTCACATGAGATCATGTAGTGACATTTCAAAAGTGTTCTGGAAACGAGACAATGAGTCGTAAAATTGATTAAACATTTTCCATAGAAATAATGGTTGCATAAGAAGTATCACAGTTCCTTGTATTTTTACAATTTACTATTCGTTACGTAATGACTACACTGTTGGCGTAATCCGTTTATATCCTTGTGTACAAACAGATGTATGTACATGGATGAAATACTTCAACAATTGCCTAGCAATTTGCAAGCTTTGTTTTGTGAGTAAAGGATTATCGAAGATTGAGTTCGATAAAAATATATTTATTTGATATCCATTTTGTTAGAAACAATAATATAAAGGAATTATGACATAAGATACAAGTTATAATGTATGTGAATCAACAAGATCATCACGCTAGCGATGATTTGTTAATGCATGCTGAGTATTTGGGCACATCCCCTGTAGGCCTATATGTCGATTTATGTTATTGAAGTTACGTCATATGCAGTACCATGTATTGCCAAACCCGGACCTTCCAACCAGCATATTCACGAAGTGCGGCGTCGATATAAAACTGGTTTATATGGCTTCGCATTGTGACATTTGCTGGTTTTTTTTCTCTAATTCAAGGTTATTCGCAACCTTGGGAGACCTAACGCCTTACTTTTAGAAACAGTGTATACCAATAGAAGCCGTTTCATTGTGATTTAAGCTGTAATGACGGCAATTAAAACGCGTTATCTTTTCCAACAGTCGCCATTGTTACTGTAAAGAAGTGTTCCTGGTCGCTGTGAGACCATACTGTTATATTTACTGTGACAACAGAAAAATGCGCGTAAACTTAGATCGTTAAAATTATATGTGTCCCGTTAAAGGTCCACTACCTTTCCGGAGCAAAATTTAAAGGTTTCTTAAAAACATTAATAACAAAAGAAAATATATATAGATGGCTTAAGATGAGGTTACAACACCAAACATATGCAAGATTTCCTGTCTAATGTACGATAAAAGTGGAGATTCATTTCGCTGTTTTGCCGTCTGGCGCAGTGATAGTCAACTACCGCGCGGCATTTAGGACGACGGCGGGAAACATAAAACGACCCGCGTTATGAAAATTAACATTTGATTTATTCTAATTAAACAGTTCTGAAGGTGATGATAAGTGTGCTAGTAAACGTATAGTTAATAACTTCTGCGACTCTACAAAATTATTGATCTCGTTTTACATTCCTATTTTAAAAATTAAAAGCCGTTTCGGAAAGGTAGTGGCCCTTTAAATTAATTTGCCTTTAAACAAAGGAGTGTTTCAAAATACGTTTTCCCGTACCAACCATCAATTAACGTTAACAAATTATATTAGTTTAATTTCAACTAAAGGTTAGATATAGGAATTGATATTAATACTTCTCGAACTCAAATATTTGTTCCAATAATATGAATAGATATATAAACGATGGGGTTTTTTTTAAGGATACAAATTAATCTTTTCTTATCCATATTGTGAAAATTGTCAACAAATCTCAGCTGCAGAACAAATATCCAATGAACAGCAGCGATAAATACCATACCATTTATCATTGGGTACAATTCGAACTGTATTATAATATTAAGATGCGTTCATTTTATGCGGAACTTAATACTGTAAAGCACCTTCTTTCCGATATAATTTCGCGATTCAAGTTATTTCACGAAAGGTTATCTTTGCGAAATTGATAACTTGTTTTAACATGGAAATCGCGAACTTGTTTTAAAAAGGAAATCGCCAAATTTAGTTGCGATGAAAGAAAGTTGGTTTACAGAAATTACATTATACATTCATTAATAAGGTTTTTGTGTTAGGGTTATGTTGTTGTTTTTTTCATTTACTATATATGTCATTTTAAGGTTGTCTTAAGAATACAACATTTAACAATGAAGAGAAAGAAAACCAAGGTCCAAATTAGTTATGCTTTACCCACAGACTCAAAGTATTTCACATTTCGGTGGAATTTCAAATCGACAATAAATCTCTTTAGCGATTTCAACGTACATGTGAAGGTGATGGACAGATGGATTTTGTATTAAACCAGAAACCGAGCGCTGTTAGTTTTTTGAGCTTACCGTCCGTGCTTATAAAAATCAATATATCGATGAACGCATTTTTTTTTTTTTTTTTTTTTTTTTTTTGGTAATCTCATCCCAACAAGCAATCTGTCATGTACGTTTTTGTCTAGACGTGTCCGTGGGTCTAATGGTGATCGGAGGGTGCTCCACTTATATCATTACACTTTGTTCCTCAGTAAAGTAAGCGATTACAGCCAACACGTCGGTGTTTATTATTTAACACGTTTGAGGGGACGGAACACGTGTACAAATCAGCCCTTTACAATACGTAATAAAAATGTAACTTAATTTAATATGGAGCGCGTTAATGTAATTTAGATGAATAAATGGCGTCTTTTCAAATAACCGTTAGAGTGGAAATGCTATGATCTTAATGTCTCCGTATTGTGTTCCATATTCCGTATTTTATATTAAATTAGGATTTGCCTGACAAACCAATAGTTGAATTCATTAGATATTTTGTATCAAGATTGACAAATTTCCCTTAGTAATTTTTTTCAAATTTTGAAAACCCACTCTCTAAAGTACGTGTTCCTCTTCAAAAGTGTAAAAGTAATGAACTCGAATTTGATAAACATGATAAATAAGTCAATTCTAACGCGAATTAATTCTGTAACAGTCACAAGTAGTGAAGTAGGGCGATAGTCAGATTTTGTTGGAACATTTGAAACTCCATAACTATTTAATAAGAGTTACCTCCCATCTATCAAGTTTAACGATATACAGGTCGACTGAATTACCATATATGGAACAGACAAAATTCCTGTGAGAGTTATTCCCCTTGTAGCACGTGATTTGTACCGATATTGACCAATTGAAAGTGTAATTTATGAATGGGATTCGTTTACTAGCAACGCGTAGTATTTTCAGGGGGCATTGTCTTTAATTTCCTCTGCGAACCACAATTTTGATGATTTAATTTTTAAATGAAATCCACCGTGTGGATTAATAAAATATGTTTCTGATTATTACAAACTCTGAATTCAAATCGTCATATTTCTGGAACGATACGCGGTGAATGTATCGTAAAAATGAAACAAAATACCATAAAAATAAACTAAGAGCAAATCAAAAATAATTTCTGACAAATAAATTTTGTAATGTATTTTGTATATTACTTCAACATTTGTTTATGGAGTTTGTTTATAGTTAAAATGAAAGGTCTGATAACGTACTGATTGTTTAGTTTGCATTAGCTGTTATATAAAACAGTAGATTTAAATCATTATTGATAAAAAACGCCGAATTTCCCGAAATCGGCGTGCGGTGAAAATGTTTATATTTTATTAATCCACACGATGGATTTCATCATCAAAATTTTGGTTCGCAGGGGAAATTAAAGACAGTGTCCCCAGAAAATACTACGCGTTGCTATGCGTAGTAAACGAATCCCATTCATAAATCACACTTTCAATGGATCAATTTCCGTATAAGTCACGTGCATGACTACAAGGGGAGTAACTCTCACAGGAATTTTGTCTGTTCCATATATGGTAATTCAGTCGACCTGATATTGTAACGGATGAGTTGTGTTGCTTGGTGTCTTCGGCGGCATGCTCCAGTGATATAGCGGTATAAAAAGACAAAACACGAATATACCACTGTCTCCCAAAATACACACCGCACACTGCATGTATGCTGCACAACTCATACATAAGAGGCCGTCCTTACATGTCCCTGGCTGTTAATAGGACGTTAAATAATCAATAAAAATACAACAGACGTTTGTTATAGGAAAGATATGTGTTCGGATTCAGATTTATAACCGCATTCGCCGTAATTAGCGCGCCCCTTCCCTTTTCCGAACAAGAGCTGAACTTGTGTGAACGCCTCATTTCATTGATTTAACAATTTCTACAACATGTGATACCTTATTACATGAACTTTTTCATGTGAATTACGACACAATAATGCGTCTCACAGGATAAAGCGTAAGTATGTTTAGTGTGTACCATGAGTTCAGAAAGATTTAAAATCTGACTGACGTTTTTCGTTCACAACTTACATTTTGGTGCATTAATAAGCGCCCCCCCCCCCCCCCCCCCCCCCCCCTGCCCTGGGCTCTTATCACGGCGAATATGGTATGTTTATGCCAATCTGAGAGTTATCCCCGGAATATTCGCAGACTAGTTTGATAAACTTATAAAAATGAATTATCAACTATACACGAGACAGTGCATTATTATGTCATCTGCCTTCCATATAAGTAGCATAGCAAGTTATAATGTTAATATTAAGTCGGAGACTTTTATAAAATACACATTTTACATGTTGTCAATACAGACATCGTCACAGGGAGGATTCGCCCATGTAATTAAGTCTTTTCTAATCTAATCCCCTTAAAGTTATGTGTGCCGTATGTTTCATACTTATGGATCAAGATGAGCTTTTCATATGTTATTCAATATTCAACACCAGAAATAAATTACCAATACTTTGAGAATTATAGTACTTGCTATGCATATGTTTTAATTTTACAAGTACATATAAGAGCTGAAATATTTTTGACACTAAAGCCATTCTAATCTATTCATTCTATCTACATCTATAGTAAAGTAAAATGAGTACAAACGGTTTGACCATGAAGCCGAGGTGTGGTCTACTATTTGATTTCACGTTTTTACAGTGTTATTAGTAATTGCCAAGTTAGTTATGTTGGTAATTTTTCATCTACACATGCACATGGCATAGACACACTGCAAAAACTCGGTGTTGTAACTCATACTGATAGGGCATTATACATGTTTGTCTGTCCATTTGAATGATTTTCACAGTTATGTCACATATAACTTACAGTTGTATGTTAAAACACTACTACAAAATACCTTATCGTGATCTCAAATGGCCTATAAGGAATATATAAAACGTATAAAACCGATATGCATCAATAGAGGTAAAGGAATAACTAATCTTTAAAAAGCTATGTTAAAGGACATGAAAAATCGTTTCGTTTTGTAATTCGGAGAAAATTAGATTTTAAGTTGTATAAAACTAATCAACTAACATTTTACGTGAAACTATTTAAGGCATATTCAATTGAGTTGTTCACTCTATTATATATCATAGATCCTTAATTGGGATCAATACGATATGACTTGTATCAAGATATATTAATCCATAAAACAAATGTTTATACACTTTGATGCTAGCCCCAACAGGAGGGCCCACACTGGGGCACCATCATCACACTAAACGTATACACCGGCTAAGCATTGGTTAAAGGGAAGCAACTCTCCGTTACACCAAGAAACTGGTGAAATTGTATCAGAATTGTACACGCATATCCATTTATGTAAAATTAAAAAACTAAACTAAACGTTATGCATGATGATGTAAGGTGAAAGAGTATAAATATGTGTTCATCTGTTTTAGGTAGGAAGAACCAATAAATAAAACAAAATTACGTAAAAACACAAATAAATAAAAGACAAATCATGTTTTACCATACCGCTTTATGTGGAGAAACAGCGCCGTACCCAGCAATAGCTATTATATGATATGCCTGTTGGAATATCAGTATTCATCTTGGATATACTTTAATTGTACGAAATCTTTTAATAAATAATGACGGAACAGAATCCTGGCATATCAATATACTTATTTGATAGCCTAAATTGTGTAGATTTAGACTTGTGCCAGCATTAACATGACCACAAGAATCCGGATTTATCACCCGTACCGTTTTCTGTTCCTTTTCTATTCTAATGAATTTAGTTTCACTATAACGCTATTTAATCACAAACTGTACATATATGATCGTTAGCTGTCCGTAACATACATATATATACTCAATGATTATGACAATTTTCAAGAAGATCTTTACCATGTGTAAAACTGTGTTCTAGTATCAAGGATAACGTTGTTTTTGCCACACTTTGCGAAAATCGTTGCTAAGAATACCTATTTTTGTTTATAAGAAATTTGTGTTTGCAGGCTTTTTTAGGTCACATGAGACGAAGTCTCAAGTGACCTATTCTTATCGCCTTTTGTCCGTCGTCGTGCGTCGTATGGCGATAAACAATTTACTTTTTCGACTTCTTCTCCAAAACTACTGAACCAAATTTGTTGAAATTTTGCAGAAACCTTCCATAGTCGAAGGTCAACCAAAATTGTGAATTATATGATCCCAGCCCCCCAGGGGCCTGAAGGGCGGGGCCAAAAGGGGTCAAATAGGCTAAAACGTCAAAAATCTTCTTCTGAAATTCCAGAAATGGTAGAATCAAATACTCTTCATAGATTAAAAAGTCTTGAGGTCCTTTACTAAAATTATGAATTATATGACCCTGGGGTCTCACGTTCCCCCCTGGGGAGGGGGTCAAGTTTACTATAGTTTATACACGGAAAAGACATTTTTGAGCATTATTTGGGCATGTGTAATAGGAAATAAGTCAAATGTTGTCAGAATTATCAGTATGAGAAGGCCATTGAATCCTATTACCAATTTTTCCATGACTGACCCCAAGGAGCCTGAGAGGTGGGGCCAAAAGGGGTCAAATAGGCTAAAACTTCAAAAATCTTCTTCTGAAATTCCAGAAATGGCAGGATCAAATACTCTTCATAGATTGAAAGGTCTTGAGGTCCTTTACAAAAATTGTGAATAATATGACCCTGGGGTCTCACGTTCCTCCCTGGGGAGGGGGGTCAAGTTTACTATAGTTTAGATAGGGAAAAGACATTTTTGAGCATTATTTGGTCATGTGTAATAGGAAATGAGTCAAACTTTGTTAGAAATATTAGCCTGAGATAGTATTTTAACATCATATCCATATTGGTCCTGGTCGACCCCAGGGGTCAGAGGGTGGAGCCAAAATTGGTCCAAATGGCTAAAATTTCTCCTTCTGAATTTACAAATTTGATGGAACCAAATACTCTTCATAGATTGGAAGGTCTTTTTAAGGCCTTTTCCAAATATTGTGAATTTCATGGCCCTGGCATCTCAGAATTTCCCCTGATTAGGGGAAAATCTATTTTAATTGATATTGGAAAAACACATTTATGAGCATTATTTGCTTAATTTTCAATAGGTTAAACTTGGTTAGAATTATTACCCTGTGATAGCATTTTAGCATCATATCCATATTGGTCCTTGCCAACCTCCAGGGGTAGATGGGCGGGACCAAAAGGGGTCAAAATGACTAAAATAAGAAAAAAATCTTCTGAATTCACATATTTGATGGAACCAGATACTCTTCATAGATTGAAAAGTCAGTTATAAAATCACTGACTGGTTTCAAGGGCCTGGTGGGCCAATATATAGTGTTTTTGTGTCTTTGTTTCATTCTGTATCCAAACTCAGGTGACCGCTAAGACCCATGAGCTTCTTGTTGCAATTGAAATCCTAGAAATTTACATATCTACAAACATCATACGAGTGTACCCAGTCAACTCACCTTTTCCTTCGGGTATAACAAATCCAATCCATTATCTTTTCGTGATTATGTTGTAGACAAAATTAACTTAAAAATTATAAAATGTCGTAAAAGAAATAAAAAGAACGACCTTCCCTGCACGCTTGGTTTATTATTCAAAGAATTTGCATTTTAATCTTGTTTGGGAATCCATTAATCTTGAAATAAACAATTTTATCATATTAAACAGCTGCTTTGTTGCGAACTAATCCCATTTCTGTGATATATTCATACTGGTTTTTAAACCTTTATATACGAAAATGCATGGGGTTTGTACTCATTTATCACATTCCACACGGCCTGAAACTTATTTACTATTTATTTGATTTTCAACTCATTCACTAGGAAAAAGTAAACCGTCAAATAATAAAATACGAACTATTCGTGATAATGGCATTGTTACCTTGATCTTTGTGTCTACCAACAAACTATTTAAGGACGGGATCATTGACATTTATTTGCGGGTCACTTTGCTTCTATTGTATAGAAGATAAATGTAGCAGTGTTTCATTGTCATTTTCATATATACGTTTAATGGTAACACTTGCTGTGTCTCCATGAGATAAAACCAATCTGCCCACCAGATCAGGTGTGCGTGTCTGTACCATTGCTTTGTACTGAATTGGAGAGAATGTGTTACAACTCACTTACATCATCATTGTATGACATGTTAGATATGAGTTAGCTGATACATACGCTAACATTGTCTATTATTTATAGTTCTGCTAAAGTACCTTATCACCGGACAAAATTATTCAGGTCTCTATCTTCATATCACAACACAGGCAGCAGCATTGGTACGTTACGCATCAGCTATTGTGGCTTTTGGACATCAATATTTCTAACAAATGTAGGTTTTGATAGTTTCCGTTTCACCTTGGGTAACTTTTTATAGGCTACGGTTAATTAGTTATTCAAATATGGAAGACAAAAGTCCTGATGCTTATTAAATTATTAAACATAAGTCGTTTCAACATCCCAAAGGCAAGACAATAAAGATATATGTCACAAAAACACAGTTTCTTATCTATACGAACTGACTTGTTTGAATGTAAAATAAAACAGCAAAAACTAAATCATCAAAGGGCCCATGAAATGAATACCACAGCCTCATTAATAGGTTTATATCATACTATCTCACTGTAACACGATGAAAACAGTAGTGCTATATCAGTTAATGGACTGACTCTTTTAAGGTTGGTTTGATCAATTAGTAAAAACTAAAAGTAAAAAATATAAATATCCGTTGAAACTTCGCCCAATATAATATAATGTTGTGTTTTGTTGCATTAATATATATACATTCTTTATCCTACTTCTGATTATATATACGTCATTTATGATAGATTTTGCAATAATGTATAATAAACAACACCAACAAGATATTTCACCGGTGCTGTCATACTGTCAAGCTACTGTGTGACTGTTTTGGCTTTGGTTATTCCATTATTCGCTTGAGGACACTCGCCTCTGCACTCATACATTTGTAGTACTTACTGACAATAGCCACATCCACTAGTCCCATTTGCAGTGCTTGCTTACTGCAACATTCTGCCCCAGACATTACGCAACATCAAAGTCATTGTTGTTTGTCAAATATAAGTACAATGTAGTAATTCCCTTTTTAGAGATACTAGCATGGCAATGTTACAATTATACTAAATGTAACTTATGTTAATTATGTAAGTTTTACATTATAACCAGAAATATTCGAACAGAACCAAGTACTTATAGTAATGAATGAGTACTGACACTAGGTATTCAGTTATAATAGCATAAAATTTATATCGTTATTAGTAATCTCGGCAAGCGTAAGAATTTCAACAATTTTGGACGTAAAATATCATGAACCATCGCCTAAAGGTTACTATTATTGTCGTTATATCCATCCAAGCAAACCTGAACCTAATGAGGTCATTTCAAATAGTCGTTTAATTTACATCAGAATAATTGAATAACGGTACATCTATTGACAGTGTGGTTTACAAGTTGGACATCTCTGTCTCTGTAATATCCAAAGGAAGTTTCTGTAGGCCTGCCATTGGCCAATTTGTATTTCTCTTGGACTGCCTTAAAGATGCTCCAACGCTGACAAACGGTATTTTATTCACTAGCAGCAAACGATTTAGTACTTTTCTTTTACACCATAACTACCACTGAAAATATGAAAAATAATTAATTGCATCCCGAAAAAATTCCGTGGCACTATATCTTATATGGAATGAAGTAATGATTGCGCATGCACCAAAGGCGAAATAAATTATTTTATGTTATGTTGTGTTTTGTGTTAATTAGGCATATATATACACGAATTTAACATCAATTATTGCTCAAATCATGAATATCATTTAAGGATTGATTGTCAATAATGTTGCTTGCATTGACTGATGAAGAAAGTTAATCTCGTGCAAATGAAGTGAACTGCGAAGCAGTTCATGTAACATTTGCACGAGATTAACTTTCTTCATCAGTCAATGCAAGCAACAAAATTGATAATCAATCCTTATATTTACGTTAACCAATTTAAATATCCCGCTTTTGAAAAAAGTCAAATTATATGTATTCGGTATAAGATTATTATACAATTTGCAACATTGTACCAGTTATCGTACATGTATGTACAGCTACGGAACAGCCGCCAGTCAGTTCTTTTCGTCACCAAGGCAACATAAAATGTAGTTCCGAAAATAACTTCATTCTTTGCGCGTTGTTACAATTAAAAACGGCGATTTTGAAATATTGTTTTTATGTACAGGAATTAATGGCTTAAATTGTATCATAAAAACATGATCATGTAGCTTCAAATAAAAAATTCTGCGCAGTACTAGCAGTGCAGTCAACGTGTAATCCGGTTGCTCGATTTAGCAGGGGTCCGGTTTTGAAGAAAATGACGATTGTGGTGAAAATGCTGAATAGTTGGTATCTAAACATAATCAAATCTTTTAAAAATCAATTGCGATTGTTATGGAATGTACCTGAATGTTGTATTTCCGTCTGGTAATTGTTTGTAGCTGGCAGTTAAATGTTTATTAACTAAACCTGTTGTGAAATCCAACCCCTGTGTCTATGCTTCAGGGGCTCAATAAAACGTGTTAAAATGTGGGATTTAGTCGCAGATCACTGGAAGACTTGTGTGTTATTCTTAAAATGTGATAACTTCTTTGTCAACTGGAGTTTTAGGATTAAAATTCTGTATAAAGTAAATAGAGAAACATTGATTTGAAATGTTGGTGGTTTCCAACGACCCTGGAATGCCGTGGGTTTTGACACTTGCAGAATCGTTTCGTTAGGCTTATGTCACTGAAATCAGCCTGTTTGGTATTTGAGCGTATTTTTATGGAATCTATCGTTTCTAAGCTTACATGTATGTCACCGTTTCACATATAGATCTATATATTGTACACATTATCCTAACTATTTGCGTTCGATTATGCTTACTTCGATGAGTGATGAACATCGCTGCGCTCAGTAGCCTATGTTCAGCATTTTCCGGGGCTTGAGCCTAAGTCATCGTTTCTTCAAAACACGTGTAAAATATCTGTAATATCATATTACTAACAATTTCTAATATCACTTTATCAAACATTTCTGTCTGTGTTTCTAAATGTACAGCGATAGGCCACATCCCAGAAAGTTCATTCAAAACTGAAGCGGCGTAAAACTAGGTAAAATGTAAACAATGTCAAAATGTATTCTCACGCCGGTCAGAGGTCAGCACGTGACCAAGCATCTTCATTGGGAAATGAAGTGATCGGAGTTTACTAGTTTCATTGAGGCGGAGCGAAGTGAAAATGTAAATATTTATGCTGTGTCGGCGGTAGAGCATCTTTAAGTTTTGCTATGAACTATTTTAGGTGTGAATATAACGACAGTAATACTAACCTCTAGAGTATGGAGCATGATGCGGCAATGGATTTGTTATCCTCAACACACTCATGAATTTTATAAATCAATTTACTAAGTTCATTCTATACATACCTTCGGGAATGATGTTATTTCAATTCATGATATACTCATTACAATTCAAATAAATTATTGAAATGGTTTGGGAAGAAATACTAAAACTTGATTGTTTCTAACGCCTACCAATACATTTTATTATTAGTTAAAAATAGTTAAGATAGTTTATTATTTGGTTACGAATATGGAGAAACAATAATTATTGTTTGAAGGGGTAAATTAGATTTAGTACAAAACAAAGAAAAAAACATATTATCGAAGTAACATTTGTGTGACTTCTTGTATCACACTATTCTTTCAAGATCTCTCATTCCATAAATACGCAACTCTCGCCATATTAATTATTGAAGCAAGGAATCCTTTAACTGTTAGTTACACCACTAAAAGTTTATTTAGTGAAGATATCATAAATCACAAACAATCTATTATCATGATGCATTGTTCCCATTTTCAATGTTATTTATCACTGCGAATTACTGTGATATCGTGTTAATCACTTCCATTGCAACATTTAAAATAATTTAACTTTTACCAATCTAAATATTCTACCAGTATTCCGCATACAAAAGATCAAAGTATATCATAAAAGACATTTAAAGAAGGAAAGTCTTCATTCAAACGTTGTACCCGATAAATCTAGTGGTTGCTTTGTGACAAGACATGATAAATCAATAGTTAGCCGTTTGTGTATACTGGAGCCGGGTGTATTACAGTAAATTATGTCCATCCCGACAACGAAAGCTTATCAAATCGATGTTTTCAATTAATATTTAAGAGAGGCATGTAAAGTCTTTTGGAGTCCTAGATTATAGAATCCATACATCTATTTGATAAGACCAACGGTCATCTGATGAGATTTTCAGTTTTCTCGTATACGTAAAGATTTTATTTTCTCTTCTCATCATCTCGGTAATTATAGCTTTTTTATAGCTTGATCATAGACAGTATTAAACTTTTGTCTCTGTGAAAAGGGGATTTATAATTTCCCTTGGTTAGATAATGCATCTTCGTAAAAGATAATGACTCAAAATGATTCCAATATCTTCATAAGACGGATGGAACTGCCCAGGACCGGCCAGGACAGATTACGGTACCACTATCGACAAATGCACTCCATGGTAGACAGTGTGGTAATACTTATTTCTCCTTATACATCACTCAAGAGTAATGTTTGCGCAAATCAATACAATAATAATTCTATATATATTATTTATATTAATTGTTATATTACCTATATGAATAGCATAAACAAAAATAACAAAAGCATATCAGAAAAAATCCATTTAATTTTGCGAATACCATCGTATTTCAACAACAGTAAAAATACCAGATAGATTGTTATCCAACCATCTTTAAGACTGACAAACGTTTTGTTTATTTTTATCCGAGTGTTTGTGAAAGCTCTCTCTCTCGCCAGTCTTTTCCTAGGGTATTCTTATTCTTAGTGCATAAAGACGATAGATAAGGTAAAATGACTTGTTTTAAAACAGAAATGACAGCTCCGTATTCGCAAGGGAATAGGAAAGACATGGGCGGCTTGTTGCGAATATTTATAATTAATATACAAATATAAACAACGCTAAGATAATTGAGACGGTGTGCTTGAAGTAATGTACACAATCAATAAAATGTAGACTTCTACACAGGTTTAGTGAATAGGATGTGTAATAAGATTCATTCGCTGGTCAAATTACAACAATTTCTTATTTCTAAAACATCTAAAACACTTTTTCTAGGGATGTTTGTCTAAATATTTCATAAACATATATATTCTCCTATACCTCAGTGGAAGGATCAGCCATCGGATAATATTCAAATTATTTTTAAAACCATTTTTTTTTTAAATTTTATGCAAAATATTTACAAAAGGGTTTTTTTAGTTTTTTTTTTTTTAACATTTCTGTTGTCTTGCAGAGGGAAAACGATTTAGCACTGGTAATAAACAGGTTCACTCTTGCAATAAAATGTAGTACAATGTGGACCTTGATGGAGCATAAGTAATTTCATCCCAACATTTACATAGCAAATAATATGTTGATGATTATTTTTGTTCTTATTTTATTTGACCTTTTCATGTATTCTGTACCTGTGGTTCTCTTCATTGAGCTTGGCCTCAAACAAATTATAAAGAATATAAGCCTCTTTCATATGTGTATTTAAAATATATGGATATTATACTCGGGGGTCATAAACAATAGTTTTACTAGATTTTGTGATCCCGAGGGTAGAATGTCCCCATCCTTCATATCAACACATAAAAGAGTGTTTTACTCTTATACATCACCCTTAGAGTTTTTCATATAATAGCTATATGTCTGTTTCTGAAAATAACATTAAAGTTCATAGTGAAAATAGTAACTATGTTGACGAAGTAACGTCATGAAGTTGTATTATGCATGAGAAGCCATGTAATACATCCTCATGCGACATGAGGGTATCGCTTGTGTCAATCCAGTATTACACCCGTATGTTCCCGGCAATTCTTTTAAATATTTAATTAATATGTTTCTAAACAATGTGTTTTACATTATTGAAATATTAATTTGCATATAATGTAAGATTTTGCCTCGGACACATTTACAAATTCTCTCATAATTAAAACCCAGTAATGTTCATTATGTTCGACGGAAAACAATAGATGTTTTGTATAATGTAAAATCACAAATCAATATCTGATAAAATATCATTATATCTCATTGGATTCAAAGCAGAAATACGGCGAATTACATAGTACATATTTACAGCTTTAAGTGTCACATTTAAGACAATTTGTTATTCTATCCCATTTTGCATTTTATGTTTGAATGAACGCAAAAGAATATTGTTCATTTAGATTCGAACTTGTTTCTAAATACTATAATTTATATTGGTATTTTTAGGTCATCTCACCCGAAGGGTCAGGATGACCTATAGTTGTCATGTTTCGTCCGCCGTCGTCCGCCGTGCGCCGTGCGTTAACTTTTTGAATTTCTTCTCAAGTTCTACCGGTGCGATTTGGCTAAAACTTGCATGAAATGATCCCGACATGGTCCCGACAAAGTGTTCTTATTTTTCGGGTCGTTCCGAAATCCATCTTGAAAACACATTTTTAACTTCTTCTCAAGTTCTACCGGTGCGATTTGGTTGAAACTTGCATGAAATGATCCCGACATGATCCCGACAAAGTGTCCTTATTTTTCGGGTAGTTCCTCAATCCAAGATAGCCGCCACAGCCGCCATCTTTAAAACACATTTTGAACTTTCTTCTCAAGTTCTACCGGTGCGATTTGGCTGAAACTTGCATGAAATGATCCCGACATGGTCCCGACAAAGTGTTCTTATTTTTCGGGTAGTTCCTCAATCCAAGATAGCCGCCACAGCCGCCATCTTTAAAACACATTTTGAACTTTCTTCTCAAGTTCTACCGGTGCGATTTGGCTGAAACTTGCATGAAATGATCCCGACATGGTCCCGACAAAGTGTTCTTATTTTTCGAGTAGATCCGAAATCCAAGATGGCCGCCACAGCCGCCATCTTGAAAACACATTTTGAACTTCTTCTCAAGTTCTGCTGGTGCGATTTGGCTGAAACTTGCATGAAATGATCCTGACATGGTCCCAAAAAAGTGTTCTTATTTTTCGGGTTGATCGGAAATCCAAGATGGCCGACACAACCACCATCTTGAAAATACATTTTGAACTTCTTCTCAAGTTCTACCAGTGCGATTTCGCTGAAACTTGCATGAGATGATCCTGACATGGTCCCGACAAAGTGTTGTTACATCTCTGGTTGATTCCAAATCGAAGATGGCTACCATGACACTCTATCTAATTTATTTCCTATATGGTTATTGCCAAGGTAGTCAGATGACCGTTAAGGCCCTTGGGCCTCTTGTTTTCAGTTAACAATGGTTTCAGAACTGATGAAGAAACTCAGTTGTAACTTTTTTGTAATGTAGTGACCCGACAAGCTCAATTCCCAAAAAGTGTAGCCTTTGTGTAGTAACAGTAACAATATTAACTTCAAAATAGTTTATTTTTTACATTTTCACGAAGCAAATGCTGCTGTCCTTATTAAAACGAAATCAAATAACAACAAGAAAAAAACAAAAGAGACATATTACATGGGGTTACATATATATCCAAGTGAAAAATATCCAAATTGATACATCTTCCTCATTACCTGATAATATTCTAACATCATTAATTAATGGCCGACTTCACTATGTTTGAAGTGTATCTTGTGATAACAATACTTTAGACTCGACAGACAAAGACAAGTGGAATAATGCTGTTCTAACATCTGGCAGAGATATCGTCATTTTTTCGGTTAGAGATTTTTTATTTTCTTTCAACCTGGACGGTGGTACTCGCTATTTATCTGGAGATTAATACAATCTTACATGGGTTTGTTAGGTGGACAGGAGTATCTCAACTAGAATGAAAGATTTTGGCTAGTCAACCCTAGACATGCCGAGAGTTGACGGCCAAAATCTTTCACGGGGGTTGAAATTTCCCTTTCCATCAGACAGACCCATGTTTGATTCTTTTTCTCCCATGTTTTAATGAAACGTGATTAAAATGCAGTCATAAAGAAATAATTAATTTTTCTTTGTTTTCATACCAAATCTGGCTTTCTGATTGGCCAATATTTTTTTGCATACCACTATGGAAAAAAAATCCGAAAATGGCACGAAACCCCGACGTTATCGTGACGTCACAATAGAGACATTGACGTTGCGTATTGATTCGGAAAAAAGAATCCCTTGAAAAACCACTATAATGTTACATTTAAACATACTTCATTTTATCAAATAGAGTATAAAATTAATTATAAGTATTGATGTCACTATTTTTTAATATTTCCCATCCTCGGTCCCATGCATTTCAAAAGCGCCGCCATCATGGAACGTCGCAATGCGTCAAAATTAATGACGTCGCCGACAATAGTCCCCGCATGTAATGATGACGTCACATCTAGCGCGTGTGAGCTGTCTTTTCCCTATTCCGGTAAAAGACAGAATTATCTTTTCCCTAGCAACCGCGGGATAACTCTGTCAAGTATAGGAAAAAAATCTCACCCCTGAAATAAATTAAAGCTACATGACACCTCTGCACGCTCTCATCAACAGTTGTATTACTCAGTTAAGATATCAATTATTGGCAGTCTCTTTACTAAATGTTACATCCGCCTCCAAATAACAGTAGACGGCCACCGGACGTATGTCTTCTCTTTAAGCATTGCGTCTGAAACCATTGGCACCATGTTATAGGTACGCAACATAGACCGCATATGAAGGGCGCTTAATTCCCGGCGATGATTTGTAAACTCCATTATCACATAATCCACTTGTACTTCTTTGAAGAATCTATCGGCGCCCTGCATTATCGTCAATTCATCGCCTTCTACTGACATTTTAATAACAACCTTTGAAAGCTGAAACAAGTCCAATAAATTGTTCAATGTCACTGTTGGTACTACGTCCCTGTTTTTACTGCTAGGTTCAGGCACTTCGTGAACAGACTCGACTTTCACCCCACCTATATTTTTCGGACTTAATTTTAATGTCGCATACCTATTATCTCGCCATACAGCATTATGTATAAGAGTTACTCGATCTAACAATTTGTTCTTTCTCACAGACGAGCACAGTTTCTTAAGAGTGTCTTTCACACAGTCGATTGCTATCACATGGTTTCCAAGAAAAGCAGCTGGAATTGAAAAGACTCCAACGTGAGCACCGATATCAATGAAAACACGTTCTTTATCTTTCATTAAAAGTTCATTAATCTGTGCAGACAAGTTTCCTTTCCATTGATTTGTTGATAAAATACTTTTTGAGATCCACTGGTCATCGTTTGGATCATGGACAAAAAGTGAAGCATTAGATGAATACTTTAACTTGCCCTTGTGATCCTCTCCGTGTTTTAAGTAACAATTCTGTGGCTGCTTGGTCCAAACTCCGTGTTTATATTGTAACAGTTTTCCTGCATATTGATATTTGACGGTCGGGATTTTTGGAGATGGTGAAATATAGGACCACTTTTTGGTTAAAAAATACTCATCTTCTCTTTCAGACTCTAGTAAAGATGTATCCAAGAACCCGTGATAAATCAGGAGCATAATGGAAGATCCAAGGAAAAGAAAGCCAACACGTTTGAATATCCTTACTTTATGTCTCCATGGTAACAGAACCAACATGTTCATAGTGGGGCATGAAGCTATCTGCAAAATAATAAATGTTTATAAATTAGTATTAATCTCAGGCAAGCTTTCGGCCATTGTGTTTAAAGACACTTTTAAAACGCACTTAGCTCAAGTATGAATGATTTTAGTTATATTGTCCTTGTTTACATTGGTTAAAATGTGTCCTAGACCAAAGTTACGTATCGGTAAGTAATAAGACCGTAGTCTGGGTTATGTATTTATATACATACCATATTTTTATAATCGTAAAATAGGATGATAAAAAACGGAAACTTCCGATGGTGTGATATTGCTTGATATCTAACATCACGTTGCATTTATTCAAAAATCTCTAGCGTTGAGATAATACTAAGGAAACAAACGTCAATAGGCGGTATTCCACAGTTCCATTATTTGACAGAAAAGTTTTTAATAACGTGACAACTGTGTGTAGATCAAAAACTGTTCGTTTGTTTTTAGAAAATAGGTTGCAATATGGAGAAACATCAGCCTACTTGTTTGACCTTAGAGTTGTTGACGTTTTTCCTGACGAAGGTACGTTCCAAACGCTCGAACTAATGACCGAGAATTTATCCATGGAATAACGAACATTTCAATGCCATTCTTTTAAATACAAATAAAGATGTCATTTCTAAGATATATTTTAAGTGTCGAGTCTGCCTTTAATTCTCTATCACATATACGATAACAGTTTCTATTTACAATAATGATTGATTAAAGCGATTTTTTAGGTTAAAAATTCTCCACTGATGCCATCAGAGGCAGAGCTAATAATAAATCAATGTAGAAACGATAATTGCAATAGAATTAGAAAACGTGAGTTAGAAAATGGCGTTTATTCGTAGCATTTGCATGCACTTATAATCACCATGTTTTCTTATCCCATAATCCCTATGGGTTCTATTTCGCCCTACAGCATACAAACAATGGAATCAATATTTCACGGTAATGCTGATGAGTCATCAAAGGTCATTTCCAAATGCGAATGAAATGGTATTGTGATGGCCTATGTACCCGGTACCACGTGTATATTGGGTTTAATTTCAATGGCATACATTTATGTACTCCGTATATTAGAATGACAACGATCCCAACTGTTCAGGAATAAGCAACCATATACAACTTTGGGTTCTGTACATTATTTGTTAGACTTTATTACATTTACCAGAGTGAAATCTACGATTTTGTGTTGCAAATTTTTTCATTCTAGCGAAATTATCTGTTTTGATATTTTCACTCAATAATGACCAATTCGAATACAACATTTACAATACAAATATCGTTTAGGCGGGAATAACTTTTTGAAAATAAAAATCATCTTTACTTGTTGGGGGTTGTTTGTTGTATATGTTTATTTTCTTTTACATTGCGCTCCATGTGTGGAGGGTTTGATTTTAGCGCCCTATTAACAGCCAGGATCATTTAAGAACATGTCAGGTTTATTGGTGGAGAAAAACCGAAATACTTGGAGAAAAATCACCGACCAACAGTCAGTATTTGGCAACTGTCCCACATGAAGGTTCGAACTCGCAACCAAGAGATGGGGTGTTTGTTGTAATATCTCGGGACAACTTAATAACTCGGCCATTGTGAACCCGCACATGCATGGAACTAAATAAAAACAAAAAATAAAGGCAAAATACACAGGTATCGCAGCATATTGAAACACGTGCATAAGTATGTTTTAAAGTGAGTAAACGTTATTAACAAAATAAATAGCATTTATATTTCTTCTCGTGAGGTAGAAACTTTAATACTTTGCGAAAGTTTCACCCACTTAAGGACATACAACTGTCATTCGCCATAAAAATCCAATATTTTCATTTTCAATCGATTAGATCTGTTCTAAACATTGATTCCCATTCTTATTCTATAACCTCCTCATCCAAAATCCACTCTGAAATGAAGGTCCGAAGGCTGAAGAATTATATGATACACATTGCTAAGTTAAGCCTATAGTTGCGCGATACTGGTCTTTAAATGTTATCAATGCCTGCTAAATCCGGGTAGTGACCTTACGTAGGTATAAATGAAAGAGCATCAACACATAACATTGCATGGAAATGCGCAATACCTTGACATGTCAGTAATTTTGCACGATACCACGATAACCTTCCATGACAATCACGCATAATTTGTTTTAATGTTAACTGCCAGGTCAGGCTCCGTTTGAAGTTTTATGCATTACGCGTGCTAATTTAAAAAGTATGTTACATATTCCTTTGATGTTGTTTTCATTACTACGGTTGATATCATTACTTTTTACAATCACGAAACGTAATATTGTGTAGAAACCGACATGGAGGAAAGTCGATAAATGTCCTTACGTTGTGTGAATTAGGATACAAGAGACCGCACTCTCATCTCCTAAAACAAAGTAACGAAGAACATCACAGATTTCTGAAAAGTCATTTAATGCCGATCGATCCATGAATAAAGCTAACGTAAATTAATACGTGGAATGAAGTGAAGATAGCCTGGCTAAAAAAAATAAGGAAACATGTGTTCAATGATTTGTATTGATTCCCCGGGATATATACAGAAAGTGCAGGATTAAGCTATGTAATTTTATTTTCAATCGATTCCAAATTACGCAGAAATAATGCAAATAAGAAAGATCGATGTATTTCCAGCGGACTAAAAACAGGATATTCCAACGGGACATGACATTTTCATTACAAGGTTAAGTTTATTAACTGAATCCATTTTGGTCAATTAGTCGAAGTAAAATCAATTTACGAGACTCACATTATTCATATTATGTTATAAATACATGAAAATTAGTCACAATATAATACCTATAAGCATGCAAATGTTACTCCCTTTGGTATTATATATTAGCATTATTAAGAAAGCTGGAAGTTGTTAGTCTATTGTTACAGGTAGTAATAACAGCTTCATCAGCACGTCTAATTATCCCTATTATGTCCGCGTCATTATCATTTTAAATTCCATGCTGGTTATTGTCCCTGATAACCATAACTTATCATGTTTTTGATGTATTTTTATGGACTGCCATACAATATGGGCATATTGTCAAACCCATGTCTGTCTCTTCCCGTCATGTCACGTCGCATTTCACTAAAGGGTGGATATGGGTCTGGGATGAATGGGAGTTCAGTTTTCCTTAGTATATATGTAGTATATATAGTATATATGGGCAAGTAGTCGTTGTATGACATAAAGTATATGAGAAACATTGTCTACCTGTTTAGTCATTATTACTAACATAAATAGTCTTTTTTTATTTTTCATTTTAAGAAACCTTCTTATATCTTGTTTATGTCTTTTTATTACCATGGCAACACCGAAACCGAAAGAGCAGTCGTGGAAAAATCAAAGTTATCTTCAATCCCAGAACTATTACATGATAAAGGAGCAGATCTTTATTTTTTATCATAGTTAGATATTCATAAATAACCGATATTTTCAAACTTTTCATTCAATTTGATAATGTTGAATGTAACAGATTTTATAACTATTGCAACAAATATGTAAATAATAAATCAATTACAAATCGCTTTCGAAATCAAAATCTGATTTTGCTCTCGATGATATCTTTAGAATTTAAAGATAGTGCCGTACAGGAGTGGCAAGGCTACTTGCAATAGCATTATCCTCAACATTATACTATATAAAGTACAAATTGATAAAATTATATATTTGTTGCCTTGTCAAATGGAATGTCACGAAGCCGTATGATTGTACGGGTGATACGATGCAAGGTTCCTCTATCAAGACGATATGGTAAGATAAAAAGCAAGATACTAAAAAGGTTCCTTTCTTTTCATATAACATATGGTAAAAAGATAAAATATCTTTCTTCCTTTATTATAGATCTGTTCACTAGCAATTGGACTGTCAGAAACAACAATAAAGAGTGTCTGATAAAAACTTTGTATTTATCATCTCCTTCTTACATGGTAATGTTTGCCTACAGAGATTGTTATATCCATCGGTCATCTGAACATCTTTAAGAATCCATTAATTAAGAGTTCGTTATATTCATCGGTCATCTGAACATCTTTAAGAATCCATTAATTAAGAGTGAGTTATATCCATCGGTCATCTGAACATCTTTTAGAATCAATTAAGAGATCGTTATGTCACTGACGTTATACACTGATATAATATCATAAAAGGTAAAATAACATACGACTATCAGTTAGGATTAAGCATTGAAACTCCAAATACTGTAAATGTAACAACTTCATGTCACCTGTATGATTTTGAAAATAAAGTGAGTTCCGGATAGTATGGTTTAAATTTAGGTTCAAGATAGGTTATAGATGCTAAATGTTCTATGACCCAACCTACTCAATAGACCAAATGTCTTACCTGTCGTAGAGAAAACGTTTGTCTGTCCTCCACTGCTGACAGGACACCTATATCCCGTAACAAACTGCTACACGCCTTATATATAATAGAAAGTCAGGTAGGATCGATACCTGGGACTCTAATATGGTAATGGGTCTGAGTACTGACATCTGAATATTTAATATAGGTTGCTGTTTTCTACACTTTAAACCCAATTACAACTAGCTTTTTTAAACTGAATGTAGTTGAAATTGTTTCCCTGGAGAGCATTTGACACCTGGTTAATCAGCTTGGATTATTGACTTTTAAACGTCAATGATTCTTTGTGGAGGCGGACTTATATTTTGATATAGGCAGTCCACAATCCTCTAAATAAAGCACATGATCAGCATCATAATGCATAATAATTGGTATGGACAACATACATTTGAATAATTACGGTTGATTTAATCAGGATGACCTTTCTTATCAGACAAATATTTTTGTATGTTATTCTTGGGGTGATACATATGGTTCCATGTATCTTCATACACAGTCATCTACGTGGTCTAATAATGAAATAATGCCAGGATTCGTGACACGACAGTTAAGCTAACGAGTGCTTCATTGCAACCTTTGAACTTTGAATGACGTTATATATAACTCGAGAACAAAGTAGAAATACTCTATACAATCGAAAACAATAATCCTCATACCTATTTGATGATAATATTCGTTGACATATACACATATCGTATGAATTAATAATTAATTCCACGTTATTGTTAGATGTCGGTAATGAGACAACAAGATGTCGATCATTTCTATAATTTTCGGCGTAATTTTATCCTGAATTTTGGTATATAGATTAATTGTGTTGTTTTGACACAATTTACCCCAGTCCAAACCAGTTATTTGATATTCCAGGATTTATCTTAATCCTAATCACACCATAGAACCATACCAACTGAAAAATGTTCATGGCAATTACTTTCACAAATTCCAAACTCTCAAAAGCATTACTGGAGAAGAGAAATTTAAATCAATTAATTATAAGGATGACGCAGTGGCTGTACAACATTGAATTAATTAAGGTACATTTCATGCATATAACATATTTGTTAGATAAACTGTTCTCTACCCTGATGGTTATTCGCTGCGTTCTGTATCTACCATTTGCACAGTTATTGATTGTATCAACACCACAGTATTGGAAATTATATATGATATATGATTATATATCTATAGCATGTATACCATGGCACTGGGTAACATCTTGATTTTATATAGGCTATCGCAAGGCGTTCAGTCAATTAACCGGAAACTGTGTTAATGCACGCGAGCATGCTTCCTTAAAGTTATTTCTGATATACTCTGGCCGACTTAGGTAAACAGGGGACTCACTTAGGAGTAATTAGCCCCGCTTATTCAGTTATGGATTTAGTGACCGGTTCGCAGATTCTCGATTTGGTAGCCAGTTAACCGTCGCATTTCCATTTATGTCTTAAGAAAAAGTATTCAATATATACTTAATTGATTTCCAATGTTCTTTTGATGCAGTTGGAAATCACGCGTCTCTCCTTTTCTATTTATTCAGTTCCATAATCAATTTTAAAACATCGACAAACTTTATCAGTTTGTATTATATTCCATCCAAAACTCTCAAACCGTCGTAGGTTCAGTTTTGGACAATCGTCATCATTAGCGTAGTACATATGTAAGTGCGATAAACCGTGCTCCAGCCCGGGACTTTCAAACACCAGCTCTCCGTCTTTCATCGAGTTATCTGACGATTGGCGTTACACTAAAAGCTACATCAACGTCACGGTTATATGTTTGTCAAACAATTTTTTTCGTTAATTACTATTATCATTTTCTAATTCCAATTCAATTATAATTTTTCGAAAAAATGTAAAAATAGCAAATAATATATCATAATTAGGTATTGCAGTAGTATTGTTTGATTTTTGTTTTAAATTACAGAAATTATAAAAAAAAAACAAGCGTGCTCTTCAGTATTTTGTTGCATGGACGTGAATCTCTGATTAGGTTATCGTTGTGTCTCCCTGTGATGCCAGAAACATTTTAGAAATTATAGTGATATCAATCAGGATTACGATACAGGTACCGAACAAAATACCAGGCCTTATCCAATCACATTTTCACACAAGCATGGTGTTCTAATTTCTGTGTGCTACGTTTAGTCAAATATTTATTGATCACCGTTTTCCTCTGTGTGCAGTTTACCCCAACCACAAAAAAAAAAGAAAAAAAAAATACATGTATCAGGAAACCACGGGTCACGTGATAAATCTTATCGAGAAACCATGGATCCGAATATTGCGGTTACTAGTGATATAACCCTCCTTGATCGAAAGGTACCGTAAGGTCGATTCCCATAGAGATAAGGACCTATGACACGCAGTAATGTCACAGTATGATTATGTCATCAAACATATGAACGATGTTAGTGAGAAAACAGAATTCTGTTCATCACAAGGGCAGGTATGACTAAAGTGTGCCAAACGCCTTGGGACCATTCCGCTACAGAGGTAATATTTGACGAATGTAATATAAAACTTATATTGACTTCGGTATGATACCACAAAAATCCAGGTATGTTTTATCGTTGCCTTCTTACTTCCCTTTGACGCAATACTACAACAATCTTATTCATTTTCATACATATTTTCATTATTTCATATTATGATGATGCAGCTGGAAAATTACTTCTAGCGCGAAGCTAGAAGGCGACCGTATCACTATGTACAATTCAAACCTGCTACAAGTTAAAGTCACACTATATGAACTATCAACAAAAGGTTAAGTTAGATTCGACCCCGATATTGTTCGTATTTGTAGATGTATTTGAAATTAAGTTATATCGAAGAATATTTATAATGATTTTTAATAACTTTGGTACAGCAGTTGTTGAAAGTCGATACTTGTAAACATGCCTTCATTTTAAACTGGTCGCCATAGAAATTTCAATTATTGCCGAACGGAAGTCGAGACGTTACGTAGTTACGTTAGTCACATGATGTTCTCGGCAACGACGTTACAGTATCGGTTAACTCCGGCTTGTTTGACCAAATGGGACCCAAAAGCGATGTTTAATATTTATTTGATTTTTTTCTCATTATCACTCATCTTGACTTCCATTTACTCCGGTCTCTCCATAATTTACAACAGGATTATTTTCCCCTTTTTTAAATCATGAAACAAGTAAGACAGATACGGATATTTGGACTTTGATCCACCTTACTAGGGGAAAATGGATTTTTTTATATTGTATATGACAGAGAATTATTTCTAATATCATGATTACATTTTATCTTAAAGATACTCCACCGCCGACAGAGCATAAATGATACTCATCATTTGAACAATAATTGGTGTTTAATCGTGTATATGTATGTCTAATTAACACAAAACATAATATAAAATAATTTGTTTTGCTTTTGGTGTATGCGCAATCAGTAATTCATTCCATATAGGATATAGTGCCAGGGCATTTTTTCGGGATGCAATTAATTATTTTTTATATTTTAAACTTTAAGTAAAATTAGAAGCTCAAACTTTTCAATGGTAGTAATGGTGTGAAGTGAGTAACTTTTGTAACTGAAGAAAAATAGCAAATCGTCTGCTCCTTTTTTTGATAGTGAAAAAATACCATGTGTCAGCGGTGGAGCATCTTTAACCTGTTATCACACCCTTTACATTATATACTCCCCACTTATGTCTATGTAAACTGTTTAACAGTAGATGCTCCGATTTGTAGGCGATGACTAACTTGGGAAAGAACAGTATGTGCAGTAATTCATCAGATGTCAGTTGTCCTTTGTCCAACATTATTTATAGAATAGTGTGTGCTAATCAAAAGACAGGCAGACGGAGGCGACTTCCTTAAGGGCTTTTGAACTTAACTCTGTCGGTTGTATTTAAGTATTATTCTCAATATCTTTTGGGGTTATGAAGTCATAGACAAAAAAAGGAAGGACATTATTCATAGAAAACGATGTCCGTCCGTGTTTTGTCGTTGACTTCCTAACCCCAAGATATTGAGAATAATGCTTATAATTTAATTAAAATGACTCATCCAGGTACTAATTAGGCGTCAATCTCCCTGATTTTACTTGCCTTAAAACAAATTGAGTTGAGGCGCAGTGATATCTTATCCAATAATTCAGTTCAGCCAATTACTGTGCCGCTTTTAAATTTCCCCGCGAAACTGTTTTGTATATATGACGTACTTGACGTACAATTCTTTCGGTCTATGGAAAAATAACCTCAAAGGTCTAACAAATAGAAATGAGTGTAACATAATATTAAATAAAATTATATGGTTATATACACAATACATTAAATGAGACTTTTAACTTAAGAATTCAAACTTTTAGCACATCATATCCATTAAATCACCGCTGTATGTTATGGTCTAAAATGTCAATAATTATCCTATCATATCTTCAATCTATGCGTATTTACTTTCAGAATGATAATATTATATACTTAAATAACAGACCTAAACTTGAGCCCAATATAAGTCGAAAATGGCTTCAAGAGGCAGACATGTTGTTTCCATAAGAGTAGGTCGTATGAGGGCCATTTAGTGTAAATTGCATGAAGAAATCATAACAAATAACAATAATCCTATTTGCAAAACTAAACACGAAGATAGTATTATTATCTTTATTGGATAAATATACGTTACAAAACACGAAAATACTGCTCCCTACATGGTACACCCTGGAGAATGTCAACAACGACGCAACTCTCACATTTCTGTCATGTTGAGGATGAACTTAAGATATCATGAGTGTTGGGTAATATGGCATGTGATTGTTTGCATGAGAAACATATACTTATAAGTCTATTGTCACGTTACATTATGTCTCGCCATTAAAATCCGTTGGTCCAAAAAACACAATTTGTATAGGAATTAAAACCGAAAGTACGTAAACTGGAAATGGCTGCCCAATAGACCATGGCAAAAATAAAATCGATGTGTTATCGATAAAGTCATATTGAGTTGACATTTGACGCTAGATTCGTAATAAAATATGATTAAATAAAGATGTTGCTATAATTAATCATTTCACTAGATATTTCCCATCGAAGACTCCGCCGTGGCTTAGTATTTTTGATTGACATAAACGACAAGATGCCGAGAAAAAATAATGTAAAAAACATTCCAACGATAGATACGTAATTGTGGATGCTGTCATGTGTTTATTGCAAGGTATTTACGTTATTTGTTATCGGCAACAAGTCAGCCTTTGATATGATTGTGGTATTAAGGTTTTTCATCCAGCCACGTGTTCCGTCCCACATTGCTTGTGTGTATGGCAAATGTGTCCGAAAGTTTAACTAGCATATAACTTAAACAGGCGAAAATGTAAACAAAACTCAGTAAATGCGTGAAACCACATGATCACTGAACATATATGGAAGTGTTCTTGTTTACGAATATGCATTATTATGATGAATTTCAAACAGTTCTGAACACCGACAAAAGTAAGATTTTTGTTGTTTAAAAGAAACCTTTTTCATTAATGTGGAGTTTCAACGTTTATATATGTATTTGTTACGAAGTGAGAAAAATATGAGAGCATACTGACTGTGCAGTTAATTGTTTGTTTGTTAATAGTGGTTGTGTCGTACAATAGCCCCTGAGTTACTGCCGTTTTATCACGGTTTTTAATATATACAGCTTGTTATTATAACTGATATTCCGCACATCTGAAAACAAACCATTACAACGTCTGACGAATCATTTTTTAATTACTTACGTAAATGATTTCATTTTTGTTTTAGGTTTACCGTGTGCTGCTATCAACGTACTCATAAGTATAAACTGCTGAAAATGCGAACAAAAATGCGTTTACGGCAGCTAGGTTGTTGTCGAAGAAGTCACGTAGCCTCTATTCTTTTAGGATTTTTATCTGTGGGTGTTTTTATAGGATATATTCATCACCATACAGATGGCATACTAACGAAGGAGACGGAAATATCTGTGAACTCGAATCTATTAGTTTTTAAAAAGAACTTATTCAAACATCTGTATAAAAATGACAGTGAGTCAGAAGAACTATCCCCCACAAACATTACTTTTGTGAAAGTGTCACACAACGATACG
Source organism: Argopecten irradians (assembly GCF_041381155.1). Classification (NCBI taxonomy): domain Eukaryota; kingdom Metazoa; phylum Mollusca; class Bivalvia; order Pectinida; family Pectinidae; genus Argopecten; species Argopecten irradians. The sequence continues at coordinate 10,316,996 of NC_091138.1, read as the reverse complement.
TCGTTTTCTAAGCTGAAGCGGTATGAATGGTGTTCAAAGGAATCATCTAGTTACCCATACAAAAGTCCCTATGTGGAGGACATACTGAGTTATGTAAGTACAATTGTTGGTCTAACGACAATTTCAGAGATGCACTGATTAATATATTGCATATAATTGACCAATCGCCAGTATGTAATAGCTACGTCTCATGCTCGCAAACTCATTTGCTCCTACTCAATGTCGTACATGTACCATGCGGAACCCGAACGGTTCGGTTTTGATTGACAGATGGCGATCCGTCATTATAATCTCATACATAACATTAAAAGAACTTAAAATATCCTTCATACAAAATAAACAAATCATATATAAAATGTTTGTTTCAATTTTAAAGACCGAAGTTTGATTAACATATTAAACAAGTTATAAGAGTTTCAACGCTGTGACCATAAAATGTGTCGAAATAGGGAATCTTATTTTAGCATTTATTTTATATTTTTTGTCTGTCCATTGCCAGTTTTTTTTTTTTTTCATTTCATTGTCAACATCCTGACAGTTGTTATGACGGTATTGGTCGAACTAGTATTCTTCAGTAATGAGTTAAGTAATAAGTTTGAGCTATTATCGTTTTGATTCCAATTGTCGTACGTGATAACACAAAAAACCTTAATGGCAGGAATAGTCGTTCCAGCGAAAATCACAGATTAATTAACAATTAAAGGATTGTTAGATTGCATTTATTGGAAATATAAATGCAATCTCTAGGTGGTATATTAATAGAATTATAACGCCCTAACGGGCACTGTAATTTTTATCTCCCACCCAGATTGCATTTATATCTCCAATAAATGCAATCTAATAATCCTTTAATTATTATATTTACATTTTGTTCACTATTTCAGAGTAAAACATAATAAGGTGAGAGTGACCTTTTGAATTTAACGCTTCACCATTTTATCTGAACAGTCAAGGTCAATGTGATAAAAAAATAGTCGCTATAAAATAAAAAGACAACAAAACTCGCTGGTTTTCAATTCAATAGCTTTTCTGTTTCCTAATAATAATCCAAGCATTTAAAAGATTTTTATATTTTCATCCAACTACATTGTCAATTTCTCCGTGTGGACTAACTTGGTTCCAGTGAACAGAACTTCCATTCATGTATATATTAAATATTACTACACCAAGTGTAGTCTGCATTTGTTGACTCATATTGCAGGTCATGATTGTCATGACAGTAAGGGGGATCTCTGTGGAAAAATGTAGATGTGAAAGATACATTTCATGATCGTAATGCTCTGACTAATCCCCAAACCCGTTTGTTGATTATATACCGAATGTGCTGTCGGTATAGGCAACGTCATATCGGTGTTATATTGGTTATCAATGCCTTGAGATAAGAATATGGATTTTAGAAAAATTCTCGTAACGATCTGTTAACTTTCAGAAACAGTTTTCGGACACGTCCACCATTAAACTTTCATAAACAATTTTCAGGACCCTCCATCATCTGAATATTAACGTCTTTGCTTTGTTCATGCAAACCATATCATAATGACATCCATGTGGTAGAAGGGACGTTCTGTTATTGCCTGATTAACATTTCTTGAAACCTCTGTGGTGACATATTTTGTACTATTATATTGATAAGATTATCAAAATAACTTACCATTATGTAGTTCGGGTTATGTGTTAAAGTCATATTTTGTCGGCAAGTTGAAGTTCTAGTCTGACCATGAAGCCACGTTGTTGTCTACAATCGTAATGAGGAAAAACGGTATAAAGCTATATCGCATATCATTATTCAGTATAATAAGTAATTATGAAGTGACTTATGTGGATGTTTTATCTGCCCTGCAGGTAGGGCGTTAGAATTGTACCTGCTGCCCCTATTGCATGATCGTAAACGGCGACTAAATTTAGGATCTTATTTTTCCCTTCTTCCGAACTAACTTTATCTTTCCTAATGCCTCCATTGGCACCGCCTCACTTTTGGCCTTGAGTTGAGCGTTCGCCCTGTGAGGAAGGCTCTGGATTCTGTCCCCTGGCCGAGACACACCAAAGTCTATAAAAGTGGTAGTTCCTGCTCCTGTTTGGCGCTCAGCATACAGGGAGTGGGACGACTGGTTCGCCCGTCGTCAGTATAATGTGACCGGGTGGGGTGTGTTGCTTGGTGTCTTCGGCGGCATGCATCGGTGATATAGCACTATAAAAGGGCAACAGTTCCACTTTACAAGAAGACACAACACGAACATACCACAGTCTCCCAAAACGCGCACCTCAACGCAAACATGGAAGGCCGTCCTTACATGACCACAGCTGTTAATAGGACGTTAATCAATCAAACAAACAAACAAATAGATTTTTCATCTAAACATACATAAAGCATAAACTCAAGAACTTTTACAGTGCCAAACGTCTGTGTTGTAACTAATGTTTAAAAGGCATCATAGGTTTTTCTCTGGTCATTTGAATATATTTTACATCTTAATTCGTCAATAGACTGCCGAAGAAAATATAGCATGTCACCATTATGCCCAGTTATAACTTCACTGTCGGGAATTACATGTACGTGGTTTGAAGTGGTGATCCCACGAACAGACAAAATGTCTGCCATGCAGAAAACCGAGGCGCTTCGGGAGAAACCAGAACTGGCCTATAGACGTCGGACTTTATTATGAAATATACCCATGTTTACATTTCTGCTGAATTTTGTGTCATTGTTGCAAACATTTATATATATCATAGTCTAAGATAGATATATGTTTACTGTTGGTTGAAAAATTTCATGCCTGGTCCCTGTGCAGTAGGCTACAATTCTTTCAGCTGTCTTTAGCAGAGAAGTATAAACTTGGTGCATTTGTAATGTGACACTTAATGAAAGACAAATGTGAAACTCATATAATTCGGTTCTACCTGTCTTTTAGGGCCTATCAAGGAACTTTGATGACTCCGTTAATATTAAATTTAACATGCCGGGGTCATTGCATAGATGACGTTCTGCCCACAGGGATCTGAGAATTAGTTACAGATTTTATAATTATGGACCCACCAGAGTGCTCTAAGACAATTTTAGACGTTTTAGAGGTCTAGATCAAACAAGCAAATTTGTGAAATTTCCATCCGTCACTTTGAGGACATATTGTAGGTAAACAATATTGAGGTTAGGTTTAACCTTGGTTGAAACATGAAAAAATAAACTGAAGTCTTATTCGGAAGTAACTTTGTTACCAAGTTTGAAGAAAATCGGTTAATATTTATAACAGTTATTTTACGGAAATGGCATAAAAATGACTTTTTTTTTAATCAAAGGGCCATAACCCTGCTAATTAAGATCTGCCAAAAGTGGCGATCGAACTTGGCTAAGCCCTTAAAGCATTTAACTTTGTTACCAAGTTTTAACAATATTTGTTTAACATTTGTTAGTTATTACACAGAAACTCAAAAACTGACATTTGTAGTAAATTAAAGGGCCATAACTCTGATAAATAACATCCGCTGAAAGAGTTGATCGAACCTGGCCAGGCACTTAAGGCATACAACCTTGTTACCAAGTTTGAAGAAAATCGGTTAACATGTATTACAGTTATTGTACGAAAGTGGCAGAAACTGACTTTTTTATTTAATCAAAGGGCCATTATTTCGCTAAAAAAGGTCCGTTGAAAGTCGCGATCGAACTTGGCCGAGTCCTTAAGGCATTTAACCTTGTTTACTAAGTTTAAAGAAAATCGATTTACATTTGTTACACTTATTGCACGGAAATGACGTTTATAGAAATTCAAAGGGCCATAACTCCGCTAAATAAGGTCCACCGACAGTCGCGATCGAACTTGGCCGAGCCCTTAAGGCATTTAACTTTGTCACCAAGTTTATAGAAAATTGGTTTTCATTTGTTACAGTTATTGCACGGAAACTAAGTGTTACAGACAGATGGACAGACAGACGGACAAACACAAATTAATATTCCCCGTTTCGGAGAAAGCGGGGGATAAAAAACGATAAAAATCATTATCTATATGGCACAATATCGTATGTAGTATTTATGTAGAGTAGAATTTTCATGGATTTTTTTATCTAGACCACTAAAACGTTTAAAAATAGTCTAAGGGCACTCTGGTGGGTTCATGATTATATAATCTGTAACTAATTATCATATCCCTGTGCGTAAATAGCCCAGAACGACGTCACCAACGGGAGATTGGAAGAATTATGATCTCATGAATTCCCTTTTTGTATGGTAAGGTTATAGTGTCAGTCCAGTGAAGTTTGTTTTCTGCCTAGCTTTCATCCTTATGAAGCTAAGTGGTTTTGAGCTACAATGTAGCCAGACCATTAGAGCCTGGCGTAATTATCGGAGTACGTCGCGCTGTCCGAGATGTTGAAATCTGGCTTTTTCAATCATTCAAGATATTTAATGACAGTTACATGGCATGAAAGATGAATTATCCGTCTGTCGATTGAGACTATTCTTGTTGTCATATCTTTCACAATTTTTTAATATTAATACTTTTTTCTTGATTTCGGTAGTGTTATTAGTCGGCCGAGTTATAGACATTGACACAGTATTACACATACATGTATTTAGAGAACGCTATTTATATTTGTAGTCAAAAGCATATGCGTGAGTGGACAGCTCAGTGACATCGGTTATTGTCGGACTATCAGCAAAGTTGTATGCAGCACGTGCACCTGTGTTGCTATATGGTAGTTTCACTGGCTGGCCATGGGTGATAGAGGCGAAGGACACGATGCTCAGTATGCATGTACCGCAACATGCCGGTAAAGTTCTAGGAATTACGAGAAGATATGAAAATAGATGCAGCCTTATTTACCCAAAAATTATTTTCTTACTGTAAAAAAACCGCTCGGTCAAGAAGCCGAGAGATCTTTATCGCTTCTGGAGCAGTTTGCTCTATCTAAAATATGTGAGCGCGGGGGTCGTCTCGGAATACTACTCTCAGCGACGTTTTACGACCTGATCTAGAAATCTATTTAAATAAATACTTGCTAATTAGTACTTGTAATTCTGTTTTCTGCAGCATTCACCTAAACCTTTATAGTTCCAATGTGGTGTAGAATCTATATGTTGAAAGACCACTTTCAATTATTTTAATGATTGTAAAAATATTCAATGTAAAAAAAAATACAAACATGATTATGCATCAATCAAGTTACAAGATACTTGAATCTAGTAACAGTTTTAGTGAAAATCAAGATGGAGAAATAATGCTATACAAAGAGCAATTTGCACGTGATTAAATAAAAATATAATGTGTGGCAACTATATATACATTTTATCTATTTCTATTAAGTGTTTATATCTTAAATTTCATTATTTGATAAAATTTTACTTGAGGAGGCCTTACACTTTGAAAAAAATCACTATTATAATACAAATAGTAATTGTTGCACGGCCACATTTCTAGGGATTAACATGTTTCAGACAGAGTTATCAATTTCAAAGTTATATTTCAGAGAAAATAACAGATATAGTTACATGAAACGAAGTGTAATTATCAATAAATGATGCATCTTTGGTATCACCACTGAGAAATGAGGTAAACTTTAACAACACAAATGTTTTAGGTATTTTTTCAATTAGGGTATCAATTTGGGTACAGTATCAATTTGGGTACAATGTTGGGCCTTAAGTTATACGTGTACGTCTTCACCAAGCGAATGAAATAAGTGACTGATGTCAATTAGTTTTGATTCTCGTAATCATCATCATGTAATAATAAAATAGAGGTTCCCAATAAGTGACTATGCAAAACATGTTTATCAAACTCGAGTTAGTTGATAAACATCCTATAACTTAAACTCTGTTAAAGTTCCACTTTCGTGAAACTGGGCCCTGTTATAAATACAATGGAACGAAAATGCGCCTTAAAAAGTAATCCGAAGTTGAAAGCCAATCGGAATCAAGAGGGGTTGTATGTACATACACATAACATAAACATGTACACATAAACGATAATCAGCTGCTATGATTGAGTTTATCACATGTGTTGTTTTATTGTGGAGCAAGCATTGCCTTTATGGGGTAAATATTATAACATAAATTTTATAATATAATCACATAGATCTCATATTTGTCATTATTATTTGGAAGCATAAACACATAAGCCAATTTGATAGTTGTATTAGGTTGCTTCTTGTATTGCAGTCTCAATTGTCTCATGTCAAATTTGAAAAATAACTGAAATGCCCATTTCCAAGGCAATCAATTTATTGAAATTATAGATGGATTGTAAACTAGTCATCAAGGGTGCAATTATGATATACATGTTTTTATATACTTCTACTAAGCCAAAGTACATTGTATCTCTAAACATAGCCTGTTATTGTCTCTGAGAGCAAAGGTGCAAATTAATAAGATCAACACTTTGAAAACATCACGTACATGTATCCAATAGCTTATTTCAACATCTGAAGGAGAGGACCGATTGACACAGCATCTAGAAAAAAAAAGTAAAGAATTTTTTTTTTTAATTCTACAGGTTATACTATAACCGCCCCCTCAACCCAAATGATTTGCGTGAAATTCATTGAGTGAATCAAGAAGAACTTTTAATGTCATTGATTACTAAAAGTTACCAACATTTTTGAGAATAACATGACTTATAACGTTTTAATTTCACATAACCGATTCGATTACAGTTTGTAACATGGTATTTAGAATAAATGTGCTTGTTAGTCGATTAATGTCCAGCGGAGTGTCGTCAGCCACCAAATCGAGGTGGCAGCCTTGGAAACAATATTACTAAGACCTCTGTTATTTAATTTTGAACCAATTCTCATGCGTGGTAACCGACCATTTTGTTGCTACGATGACCTATTCGTGTCACCCACCATTTACAAAAACATGCATAGATATTGACAAATATGGACTTTCGGACATTCCAATTGTCTAAGAATGTTCTATTATTGTATAACATATATGACCGAATAACAATTCAGTGGTTATATCACTAATTTCGTCGTATAACAGTAAAACGTACTTCGTTCGTGGGTTTCACCACGTGACGTATTGATGAAATGATAAGAGATTTTTTTTCTACACCCGCCGTCCGATTATTTGTATGTTTGCAACAATGACACAAATCCAGCAGAAATGTAAACATGGGTATATTTGGTAATAATGTCCGACGTCTAAAGGCCAGTTCTTGATACATTAGACCCATTGAGTTCGGAAGCTTACCGTCTGGTTTCTTCCGAAGCGCTTCGTTTTTCTGCATTGCAGACATTTTGTCTGTTCGTGGGATCACCACTTCAAACCACGTGATTCCCGACAGTGAACTTTAAATCATTCACTCATTATAAGTTTTTAGCAATACATCGTATATGTAGATGGTATGAGAACATAATCATATGCTGGTCATATAGGTCTGCATTGTAGTAATAATCTATGCCGCCTGAATATTATTCGTTTATAATACTAAAATGGCTAATGCTATTGTTGATATATATGTATTGGTTGGTTAACGTCCTATTTATTATCAATTAACAGCCAGGATCCTTTATGGACGGCCTTCCATTTATGCGGTTTGTTGTGGGTTATTTAGTAAGTGCATAATTTAGGAGAGTGCAGTATGTTTGTGTCGTGTATCTTTACAATAGAGGGCATTTTGTCCTTTTATACATGCTATATCACTGAAGCATACTAGTAAAGACACCGGGTAAGCACACCACACCCGGTCATATTATACTGACGATGAGCAAACCAGTCGTCCCATTCCCTTTATACTGAGCTCCAAGCAGAGGCAGAAACTATCATATTTATAGACAATGTATCTTTATCCCGACGAGGGGACAAAATCTTGAGCCTTTCTCAAAGGGGCGAACGCTCAGCCCCAGACCAAATGTAAGGCGGTTTTAAATGAGACATTATGTAGAATATGTATATATATTATATAACATGCACCATAAAACAATAAGTAACATTTCCATAGAAAAAGCTTGATATCTTCATTTGTGTGAGCTGAAACGTTCAATGTCCCGTTTGCTATCACTGATTTTATTGTCATGTCCTCAGTATGTTATGCCCATTTTTACAGAACATTACCTTCATTCCAAAAGGTTATAAGAACCCTTGTTTCTATGATGTGTGTAAATCAGTGGGACCTATACCTGTTCGATCACTGCGCTGTCTGCCATATTTCCATCTCATCGGGGTTGACAAGAGTGGCTCGACGGACCTTTTTGCTAGGATCACCAAACACCCACAGATTCTGCCAAACCTCGGAGTCCTTAACAAGGAAACATCATGGTGGCCTTGGACACGTTATGGTAGATACAATATCCTAAGTTGTGTTAACGAAGATCTATGAAAGACCCTATTTTCCCCGCCTACTAAATATTCTCACATAGTTATCATACAAATATAAAAAGTAAGTATTATGATGAAGTATTTATTGTTATTAGATCAACCACAAATACTCCTTGTGTTAAAAGTCCACACTATTTAGTACATTTATTTTGACAGCACAGTCATTTCTGCAATGATGGTTTGATTTTAAATATAAACGTGCACTTTCTTTCTTTCTTTGAAAATTGAATGCTTTCATTCCTTGTTCCAATAATTTCACTGTTAAATTGCTTCATTTCTTGTATACATACAAGTAACACATAAATCCACGTTTCCCGAATTGAATAATTTCGGTATAATTCCTAATCCAAGAATCACACAAAGCCTAATGAACAAATTTGAAAAATTAAGCTTAAGTTTTTTCACCACTTTGCCGTTTTCACTGAATTTCAATTTAGTTTCCTTTAGAATTCACTAAATCTTGATATTATGGTTTTTAAAAGGACCAATCATATTCTTTAACTGATGTTATTGCTTCATTTTATAACGTAGAGCGGTATATTCCAAATTAATACATTTCCGTGGTTATCCTCTATATCTTTTGAATTTTCGACAAGTAATATCCAAGTGAATGGTCTGATATAAACAGCAGTGAAATTAACATTCAAAATCATAAAAAAATATCTGGTAATAACATTGGTATGGAATTTCATGAAAATGTCATGCAATGCATGTGTGACCAGAGTAGACATTACACAATTGTGTTGAAATGTTTAGTGTCAAAGGTGGTTGAAGATCTTACCTGTAGCAGTAGATTAATTACACTAAGGCCTCGCACTATCCATTATCTTGACTAATCTACAGTTTTCGGTGTTTCTCCTATTCATATATTAATGGGCAACTATACTATAAAACGATTATGTAAAGTAGGAAAACAGAAAATATTTAATGAGGAGTTTTTTATTCTGATATACAGTTTCCCATAGTAGATTAAGAAGGAATTGCATGCCAAATAGGTTTAACATGAGCAATGTAACAGGGGTAAAAATACCTTTGAAGGTTATCTTAGACACGGGATAATTTACTTTGATATGATTTCCCTACTTTTCCTATTAATGACGAATGAAAATAAAATCAATACTATGTAGGTTTTCTTTTACCATTCAGGACATGGGTTAAAGAAACTGGTCAGGAGAGAGACATTTGATCAGTATTTGGGCTATTTTGATAGTGCGGCCGGACATATTGAAAGGACTATTCAAGTCAAGAGGAACAATATGTCAACTCCGGATACCGGCGATTTGCATCCCCTTATCACAGGTGTTGTTACAGTCTTCATAAACGTATACATGGAATTTCCAATCATAGTGTTATGATTAAAAGAGCAATATTGAAATCCTAAAATGTGTCCCTCAAAACAATCAAAGCGAAATTATAGCTTCATCGCCGGGATTCTAGTTAACGTAATCATTATGTTTGATTTACAGGATTTTCTGTTTCTATAATAGTCATTGTAAGATGTATAACTTTACGAGTTCAATAGATATCAGCATTCTTCTGCCTACCGGAACCTGCACTTATCTATGAGTCAGCAGTGTAGTAATAATATATGCCTTGTGAATAGTATTCATCTGTGATAATGATATGTCATTTCTGACGTACTGATATAAAAAGATAACATATATAAAATAAAAAAAACTAACGAAATACAATCTACATTTCATTATACATACATTTACAGGGGACGGAACACCAATGGATTTTTGGGATTTTTCTGGTTGGCCACTCATCCCTCAAAATAAAAATCAGACCTTACCGAAAGTATTGACGCCCCACCTCATCAAGCATTTGAACCCTAACGTGAAGTTGATTCTGGTTCTTAGAGATCCGACGGAAAGGTGAAGATAGTATGAACAACCGATTGTTTATGATATTTAGTGGATTTGACGGAGAGAAGAATATAGTATAAAAATGATTATGTTCATGATATGTTTATGGGAAAATGTTAATATCTCGAGAAGGCATGGGTTATATGAAAATAGGAATGGGTTACACGTCCTTTCAATAATAAAACCACACCTACAATTACACATTTCAATCTAATATACATGGATATTTAAAGTCTCATTATGTTTTCGTAATATATCTAATCGAAACAAATTACCAAATTTCGTCAAATGATAGAGTTGATTTTCTTATTGCGATATTTCTTAATTAAAAAAGTTGAGGGATTCCATTGTTACGCTCTGTTGGTGCCACAGTCCACATGTAGGTAAACATCACATATGAGAACCGCTTTGTGTATAACCTTTGACCCAAGTTATGTTTGTCAACTGATAGATATTGACAGAAGACGCTAATGCATTGTCATCTTATTTTCGTCGTTTTTAAAAATGAGTCTCTTTAAACATTAATTAAAATCCTTCTTAAAATCGTTACATCCTTTGAAAACTATTATCAGAAATTGGTCATATGAAAACAGTTAGGGAGTTAACCATGGAAAGTCAATTACTTAGAAATAAGTAAGTATATGCGAACAAACAGTTCTGCACGAGACCATACAATGCACTCTACACAGGTAAGAGCGAAGATTGGGTACACGCGCTCTATAAAGAGGTAACTGAGGGATATTCTTTACTTTGTAATGCTTCGCTATTTTGTAGTTTTGGCGTATAAGTGCGTGCCTAAAGTCGTCAGGGTGGAGTATACTCTTCTACTGAAGTATTGTGTTTTTATTTTGGAAAGAAGAACCAGTTCTATAAGGAACATTGAATAAATTAAAACATGTTCTAAATTTCCCCGTGGTGTCGCTGGGTTTTACCTTGTGACCATCTGGATACGTACAGTCACATAGGCTATTTTCAGACATACACATTTACGTGTTTTATTTATAGATATTTTAAAATGCATTTTTGTCAAAAGTGTACATATTTGAACAAAATGAAGTAAATATAAATTCATAAGGATCATCAATGTTTAGCTGGTAGAGCATTCATAAAAACATAATTAATTGTACTTTAAAAGACTTAAAATTTCGATTGGAACAAAATTTGAGATTAAATAATAAATAAAACGTCTAGGATTAGGCACCTTAATTTTACTTCCCTTTTGAATGTTTTAATTAGATAATAATCCGAGTCGAGGTCTATTTTTAAGTGTAAATGGTTCAATCTGATTAAATATGGTTCGGTGCAAATTCCTATTTTTATTTAACGATAAGCACAATCTGAAATCACCAATTGCGATTATCTCCCTTTGTTCGTTTTTTACAGGTTGTATTCTGACTATGTATTTCTGAAATCCGGAATCCAGACCCCAGAAGCTTTTGATAATGCTGTGTCGCAGTCAATAAGCTATTTTAGAAATTGCACCAGGCGACACTCCGTTCGAAAGTGCTTATTTGACCGTGATCTCCACACCAGCGTTCGGGTAGGTATATTCTATAATTTATTTCAACTTTACTATTAGAAAATTTATTTTTTAATTGATCATTGTCATCTTAAGAACCATTTCTAATACGTAGGTAAATGAATAATGTAATATCTTAAACACTCGACCATCGTGGCTCCAGAACATCGACATTACCCAATCTTGGTAATATATTTTATTAAACACATCCCCCTGTCATATATATTCAGTATTTAATCCTTAAAGTTTGTAAATAACGTCTTCATAACGCCAAGCATTTTCAGTGTTTGATTCACAGTATACTAAATTACATGGATGGACTAGCGTCGAAGTATCTATATTAACAGGCACGCATCCACGTCAGTATATATAGTGTTTATCTACGGGAGTGGCTCAAAGTTTTCCCCAGAAGACAGATTTTTATCATTCGTTCTGAGGACTATTCACATAACATTACGTCCCATCTAAAACAACTATTCCATTTTCTTGACGTCGGTAAGTTTATTTCTATCAAGATTTCAGCTTTATCCAAATCCACTCGATTAAGATGGTTTATGTCACTTAATTATATTTTTGCATACTCAGAATAATAATAAAATCTTTCCTGACGGAGTTGCGGTATTGTTTTATATACTCATGCATATTTCTAAATATTTTAACTGGTTACCACCTTCTTATAAACAATTTTTCAGTTGATCTAAAAGGAAGGGACATTACAATGATCTCCAAAAGAGCACGCGTCTACGAAACCGGGAAAAAGAAGAAAATGGGCCCAATGTTGAACAGAACGAGACAGCTGCTAGACGAGTTCTTTCAGCCATTTAATGAGGAACTGGTTGACATATTGAACGATACGAAATATCTCTGGAAAGACACGAAAGAACAAATGAAAAAACAGTTAGAAAAATATGAACTACTGAAAAGATTAGAAGCTGTTAGAGTACGCCAGAATAACACAAGTGTTGGAAAATCAAAATCTAGAACACTGTCATTAACGAAAAGTGAAATGCTGGAATTAAAACCGTTTATGAATGCAGACAATAGAACCGGAACAATGAAGTTTAACAGTTCTGAATTATTAGATTGGGAGTAACTCATTTAGCCATTGAAGAAATGTGTTTAACACTTCTATCGCAATTTAAATTCGCGATGAATACATGTATTGTTGTTGTTTGAACTATAGTGTTAGAATTTCCTGCTGTATCAATATTATTGACCAGCATTACATTACATGAAGAAATATGTGCAGAAAGCACTGACAAAAAGTTTCCCTTCGTGTATCTTAATTAAAGTAAATGATTTAGTTTGTTTTCACACTATTTTAAGGACAAGGAAATGGAACATCATTTAATTATCTAAGATTTTCCCCGACAAACGGAATGCAACACTATGAATGTATGTAGAATGATTTAACATTATAAACAGAAATTCAATCTACACGATGCTTTGCGCTATCATGGAATTTGAAAGTTTTTAAAATCAATTACTTTAATAAGTTGTCATATTGAAATTAAAAAAATGAATATAAATTACAAGTAGATTATCTTTAAATGTTTATTATGATTATATACACGTATACCGAATACCAAGGCCAGTTAAGTTATACATTGTGTACGAACAATCACGTGCAGTGCTTGAGGTTTTAATCGTTTGTATTATTTTAACATTTCTTTAACCTAATTAAAATGATATGTTTCCGTTGCTAAGCACAAGGCTGTGTCAAATGACGGTAGTTAGATCCGTTTTGTTGTATTTACCTTTCACAAATTTTCTTTTCCAACTCCCAATTATAGGCTATTTTTATCAAATTAAAAAAAAATATGTCTTAGCGAACGTTGATTGTACCTATTATTCACCTCAGATATTGTTTTTCTTACTAAACTCCTGACAATGATTCAATTTCAATTCAAACTCGTAATTTGATACAACACAAGGGAATTACATATAACATAAACTTTGTAAATGCATATTGCAATATAGTAGAATAAAAGGTGATGAACAATTCAACCAAAATAATGATTCATATTAATGTACACATGCAATTAATACAATTAAGATGTTAATGGAACCAATCAAACCAAAGCAATTACAAACTCTCTTAAATACCATCGGTTATTAGTTATAAGTGACAATGCATGCTTACGAGAGTTCTTGTCATCAGTGCCTTCAAAATAAAGAAACATAGATACCAAAAGCATACCCTTAAACAAAGCTTATTAACTATACAAATATTATGACTGTGATTACCACATAAAATGGAGGAAAATGTATGACATAAAAAAACAAATTATGCCTTAAAAATTGAAGTCGGATTAATGTTATGCCATATTATTTACTCAGAAAAGTTGCAACTGAGCCTCGCGGGAAAGGTTCGAAGTGATATGAATCAGTTTATAGACATGGAAATAAGGGTTTTTGTTGTGAAACATATTGAAAAACTTTTAAGAATGGCATGCGATACATATAAAATTCGCCTATACAAGCTATGTATATGATAAGTATATTTCCTGCAATAGGTCAGGTTGATTATTTGAATCGTAGTAGTAGGTCAAGGTCAGTGGTAGGTCAAGTTCAGTAGTAGGTGAAAAGTATCCTTTTCCTGGGAATTGGTGTTAGTATCAAACATGTTTTATTATGACCATATGTGTCTGCTACATATAAACATTCACTTGTCGTCATCTCTATATAAACAAAGGGGAGAATTTTAGTTTTAAAATGACGTTCAAAACATGACCAGTATGACGTCACTAATGTCGAAATGACAAACAATATGTACTTTGTTTAACCTCAACATCGTATTAGAAATGACCATCTAACTAAGCAAATAATATGAGCATTTTACCACCCATTGTGAAGCTCTAACAGCTATATAAACAATCTCATCACTTCACTTGCTGTAATGTTGCTGCAAATTACCTTTCCATCAAGTTACGTTTTTAAAATAGTCAACGCACTGATGTCGTTCAAGATATGTTCGAAATCATATTGAATACACTGCCTTCTCTGGTATGGTTTCTTCCAAACTTCAAGCACCGTGCAAATAGGCTCTCCCGCAGTACGATGTAGAGCCAAGGGTTTGAGACTTGTTGTATGGCAGTAAGACACACAGCTATTTTATCCTTCTGGTGGTCCACATCCACTCCTCCGATCGCACTGTTCAAGAATCTTATCTGAAACAGAATGCGTTTGTCTTATTACCATAGCAAAACCGAAGTAACAGGCTTTAGTGTCGTCCTAAAACAGAATTATTTTCTACCAGATATTTAGCACCAAACGGATTACCTCAAAACCAGAAACATATTAAACACTAACCATAGCAAACCTCTACATTACTGTATAACGGTTAAAAATCGTGTGTAGCTCATTTTCGCCATATCGTTTCCACTGTAATCCAGGAATTATAATCAGCAGCGAAATATTCGGAAAGATAACAGCTCAAAGAATTTTAAGAATTACCGCACCGCGGAATTTAATTTCCGCGAATATGCTCCATGAAATATTGACCTTGCGAATATAAAGTGCAATACATTAATATTACATTTAAACTGATAGTTATATAAAATTACTATACAATGTATATATATATATATAGAGAGAGAGAGAGAGAGGGAGAGAGAGAGAGAGGAGAGAGAGAGCAGAACATTACTGTAAGCTGTCGACTATTATTCGCTAAGATAAGAGGATCTAACGGTTCTATACGTTTACTTCATCCCAGAAAAACACTTTAAATAATAAAACTTATTGAATCTAATTAGTGTTAATAAATACACTCACAATGACGTATATCCATGACGCTATGAACACCACCATGGCCATTAACAGGAACGTCATGGCCTGTAATTGCTTTAAGGTGGCACGGTAGCTGTTCCTGCCCGTGCTCACTTTCTTGTACTTCTGATATATTTTATATACAACTAGTCCATTTGAGGTTAGCATAAACAGCACTGCTGAAATACCGATGGTTGCACAGATATAGAAAAAAAGCCTGACCATTTCTTTCTTTTGGTTGCATATCGACGAAGCACCATGTCCTCTCTCTTTGTAGCTTGTGAGTGTTCAGTCCGATGATAGGCAGAATACCCACTAATACAGATATTATTGTGGCCAAAAATGACGCTATATAAATGTAGCGAGAATAAACGGAGTGGATCTTATAGAATACCGGGAACCAGGTGGCAATGAGCCGATCCAATGACATCAGACAGATGAATAAAACCGACATCAATGACGTCACTATAATCCCTGTAGACACTAAATCGCACAAGGCTGCTCCTGTATGAAGGACATCTCGGTACAAGTATTGGCTGGTCATGATCGGAAGTGTAAGAGTCTGAGCGATCAAATCAGACAAAGATTGGAGAAAAACTAATTTGTAGAATATTTTCCATCTATGAGACAACCTATTACGATAAAGAATAACTATTGCTAAAGAATTTCCAATGAAGCCACATGCAACCCACAGAATGAAAATAATCAGAACTCGATAACTAGGAAAAGGAAATTCAACGACTGTGTTGTTTGGACCAGCTGTAAAGTTGTATTCAGTTACATTCATAATGGATGAATTCATTGTTATGTCGATGTTTCTCTATATGATAAATGATCCTCCTCTGACTAGAGCACGATTCTGTGGTATCTTGTTTCTGATCTTTTTGGCGATTTAATAGCCGCCAAACAACTCCTTTTATTCTTCTATACCAGGTAATCGTGATGACAAAAGGTCCTGTTGGAAACAAATTAAACAGAAATAATATATTTCTTTCATATCTTTCAATTCGGTCAGAATTGCAATTGCATAGTAAACAACATTAATAAGAAACTCAGTTTTAATTGACGTATCTACAGAGAAGAGACCATCATGGCACGCTCTAAAACTGATAAATCTGTTTCCTTATACTGTAAACGTACTTATTTGATCGCAAAAATGATTGTCAAAAGTTTAAATCAGTTTAGCATTAATTTGATAATGTACTTGTTCATATCTTACCCTACCTCCGTTGCTGCCACCAAAACAATCGGTTAAATCAACCTGAAAATCAGAATGTCTGACTGCAATTAAAGTCATGAACTGGGATGATCAATAAATACTTCGCAACTTCCCTATTTTCGATAACAATCGATTGACTTCCGATGTAACATACTGTTGGAATTGTTTCCTGTCAATTATAATGTAATGACATATATATATACACAATTAAGTTATTGTTTGAATACTTTTATCTGTTCGTGCATTGTTTCTCAAAAACAGTGTTAACGGTAAGCTAATAATTTTGGAGACTTTCAAAAACTGTTCATCCCATTTTACATTTCTATTTAAAAAAATTGAAAGTCGTTTCGGTAAGGTAGTGCGCCTTTAAGGATATTGTTGTAATGTGTTGAGTATGTTTTGGTAGGCTACTTTAGAGATCTCTCTCTCCAATTTCACATTTGTTCTGGTAAACCAAAAAGTATATTGTAATTTCAAATGGCGATAACACCAACAACTAACGGCTATTAAAAATAATAACATCTTGCTTAAATTAAAATTGTGAGAATCCTTACGCGTCACAAAACTGCAAAACATGAACTGTTCTCCGTAAAGTGGCTCGGCACATCCTTTTTCAGTCCTCGATACTCAAGGGGTTACTTTCATTGTGGTTATATCAACCCCTGGACTATCATAATAAAACTTAACCAAGTAAACCTACCTGTGTCGTTAAATCACGCAAAAAGAAGTTCAGTCGACAGGCAGTCGGTTAATTATACACGGTTCCATTTTAAGCCTCCTAACTTCAAGTGTCGTTATACTGTTACTGTTAAAGATGTCATTTATTCACAATATTGTCTCCAATCCAAAATGGTGAATCATGTTGTTATAGTATTTATTATGGTACCGTGTTGTCCATCCGTCGAAAACATATTACCCTGAGTCCACCTACAGTATTTGCCTTTCGATCAGTAGCCTTCACCATATGGACTCCGTCTTCCTTGAGTGTAGTTTGACACAGCCATAAATCATTAATTCGTGTTTGTCTCCAATATGTTTTTCGCGTCACGTGAAAATCACATGAAATTCCAAACTTACATGCTCTTAGAGGGGCGTGATACGTAACAACAGCCCATTCTTTTATTTTATTCATCCTAATTATGACGGATTAATTCCAAATGTAATTTTTCTAAAATGAAAATCAACAAATGCCATCATAGCAGCGACACCTAGCATAATTTCGGTAAAAACAATAGTAAAACAAATTTACCGCCCAGTTTGAAGTTTGTGAACTTTTCATTGTTACAAATTATGTTTGTAGTCTTCTTTGATGATATATTTCACGAATATTAAGCTAAATATCAATACAAAACAAGGACCAACCTGTGGGGCATACAGTGAAAT
This sequence comes from Argopecten irradians, assembly GCF_041381155.1. Taxonomy (NCBI): domain Eukaryota; kingdom Metazoa; phylum Mollusca; class Bivalvia; order Pectinida; family Pectinidae; genus Argopecten; species Argopecten irradians. Next base: position 10,298,928 of record NC_091138.1, on the reverse strand, counting down.
GTTTTAAGCTTTCTCGCTGATTTAAACGATTTAATATCATTGTAATTTTTTATTGTTTTTTATACTTCACTAATTATCAATTATTTGATTGTTTGTTCGTTTGATTAAATGAACTTCCTATTAAAAGTCATGTAAGGTCGGCCTCCCATGTACAGTATGTGGTGTCTTGCATAAGCTAAGTGCGAGGTGCGTGTTTTGGGAGACTGTGGTATATTCGTTATATTCGTGTTGTATCTTCTTGTATAGTGGAACTCTTGTCCTTTTTATAGTTCTATATCAATGAAGCATACCGCCGAAGACATCAAGCAACACATCTTATTCAGTCATATTATACTGACAACGGGCGAACTAACCCCGCGCCTACCTCACAGGGGCGAGCGTTCAATTGGAGGCCAAAAGTGAGACGGTGTCAATGGAGACGTTAGGGAAAACGATGTTAGTTAGGAAGAAGAGAAAAGATAATTTCCTAAAATACCTGCAGGGCCTTTGTTGATGTTCATATGGTGTTATACCACCCTGGTAGATTTAATAAATAACCTAGTTTTGGGAAAGGACTATATGGACCGAACCAAAGGTCCTTAATTTCTATATTAAATGTGTAGTGTATTTGACAAATATCAACAGTAATATTTGACGTACATGTTAATAACAATAAACAATATGGCCACAGGACACCACCCCAAAGACCTCAACATTTGGGCAATACGGTTCACAAAAGGAATATTAACTCAATATTTCTAAAATAAGAAGCCCAATACCAACTCCAGAGATGGAGGGCTTGTGGTAATATATCGGGACATCTTAACCATAGGTAAGTTTAAGTACTGACTGTTGTTTAAATAAGACAATATATATTTTTGATGACGATGTAGCAACATTTCGACACAATGAAATGAAATGAACCAAAATATGATAAAATGAGACTAAGTGAGTTTAAAAAAGCAGTCCCAAACATCGGATTAACATCTTCAAGGTTCATCATTTTGTGGCAACATAATGATATTTCCTTCTTAACCACAACATATCATCCATTCGAGTGTTTTTTTTACAATCCATCTGTGTCACTTTTTTATTATGAAACATAATGAAGTGATATGTTTAAACTAAATGATATACTGTTTTATCACATAATCCGCCTGATATCCAGGGATTTCGCCTTTGTAATATTTTTGCATTTGTCACTATTTTAATATGACCTGGAGCTATTTTCATAGGCTGAGAATTGATTGTGACGTCAAGAATGATACTATAAAATGACGTCAGGATTTCTAAGACGTCTGGACAAAATAAGGCGTCTACTGACTGTTGTCAGATGTTTGTAGAGTATTCTAATTATTTGATAAAAAAAAATATTTTAATTTTGTGTTTATTTAAAATGAGATTCTATGGAACTCGTCTCGAAGTTTTAATTTTCGCTCGCTAAGGATCACAAAAGCAAAAAAAAACCTTAAAACTTAAAATCTCGTATGGAACGAACACATATTTTTAAAGATCCTATATGTCAGAAAATTAATTATGACGTCAGTAGACAATGACGTCAGGATTCGAACACATATCGTGACATTGCATTATTATGTCGTTAAAAGTATCTCACATTTCTATTCATTTCATATGAGCTTTTATGAAACTCGTCTCTAAGGTTTAACTTTTTCTCACCAAAACTTCCTGAACTTATTTCATAAAATCTCATGTAAAATAAACCCTTATTTAAAGATGCTCCACCGCCGACAGAGCATAAACGATACTCATCATTTTAAAAATAGTTGGTGTTTAATCGTGTATATATATGCATATATGTCTAATTAACACAAAAATAATATAAGATAATTCACTTTGCTTCAGTGCAAGCACAATCAGTACTTCAATCCATATAAGACTTAGTGCTAGGGAATTTTTCGGGATGCAACTAACTATTTTCAAATTTTTTATCTTGAAGTAAAATTAGACGCTCAAACTTTTCTTTGGTGGTAATGGTGTAATTTAAGGAACTTTTGTAACTGGAGAAAAATACATATTCCTCTGCTCGTGATTTTGATAGAAAAAAATATCATTCGTCAGCGGTGGAGTATCTTTAAGATCTTATGTATACCATTTCATTTTCGGTTAATACGTGGTAATATTGACCAAAACAATTTCTTCTTCGGAGTGAGTCCTCGGTTAAATATTTTTCGTATGTCGGTATGACCATGTATTTGCCTTAACAATATACTCTACATATATACGTATATGTATAGTATCACAAAAATGAATACGCGCACTTCTCAGTTTCGTCGCCCTTAGTAATGCTTCCTGGTATTCAATAGATGAATCAAGCGTCCATTTCCTGGGTTTTAACAGTATCCATTGTAACCATTGCTTTAAATAATATTGGTTTTTGTTTTTGATCAATTCCGAGAATGCAACACTCGTTGGTATGTAGTTAACACATATTGGTGAGCATTCTGTCTGACTAAATATATTTAAATCATTTTGCGTTACATTCACATCACGATAATCTCTCTAAGTTTTAGCACTCAACAATTCTTGCAATGGATATCTGACTCTTATGTTGAGAGAATTAAATTAGTTCAATTTATTTATTTATGTTTTCTTTTGTTTATTTTATAATATGTTGGATACCGTGATTCTAGTTTTCCGTAATAAGCATATCGATAACAAATAAAGAGGTATTATTCTTCCGACACATCCTCCCTTACCGCGACAACAACATCTACTCATTGTTAATGAGTTCCTGAACATTGAGTTATCTTACTTGGACATTAAATGACCAGACTAATTGTATATCTAACAACAGACACGCTTCTTATTGAAGATAAAGACTATGAATTTCATTACGTGATAATGATACACGAGTTATCATTTTTGCGCTGACTACCTCAGTTCTTTTTCCTCGACAATCTCTTTTGACTTTCATTGTAACATTCAATGATAAGATGAAGGCAATCGATCATTTTTAATTCCAGTTTTAAACAGTTGGTGAATGGCACAATTCACCACGTGTTCTGCAGTATCACTGGGTAGGATGTGATGATCGAAAGGTAGACCTGTACAGTATAAAAGACATGTAATACACATACTATCATGATAAAAACAGGTACAGGTATGAAATAGCCGTAAACATTGATTTACATTTAATGAATACCCGAATGACTATCCTACATATAACAGGGTCCTTGGCTATTTCCTGTATCATAAGTTAATTAATGAGGTTCATATTTTGACCTATTTCTATAAACATCCTGGTTGCCATTAATGTACATTCTAATTGAAAATGTCTGTCCGCGATTCCCCCTAGGTTTTTGTCATCCTGTGTATCATAAGGAATATTTTACCCTTATGAAACTTATGATTATTTGTAAATACATTGAACTTTCAAAAGTATACTTTTATAGCTAAAGGCATATTATATACATTTTTATCAGTGTTTGTAACACATTTCATTTAGTATTGATATGAGAAAAATGTGTCGGCTTATCAATTATTCTGCAATATATTGGGAGTTAATAAATCGTTCTGACCGGCACGTATGAATTCAAAAGGGAGATTAACTTCCGGATGTTTCGGTCATCTTGAAAATGTCAATCAAAGGAAATCACACGTAATAGATAGATTACTTAAGTGATAGCGGAAGCTATCGTATTGTCCTAGAATATGTTTTTACCCTTTGGCACCGTACGGCTGGTCACAATTGTATTCGTGTCGGCTGTCCAAAAATTTAGCCGAGAAAGCCGGTTTGCTTATGAGTATCACCTGTAGCCAATCAGCCATCCAGTGTCTATATAAGAGTAGAGGCTTAAATGGTCAATACCAATAAACCTCTGAACCTTATTGATGGCTTGACTATTATTACAGGTAAGACCTGTGTTATTGTATATATTTGTTTGTAACCTATTTTTACTATTATGATTACTTATTAATTATGTATCTTCAAATTGTTAATTGTTCATCGATTCAAACTCGGTATGTAGTTTATAAATACAATAAGTTAATAATTGGAATTGATGTTGATTAATTTCATTATCGGCCAAAGTTACTTATATGCTAGAAATCTATCTTAATTATGGAAGTCGATAATATAATTGTAATTAACCATCTTTGATAAGGTTCCGCAAAGCGGAGACCGCCATATTGTGTCTTAACCTATTGAGCTAAGTCTCTATACATTACGCTGTGTAACATTAACTTTACAGATTAATTATAATGGTTTATCTTTGTATTATAATAATATCGGCATATGTTGATTATTGTAGGAATATAGATCATTAGGATTTAAATAAAAAATCTCCTTGAACAGACATGTTATTTTGAGACTTCTAGTCTTGTACTATTTACTTTTAACACTTGTTGTAAATATGAAATTATTTAATGTTGTAGTCATGGATTTGTTAGCCATAACTAGATTATTTTCTTTAGAATAACCATATTTACTCATAAATCTTTCTGTATTTTATTATAATTTAGAGCATCGGTGATGTTGTCATCTTCGGAAGTAATGTCATTACATGCTCATTGCTATTGCTTTGATTATTTCATATTAAGAAATTATCTTGTTTTGCTAAAATCTGTAGTTGGTCAATTTATTGAATTATTTATAATTATGATTTTAATATCGTTAATTTTCCCGTCGGCTCCTTTCAAGCAAAGCGTATATTATGTACTCTACCGTAAAATCATTATTACCCCCATTTTATAAGTATTTCCCCAAAACAAAAGAATTGTTTATTCAATATTGTAATCAGTTTATTATTTAGAAAATAACTTGTATTCGAACTACTACAATGTAAATTATGATTTATTAATTTCGATTGTATGTTTTGAATTATTAAACATCATTACCAAAAAACCTCTGAACCTTATTGATGGCTTGACTATTATTACAGAACCAACTACAGCTATATAGACCAACTACAAACGAACAACAATCCACAAAAAAAACTACATAAAAATGGTCCCCAAATTTCCAAACCTGTTATCTAGTGATTATATGTGAATTTCAAATATCGAGTACATCCTTGATGCAATAGGTATGATTGTTATGTAAAATAAGCTCCAAATTCAGCCTTACGACCGGTATCAGAGGAGGTCTTATCCCATTTTGATAACCTCAACCTTAATTTTGAATACCTCATTTGATTGCGAACGTCTTTAGGTCAACCTATGTGTTTTATCATGGTTCTTTTTCAGATAAATATTTACATTTCAATTATACTGCTTCATTAATTGCAAATAAATTCCACTAAATGGTTTGGTCTTGGAGGATTATGGGTAGGACGATCACATCACTTAGATGAAACGAGCTCTATAGAAATACATTACCACATAGGTAACACTTACTTTGAGTAGTAGTTTATTCTCAGTAATCTATCCGTACTAACAGTCAAACTGAATTATCCGTGAGGTCATGAAGTAGAACGTGATATAGAATAATAAGAAAATGAGACAGGAGAATCACACACACACACACACCACACACACACACACACACACACACACACACACCACACACACACACACACACACACACACACACACACACACACACACACACACACCACACACACACACACACACACACACACACACACACACACACACACACACACACACACACACACACACACACACACACACACACACACGCACACACACACACGCACACACTTGTTTTTTGGGTCTTTCTCAAATATGACGAAATATAATAATTTAATTAATATATTTGTCATTTCCGAGAAGCAATTTCCCTCTGCTCTGTATCAAATTCAAAACCAGTATCCATACGTTTTGTTTCCGAATCCTCCAGAATCCTATGAAATATACTTCCGCGTTTGCTGTGCTTCCGTGCATACTCAAGGCACCGGGAAAAGAGACAATCCTGCATGATGATGTATATCCATGGATTAAGCACTTGGTGCATCACCGTCATTGCAACGGCGTTCGTGTCCAGTTCATGGTCAACTTCGGACCCATCTATAGCGTTATATAGGAATCGTATCTACAATGAGAATGTTCAAAAATGCGTTAGATCTACTACTGTATAAGCTTAGTTTCAGTATCTTGAATCACCGAGTTTTAGTAATTTCGAATATCTTGAACATATGTTTCCATCACCTAACAGCTAGGTAGTGTTAGAACTGACTCCAGGGCTACAACCCTGCCAGCTTTCAAAAAAACTGCTGGGGTACTAAATTAGCTTCAGGTTGTATGGGGATTTAACATCACCAGCATGCATTTATCATTAAACGTGAAATATACCCTACCTAGGTTTTTACAGTTCAAACATCAGGCGGGTTTATTGCTTGATATGACATTAAAGGCAAATAGCAAAACTCTTAATTTCACAATCAAATTTCTCCATTTTGTAAGTTAACGCCTGGATTTCTCAGAGAGAAATATCTCAACATAAATATGTACTCTTTACATGTATACTCTAAAACCTTTCTACCAATGAAAAATACATTAGATTATCAGTATTAACTCTAACAATAAATGGTTTTTGTCTGCCTTACGGATTATCAATCGCTTAAGCCATACACACAAGATTGTGGTGAGTATCTGCTTGGATGAATTACTTTTATGTTCCGACTTAATATGGTACATTTTGGGAAAACTACTTACAATAACAGGAATCCATGATGATATAAATATAGTCATAATCATCATTAAGAATACTATGTTCTGAATGTTTTTAACACCTGAACTAACTCTGGGTATTCTGGAGATACGGCGGTTTTGCGGTTGTTGTGCCTTCCTATATCTTTGACAAAGTCGGTATATTACCATTCCATTGAGGATCAGCATCGAAAGCACAGCTGATATTCCAATGGATGCGCTTAGTATTAGGAAAGCACGATCATGTTTTTCTTTTGGCTGGATATCAACGAAACACCATGTCCTCTCTCTTTGCACTTGGTGCTTGTTTATTCCTAGTAACGGCAGAATTCCTACGCAAAATGACATGACAATAACTAGTGTTACAGCAATGACAACATGGCAGGATGTTAATTTGTTTCTGTAGAAAATAGGACACCAGCTTGCAACCACTCGATCTATTGACATTAGACAGACGAATAACACCGACATTAATGACGTCACTATCGTTGTAGTTGACATAATGATACAGAGGAGTCTTTCTTTCTCTAAGATGTTACTGTTTCGATATGCTGAAAACATGATTGGAAGGGTTACCATCTGTGCTGTGAAGTCTGACAATGCCAACAACAGTACAAGTTTGTAAAATACTTTCCATTTATGTTTATTCCTGTTCTGAAGAAGAATAGCAACGGCAGTGCAGTTTCCAATAATGCCGAACGAGAACCATATGATGAAGCCATATAATGGTCGCGGTTCGGCGAAAGGTGCCGAATCTGTTGTATTTGATCCTGATGATAATTGTGTTGTCATATTGAAGGCCGAGATATTGATTCCTTGTAGATATATATCGGAATCTCCATCAGTACCGAAGTTGTCCATTACGATATTTCAGTGGTTCAATCCTGTGGGTGAAAATCAATGTTTTTTTCTTCAATCTAAATGTTAATTGCTCCCCTCAATTATTCGTTTCATAATTCGTTATTATCGTTGATTTTATCTGCAATAAACAATATAGATAATGGTATTAGACTGCGAGACGTTTCTTTGAATATGTAATGAGAAAAAAACCTTTTGATTGGAAATCTTATTTGTAATTTGATACATTTCATGAAACCGTAGGGAACAAGAAAGTGGCACTGAGAGCTGTTTAAAGCACAAAGTAACATATACGATTATTGTGGTTTTAGTTTATCAAACATCTATATTATATTACATGTGTGTATTATCATGGTGAAACAAAAAAGTCAAAATTTTGCAGGGCGAGTGACAGGCAAATCTAATGATAGAACAGTTAGAATATGTCACAAAAATACCAAAAAAACTTTGAAACATACCTCATGTCCATGTAAAAGACTACACATCTAAGCTACGTAGATACACTCAGTTCAAATCTATGAATGATATACAATACCAATCTAGTTTCGTCCTCTCGTACAATGTTTACTTCCGGAATACAATATCGCTTTTCCTGACTGTAGGTCTATATAATATAAGGTCATATTTCATTTAAAATCGTTACTTCCTTCTAATACACAGCTACATGACGCATCATTATGTCTATTTAATCTACATATGTCAGACTCAAGGAAGTAACGAAAGTAATCAATGAAAACATATATATGGGAATACCAATCGTTCACGGTAAAAAGTCTTTAAAATAAAATTTGTTACAAAATATAATAAGTATGGTTTGCGGCCCGTGCATGACAAGCCGGACCCGTACTGTGGCTGTACACCAACACGCCTCGGCGGGCTACCTATCGATTACATACTTAATTTATGGTTGAGAAATCTATATTTTCTTCGCGTTGATTATAATTGTCATATACATATCTAGATTTATTTGTAAGTGAATGCTACTAATGTTCTATGAATTGCAATGACAAATTTTAACATTGCATAATCAGAGAGCACGTAAAACCTAAAACGCGTCATGTACAAATAATGCTCAAATAGTGAAACTTGCACATCAAAGTATTAAACCATGTATATCTGCTATTGTCTGAATAGCGTTATTAATCACTGCTATGATCCCTAATAGTATGATAACGAAACGACTCGATTTTATTGTATTTCTCTCATTACTCAAAAGTTACCTGTTAATCATTATTGAATAAATATTTATACAATGTTGTCCATCGTATTTGACAAATGCTTTGTGGGAGACTTGTCTATGTTATAGCGTCTTATTTGCGTAGAAGATACAACACGTCCTTACCATGTTCTTAATTGATAATTGGACGTTAATTCAATAACGCAAATAAACAAATCTTGGTATAAAAGGTTACGGTTTATAACATTTACTATATCAATTTGAACGTCTGGTTTGTTGATTTTATTTAGGTGTTGATTTCTGTTTGGCCGTGAAGGCAGGAGACGTGTCCGTCGGTTTGTGAGGAACAGAAAAGGACATAGAATGATTAGAATCAAAGTTTGAACCTTTATTGACAAGTTATTATATGCACTTAAGTACAAAATTATATAAAATAATATCATAAAATGTACAAATATAAGTGGACATTACCGACATTTTACAGCGGTGTGTAATAAAGTAAAGTTACTTATGTAATCATGATGTTTTACAATCATTCTGCATACCTTTTCTTGTTTATACTTACAATTTACAACTGTTGTCATAAATATACCTTTTCATTCCGTAAAATATGTATGTTCTTACCGTGTGAGATATGGAAGACGTTTAACTTAAAGCAAACGCTGGAGCTATTTTAATAAAAAAAAATCATTTTATATCTTTAGCGATAATTCCATCACTACAGCATGCCCAATTATATTTCTTCCGCGTGGTGTTTTTGCCTCGACACGTTTGACTTAAAAGGGTTGGTCAAACAAAGTGGCATTAGGTAGAATTCGATAATCTGAATTGTATAATAAATGGTTAAGGACAATATGTTGTATTTTACGAGTCTATGCAGGTATACATGTACATGTTTGTCTGATATAAATAATAAATATAATTTAAACGATTCGAGATTTACTGTTCTTAAATAGTAACGGTTCAATATTTTCACAAAACGTCAAAGTTCTATTGTCATTTCGTGCCCATTGTTTTGGACAGTGCTACGCCTTTACAAAGTATTAAAGTGAACAACTTAGCGAGATGGCGGCTTACTGACTGGATGTGACGTAAAACGATATCATTATATCATCAAGAATATGCATATATTGCACTTAGAACGGTACAGATTATTACTTAATATAATGTGAAGCGTTGTGTGGGCGAGTGATCTGTGTTCTTGTAATTCGGTCATATATGGTGGTTATCCGATTCGTCTGTGCCTGGCTATGTACCGTTTGATGCGATACATTTATACTCCTTATTTAGCTTGTCGTTGGCAATCAACTCTGTTGTATCTGTTACGTCAGTGTCTGTATTCTTGGCGAAACGTTTGTTGACACCATCACCCTATACAGAATCATAATCTCATTAACCGTTTTTAATTTGATAGGTAAATTTGAAATGATGCAGCATGCTTACACTGGGATATTAAAAGAATTTTCTATGTGTTTGAATTTATGATATCCAGAGCTATAGATAACAAAGATCATATACAGTGTAACCTGACTAAGCCGGATCTCAACAGGACCAGTAATTTATACGGTTTAGCAAGGTTTCAGAATTAAACAGGTTGAATGATATACATTAAGAAGGAATTCCCATACAATTCTGCCGGAATACAGAGAGATGTTGATTAGACAAGGACGTCGGTGTTGAGAAGTTATACTTAACGATTAAATGTATCGCTTTCAAAATGAATTACACAAATAATATCACAATTTGAAAATTGAGGGAATGTATTGTTGTAGTGTATCTTACGTTGCGAATATCCAGTACATTTAGAAATATACCACAGGATACGGAGAAGACAGAGAGAGCTGTCAAACACAACAGGGCATTTTGGTAAGCGGCAATGTCTTTCTGGTGATTATATCTAGACAAAAAAACATCAAAACATAAAATGCAGTATAATAGTTAAGCAATAAAAAGAACTGGAAGACATAACGTTTGAAGTTGTTAAAATAAAGCAATGCTTGCATTATTTTATTTAGCTAAATGCTTATATAATATCCATGACATTCTTATTCACCTGCGCTAACAACCAAACGATTTTGATAAGATAAATGTTTAATCCAGACACTTTTACTCACTGAAGGTATACTTACTGACGTGTATTCTCTACAATGGCGCCCACGACAAAGTTCGTTATGCCCAGTAATAGCCGTGACACAAAAATGGCTACCCCTGCTGCAGTGCCGAAAACAGCCTGGGGTATCATGTCTATTGTGACCTTCCACATAATAATCTACACAATGGAATACAAACAGTGTGATTATCATAGACCAATATCAGGTCATGGAATTATTTACCCATTTGACAGAATAATGCTGTAGTATATATATAAATGGTTGTATTGAATCTTGACAAGGAGTGTTTGCCATATATTTGTGTTAAAGACGTGAGACCTTACTATGATCGACAAGCAAACTGCATGTTCCTATTGGCAATATACAGCATATGTGCTTCATAAGGTACGGTGTTTATTCGTCAGTTTTGGCAAACATCTTGCGAAATTAAAATACTATCTTAACAAACCGTGAAAACATTTAAACATTCAAAATCTAATTGATAATGAAACATTTTTGGACAATTCAATAGTGAAGGAAAACCGCCTATTTAACATCAATGTATCGAGTTCTACAAAACACTATTTATAAAATATTTAAAAGTGTCTACAAAGTGTGGGACCCATGTATACTTACCACATCAAAAGAGTAGATAATACCAAGTAGCAACGTGATAACCACGGGTGGTATCGTTAGACAGTAGGCCAGTAATAGATATGCAGGTACACACAAGATGGTGATGCCAGTTGCCACTAATCCATTACAATCTATCTTTTTCTACAACAAAATAATATATATAATATGAATTAGATATGGCTATATGTGATTACTTCAAGATTCCATTACAAGTAGAAAGGATGTGATTACAAGGCAATTTACGTAAATTTATATTATTGGAAATAGTTACCAGTGTCAAAGCAACGAATGGTCCCAGAAAGACGGGTCCTATGTATGTAGCACCGATCACATAGGAAGCCAACACCTTCGTATAACCGTATCTCAACTGGATGTATTCCCTGTAGCAACCATTATTTAATATTGGAGTTTAATATTTTTGTTAGATACACTAAGTAACAGATTTATTTATTACAAGTTTATCATAGTGTAGTAACAATATATTTCTCCTGATCGTATCCGTAATTCAAATATCTAAACAAACTATTGCACGACTATCATACAACTATATGCATATTCAGTAATGACATACATCAAAAGGCATTGGTTTTATCATCCTGGCAACTAAAATGATATTTTTGAATTCTTAGCCAGAACAAGTCTTTACATTATCTTACACATGTATGAGTGAACTACGAAACTCCCTCATCACATCCTCAAGCATTCTTGAGTTGTTTGATTTGATACATTTCCGACGTATTACATGGATAATTCATAGTCTATACGTTTAAATCTATTGGGATATGTATATACTTACGGGCCATACGCAACGAAACTGGTGAATGCACTTGTTTCGAAAGATATCATTGCTACATGGATCCAAAATGTCTTGGGGATGTTAGTGATTTCGGTAATATTCTATGACAAAAGTAATAAGCATGATATATTATATTAACCTTTGGTCATTATTTCGAATTATTATATTTCAAATATATATTATGATCCATTATTCATCAATATATATTCTTTACATTATTTAATTCTACCAGATTGGTGTAACACCATAATTAATGTGTATTACACAATAAAAGATGTTTTGTCAGTATTGTTATTCATCTTCATTTCTTTATTTTCGACCAAATGTAAACACATGACTTACCTTTGTCACTGTAGTGACTAGATGCCTGATTTTAATTCATTTGATTTTAATGATTCTATTTCATTTTGTCGAAAATAAATTAACATTTCCATTGTATTTATCAAATACATGGTCCGTCCAGCCATATTATAAATATTGTAAGACGCATGTGTAATAACACTTTCATGACGTCACATGTAGTTTTGAGGTCATGATTTAAGTAGACAGAAACGTCAGATAAGAGCTGGATTATTACTGTGTTATATATATATTTTTTGTAAATTTCTAAAGATATGTCATAAATAGAATCTTATACTCGTGACTATGGGATATGAAAGAGGTAAAGAACTAAAATATATGATCTTTTCTTTTTGTTTTGGGAAAAAGTAGATAATTCATTAAATGACCAAATTTGCATCATCGTGCGATTTGTGACTTTTGGTTGGGGTTTCCCCGTACTTAAATTCATTTATAACATCATAGGGCCAACATTTACTATAGCTGATGATCTATTCAGCATTGTAAAATACACCTTTAATCCCATTTCCGACAAGTGGTCCTCCGTTCTGCTCGTGCCAAAAAATGAGAAAAATGTGTCTTTGAATTATTGTCAGAACATTAAAGAAACAAGTTCGTGAATGTCAGATGGTTGAGACGTGGCACCGAGTTCTGAAAGTTCATTGTTCGAATTGGTCAGATGTTTTATTTTATTTTAACAAGCAACATATATCCTTTATTTTGTCATATGACACCAAATAAAAAAATCACAAATACGGATGATGAAAAAATTAATTGGAATAAATGTCCATATAAAAATCTATACACATTTTGATTTCATATCTCGTGTAAATTGCATACATTGTGTCACATCAAATTTGGTACATGTAGGGAAAGAGTCCATATGGATTGGTTATGATAATTAATACAATTTAATTTTCGCAGGGATCACATCTGTTGTAGGGAATAATTTCGCCGTTTATTATGCGAAAAATGAAAAAGACTGGTGGTGGCAATCTATTTCAGTCATGGAAAATTTATAATACATCATGTGACATTTTACCTGTAGAGTAATTTTAGCTCGAGAAAGAGCTGTACGCGGCCTAGGTCGTGGCAAGCGGAAAGTGACTATACCTCTTTATCAAACTCGGTAAATAATTTGATATGCCACTCGTCTTTTATCTACGACAGGCTTATTCTACTTACAATAGCACGCCTTGAGGGTTGTTGCGATTCAGCGTCGAGTTTTTTGACACCATGAACATCCAATAAGACCATCACAGATGCTATGATGATACCGGACGAACACAAAGTTGCTCCTACAATCAGATGGTTTGGGTTTATGTTTATCTTAAAGAAATATTGGTTAAAGTGTTTTATATAAGAAGACTGTGACATTTAATTAATGTAAAGGATATATGTGGTTTGGCGTATTAGCTTTGGCGTCCTATTAGCACAGCCTCTATGTGTTTAAGATAACCTAAAATAAATAATCATATGTTTTATTTTCATACTCACCAAACCAAATCGCCCATGTGAAGCTAAAATGAACGGATAAGTTGGCTGTTATTAAGAAATTCAGAAATGTTCCGCCCCTGCGTGTTAGTGTAATAAAACTAATAGCTACGAAGGAATCTCCACCAAACCAATAGGATACCAGTCGGTCTTGGACTACTACAAGGCAACATGGAGAAAGAACTATTTAAAATGAACTTTAAAGCAATTTTACAAAAGCAAATAAGCATTTTTTAGAAAATATCATTTTTGCAAATGTTTGCTACCAGAAATGAAAACGATCAAAGAGAAAGGTGTTACAGAACGTTTTCGTTTTAAATCTATACTTAATCAAATCAATACTCAAAATTTCGATAACAAGCCATTATTTTCAAGCCCGTCTTATATCCGAAGTCATTTATCCTGTACAGACATGAAATGATAGGCTTACTTACGATACCGGTTTTCTTTATCACATAACATAAAAGCAACAACACAAAAAATATGACAATTTTAAATTGATCACACGTCTAAAAAAAAGTCGGCTTAGTCAAAAAATAATTTCACTGCGCCCGACATTCAAGTGTGGCCTAGTTTCAAAGCAGACATATTTCCCAGATGTATTTGATTGTAAGGTATACAAGGCTTAATTGTAAGAACGGCCTATTTTCGATTCAGGCTTATTATCGAGATTTTAGTGTATTTTGAATCAGTTCTGAAACATTGATAATACACTTCCAAAGACAATGGCTTTGAGGCTCATTGATATGCTGCACTCAGGAAAGCTTTTAAATTCAATTTTCATATGAAAACTTAAAATACTATGAATTTCAATGATAACGTAACCTACTTCTCAACGGTCCATTTGTAAATCCAAGCAGCATTCTCCCAGTCACCATTAACGGAAACATAACAGATGTGTTTCGAAAGGGTGGCGTTACAGCAAGAGCGAATAGATTGCACCCTACAGATGTCAGGATGATAAAAGCTATTGCGGATACTGAAACAAATGAACGATAACAGTAGTAGAAGTATCAGTTTTTTGCGTTTATACAACTGATTATATGTGCAGTCTCAACAGTTGTGATTGTACATACAACGGCCTTCGTATGTGATGTCAATCCTTGTAGAGTTTAAATGTTTATGAATTTGTTTTGCGTTACCTACGATTTATACTTATATTCTATATTATACTATAATTTATTATTAGAACAA
Source organism: Argopecten irradians (assembly GCF_041381155.1). Taxonomy (NCBI): domain Eukaryota; kingdom Metazoa; phylum Mollusca; class Bivalvia; order Pectinida; family Pectinidae; genus Argopecten; species Argopecten irradians. Next base: position 10,283,735 of record NC_091138.1, on the reverse strand, counting down.
ATCATATTTCAACTATAATGACGAGGGACGAATGCGCTGTGAAACTTTTTCCATAAACAGTTTTAGTTCAGTCTAACTGGAATAATTGTTGTTTGCTATTAATTAACAACACTGCTGCCAAACGATTTCTCTAACCATTCTTTGCTCTTTAACATGACAAATTTTAACGTACTGACATACCGCGATTTCCAATTCTGTCGACCACCCATCCGGACAAGAGAGATAAAATGGCGGATCTGGAAAAAATGAAAACTGTTTTCCTTTCCCTGTTCTAATTAAAGACAACAACATTATCATATTTACAGTACATGGATATGCAAGATACATGATTATAACAATTCTAAGAAAAGTGTTTCAAATACGTATCTAGGATCAAGCTCTCACGAGGAAACATTTCTCATGACCAACAGTGTGGTGCATATGGAGTTTCCAAGAGACCCGTAATCCATTATTAACATATATACTGTGGTCTCCGTTACTATCGCTTAAAATAACTTACGTCCAAAACAGAAAAGCGTAGAGCAGGCTGTATCGTTCGGGTCCCAAACCGAGACATGTGTCGCAGCAAGCACTAGTTAGCATGCTATAATTGGCATTACAACTCATGGCCTAAAATGTCAAAACACGAAAAGTACAACAGGTAAATACTTTCAAACAAAATAACGGACGTTAACAAGGGTTTAAAGATACTTTGAATAACAAGGAAATTTTGCACTAGTAGATGCAAGCAGGAATAGAAAAAGACGCCACAACGTACATACAACCATGGATAAGTGGATGTAAACGAGGGCTTTTAGATGTCTCAAATTACACAGGAATATTGGAGTAGTAGATCATTCTATTCCTTCATCGAGATTCGTGTACAAATGTGTGTAGGGATCAAAACCCTTTAAAATATTTTATCGACTGCTTCACGGCAGTAATTGCATTCATAGTCATTTGTTTTTTGTTTGTTTGATTAATTAAAGTCTTATTAACAACCAGGATCATGTAAGGACGGGGCCTCCCATGTATGTGGTGTGTAACATGTGTGTAGTGCGATGTTCGTGTTTTGGGAGAATGCGGTATGTTCATGTTGTGTCTTCTGGTATAGTGGAACTTATGTCCCGTGTATAGTGCTATATCACTGAAGCATGCTGCTGAAGACACAAAACAACATAAGTGTGTAAGAGAATCGGTCTGCAAGAGCCAACCAATAAGAGACTGCATATAAACACGTGATCAAACGTCTCGGTCAAAGACACTGTCAACTAATCAAATCGCGTTTAGTCTATATCACGTATGGTATCAGCATAATGTAACCAACGATTGCAACAGTACTTGACATCCTGACGATTGAACAATTTTAAAGCAGCCATAAAAAGCGATAGGTGGGTTATAGTACTACTTACTTCGCCAGATACAAAATCCACTTGTAAGGAGCTTGGCAGGTCGACATAATAGTAAGCCCCAAAAACAAAGGTACAGTCACAGAACAAAATGGCGTAACGCCATTTCCCTGTGGAAGGTAATAAGAAAATAGGTGTCATTTGAAAAGATATTTTTTCATTTGAAAAAAAATAGTCACGTGGAAATATGCTGCAGCTAAAATTGACAGAGGTGCTTCATGCTCTGTAATCAAAATACCCATACATACTGGAAAAACACAAAAAATAAAATGCATCTCTTGACATTATTTTATTTAATTATTGTTTGATTAAATCAACTTCCTTTTAATTGCCAGGTTCATTGAAAGACAGAATCTCATGTGTGTTGCGTGTGAGGTGCGTGGTCTGAGAGACTGCGCTATATTCGTGTTGTGCCTTGTTTCCGTTTTTAAAGTGTTATCTCATTGAACCATGCCACCGAATACGCCACATCCCAACAGTCGAGTTATACCGAGAACAGGCAAACCAAATACACTTCTTCTTTTTTTTTTTTTTTTTTTTTTTTTGCTGAGCGCTAAGCAGTTTTATAGTTTTTCTTGGCCAGATGACAGCGTCATAGCCATTATCACCGCATCGTTTAAACGAACACCACTGCATACACTACCAGTAACGCAAGGACACTTTAACAATTATTAAGAGTTCATGTCAAACTGTCTATCCTCAAATCCATGCACAGAAAGGATATGTATAACATAGTATTTTCTTTTTATCATTGTAACATTAAAAAACACATACAGTCTTGGTACTACTTTTTATATATATTGACTATTAGAAGTAATATTGGGGATTTCTAACATAACGACACTGAAGGAAACACACGTGAGACATGGATACTGTATTCCGATTAAATATCCGTTGAACATCAAAACGTATACAAATGCTTTCCTTATTTATTATGCAATTTATTACACATACATATACATTTTAGCGTCACATTAATAGCCAGTGCCATTAAAAACTGTTGTTAGCCAAGACAATTCAAGGACGGGTGTCCATTTATGCAATGTGATGCAGTTTGTAGATGTCTGTATGGGCTTGTTTGTGATTTTAGGTTTAAAGTCCTAAGCGTTAGGTATGTGAATGAATGTGAGTGAAACCACTAAAATTGTGACGCATTATTGTTTCAGCAATGCACAAGTATTGACGTTCATATTTGTAATAGTTGAATCGGGTGCGAATATGGGTGTTTCCATATGGACGATACGTTACACCTCCAGAAATGTTGATAGTATATAGCTTACTTTTCTATATATAGCTAAATAACATAACTTCACACTCCTGTCAATGAGCTTAGAAGACGGGGTATTTATCCCTTACTTGTTACTATCCGTTCAGATTGTTTGCCTAGTAGCACCCTTGCTTCTTTTGCATTAGAAACTTCTTTAATTGTAAGTGTTATGTGTGCTATATCTTATCCGGAGATAAAATAACCCAGTTACACACCTTTTTAGAAAAATTAAAAAAACGCACTTCATTTCTTATTTTCTGCCAAACCTTTGGGTAGAAATTCCCCACACTAAGCAAATTGAAACAGTTCACAGTGTGCTTTCAACAGATTATCTGTATCATCGTTAGGCTATCGCAAAATTGATAATGAAGAAAGCAATATTTAAAAATCGGCTGAATGTTTTATAGAATGTTGGGGTATTCGACGTGTTGTCTGCTTGTCATGGGGTATTTCCCATTTTTATAGTGTTCTCATTGAAGCAAACCACCATGAACAGAGAACAGCACAACCGGTCACATCATACTTTAAACTGAAAACTAGAAATAAATATACCAAGTACTTATCAGTTTTACAGCAGTTGTTGTAATGAATATGTAATAAACTATTTTCAAGCAACTGTTAGTCTGTCAAATTAGCAATATGGGACCATACTCTAAATAAATATATTGCATTTATCGTATCAATGACGTTAAAAATATAATCTTTAAATTCGTCTTATTTTTTATAGTTATTGAGTGTTTATATTATATGCCTGAATATTTAAGTTGTGTAGATTGCAATGAATTAATTATTGATACTGTTCCTGGTGATCATTTTATTTTTGGAAAAAAATAATAGATGTAAGATAGTAGATATTACCCAATAAATCAAGGAAAAACGCTAAATAGTTACTAGTGAACCAATTCTCATAAAAATCACTAAAAGCAGAAGTCAAATGACATTCACAAACAAATCTGAGTAAACAATAAGCTGATGGAAGTACAATAACCCAGCTTAATAATTATGGATTTAAGAATACTTGCATTCATTAGGTCTCATGTTGGATATAATTATTCAACATTCGGCATACCGCGTAGCTGAAAAGTAAATGAACGGTTTAAAAAGGCTACTGGTAAGTTCAGTCAGCTAGTCATAGGCCGGGATCTAGAGGGGTGAGGTCCACGTGCACACCACCCCCCCCCCCCAAATCTTAACGAACCAATGTTTTTCTGAAGCCTTATGACCCACTATCTCGAATTTCACTAAAGACTGATAGACAATAGAACAACAAATACATATCAGGACCATATAATCCAATATATGTAGTTATTTCTACACAGGAAATGAAGAAAAATCGGATTTTAAGCTCAAAAATGGTCATTTTAAAGAAAAAAATTCATATTTGGCTTGACGCAGCAAAAATGTTTGCCAACAGCAAACTTGTATTTCTAATCAGTTATTTGACCTCTTATCAATCAGTAAAAACAACACCAACAAAAAAAAACAATGTAAACATTGTATAAGCTCCGGTTATGACGTCATCAAGATGGCCGCTATCTCGAATTTCACGGAAAAGATAAAGATAGTCAGAGACATTTTTCAACCAAAGTAGACAAATGAGGTATCAAAATTACCACAATCGAACAACAAATACATATAATGACCAAATAATCCTATGTAAAATAGTGATGTGTACGCAGTAAATGAAAAAAAAAACAAGATTTTAAGCTCAAAAATGGTAATATTTTAGCAAATTTTTCATATTTGGCTTGACGCATCTATAATTGTTTTCCAACAAGAAACTATTATACGTAATTAGTTTTTGACCTCTTATCAATAAGTATAAACAACAACAACAAAAACATATAGAAATGCAAAAGAGAATTATTGTTATACCATCATTTGGTTTACAAAACATCACCGGGTGCGTATACAGGGTATATGATTGCTGTTTTTTCCAAACCGCTGACACTACAGTTTCCGGATGTCTTAGAAATTTCTGAAGATAACATTGGCAATTGACGATTCATATCTTAACACATTTGAATTTTAAGTTGGCTTAATATCCAAGTTTTTAGACTAGTAGCGTCTCAAAATGAATTTTTACAGCACAACGCCAACTAATATGGCATCAAATTAAAACTGAAGAAAGCATTTGTTTCCGTTAATACCACGACACTTTCCGAAATTTGTTTCTTTTAGAAATAGCGCATCCACTGTTAACTTTATTTTTCTGTGTATAATGTAAGGAAACGTCAGATGGATACTGCAGTATCACATAGCATTATCGATGTGCGTGCTTTCTCGTCAGAGTGTCGATGAGCTGATGTGACATCATATTACCGGTTTACCATCGTAGTTCTAACTTGTCAACCGTCCATGGCCAGAGGTAACATCAAGAACATCGGGTTCGCGGATGTGGGAGCTCATCCTGTTTTCAACCTAGTGATTCACATATCGTATATGATGTTCCGGTCCAGACCTCTCCGGTAGGATGGAAAAGACACCAGAGCCACATTCTGCGAAGGGTTGAGTTGCTTCTCCTTAATTCGTATGAAGCACAATTCCTCATTCTTGTGAACCCTCAGTGACCATAGATGACACAGGTGAATTCTTTGAGATCATAAATGAGGTCTACAGTGAAGTTCCTCTCTTTGCCAAGTCTGGAGAGCACTGTAGAAAACTTTTTCCTGGATACGATATGTTAGAATCTGAAGAAGATCCCACATCCCTGAACCTGTTGTTCCTGATATAATGTCTGGCCATGGATGGGTCATGAAAGATGACAGGCTAGAACACTACTGGTAATGTAGTGTCACATCAGCTCATCGACATCGAAGACGACGCTCTTGCTTTCGAATTGGATACTGATATCTCGATTACTCCGATTCGGACTGCATGTACCAGCTACCAGACATGCCGAGTCACGTCAGAGGATAGTGCAGTGAGGCGGGAAAGCACGCACAATGATAATGGTTATAATTGAGAACCAGTGAAAGAAATATGTGACATTGTGGTAACCATCTGACATTTTGCTTATACTATGCATAGGAAATAAACGAAACTGTGACTTGTCCTACCTAGATATTCTGTCAACTTTACATTCATGTTTTCTACTTATAAATCGCCAATAGTAAAACTTATTTTAGGAACTTATAATACACCAGAAAACTGTAGTGTCAGCGGTTTGGAGTTAGAAAAATAGCATATACCCGGTATACGCACCCGGTGATGTTTGGTAAACTTAATGATGGTATAACAATAATTCTTTTTTGTATCTCTATATATTTAACTGTTTTACTGAGTGATAAGAGGTCAAATAACTGTTTACGAATAATAGTTTGCTGTTGGTAAACATTTTTGCTGCGTCAAGCCAAGTATGAAAAATTTGCTAAAAAAAATTATCATTTTTGAGCTTAAAATTCGATTTTTTTATTTCCTACCTAGTAATCACTACATATATTGAATTACGTGGTCGCAATATGAATTTGTTGTTCTATTATGATCATTTTGATACCTCATTTGTCTACTTCGGTTGAAAAATGTTAATGTTATGACTATCTTTCCATTGCTAGTGAAATTCGAGATGGCGGCCATCTTGATGACGTCACAACCGGAGCTTATACAATATTAACATTGTTTTTTTTTTGTTGATGTTATTTTTACTGATTGATAAGAGGTCAAATAACTGATTAGAAATAATAGTTTGCTGTTGGCAAACATTTTTGCTGCGTCCAGACAAATATGAAAAAATTGCTTTAAAATGACCATATTTGAGCTTAAAATCCGATTTTTTTTTATTTCCTGCGTAGAAATAACTTCATATATTGGATTACATGGTCCTGATAAGTATTTATTGTTCTATTGTGGTCATTTTGATGTCTCATTTGTCTTCTTCGGTTGTAAAATGTCAATGTTATGACTATTTTTCAATTTTCATTAAAATTCGAGATGGCAGAAAAACATTGGTTCGTTAAGTTGTTGGGGGGATGCACGTGGACCCCCCCCCCCCCCCCCCCCCCCCAGATCCCGGCCTATCACATTAGTTTACATTACCAGACGCCAGAGAGGTTACATGTAAGTGTTTATTAACATTTAATTAAACATAAAATATAAAAAAAAACTTTATCATTGTTTCATGTTTGTATCATCAAGACAACCAAATCCATAGAGTATAGAGCATCCGTTAAAATATATTACATCGGGTGAGTTACTTAGTCATTTTTAAGTCTTGACACTTGAATAGATATTACAAACAATACATCAATCAAAATTCTTGTCAACATCACTCACCTAATCTTCTAGCGTCCACTAGTCCCAGTGTGCTCTAAACCATATATGCTTACGGTTGAAATCCAGCCAACAATTCGTCTAGTCAGTTGTACGCATGTGCATTTGTTCCGCTGGTATCGACAGGTCTTAGGTTGAGGGAAATATCACTTCAGCAACCAATTAAAAAATCTGTTGATACATCACAAATATAATTGTAAATCATAGCTTTATATATTTATAGTCAATGGAAAATTAAAAGCATAATGCCTAATTGTGCAGACAAAATAGCCTAAAAAAATAACACGGCCATTAAATACTTCATTTGCCAATACAGAATTATGTATAATTTAAACGTATGTATATTTGATATAATGTTAATAAAACAAATTAAATGTACATATACACGTAAAACACAAATCAACAACACATACCTGCGAGTTCAACAGAGGCCGGACAGAGAAAGAAATCAAATATCTTTCTCACTCTTCAATTCAAATACATTTTTTCACCTAGATACATTTCCTGAAAATGACTGTAAATCCTCGATGATTCGAAGTTGGAGAGACCATCATAAAATGTTCTACCCATCTGGGCTTCGGCTTATCAATTGCAGAGAATAAACGACGAACTTTCCGCAGATCTGGCTACCTTCTTGGTCTAGACAGTGCACAGTTGTGGTTTTGTTGATGTTATCACTTACAAGTTTTAAGTTTTTATTTTTTTTCTTCAAATTATATATTTCAATGGAAATTCTGCAATAAAATCCTCATGAAATATGTATATGCATTGACCGGAACACTGCCTATGATGGAATTTGGCTATTATAAATACAGTTGTGAAGTAAAATACTATGTAAGAATCTCAAGAATTTGTGCGATAATTGTCACTGTTTACATGATCATGAGGACTTCGTTGGTGATAAAAAAAGTGTTCTGTATACATTAGACATGGCACTTCTCTGTGGTGACAAGATCGATCATGCGTGACTGGTCCATGGTTCTTTACACAACTGCATCTACATAACGTGATATATTTGTTGATGTTGTGAAAACGTGAAAACACATATTTAATCAAAATTGGTCCTACAACAAAATTGTAAATCGACATTAGATTGAATGGTTTTATCAGCATATTTTGTAGGTTAAACATATCCCTCTAATCAAAACTACATGCTGTTAGGCGATGCTGTGGGGAAGGATATGCTATTCATTACAATGTAGACATATATGTTGTAAAATGATGAAAACAGATAGTAGTGATTTGCTATACATATATATAACTAATCATTTGACAGCTGTCTCTTTGTTAGGTGCTTGGTATATAAGATTAAACGTCCTGTCGACAGCCAGAATAATGTGTACAATGTGTCGCGGTGTATGAATATCTATATTTTGAGAGGCTGCGGTAAACTCGTTACTGATCGCACACATCCCAAAAGCAAAACAAGTTAGTTTAGTTAAGTTTCATTTGGTGTATTAGGCCGATGTCCTGTTAACAGTCATGTTCATTTAAGGACGGCCTCTCTTGTGTTCGACGTGATGCGGTATTTGGAGGTCAGTTTTGAGATTCTGTGGTATATTCTTGTTGTGTCACCTTTCTATAGTGCTGTCCCACAGAATGGTGCCGCCGAAGACCCGATTAGTGTCCAAATGACACTTATCGTTGTGCTCTCTTTGTTATCTCGTTCATAGGTGTATTTCAATAAATAACTTATTTGATAAGTTTTTGTATTAACAGGTAACTATAGATATATAACATCAAAGTCAACCAGTGAAAAGGAATAAGAAAGTTAGTCGACACCAGAGGCGAATGACCGGTTCTTTTGTGTCTAGACTGCCCAGATACGAAGAAAACAGTTTTCAGAAACATTAAAAATCTGAAGGGCCATCATAAGTCTTCCGCTGTACAGACATGGAATGATCTAACTAAATGCGAAATAGACAGGGAAAAATAGCTGAGTAGAGAATGCAAAATCAATGGAAACAGAAGAATATATCTACCGTATTCAGGGACCGCCATGGAAAAGGAAAAGCACACGCTTTCCTAGAATAATAACTAATTGAAGAATAAGGAAGTTTTCATGTGTTGTTTTTGGACACAATATCATAATATGATAATTAAAACAAAAAACACTTAATAATATTAGACCAATTGGAGGAATTTATGATATGGATATAGAGGAATATGCTTAACTGTGCCCATTAATTTACTTATTACTTGAAGAAATAGATAATGTGTCTGATTAATACTGTTTATTGTACCTTTCTTATTTTCGTTTCCATGTACATGTATGTTGTTAATTTTCATTATTTCAACAGCAGTCAGGGTGTTAGAATTACACATACAGCTACCATTCCATAGATGGTAAAACACGACTAAATATTGGATCTAACAAAGTGGACCTGATTTCATACAGTCTGATGAAGGATATATGGTGTTCTATAAATGTAACTGTTTGGTAACTATATATGGACATTTTGTTGTCGACTTAAGTATGATTAATGAGTATATGCCACATACATGTACATATGAAACTATGAGTTTTATAGATGCACTATCAGTACGTATCTATCGATGTTGTAATACAAAATATATCGGGTTCAATATTAGATGCTGCGTACAAATATTGAAAAATATTGACTTCGATGATAAAAATCAGTTACATTTAAATATTTGCTACAATTGACAAAGGTGTTTTTTTAATTACGAATAGGACAATTACGTGCAGTTTATCTGATAAAAAATTGTGTTTCCAAATGTTTGATGCTGTCGTCGAAACATTTGATCTATATTATGACCGTATATATTGTAAAAGGCTCCCAGCAATTGCAGCAAGATTTTAAAGTTCAACATCTGTTACAGTTACAATTGTGAACTATAAGATTTAAATATTTTTTATTGAAAGCGTCTACGAAAAAGAATGTCCGTCCGTTTTTTGTCTATGACTTCATAATCCCAAAAGATATTAACATTAATGCTTATAATTTAATTCATATAACTCACTCAGGTACTAATTAGACATAAATTTCCAAGATTTAACTTACTTTTAAAATAAAACAAATTGAGTTGTGGCGCAGTGATATCTTATCCAATAATTCAGTTTGGCCACTGACTGTGCCGCTTTTAAAATTCCTCGCGAAACCGTTTTATATGACATCATAATTCTTTCGGTCTATGGAAATATAACCCCAAAGATCTAACCAATAGAAATGAGTATGAAATCCACATATTCACATATGAAATTAAATTAGATGTGTAATAACACTATTATGACGTCACATGAATATTTACGTCATAAGTTTTATATGACATAACATGATTAACTCGGTAGACGGAAACGTCACATTTGAATGTCTACTGTTTTATATAACGACGAAATTTATAAAAGTTTCACCTACTTTTCTATTAATAAATGTTATGTGATACATAAAATCGCACGCTCGTGATCATGTTATATGAAACTCAAACTCTTTAAATAATTTGATGTCAAACTATTTAACTATTTGATGAATTTCATCTTATATAGCCACTATATAGACATATTTATGTTATACAAAATTACAACATGTATATCAATTTTAAAAGTTATGAAATACAATGAACTAAATTGTGTTCATCAAATACAAAGTGGTGTTCTGAACATGTTGTTGTATGAGTATGGTAACATTGAAACCTATTGTGAAGGTCCCCTGTATTTCATCTTGGTCAGACTGCAGATTTATCACTTGTCCACAAATCGACCAGCGAAACTGATTATGAAAGAAATGTTGTCAACTAACAATTCGTTCACTCAGATGTTACCCTAATGCAAATGCTTTTAATTTTTATAGGGCATTATGCATTCAGGCCATTATTTTTCACGTTATTGTCACTTAAGAACCTTTTATGATACTATTTATTGATTAGAATTACAGTACAAACTATTTTACTACGGAAGGTAACAAGTTTTGTTAGAACTAATTCAAATTCTGAATACTATTCATTTATTATCATAAGAGTAGATTCGTTAATTAGCATAAAAGGGATTATCAAATAACTTTCAAAACAATTTTAAAGATTTTATTTTATAATGATGAAATGTTTAGAAAGTTACAAATATGTTTGCATGAAGTATGTTACCATATATACTCATCCTTAAAGGCAATAACTACCTTTCCGAAACAAAACAAAACTAGTTTTCTTCTTAATCAACAAGTACATAGGACAATGTGTAATGGTGGCCAAAGATAAGGTTACAAAACCAAATGAATGATATTTATTAATTTACTTGTTCAGAAGATGTGTTTGAGTGTAAGCTAATAACTTTTGCGACTCTACAAAAATTTTCAATCCTGTTTTACATTTCCATTTAAAAAAATAAGAAAAAAACTCGTTTAAGATAGGTAGTGGGCCTTTAATTAGGTCCGCAATATGTATATATAATTATGTAAACAACTTACACCTTAAACGATACATTGAGATCTATTTATCCTTGCGGATTGACAATTACTTCTTTTAATTTGACTAGCCAGGGGTACAGGTTAAGTGTTGCCAATCGCTGCAACAACTGCAGCGCAAGGTTTACTGGCGGGGCGAGCATGCCTAGCACACCCAAGGCAAAAACAAGGCATCGTGATGATAGCTAGGCGATCGAAGCTGATCAATTGAAGTATAAGTTTCCATAATTAAGTGATGATCCAATGCAGTAGTTACTCTAAACCTGGTGGGGTACGTAAAAATATTATCCATTATACCACTCTCTGTCTGCCCCTTGTACAAACATTACCTTTCTCACAAGCAATGAAATGTTAAAGCTGACAATGCAATTTAAAAAAATGCATTTGAAATTAAAAAAAAAGATAACGAAATATTTTTTTTCCAAAATTGTTTCTGATACATCCCCTAGTTATGACAGTGCGGTATCTAAGGAAGTGGCAGCCATTTTTCTTTTACTCTGCTTAGTAACCTTCACTGGCCAACCCCCTATATAAAGCACGGGACACTTGACACACGTGTGTCATTCTAAACATGTCTTGTCTCAGATACACATGCCCCGATATTGCAAATAACAATGTCAAATTGAAAATAAACGCTGCAATCACCTGACAATATTTCATTGAAGTAATGGGCGAACGGTTGCCCCAACATATGTCCAATACGAACTAATAAAACACTTCAATATACACTAGGTTTTACACGTACATGTACATCGACACGTGTGTCCTTGATAGTTGTCGCTCGTTCGAGTCAGGTACTATAATCACGTGTATATGGTCAGTTGAGTACATCGGGTACGATGATATACGTGGAGATATGTGGACGGATTATTGTTTGGATTTCTATTCATTTGCGTTGAAATTTTATTTTGAGAAACATCTAAATGACAACTTAGAAGAGTTGACATGTTTTCTTGCTAAAACAAGTCCCATATAGTTTTACAGGTGAGGGTTTTGTTTACCTATTTGTAGGTGATATATACTGTGGTCTGCTAGGTGTATATATACATGAATGAGCGCACGTGTGTCTATTCACGCGCTTTATATAGGGGTCGGTGAGTCGTCGGAATGTAAAACAAAAATGGCTGTCTTCAACCGGGGAATGTCTCATAAACGATTCTTGAAATTCGAGTATACTTATTTAAAAAAAAATCATTTAATAATTTTAACTTGCATTGTCAGCTTTAAGAACTATTCTCTGTTAAGAACGTGCCTAGGATAGTTTACAGTGACAGGCCTACAACATATTTTTGAAGTTCAGATTCATATGAAATGATGCGAACTGGATTTATTGCTCTTCATATTTGTCTAAAAAGACTTTTATCCAAACAATATTATTTTCAGTACAAATGTGTTAAAAATGAATGTCAAAATCCCATTCGTTCTTTCTGTATCTGGTGCGATTACTTAAACTGAAATCTTGTAATAGATACTTACTCGAATACTTTCTTCTCTCAAATGTCTCAAATCAGCCAATAGGTAATGGTTTGAGTGATTTCAACTTTACTCCATATCATGATCCCAAACATAGACTTAATTATATTGCTTTTTTCTTAAAAAATAAAACAAGTTTTAATGGTACCTGCTATCACTCCATTTTATCATTGACGGAAAAGTTCAATCCTTTCGCAAAGTTGTTAATTGTACAGGCAACTGGCAGGAAGTGTTCAGAATTTATCGAACTTGTTAGACAATATTTCTATGTCGATAATCTACTCTTTCGTTCCTACATCTGCTACAGCGCCCACTTGTAAATATTTATGTATAAAATGCCTCATACTTACATTACTTTTACTAATGATGAACGAAACGTAAACTTATTGAAACATTTAGATTGTTTTTCTTTTTTTTTTACATGTTTATCCTTTATACGCCAAATCATGTACTAATCATTCAAACATGATCTCTACTGCTTTTATATAATTTTGCATTATGATAATATATCCTCCTCGCTCCTGAAAATTAATGTGCTTGAAAAATTAGAAGACGAAAGATGTGTAGTTTAAAAGTTTTAATTTTATCAGGTTCTGAAAAGTTTTAAGAAATATGTAGGTATGTCGTAGCAGATTCAGCAGGTTATGATCCATTCCTTTCTTAAACAGCAGCCTTTAGATTAAGTGTTGGTGATTTCACGAGTTCCCTCCCTTTCGTTTAGAGCGAGCTGAAAAACACGCCAATAATGAAATATGCTGCCCTTTAAAAATTGTGTCTCAAATATCCCATTGATGTTCTTCTACTTTATCTCGTTTCGATGATTTAGCGTAAAATGCCTAATAATAGCAGTAGTACATAAATTATCACACGATTTGCGCAGCTATTTTTAAATGTAACTGTTTGTGAAGGAGGTTTTGCCAACATCCGTATCAATGTTCCTCAAATTTCCCGTCCTCGATGCCGTTACTGGTGTACTGTTTATTTAGTTTGTCAGCCATGACGAGTTCTGTAGTGTCAGACATTTCCACTTCTTTGATCTTAATAAATCGTTTATTGACTCCATCACCCTAGAAATAGAACCAAATTGATACAAAATCCTGCAATCACAGCATCAAAATCACCCACATTGCGTTTCATAGCCACAATACGCCAATACTAAAACTTTTCGGTTTAGGATTAGTCTGTTATATACTACATTTGATCATTACAAAAATCAATGATATTATGACGAAAAAATCATTTTTCTTCTTCTAACAAACACTGCAATCATTAAAGCAAAATGAAAAATCAGTAAAGTATTACTAATTTAAATAAATTTGACACATGTTTGGTATTACTATTGGTTTAATTCGTGACTTACGTTTCGTATATCCAATATATTTAACAAAATACCAGAGGCAACAGACATGATTGAAACAGCTGTCATCAATAAAAGAGCATTTTGGTATGCATGTATCTGTTGCTCATAATCACGGCTGAAAAATAGTTTAAACACTTTAAAATTGAAAGTATGTAGTCAAGACATAGGTAATACTGAAAACAGGTTCATAATATAATTCTGGAGTTTATATAATCGTTAGGAGTAGACTTGTCTCTCGCCAAAATCACGTGGTTTGCAGTTACATGCTCAGTGTCGAAAGGTGATTGAAATTGGGCGATAATGAGCGAGACTAATTAAGGCGCTTCGTCGCTTTTTCAATACATTTAATCAAGTTCCTTGTGAACATTTCAATTCATCTATATAAGTAAATATACATTTGTATATGAATTCAACTTTTCATTGCAATGAAAAAGGTATACACATGAACATATATTTCCTAATAATGTCGTTTAATTCAGCACTCAGCGACTCAGATTAAGTGGGATTCCCTCTTAATAATCTCGATTATGGTATGATATCTATGACTCTTATGTATTTGATTTACATTTGGAACAGCCTGATAAACACGCTGCGCGCAAGCTGGTGACCAATTGATTACAAGCTCAGAAATCCATACAAATACTTACCCATTCTTATCCTCGACTATTGTTCCCACTGCCAAATTCATGAGACCAATGGAAAATCTCATTATAAATACTCCTATACCTGCACCCGTCCCAAACACAGCAGGAGGTAGCAGATTGATTGTCACTTGCCACATTATAATCTGTCATTTAAAGTATAACAAACTAGTTTACTTGTGCACTTTATTGCAATGGCAGATGAGTAAATGATACGCTCTTTCTTTCTATGGCATTAACGACTAAATGATTATTTATGTTCATTCATTATGTCATGAACTGCAAAATTATATAGAATTGTTTAAAACATTTGAAGTACATAACATGAAACTACTTTGACGCAGACCTGTAAAACCGCAATTTTAGCAAATATCAAGAAGTATAAATACAATTACAAAATAATAATCCGTCTGTTATTCTAGATTTGACAATAATGATATATATTGGTAGTACATGAATACTTACAACATCAAATGTATATACAGCGCCGATGGCTATTGTCAGTACAGCCGGTGGTATAGACGGACAGTAGGCCAACAGTAGATAAATGGGTATACTAAACACAGTGGCGCAGGTCGCTACCAAACCATTACAATCTATCCTTTTCTAAAATAGGAAACGACATTACAATTTATTTTCTGCATGGTTTGTTTAATTCATTTGACACTGAAATGCCATGTGTACTGATGATCGTACCTGAATCATAAACGCACGATTTTGTTCACAGAGGAAACGACTGTGTTCTATCATTACACAAACAAATCCTTTATCTAAACTCAAAAATTCACAAACTTTTCCTCTGAAATTTATTAGACTATATAAACTATCTTTCAAATTTGTAAAAAAAATGCATACTATATATATATAACCTACAGCTCAAAATAAATGGAATCAAACTTTTAATCTAAATGAAGAAGATTGGAAAAAGATTTATAAACACCCTTTTAACACATGTACAAGTTCAAAACTTCAGTGGCTACAATATAGAATAAATCATAGAATCCTGACTACGAAGATATTTTTACCTAGAAAAGGTAAAGCGGATAATAACATATGTATATTTTGTAGAACTTCTCCAGAAACCATAACACACATACTATGGGACTGTGATAAAACATCAAAGCTGGTAGAACAACTGAGAATAGCAATTATTACAAAAAATCTAGGACTTAGATTCAGTAAACAGGAATTTATATTTGGCAAGAAAGTTAACAATAAACATTCACATTTTAATTTAGACAACTTAATCTTACTTTTAACAAAACAATATATTTATAACTGTAAATGTCTTGAAGCAGATCTTTGCCTAATTGGTTTAAAAAACCACATCAAATTTAAACTGAAAGCTCATAAAATTTTAATAATTAATAGTAACATAAAAAAAATAAACAACAGGTCACAACAGAAATACAACTTTGGCTCCAATTTTAAATTTTAAAACATTAAAAACATACACAAAAACCAATAAAAACTTAAAATAAATATTAGACCTAGGTTTGTCAGAGGTACCTTGTATGTATGTATGTGTGTCCTGCATCTCTCTGATACTTTACAATGTATATTACCTTAAAATTTCAATGTTTGAGAACGTATCCTCTATAAATTATCAGTGAGTTTGTTAGTGTAAATGTGTTGTCCATTGATTGATGTATATTATGAGTATACATGACTACTTTTGTATTAACTAAATTAACTCCAATATACATCATTCATATATGTTGTATAGTATTTGTATGTACAAAACTTTTGAAAATGAATAAAAAATAAATTTAAAAAAAAACTATAACATTATTTCATTGTGATGACCCGTCTAAAAGAGAAGACGTTAAACGTTCAGATAAACATACCAGTAATAGTGCGACTAAAGGAGCTAGGAACACCGGCCCAATGTAAGCCGCCCCGGTCACATAGGACGCCATAACTTTAGAGTAGCCATGCCTCAGCTGAATGTACTGTCTGAAGAAAAAAAATATCTCCATAATAAAAAAAACTTGGTTCTTAATAGTTTTAATCGGTAATTTACAGCCATAGCAAACCAGCATAGAATACAAAACAAAACAAAACAAAAAACTGAGAACGGGGATAGGCATCACATATAAAACATATTTAATAGCTAAACAATAATTAACTAATCCACAATTTACATAATGTAAATCATCATAATTGAACTACTGGTATAATATAAATATCTTATTTGATAGGAAAAATGCTGAATAACATTTGGAAAGACTGTAATGTTTGTGTTATCATAAATTCAGATGGTGACACAGATAAAACATAGTCTCTATTAAATTATTCTATTCGAGTAATCCACGAAGAATAAATAAAACGACCAAAGTGTATGATAAGTATCGTATCTTCAATAAAACGACCAAAGTGTATGTCAAGTATCGTATCTTCATTAGTTTTTTATGTTACTTTTTCGATTTATCAAGTTGAGTCTTTATAAGGATATGAGGTGTTCCTTTCTATTTTTGTGTCTTTTGATAGAGGTTAAACTGCATGTTGCAGTACACATTTCATTTTAATTCTGTATTTCTTTTAGATAATTGATCTTTGACCACGGCTTTTAAAAGCTTACACACATGCAATTCCATACATTTCTATTGTAATTAAAAATACTTAACTAAAACATAATGAAGACTATTTATAGATTTACATAATTGTATTCTTACCTAGACCGTATCACTACCCGCCATACTTACGATGCATTGGCTACGAAAGAGAAGAATGAGCAGAAGTGAAATCCAATCATGGACACGTGTATCCAAAACGTCTTGGGTATACTAGTAATGTCAGTAATTTTCTGAAACATATGAACTTATGTTGACATTTTGGCTATGGTGTAATATTGCATGCAAAGGAAGTACACTGTATTTCCCTCTTACTAACATTGTAAACTACATGTGCCCGTTTCTCTTGATTTGCTATGAGGTTTTTATTTTACAGTTTGTTTTCTTCACGTGCCTCAATCAATGGTAACTTACAATAGGTCTACTAGCCATCTGTTTTTGGGACTCTGCGTCTAGTTTTTTGGTTCCTCGAGCGTCAAGATAAGCCATCCAGAATGCAGCGAGGATACCCATGGAACAGATTATTGCTCCTAGAATTAAATAAAAATTATGAGTGAAACGCCATGAGGACGACATGGTTTTATTCAGCGAGATATTATAGTGATTCCAAAAGCCATAACGGGTAACGTTTCATTCTTTTATCAATTTTGAGATTTGCATGTCACATAATTGCGGCGGAAAGAACAAATTAGGGTGTCGAATGTTATAGGAAACCGATTAGTAAAAGTAAACAGTTTATCTTGTAATAATTTATCCCAAACCATACTAACGTAAGAAATATAAGTATGTAATATAATAGCATACGAGTTAGCTCCCTTTTCTATCAAACCAATTGCCAATTTCATTTTTAGTTCGGTGTTTTAATTTGATTATCACATACATCGTTCAAGAGAGTAAAAGTTCACTGATTAGGCAAATTCTCGCTATATATCTGTTACAAATCATATTTTGATCACAGGGACTTATTCCTATTCATTCTTTTTTCATAGAATGTCTTCATTTTAATGAATTTTGACTAGTGTGAACTATTGTTTTCTTAAATTTTCCATCTTTAATACATATAAATCATGTATTGGTCTATATATACATATTGCAGTCAGGCAATCTTTATTTCCTCCTTATTAGGAGATTAGTGTTGACAATGTTTTACATGTATGTATTTCCACATAAATATTTCGTGTTACTTACCAATCCAGAGAGACCACACAAAGCCGAACTGGACGGCGATATTAGCTGTCACTAAGAAGTTAAGTAATGTACCACCCCGACGTGTTAGAATGACCAAACTGACCGCTAGAACAGAATCCTCGGCGAACCAGTGAGCGACTACACGGTCCTGTACGACTACAAAGAAACGGGACAGTGAGGACAAGCATTGTGACTGTCAGATTCAGATAGAGATTCAAACACGAACGATCCTAAAATGGTATCCCACTACCACTGATAGAACTACCTAAAATGGTATCCCACTATCACTGATAGAACTACCTAAAATGGTATCCCACTACCACTGATAGACTTACCTAAAATGGTATCCCACTACCACTGATAGAACTTAAATGGTATCCACTACCACTGATAAACTACCTAAAATGGTATCCCACTACCACTGATAGAACTTCCTAAAATGGTATCCCACTACCACTGATAGAACACCTAAAATGGTATCCCACTATCACTGATAGAACTACCTAAAATGGTATCCCACTACCACTGATAACATATAGACTACTAAAATGGTATCCCACCTGATAGACTACTAAAATGGTATCCCACTACCACTGATAGAACTACCTAAAATGGTATCCCACTACCACTGATAGAACTACCTAAAATGGTATCCCACTACCACTGATAGAACTACCTAAAATGGCATCCCACTACCAGTGATAGACTTACCTAAAATGGTATCCCACTACCACTGATAGAACTACCTAAAATGGTATCCCACTACCACTGATAGAACTACCTAAAATGGTATCCCACTACCACTGATAGAACTACCTAAAATGGTATCCCACTACCACTGATAGAACTTACCTAAAATGGTATCCCACTACACTGATAGACTACCTAAAATGGTATCCCACTACCATGTATAGACTACCTAAAATGGTATCCCACTACCACTGATAGAACTACCTAAAATGGTATCCCACTACACTGATAGACTACCTAAATGGTACCCACCCATGATAGACTACCTAAAATGGTATCCCTACCACTAATACATCTGATAGAACTACCTAAAATGGATCCACATACCACTGATAGAACTACCTAAATGGTATCCCACTACCACTGACTATAAATGGTAACTGATAGAACTACCTAAAATAAAATGACTACAAATGGTATCCACTACCACTGATAAATGGTATCCCACTAGAACACCTAAAATGGTATGATAGAACTACCTAAAATGGATCCCACTACCACTGATAGAACTACCTAAAATGGTATCCCACTACACTGATAGAACTACCTAAAATGGTATCCACTCCACTGATAGAACACTAAAATGGTATCCCACTACACTGATAGAACTACCTAAAATGGTATCCCACTACACTGATAGAACTACCTAAAATGGTATCCCACTACACTGATAGAACTACCTAAAATGGTATCCCACTATCACTGATAGAACTACCTAAAATGGTATCCCACTACCTGATAGAACTACCTAAAATGGTATCCCACTATCCACTATCACTGATGAACTACCTAAATTGAAGACTACTATCCCACTACACTGATAGAATACCTAAAATGGTATCCCATACACTGATAGAACACCTAAAATGGTAACTAACTGATAGAACTACCTAAAATGGTATCCCACTATCACTGATAGAACTACCTAAAATGGTATCCCACTATCACTGATCACTGATAGAACTATAAACCCTAAAATGGTATCCCACTACCACTGATAGAACTACCTAAAATGGTATCCCACTACCACTGATAGAACTACCTAAAATGGTATCCCACTACCACTGATAGAACTACCTAAAATGGTATCCCACTACCACTGATAGACTTACCTAAAATGGTATCCCACTACCACTGATAGAACTACCTAAAATGGTATCCCACTACCACTGATAGAACTACCTAAAATGGTATCCCACTACCACTGATAGAACTACCTAAAATGGTATCCCACTACCACTGATAGAACTACCTAAAATGGTATCCCACTATCACTGATAGAACTACCTAAAATGGTATCCCACTATCACTGATAGATAGACTACCCACTAAAATGGTATCCCACTACCACTGATAGAACTACCTAAAATGGTATCCCACTACCACTGATAGAACTACCTAAAATGGTATCCCACTATCACTGATAGAACTACCTAAAATGGTATCCCACTATCACTGATTAGAACTACCTAAAATGGTATCCCACTACCACTGATAGAACTACCTAAAATGGTATCCCACTACACTGATAAATACCTAAAATGGTATCCCACTCACTGATAGATAGAACTACCTAAAATGGTATCCCACATATACTGACTGGTATCCCAGAAGAACTACCTAAAATGGTATCCCACTATCACTGATAGAACACCTAAAATGGTATCCCACTACCACTGATAGAACACCTAAAATGGTATCCCACTATCACTGATAGAACACCTAAAATGGTATCCCACTAATAAACACTAAAATGGTATCCCACTATCACTGATAGACTACTACCTAAAAATGGTATCCCACTACCACTGATAGAACACCTAAAATGGATCCACTACACTGATAGAATACCAAAATGGTATCCCACTACCACTGATAGAACTACCTACCTAAAATGGTATCCCACTACACTGATAGAACTCCTAAAATGGTATCCCACTATCACTGATAGAACTACCTAAAATGGTATCCCACTACCACTGATAGAACTACCTAAAATGGTATCCCACTACCACTGATAGACTTACCTAAAATGGTATCCCACTACCACTGATAGAACTACCTAAAATGGTATCCCACTACCACTGATAGAACTACCTAAAATGGTATCCCACTACCACTGATAGAACTACCTAAAATGGTATCCCACTACCACTGATAGAACTACCTAAAATGGTATCCCACTACCACTGATAGAACTACCTAAAATGGTATCCCACTATCACTGATAGAACTACCTAAAATGGTATCCCACTACCACTGATAGAACACCTAAAATGGTATCCCACTACCACTGATAGAACTACCTAAAATGGTATCCCACTACCACTGATAGAACTACCTAAAATGGTATCCCACTACCACTGATAGAACTACCTAAAATGGTATCCCACTACCACTGATAGAACTACCTAAAATGGTATCCCACTACCACTGATAGAACTAAAGGTATCCACTACCACTAAAACTAAAATGGTATCCCACTACACTGATAACTACCTAAAATGGTATCCCACTACCACTGATAGAACTACCTAAAATGGTATCCCACTACCACTGATAGAACCTAAATGGTATCCCACTACCACTGATAGAACATAAAATGGTATCCCACTACCACTGATAGAACTACCTAAAATGGATCCCACTACCACTGATAGAACTACCTAAAATGGTATCCCACTATCACTGATAGAACTACCTAAAATGGTATCCGACTATCACTGATAGAACTACCTAAAATGGTATCTACACTGATAGAACACTAAATGCATCCACTACAGTGATAGATCTACCTAAAATAGTATCCCACTACCAGTGATAGAACTGCCTAAAATGGTATCCCACTACCACTATCCGTTCAGCTAGTTTGCCCAATAAAAACGAAACGAGTGAGAAAAAAACTTCAAGCAAGCTGTATTATAAATGTGTAAATCTAAATTAAAAAGCAAATATTGCCTGTTTGTTACATGTTTAATTGCAGTAATATATTTATGAATTATGACTTCAGTATTAATAATCTAACTTTCAATGTCACATAAAGCCTCACTTCTCATCGGACCATCTCCAAATCCAAGAAGCATTCTTCCCAATATCATTAGCGGGAACATAGCTGAGGTATTCCGGAGTACCTCAGTTCCAGCAATAGCAAATAGGTTTGATCCTAGGGATGTCAGAATGATTATCAACACAGCAGATACTGAAACACATGACACAGCAAGATAAATTAGTGTAAACAATAGTTTGTCTTTTCTAATTCTAACATTAATTCATTAATTAATATTTTGGTGTCATTATGACAACTGATAGTCGTTTATGATTGCGACTTCAATAGAATGCATATGACTTTACAAAATTTGCATGACGATGACGGGAAGGGCGCTCACTGTTCAGGAGAACCTGGTTTGTGTACTATTCTCAATTTTACTGATTGTTTCACCATGCCGTTAGTTTTTACATCAACTATTTCCAAGTCCAGGAAATATATTTACTAACCGACAACTTTTTTGTCATTACATGGTAATCTAAGATAAATGTTATGGATTTAGAGAAAACTGCAAAATATTTAAAACCAAAAGTCGTTCTATGCAAATATATCAATGGTAAAAGTTTTCTGTAGCATGTTTTAAATCTAATAGTATATAGAATAGCCTTCAATCGCAACACATACCTCTATTTCCCATTCTATCTATTACATATCCTGATAAAAGTGACAGCACCGATGATCTGGAAAACAAAACAATCAGTCATTTCATGGAATATCGATAACCTCGATATCATCAACATTGCATTGGGTATTACATTCAAGTTCATACACGTGATGATCGACTGAAGAAATTGGCATTTTTGCGTTTATTTGAAGTATAAAGATTAAGGATTAAACCAGAAGTGGATAGAGGTTTGTCCCCTGTGTCCATCACATTAACATAAAAGATGTAAGATATAAGGGTTTAAAAGTGTTGGCGTTGTAAAGGATCAGCCAAAATGGAGATAGTTTTCCCGTTGTCAGTATAATATATCCAGTTGGGATGTGCTATTTGCTGTCTTTGGTTGTGTGCTTCGGTGATATAGAATTGTAAAATGGGAAAGAGTTTCACTTTTTCAAGAATACACATCTTGACATACCACGGTTTCCCAACACTGACCCATATATCACACGCGACACGTCTCATACAGGGATGACCATCCTTAAATAACCTTAACCGTATGCGAAGACGTCAATGCCCATTGCTGGCAACTTTCCTGTGATAACTACATTTCTCCGACAGCTTTCATGACCTTGCATTACCCATTTCTCCTCTTACAAATATTAGATATCCCTGTTGGTAATACATACGTCCAGTAGAGAAAAGAATGAAGTAAGTTATAGTGCGTGGGTCCGAGTCCCAGACAGGTGTCACAACAGCCTCCAGTTATCATGCTTTCGTTAGACTGACAATGCATCTCCTACAAACAAAGAAATAGATAGAGGTTTGGATTCTGACAACATATTTCCAGTCAATTATTTATTCTCTGTGCTGTAAATATAAGCAAATATGATGACAAAACCTGTGTTAAGAATGAAAGTTAGTTTAGTTCTGATAATATTAGGTATTGTAGTTTAAATAACAAGAGCCTGCTTTCAAAAAGAATGTTCTAATAGATAAAATAAGAATCAAAGTTTCACTTACCTCTCCGGACACGAAATCCACTTGTAATGAACTCGGCATGTCTACACAGAAATATACTCCAAACACCAATACACAGTCGCAAAACAAAATGGCGTAACGCCATTTCCCTATAACAGATAAAAGTGTTGGCCTGTATTATAACTAACTATTTTTGGTACAGGGAATATTAACAAAATCATATAGATATGTGACTTGAAATTGTTGTGAAATCACATTGTTTCCCGATGTAGCAATTCAATATAAATTTTATCACATAATCTGCAAAATAACTAGTCATTTTGCTTGACAATAAACCATTCATCGTGAAGTCATGACAGAATCAAGGAATTGACGTGGCATCGCGATACGAGGAAGACGTTGAAATTCTCCGAGTTTAAGGTTGCTGTTGTTAAGTGAAAAAATATCTTGAATTTCTATTCAGTTCATATGATTTTTTTTATAAAACTCGTCTCGAAGTTTTGTTTTTTTTTTTATTTCAAAGGATCGCAAAGAGACTCGTTTCATAAATCTCAAATAAAAATAATATGAGAATAAGAATCCTGCATAATCATATACATAAATATGTTATTGTATAATTTTACTAATATGCTTTTGATACCATTCTTGTTGTAGATAGAGTTAAACATAAGTTGAGACAGTAAAGCCGTTCAATAGCTGGTAATAGCATTAAAGTTACAATACTATCTGATTAAAAGGTAATTTTAAGTTAGATTTGACCTCGATAGTGTTAGTATTTGTAGATTTAGTTAAGTTATATCAATAATATTTGTAATTATTGTGACTTCGGTACAGCAATTGATGAAAGTCGACGCTTGTGAGCTTGCCTCCATTTGAAACTTGTCGTCATAGGAGTAATGATTGTTGCTGAGTAGGACCAAAATGGGACCACTTCCGATATGTTCAATATATACGGTATATATTTGATTTTGTATTAAAAGTTTCCTAAACCTTACCGCCCATCTTGACTTCTATTTAGTCTTATGTCTGTATTATGTATCAATATTTATTTTTTCAGAATTCCTGCGGATACGTATAATGGTACTGTAAGTACGTAGTCTGAATTCTTCTCAATGTATTCAATATTTCAGGAGGTTGATAACTTACGTTTCTTGCTGTTGTAAAGTCATGATATGATCATTATTATTCGGTAAATATTGGCTTTTATGTTATGGATTTTTGTGATTCCTTGGTTGACATCATTCCAATGCCTTGTCCTAGTCATACGAAAATTAACACCGGCTCAGATAACAATGCTTACTTAACGAATACTGCAGAAGCTATTATAATAGAAAAAGAACGATAAACAAATCGATTGTTTTCCGTTTTAGCTTTAATTTATTTATAACCTTAACTATTGATTTGCAATATAAAATCAAAGCAAACTAATTACCATCGATTTATAACGACTCTCGGCCTTACTAATATATCGGGAATCATTAATCTTTTAGCAAGATCTTGTGAAAGTCACTAAATCAGTATTAAAGGAACTGCCGTACGTATCACGGACAAATCCAAGAAGAGTTATATGTAGGCGCATTTGACACGTTGAAAGTGCTTATATTTTTGTTATAAGCAATGTCTAGCGAATAATTTACTATGTGTATCTATCCTAAAGTGTTTGTTTATGAATTCATTGTGTTCTTAGCATAATTAGAATGTCCTAGAAAGTTTTGTATATCTTATTTTAATACATTTTTCGTTAGAAAACGATTCAAAATATATCATTGTAGCGTTTGTTTGGAAATGAAGTTCACTAAGGGGAGATCAGACGTTTAGAGGGTCAAAAGAATAATTAGAAGTATCATTTATAATTTAATACCACATGTTGATCATTATTATAGGAACATATCATACGTACACCTGCTGCAGATATTGATCTCATAGCGTTTATTACTCATTTTGACAAGATAACGGTACACCTGTGAAGTTTACGTCTATACAACAGCTGGTCGTCGATATAATATATATAAACTGTGAATCTCATTTTACATACAAATGTACTTATATATGTTGGATATTGCCCATTGGTCACGAAACGCATCTTTTGAACAATATCTTACGTTTAATCGTAATCAGTACTCCATTCCATAATAAAGGGCATAGTGCCGTGGATTCTTTTTGAAGGCAATTAACTATATTTTTTTTATATTTTTATCTGGAAATTAAAGAAGATCAAACTTTTTAATGGTGGTATTGGTGTAAAGTAAGAAACTTCTTTAACTGAAGAAAAATACTAAATCGCCTGCTCCTGTTTTTGATAGAGAATAACTATGATTCGTCACCGGTGGAGCGTCTTGGGTAAACAAAGCGTCATGTCTCCCTACCGCTAGGGCATTGAATTGTTTATTATACCGAACAAAGTTTTTCTCGCGCTAGAATACAAGTCCAACTTAATGGCTAGACTTAAGTTTTTTGCCCAAAACACTGTTGACGTGTTGGGCTAATGTTACAGGTATTGTTCATTAATAAGATAAACATACCGTATCTTTCAGCCCAAATCAATTCCCTTTAGCATGTTACATCATATAAACATTACATCGAGTGTAATTGTGTTATCTGTATCTTTTATCATAAAAATATTACTAAATTCGTCGGTCAAAGGCAGACGGAAGCGTCGTCTGCCATCCATTTTTTTTTTTTTTTGTTATTGGAATACCTCGGAGAGTTCCGTTACACGAACGACAACTCTTGCTAAACGTAAGAGAGGTTTCGCATGGGGGAAACATGATTTTTGAACATGACGTTCAGCGGGATACACGATGTTTTGTCGCCCGCACACGTGACGTCTCTCGACAAATCAGCGACTGTGACTCATCGGTGAGGTATAATAATATACGTTATAGCCCTCTGTGGAGGGATACATCGAGAATTGTCTCCCTGGAAATAGTTATTTTCTCGAGGGTGAAGTCATAGCCATAGGGACATAATTATTTTATTATACCGAACAAAATTCTAATAAATCCATTTATTTGTTATTAGTCTGGTTTAAGAACTCAAAAATGTTTCCCAACAATGTTGCATAATTGTCGGACTGTTGGTTAACGATGCAGACGACGTCAATTTCCGGGGAGATATCTAACTTATGCAATGTCATGTGATAAATCCAATTAGAACATTCTAAATGAAAGTAAGGTATAATAATGACAGTTATATTTCATCGAATGAAGTGAACAATATAAAAGTAAACAAATCACGAAACGTAATATAACTGTTAATCATCAAGAAACAACGAATATTCTATTTGTTATATTATTTTTTGTTTTTCTATTCTAGGTCTTAACTGATATACTGATTCAAGTACTCCTTTACTTCATACTTCATATGATTGCAATCATAAGGAAAATCAAACTGTACACCTTTAAAAAAGTGTCTACCATACCGACAAAAAAGCACGAACAATATCCTTAGATTGTTCATAGTAAAAATGTATCTGCTGTAAGATAATTTATGCATTTCCAGTACAACGAGGTATGTGTGATCAAATGAGATGAGTGTTTCGGCCTGTTTGGTTATTTCGAATTCATGTAAATAAACACCTGTGTGACTATGATCACTTTACCTTCACGAGAATGGAATTTTATACAGCAGTACAAATAAATTATAAA
The DNA here is from genome assembly GCF_041381155.1 of Argopecten irradians. Classification (NCBI taxonomy): domain Eukaryota; kingdom Metazoa; phylum Mollusca; class Bivalvia; order Pectinida; family Pectinidae; genus Argopecten; species Argopecten irradians. The sequence continues at coordinate 10,256,133 of NC_091138.1, read as the reverse complement.
TGTTTATTTCCACCATATTAAATCTAAAAAATGAATAAAGACCACGAGGAAGTATATTTGATAAGATTATTTTTAAAACGAAGAGGCCAACGCTTTTGCAAATGAGGGATTAGCTATTAACAAGATTTTGGTGTAGTGTTAAAATCCACCCTATGAAAATCTCACCATGGTCTATAAAAGTGGGATGACTTGTTCGCACTTTATTAGTATGATTTGACTGGGTGGGGTCAGCTATCCGGTATCTCTGTCGTTATTGTTAAGTAAGATCATTGGAATGAGAGCTGACACAACACAACATACATGTACCACAGCCTCCCAAAATATACAGACATTCACACAAACACAATGCATGAAGAGGAGACCGTCTCTAGACGACCCTGGCTGTTAATAGGACGTAAATATACAGACATTCACACAAACACAATGCATGAAGGGAGGACCGTCTCTAGACGACCCTGGCTGTTAATAGGACGTAAATATACAGACATTCACACAAACACAATGCATGAAGAGGAGACCGTCTCTAGACGACCCTGGCTGTTAATAGGACGTAAATATACAGACATTCACACAAACACAATGCATGAAGGGGGGACCGTCTCTAGACGACCCTGGCTGTTAATAGGACGTAAATATACAGACATTCACACAAACACAATGCATGAAGAGGAGACCGTCTCTAGACGACCCTGGCGGTTAATAGGACGTAAATATACAGACATTCATACAAACACAATGCATGAAGGGGAGACCTCTCTAGACGACCCTGGCTGTTATTAGGACGTAAATATACAAACATTCATACAAACACAATGCATGAAGGGGAGACCGTCTGTAGACGACCCTGGCTGTTATTAGGACGTAAATATACAAACATTCATACAAACACAATGCATGAAGGGGAGACCGTCTCTAGACGACCCTGGCTGTTATTAGGACGTAAATATACAGACATTCATACAAACACAATGCATGAAGGGGAGACCGTCTCTAGACGACCCTGGCTTTTAATAGGACGTAAATGCATGCATATGAAGCCGTCTCTAGACGACCCTGGCTGTTGATAGGACGTAAATATACAGACATTCATACAAACACAATGCATGAAGGGGAGACCGTCTCTAGACGACCCTGGCTTTTAATAGGACGTAAATGCATGCATATGAAGCCGTCTCTAGACGACCCTGGCTGTTAATAGGACGTAAATGCATGCATATGAAGCCGTCTCTAGACGACCCTGGCTGTTAATAGGACGAAGTAAATATACAAACATTCATACAAACACAATGCATGAAGGGATTGCCGTCTCTGTACAACCCTGGCTGTTAATAGGACAATATATTAAATTTACAGATATTCATACAAACACAAGGCATGAAGGAAAGGCTGTCCTTGAACGACCCTGACTGTTGATAAGACGTAAATATTCAATATTTTCAAGATATTCATACAGACACAATATATGAAGGGCAAGCCGTCCTGGGAAGACATACAGACATTCAATTAATACAATGCATGAAGAGGAGTCCGTCCTTTGACGACCCTGGCTGTTAATAGGAGATAAATAGGGGTCAAAGAAGTAATATCAACAGGATTTTCCAGACGACACGGGATCCCATCAAACGTAAGTCTGTAGGATACGAATTACTTCAAATTTTTGAGATCATGGACAATGAAGTAATTCCAACCGTGTGGATAAAACAATTGTCAAATTTCCGAGGCGATCTGCCCCTTTATCAAAACACACAAAATGAACCCGATTATATAATATGGTGCGAACGGTAATACGGGACAATGAAATTAGACAAATATTCAACAGCACAATGGATGTAAATATACAGACATTAACACGTTTCATGAAGAGGAGTCCGTCCCTGGACGACCCTGGCTGTTAATAGATGACAAACAGACATTCATACAACGACCAGAAAAGTTTATTCTAGCCGTTCAATTTTTTCACGATTTGGCTTTCAGAATATAATTGATTTAACAATTTGCAATATTTTGCGGATCAAAGTTTTGGTATCATAACAATGTCCAAAACCGCGGAAAAACCGGCTATATGGTATATTTCTAACCAAATATTACTATTTAAAGACATGCACAAAGGAACCTGTAAAACAACGAATGATTTTGCAATATCCAATTAATTTAAACCGTGCTTTTCACCATGCATTGAAGTATAGATAATAATCAATAACTCACATTCGTATGGTTTCATCTTGTCTCATATATCATGTGACATCAGAGAACGGGGGCCCATGCATATGTTCACGCTGTAATATAAATGACATTTATTAAGTAAAACGTCGAGACCATGTGTCAAATATGTTGATGCTATTCCATGTCAGTGGCCATAATACATTTAATTTTTGTTTGTTATCTTAGTTTTAATTTTTCAAATAATCAATCTTTATATATCCTTGCCAACTCTTTAAAGGTTCCAAATGCATTATTTGCACGTAATTAATGTACATACGCAGAAAATGCTTCTGTCATCTGATGCCTATACGCAATCGTCCCGCCTTTACTAAAGATATTAAAATTGAATAGTATCTATAATTTATGCTAAAGCAGCAGCTTTATGCCATTAATTTCAAATTCCATCACAAGCTGTGGAATAATAACAACCATAGCATATTTAGAATACGATACAGAAATATTCAATTTACACGGTGTGTATATACAGAAGTCGTTATAAAATCAGTTAATAAAGATCAGACGTGTAATATTGATACTTCCTATCGGAAGATAATATCCGCAGTGTCCATTACGTGCGTGAAACTCTCCACAATAAAATATTTTACATGTGTATTACAATATTCTACTGATTAATGGGCTATATAGATCATGTAATGCAATACATCGGCTGTTGTGAGAAGGCTATTCCCCAAACCAATTATCGATTAGCTAATATGGTCTATGGACAAATGAACCAACTGAACTATATAAACAGATGGTGAACTTTCGTATATAAAGATTATTAAAAAGTGTTATAATCTTTATTACTCATGTGTAACATGGTAAGTATGAAGTCAGCGTATTGAAATTGATGGCGTCCAAAAAAATGAAAATACAAATATATATATATAATGGTGTATGGTATTTTTCTAACCAATATATATATATTATAAGACTATTTCATATGTGGATATGAAGGATAGGGATATTCTACTCGAGGGTCACAAAATGTAGTAAAACCCGAGGCTTGCCGAGGGTTTTGCAACATTTTGTGATCCCGAGGGTAGAATATCCCTATCCTTCATATCCACTTATTAAAGAGTATTTTTCTTTCATACCTCGACGTTTTATTGCAATTTTACAACTATAATATCCCGCCATTTTGAAATAAATTCGAAGAAATCCACGGCTGAAAGTCAATTTTTCACACAAAAATTACGTGATATTTTCAACAAAAATTCCGTTGTTTGCATCTTTTATAGTAAAACCAGTCAAATTTGTGAAAAAAAAAAGATGTGATTTATTTATATAATATATATTTCCTTTCATACTTCATACCTAGGTGTAATACTGGCTGGTCCAGGGCAATACACTCATGTCGCCTGAGGCTGTATTGCATGGCTACCCATGCAATAAAGTATCGTGACGTCACGGCGTCAACAAAATATATATTTCCTCGGTAAAAATTTAAACATTTTTTTTTCACAAAAATATGACTTGTGTTGAAAATATCACGTAATTTTTATGTATGGAAAATTAACTTCCAGTCGTGGATTTCTTCAAATTCATTTCAAAATGGCGTGATATTATGGTTGTAAAATTGCAATAAAACGTCGAGGTATGAAAGAAAAATACTCTTTCATAAGTGGATATGAAGGATAGGGATATTCTACCCTTCATATCCACATATGAAAGAGTCTTATAATATTTGGTCATTTGACTCAAGGGCCAGGATAATTTATAGCTTAGATTGTGCGATGTCCGTTCGCTGGTTCCAAGTTCCCTCTAGTAATTTTTATGTTGTCCTGTCGGACTAAGTGTTTTTATTTCAAGTTGGTCCGCAATCCAAAATGGTTTCCACAGCAGCTATTTTGAACAACAAAAATTTGTTTTAAACTTCTCTAGTTCCTCTGGAGATTGGTGTGATTGACATAAAACTAATAGTAAGGAGTTAAAGTAATGGCAGCCCATAATGTGTTTTTATCGGCGTTGGGACAAGCGTTTCCTTGGCTGATATGGCTATCGTTTTGTAAAAGGTTTGCGCAAGCACAAGAAATATTTCTACAAAGTTCTACAAATACGGTTGAGCTAGAATGATCCTGACCAAGTGTTATCTTTCGGATAGGTTTGAAATTTTAAGATGGCAGTTATAGCAATGTAAAGGAATACAGTCCAAAAAGTAGTATATTAATACAATATACAATACATGGTCAGCAGTTAGTCACAAAACCAAGGTGGGTGCTAAACTTTTTTGTCATTTATCCCCAAGGAGTGTTGTATGTTTTGATTTTTAATTCTTAGATCGACGTATAGATGAAGGATGTTTAATTCAAGCTGTCTTGAATTACATTTAAAATATTTAATCAATATGATAAGTGTGTTATGTATGTACGTATAGCATATACATGTATATATGCAGGCTGATATTTCAATTTTATCGCCATAATAAGCCCAATACATACACTTATCATAGGTATATCTATATACTTTTGTACTTCTTTAACTAGTAAACTGATGTTCTAATCACCTAGTCAATGTCCGCCAATTTGCCAACCATCCACCCTATTGATAATTAAGTAATTTTGCCAAAAAACTGTCAATATAAAATTACGGAAATTCGATAAATTTAACAGCTTCTTATCGACCGATCGTACATGGTAATGTATTTAAATTTGAAACACACAGACTAGAAATTATGTGCATTTCGAATATGTGAAATGCAATTATGTAAGGATAGTCTACCTGTGGGACACTTGCATTTTTGAGAAGTCTTTTCGCATGTTTATTCCAAGATTGATGTAGATGGTGTCTCGTTGTGATAGCTGAATCTCCTTTCGATATGCTCTGTATAATGTGTAGTCGCGATGTATCTAATGTAGGCCTGTTGGTTATGAAAGTTCAAAGGGCATAAGAACAATTTAATTACCAAGAGTGAATATTTGAGATTGAGTGCGTAAATAAGGTGAAATATGAAATTAGTATCAATGGGAGGGTCGGACCTTCGATAACTTTTTCTCTATTAATGGTTATGCAATAACCAGGTACGGTACAAGTGTGTCTAAATTGTGATATGCTGTCTTGAGGTGCTTTCAGCACTAAATGTCAACCTTATCGCGTTTTTAACCGCGAGAACATTTTAGTGGCTCTCCATGATTTACATAGCTAGACTTGACTTATTCTTAAACATCGTCTCTTTAATAGCGAAGTCTGTTTTGAAATGTAAATAAGTTTACACGAGGAATGATGGGTGTCTTCTGTCAACACGGCTTCGTTCTGCTCTGGTTCATTGTATTATGGACCTATTCAGTTACAACCAATTATACCATTACTTATACCCCCTCTATCAATGTCCTTATTTGCTTTTTAACCCTCTTGATACCATGTTCACTTATATCAAAACCCAAAGACTGATATTCAGAGTTTATTATACCAAATTTAGAAATTAAATTCGCTGAGCTGGAAAGACTTTTCCGGGTGATAAAAACCTCCTGGAAACTAGTATTTGACGTAAACTTTAAATTCTATGCATAGCAGGCAAATACGCTATGTTTAAAAATTATTATCATCGCACTGGATAACTGTGTCAAGGAATAGAAATGAACACTGCAGAAAAGCCTTTCGACTGTCTTACAAATCCGCGACTTAACCCGGCCTAGGTCATTCAATCAAAAACAACATGTGTAGCGACAAAAGGACATGTAACAGGTTAAAACATACAACTTTGTCGTCGCATATAGAGAAAACGTATCTCTCTCCAAAACATGAGTCGACTGTTAAACATCTTTTTCGTCTAGTACCAAGTCTGTTTAGAGTATAAACCTGCTAAGCACTTAATCATAGAGATGGTGAAGGTAGATTGGCTTTGACAGGATTGGCAGAGGCAACAACACGGCATGTCTTTATATGACTTTCACGCTTTTCGTACATAGTGAGATAACACCGTGTTGTTAACTATTCAATCAGTGACGTATATATTACGACAGAATATTATGAAGACGGTTACATGCCCGCATTATAAGGTGACGAACATCACTACCTCTCTTACAAATAGGATAACGTCTCTGAATGATAATGCGAAACAAAACAAAACAAAAACAATGACTCCCGCTTTTAACTCATATCAACTGGTTGAAAAGAAAACAAAATGTCTATCAAGCGTAATCTATAGTTTACCATCGGTAGTAACAACTGGACTGATCTCAATGCTTTGTACTATTGTTTAAAAATGCAGAAGTAAAAAAATATTAGAATGAATACCCCATCTATGTACCGCCTATTCTTCATTCAGGTCATATAGCTTAAAGCCTTTGTTCGTAAAACACCTCGATACGAGATTCTCTGGCGTAAAAAAACGGCAGTGAATTGTTTATGACACAGCCGCCGTGAAGTGTTTTAGCTTATACCAAGGGAACTCAGAACTCTATTTTTGTGTCGGCAGCATGTAATCAGACTCTAGTTCGAAATAAAAGCAGTGTCAAACATATATGCATCGGCTATTTTATCACAATATAAAAGTTGGGGCTTTCATACAATGGACGCATTGATGGTCAATTGATTTCATTAGTATAACGTCATATAAACAGCCGCGGACATTTTTGAACGTGCCAGGTTTAGACAGTGGATAAATGCCGGAATACTCGGAGATAACCACCTACCATCGGCAACTTCCTAATATTGCATTTTAAATGACCCAGAGGTTGAGGGCTTACGGTGATATGTCAGGTCATCTTAACCGCGGATACGTTGATGATTTGAAAAATCATTGATTGATAATTAAGGAAGATTTTTGAATTTATAGGATTTCATTCCATCCTTAATAATAATTTTGGTTTAAAATATATTTCAGCAAAACATTAATGCAACTGCATTCTGATTCTGATTTAGGGTAAAATGTTCCATGCATTTGTATATTCTACTATTCCAATCATTTATACTAGACGTCATTATACAAACGTTTTTCGGATTCATCACCGGATGACTGTATTGGTGATGTAATAAGATGTTATACAACTGTGCACTAGTTATAGTTACTTCTGCTGATAAGTCGGTATCCTTTACTTTGAATATAAAAACTAGGAGTAGTAAACCATCAAATGAACATGAAATGCTTTTGTAAATGAACGAATTCCTGAATTGCACAATAAGTAAAACCCTAAAGATAACCAATTCAGAAAAAAATAAAAAGGAAATTGTAATAATGACACTCACCGCAAACAATGTAGATTTGTACGCCGAATTCTGCGGCCGTGGTGAGGTAATATGATGTAACTCCTTGCCGATTCTTATGTATATTTTGTCTTGTTGACACTGAGCAAGACTTAAATGTACCAGATGAATACTGTCCTATACATTGTAATGAAGTCCATCCTTCTGTATTCCTCTCCTCGATATGGACTGATACACTTGATATGTCACAGTGCTAGGTATATAGCCACCACCATCAATACACAATGGCTTTCTGCTCGCTGGTAGATTTGTCAACTTTAACTAAATTTATCTTTAAAATACTGCTGTTTTTGTTTGTTTCTAATTGCATGCCTTACCATACAAACTTACTGCATTAAAAAACCGTCTTTTGTAGCGTTTGCACACCAATCCATGGAAAGGAAATAGGACCATATAACAACATAATGCATCATGTAAGATAATGCTTCAGTTTATTGTGGTTCTGCTGCGAAAAGATATGTTAGCTTTAGGGGATCACTAATTCTTATTTCCAAGCCACTGCTTATATACGGTAATTTCCAATACTTTTAATCTTTGTTGGGATAACTCGTTATCATATTGTTCTACAACAATACAAACAAAAACATACAGGAAACTAATCGAAATGACTGAAAAAATTATTTTGTTTCTGAGATTAAAATGACCAAGCAAAGAAAATATGGAACACCTGATGCTGAAAATTAATACTTAGTCGTGCGGGTCCATCATACTGCGCGACCATTGGTATCGATCCAGTATCATTATGAATGCATGCATAATTATATATCTGCATATTTGTGTTTTAGATATTATGTGTACGATATAATTCATGATTTATGCAAATATCTCTGATTTATTTGAATCTAGTTTCTCATTTGCCTATAAGCTTTCACATCAGTACCCAGTCTGACCTAGTTAGGGTACATTTATATACTTTGTTGATATCGTTTTCTTTATCGGGTTTACCACCCCATTAGGATTAATTAGGCCCAGACCTGTGTCCTGACGTGGTGCTGTGATTCGTACTTGATGTTTTTAGATTTACATATTCCGATTTATCTACCTGCTCTGTCAATGGTTATCTTCTCATGATAACAACGCTACACTGCTCACGAATAGAGTCTCTTTATATACAAAAGTATATCTTATAGATAACTTTAGTAGCTATTTCCTTATGTTCATACCACTAACAAAACACGTCGTTGATATGTAGATGCAACTACTAACACAAATCATAGTATTAATTACTAAGGTGGCGTAAATAAGGAGAGGGCGTGTATAGGCATGTTGCTTATCGCCCAATTCCGATTGTCTTTAACATCAGACAATAAAATATTCTGAAATGAAAAAATGAAATATGGTGGCGTAGGGACCAGAATACTATACTAGTACTACTCCTTCGGTGCAAATAGCAAGGATGTACTTGGGATTCCTTGTAGTGAGATCATTATATTTTATTCTTGTTTTGAAGTTTCATATGGAGTATCTTTTCTGGTGCTTAAGTTCGACAATATCATGTATCTTATAGTCGATTTGTATGTGAACAGCAGCGTGTTGACACGGATGAGGATCTGACACGGGCCTCTGATTTTAGATAGAGGTGCGTGTGTTCTTATTCTCTAGAACGTGATGTCAACGTAAAATGTATTTTACTGTTTATCACTTTAAGCATATACCAATTTGTTGGATGTTATCTTTGATAAAAAAAACCACGATCATCGTTTTTGCTTTGACAATATTACATTTTGACAAAAAAGCAATTGTAGAGGTGTAATGCCATATTATCGATAAAAGTGCATTTGAGTGAACCTTTCATCAGAAATGCCTCGGTAACACATTTTCATTATGAAATTGCCATTTGCGAGAGAACATATGAGAAATAGCAACAGTCCGTTTTCACAATATCGAATGTGGACAAAAATTGATTTGGTCAAAGCGAATGACATTTGTATAGTTGCCTACATTGACCCCTCTAAATATCCAGACTGTAGAGCTGATGATAATATGATATCCATGACAGATCATATTGAACTCAATTAATTGATTCCAAATGCCATGACGTTTCACGATGTCCAACATCAGTAATGTACTTGTTGTGTTAATCCACATTTGTGTCTGGAGGTCAGTTGGCTCTCGCAATGATAACCTTTGTCCCATCTACTATAAACCATAACATCTTTTATTACTGGAAACAAAAATGCTGATTATTTCACACACCAATAATGAACATTCAAGCGCCTTTCATACTACTCATTACAGCTGGTATTGAAATCAACCTTGGCCCCACCAAATATAGATGCAGTATATGCAATTAACCAGAAATCAGTAGCATGTGATTGTTTCATAATTAATGTATGAGCATATCGGCATAAATTTATTCGATCATTTTCTAACACACCAGTCCCATGGATTTACACAAAATGTGATATTCCCAGCTATAATTTGGTTTGGTTTTATAAGTTTAACGTCCAATTAAAGACCCGACCAGTGATCATAATCTGGCAACTGCTCCAAATGAGATTCGCAACCCAGAGAAGGGGTGATTGTGGTATTGTGTCGGGATAAATGCGGACCAACTATACAAATGTGGACTTGGGTTAAGTCCGATCAAAGGCCCAGAATCCCTCACTTTCTTTTTTAGTGCAACAAAAGACTGGAATAATCTCCTTGACATTATAGAACGAGAAAATAATAAACATTCTCAGAAAGTGTCTAAAGATCAGATCGAAGTGAAAATGTGCGGTTTTAATCTATCTAATATCCTATAGAGAAAAGGCAAAGCATTTTTTAATTGTTCACTGTCATATAAAACATTTTATGAACTATGTTATAAATGTGTGATAAGTTCATTTTATATTTATTCATAAACTTATTATATTTGGACCCCATTGGAAATGAGTCTTTTTGGCTTTGATGGCTTCTCCTAGGTAAAGAATTACATTATTTGAAACTTAACGGTGAACTATCTAACTGTACGTTTGTGATGTATCTATGTAAGGATATTTTATGTCCAACCAAACCGCCACATGTATGTCTATTTGCTACTTAACCTGGATAAATGTTATTATTGTTACTATCTACATCAAATACATAGTCATACCTGTCAACATCCCGATAAACCAAGGCAGATTTGTCATCACATCTCTCAATTCATTTTATTGACTCTCCAATATCAGAGGTATCACCTAAACAACTATTAGAAATTCACTTCATAAAAACCTACACATTGTGATTATCAAATTTCAATGCATCAAAAACAAGGTCTCTTATTTTGAACATACAAAACTACTAGCCCATACATCAAAGATATACCAAAGAGGAGTCAAGGACTGTATACGTGACCTTATCAATGATATTGTCACCATCCAATCAGGAAGAAAAAACTATAAATTATTTTATGGAGGGGACATCAACCTTTCTCTGATATTGAGAGGTCATCACGGAGAATAGTTGGGTGGTGTAAGGAGTCAACAAAGACTTTGAACTGGTACACGTCGTTGACTTTCCTACACGAGAAGATAAGGCCCTCGACCTTATCTGTACATTCTAATCTACATTGGTTCACAAATGTAAATCCTTACCACCACTGGGGAAAAGAGAACATAAGAAATATCCATGGCACAGTGTTTTAAAGACAGGTAGAAATATACATGGGATAGAGCAGACAAAACAGACGTAGAAAGGAAGTTCCTGTACCTAGATAATAAGACAATGCTTTACTACACCATTGTGAACGAGGAAGTCGAGGAAAGCACGTGATACATATTAAATGAGGTAATCACAGGAATTGCTCAGGCCAATTCAAAGCGCTTCTGGTTCTGTCTAAATGGAAGGCAGAACAACCACTTAGGAAAGCAGATCAGTTACTCTTAAGCGACATAGAGAACAATCCAACAATACTGGATAATTCAAATAGGTATTCACCAAAAAGGACATTACATCAACACCAGAGAAGGGGCCCAGCCCTCGTGCATGCAAGAGTTCACGTTGAGCGAAAATGGAGCCTGTAAACTGCTTCAAACCATCAATATTCACAATGTATCAGGATCAAATGCCATACCAGTTCGATTACTGAATGACCATGCCATGCCATCCACATTTCCCTGATCCTGACATTCCTTTAGCAGAGGTCCCTAAACAGTAATACCACTCCAGATGCGTCTATCGTTCATATTTTGCAAGAAGGGTGAGAAACAGAAAGCATCCAACTATCTGACAGTATCACTATCATCGTTACCCTGTAAGCATCTCGTCCATAGCCAGAGGCTGGACTACTTTGAAAAATAATGTCTTACTGTTTGGCTCTCCACATGGATTCTAATCCAGACAATCGTGTGAGACTCATCTTGTCATTACATCGCCAGCTCTACAGATGAAAAAGGACATAAAGACATTGTCATGTTAGACTTTGCTAAACCTAATATGAGGCATGATACTGGATGGCTACAAGACGTCCTTAGGAACCGAACACAGCAAGTACTTCTCTACGGTCATACGTCAACAACAGCACCACCGTTCTTGGACCTGTGTTGTTTCTAGCTGCATCAAACACTTTCCAGAGATATAGGTTCCAAAGTAAACCTTTCGGAGATGACGGTCTCCTCCTATGGAGGTATCAGTTTGAAGGCAGACGCAGGACCTGCTATATTTATTGCGTTGGGCAAAGGACTGGCAGATGGTTTTCAACGCAGACAAATGCGTGGTGTTGAGCATTATTCAGAAGAGGATACCAGATCAGACCAATTACACTTTCACTGTCATGTTCTAGAGAAAACAGAATCCAGTTAGTACAATTGTAGTTACAGTCTGCAGAGACCTAATTGGAACAGACATGTGAACATGTTTGCTTTCGAGTCAACGCCGATTCCGGGATACAAGGAAATCTTTTGGATAGGAGGTAGAAAACGTTGATTTGGTCATGTGACCTCGAAAACTTTCGGGCACATTTTTTCCGTCATGGCGGTGACACTTATAGGCAGAGTATACCAATGTCCGAGTAAAGGTCATTTTCGATAATACTTGCTCGATAAAGGAACTAAGATAAATTGTTATATTTTGTGTTTTCTATTTGTTATTGATTTTTGGAAAAAAAAGTACCCAGGTAAGTTATGAAATATTTGTGAGTAAGACGTCAGATACGTTGATTTCCAACTGCTAGGCGACAACTCCATTTGATGCCGTAATTTACATGTCATTTCCTTGTGAAGTGTCTAAATTCAATTTTCGTGCATATTTAAATTATATTTGATACAATATGCTTTGATAATTAATTTTAAGTTTTCTGTCATAATATATAACTTTCCACACGTGTACAATAATTGCATATGCCGCCATTTTGCTTCAAATGTGCCCTAAATAAAGTCACGTGGTGATGAAAGTCACATGACTAAACAGACTGAATGTTGTAGGCCTATTAAAGAACGGCATATTGGATTCCTCCGACGCAGCACCAGAACACGTAAGACACTGGCAAAGCCAACAATAGAAGATGGCTCGTTAGTCTGGGACCAGAAATTACACCAATTAATACTATTAGCCGTTATGTTTTGTTGTTGCGATTTTGTTTTAAATCAAAACCTTTTTTAAATGAACGCGTCATCATGGTAGCCTATTGCGCAAAATCCTGTAACAAGTTTATATCCGGTTGAAACGAGGAATACCCTCTGTTTATTTTGCAAGCAGCATAAAATGTAATACACCTACTACCACATACAAAGTGTAATTTTGCTTTATTTTCGGCACTGACAAAAACAGTTGTATTATAAAATAGTATGTGCGCCGATATTCGACCGACCTACTTCCGAGGCCAATCCTTGTTTGGAAGACACATTGTTAGCATTTTAAAAGTTTTTTCAAAGAATGTTGTAAGATACATGGTCAGTGCCTTCAAAAAGCTGTATGTTTGGATCGGGTCATAAAGAATAAAGTGTGTCGTCGACAGCTTTTCTTTTTTGTCTTTCTGAACCCTTGCCAAATCACAGCTTATATGTTATATATTCGTTTTATCCCAGAACCAACCTTAGGGTTGTTGGAATACATCTACCACAGATACTGTAGGTTTATTCGTCACTGACGGAAAACAGTGGTATTTCCGAAATTTCGCACGTGCGAAGGATCGACTGACCTTCCGCCTTTTACATATTGACTCTTGTCAGGAAGAAAAAGTGACCAGTCACAGGCTCTCCACTTTTTACATTCTTAACTCTACCTTACAACCCTCTTCTCTAAGTGTGTAACCGATATAGTGTTCATGCGATAAATATCGTAACAATGTCAATGTCAACTACAATACAAAACAATAGATTTGCAACAGAGTTAACTACAATACATACCTTTACCATACGCTAAGAAAAAGGTGATTCGAGATCGTGAAAATGACGTCGATCCCGTGTATGTGACGTCACATTTTGGCGGGACTGAATGACGTTATCCGGCAGCAGCTATAGGCCAATAGTTTAGGATTTGGTTTTATTAGTGTAATGTCATATTAACAGTCAGGGTCATTTACGGACGTGCCAAGTTTGTTGGTAGAGGAAAGCCGGAGTAACCGGAGAAAAACCATCCAACACCGGCCAGTAGGCCTACCTAGCAACTGTCCAACATGGGATTCGAACTTGCGACCCACAGATGGATGACCTGTGGTAATACGTCCGGACATCCTTCTAGGATAAAATTACATTAGATGGAATAAAATACAACGAACCGCTTCTGAAGAAACATGCCAGAATCGCAGAGGACATTTTATTTGTATGTTTCCCTTGATTCCATTTGGCTTTCAACTTCAGATTACTGTTCATCAATGCATTAATCATATAGCAGGTTTCTAGTTTGTTAATTTTCAAAGTGAAATGACACTCGCTAAGCTCGTGTCTTTTCAATATTTATAAATTAACAAACTTGAGTTTAATAAACATGATAAACAGCAGTCACTTGTTGGGAAACTTCTATTGATTCAATTCCCCCCCTCGTTTCCTAGAGAAGAGTAACATTCCGATACTGAAGTCATACGAAAGTATGACACCTGTATATGACGCCTTGATCTGAACCAGACGATCCGGAAGAGTAGGAACCAGCTTGGTCATCGACGACCCCGCTTGACAAATGTTTATGTTACATCCATTTAGTTTTATAAAGTCTAGCTTTAATCTTTCAATTTCTGATATTCCTAATACTGTCCATGTAGAAGTTTTAATTTGATGGCGCTTAAAGATGCTCCAGACAGAGCCGACAGAGCATAAACGATACTCATCATTTGAACAATGGTTGGTTTTTAATCACGTATATACGTCTAATTAACATAAAAAATAATTTTAATTAATTTATTTTGCTTTTGGTGCTTACGCAATCAGTATTTCATTCCATATTGGACATTTTATTCGGACATATTTTTTAATATTTTTATCTAAAAGTAAAATTAGAAGCTCAAACTTTTCAATGGTGGTAATGGTGTAAAGTAAGTAACTTTTGTAACTGAAGAAAAAATACTAATGCGTCTGTTCCTGTTTTTGATAGAGAAAAATGTATTTCGATCAAACTTTTTCAAATAAAGGGAAATAACTCAAATTATCCTAGACGTCTGTTGGGATCGAGGACCTAGGTCTGAACAATCGCGCTAACTCTTTACTCATATTTTTAATTCTTATTATTATTATTATTATTTCTTTTTAAATTTATTTTTAAAACATAAAAAACGGATTGTTAATCGTACCATTGTTAACATTTCAAGTAATTAATTGAACCTGTTGAACGAGACTTATCCCAGACAGGTATATATTTTCCGGTAAGTGAGTAAGTTAGGCCTCGTGTCATATCCGTGACTGCCAAAAATTATTCTTAAAGATGCTCCACCACTGACAGGGCATAAACGATACCCATCATTTGAATGTTAATTGGTGTTTAATCAGGTATATTTATGTCTACTTAACATACAAAAAAATAATATAAAATAATTTATTTTACTGTTGGTGCATGCGCAATCATTCCTTATAGGACATAGTGCCAGGGATTTTTTTCGGGATGCAATTAATTATTTCTAATATTTTTATCTTGAAGTAAAATAAGAAGCTCAAACTTTTCAACGGTGGTAATGATGTAAAGTAGCTAACTTTTGCAACCGAAGAAAAATACTAAATCGTCCTCTCCTGTTTCTGAGAGAGAGAAAATACCATTTGTCAGCGGTGGAGCATCTTTAATATCTAAATATTTTCTCGCTTTTCTCTTTCAAATGTGTCCTCATTATATCTTTATCATATTTATCTGAGTAATCGTTCGAACTTTTCGGGGATCAGTAGAATAATTGCACCCAATTCTGATCAGGTATCCTTAGTGCATCTATTTAGTAGAACTAGCAGCATCATGACGGGGAAAGTCTACTAAAGGGAAATAACTCGTCTATATCTAGTCGCCCACCGGCTTTGATAATCAAAATGTTCTGTTATGCATAAAATGCACGTTGTGCAATGTATTTTATGCATTCAAAATGTATTTCATGCATTCAAAATGTATTTCATGCATTCCTTTGAAACTAAATTATCTATAGTTATTGAGTCAATCACTCATCACACAAATAGATTATTTATGATGTAACGCAAAACGTTTAAAACTTCATAAAAATAACTTGCATGTAAGCCAAGGAAGATAAAATGGACAACACTTTGTGAGTCGACGTTTACTTATAATGTTAAAAATTCATCGTGAAAAAAAATCTGCTAATACATATTCAATGCAGTACTAAATTTAAAAAAAACAACGGTAGTTTAAAAGGATTTACAATAAAACTTTAATCCGCTGGTCCGGGCTCAGGACAGTATACAAATGTTTATCCTAAGGCAATGTGTTTAGGAGTATTTACAACCCATAAATAGTGTACTGCGACATGTACATACGCTGTGTATGTGTACGATCTTGCTCCTAGACACACTTATACAGGCTGTTCAAGATTTATGGGCTTTTAAAGCGCAGGTTTATCGACTCACTGCAAGTGGTCGATTCGTTCTCGCGATACTAACTCCTAAATTACCGTTTGAGAAACGTGGAATAAAACTGACGGTACACTAAGAATTAAAGAATTTATAATAAATACTCATTCTTTTACATACGTATACTAACGTATATGTACGTGAGAAATTAAGTACGATTCCCCATGCCATTGAAAAAAAAAACTTCATTTACGAAGTTTCTGTTTGAATATAAAGATTATGTCAGAATTATTAAAAAGTCTATATGAAGTTATCATTTTCACTGTCCACATCCAGATAGCCACGTGCACTCATACATAATTATCCGTGCTGTACGCTTTCGATATCTCTCAAGTGGCACAAAATTTTGTTTCATTTTGCGTAGTCGAGGATAGCGAAATCAATGTGGATATAAAACTTTTTTTCCCCAAAATTTACAACTGTTTTCAAATAAAATTTTCGCTTTATATAATTAGTCTATTTACTTGATTTATTTTGCTTAAAAATATGTGAACAAACTCAGGTAAAATGGGCTCAAATAATCGAATCAATCTAAAATATATTATGAAATTACTTACTCTGGTCTAGAACAACAAATTGTTGTTTAATGTTATTTTAACTCAAGGATTAAAATCAATCGAATAGTTGGAATGTTATCGTCCAAATACTTTTATGGCATTTAATTCAAAGTAGGTATTTATACTGATACAATGAACATTTTATTCCGGTATATAAAATGACGTCACATGGAACGTCAATATTTACAAAATCATGTCAAACATTTTACACCTGTGAGCTACACCTGTCGTCCAGTATAATAGGTATAACCCTTACACACACACAATGACCAGTGTCTAACAGGCCTATCTCATTTCTTTGTTTCCTTTGAAGTGCCATGAGCGTCACAAAATCCTTTTATTGTCCTCACGTTTGAGTTATCTCGCCTTCATCTTAGTTCGTCCATTTAAAAATCCAATCGCATATATAGGGGAGTTCAACCTCATATGAACTTTTCAAAACTTCGATATGTCGAGTGATACTATGCTACTTTTATCAAGAGCAAGAATTTTAAAAGCATTTTCAAGTTCTCATCATTTGTATATAAGCCCCTATTAGTCCCCTACCGGTGACTATAGTGTCTCCCGTTTGGGGTCAAATGGTATTTCGTCAGTAATATTCGGAACTATCATCGTAGTTGTCGCCGTCAGCAACAGTATTAGCATTATAACTTAGCAACATTCCGTCTATAATGAATACTCCCCCATTATAATTACTAACAAGTATATCACAGTACTTATTTGATACAAATATCAAATCTGAAAATAATTAGGAGCAGTTACTGTTGTAATACCTGAAATGCATCAAAAGTGTAAAAAGTTTTTAAATTTTATTTTAAGGGACACATATAATGTATATATTCACTTTTATTAACCGACTGCAAGTAACTTTTGCCTTTTATTAACCGACTGTACATAAGTAACTTTTGCCTTTTATTAACCGACTGTAAGTAACTTTTGCCTTTTATTAACCGACTGTAAGTAACTTTTGCCTCTTATTAACCGACTGTAAGTAACTTTTGCCTTTTATTAACCGACTGTAAGTAACTTTTGCCTTTTATTAACCGACTGAAGTAACTTTTGCCTTTTATTAACCGACTGCAAGTAACTTTTGCCTTTTATTAACCGACTGTAAGTAACTTTTGCCTTTTATTAACCGACTATTAAGTAACTTTTGCCTTTATTAACCGACTGTAGTAATACTTTGCCTTTTATTAACCGACTGTAAGTAACTTTTGCCTTTTATAACCGACTGTAAGTAACTTTTGCCTTTTATTAACCGACTGTAAGTAACTTGTTATTTGCCTTTTATTAACCGACTGTAAGTAACTTTTGCCTTTTATTAACCGACTGTAAGTAACTTTTGCCTTTTATTAACCGACTGTAAGTAACTTTTGCCTTTTATTAACCGACTGTAAGTAACTTTTGCCTTTTATTAACCGACTGTAAGTAACTTTTGCCTTTTATTAACCGACTGTAAGTAACTTTTGCCTTTTATTAACCGACTGTAAGTAACTTTTGCCTTTTATTAACCGACTGTAAGTAACTTTTGCCTTTTATTAACCGACTGCAAACTTTTTGCCTTTTATTAACCGACTGCAAGTAACTTTTGCCTTTTATTAACCGACTGTAAGTAACTTTTGCCTTTTATTAACCGACTGTAAGTAACTTTTGCCTTTTATTAACCGACTGTAAGTAACTTTTGCCTTTTATTAACCGACTGTAAGTAACTTTTGCCTTTTATTAACCGACTGTAAGTAACTTTTGCCTTTTATTAACCGACTGTAAGTAACTTTTGCCTTTTATTAACCGACTGTAAGTAACTTTTGCCTTTTATTAACCGACTGTAAGTAACTTTTGCCTTTTATTAACCGACTGTAAGTAACTTTTGCCTTTTATTAACCGACTGTAAGTAACTTTTGCCTTTTATTAACCGACTGTAAGTAACTTTTGCCTTTTATTAACCGACTGTAAGTAACTTTTGCCTTTTATTAACCGACTGTAAGTAACTTTTGCCTTTTATTAACCGACTGTAAGTAACTTTTGCCTTTTATTAACCGACTGTAAGTAACTTTTGCCTTTTATTAACCGACTGTAAGTAACTTTTGCCTTTTATTAACCGACTGTAAGTAACTTTTGCCTTTTATTAACCGACTGTAAGTAACTTTTGCCTTTTATTAACCGACTGTAAGTAACTTTTGCCTTTTATTAACCGACTGTAAGTAACTTTTGCCTTTTATTAACCGACTGTAAGTAACTTTTGCCTTTTATTAACCGACTGTAAGTAACTTTTGCCTTTTATTAACCGACTGTAGTAACTTTTGCCTTTTATTAACCGACTGTAAGTAACTTTTGCCTTTTATTAACGACTGTAAGTAACTTTTGCCTTTTATTAACCGACTGTAAGTAACTTTTGCCTTTTATTAACCGACTGTAAGTAACTTTTGCCTTTTATTAACCGACTGTAAGTAACTTTTGCCTTTTATTAACCGACTGTAAGTAACTTTTGCCTTTTATTAACCGACTGTAAGTAACTTTTGCCTTTTATTAACCGACTGTAAGTAACTTTTGCCTTTTATTAACCGACTGTAAGTAACTTTTGCCTTTTATTAACCGACTGTAAGTAACTTTTGCCTTTTATTAACCGACTGTAAGTAACTTTTGCCTTTTATTAACCGACTGTAAGTAACTTTTGCCTTTTATTAACCGACTGTAAGTAACTTTTGCCTTTTATTAACCGACTGTAAGTAACTTTTGCCTTTTATTAACCGACTGTAAGTAACTTTTGCCTTTTATTAACCGACTGTAAGTAACTTTTGCCTTTTATTAACCGACTGTAAGTAACTTTTGCCTTTTATTAACCGACTGTAAGTAACTTTTGCCTTTTATTAACCGACTGTAAGTAACTTTTGCCTTTTATTAACCGACTGTAAGTAACTTTTGCCTTTTATTAACCGACTGTAAGTAACTTTTGCTTTTATTAACCGACTGTAAGTAACTTTTGCCTTTTATTAACCGACTGTAAGTAACTTTTTACTTTTTTGCCTTTATTAACCGTGTAATTTTTTTAACCGACTGTAAGTAACTTTTGCCTTTTATTAACCGACTGTAAGTAACTTTTGCCTTTTATTAACCGACTTAAGTAACTTGCTTTTAAGTGTAAGTATTTTGCCTTTTATTAACCGACTGTAAGTAACTTTTTGCCTTTTATTAACCGACTGTAAGTAATTTGCTTTTATTAACCGACTGTAAGTAACTTTTGCGCCTTTTATTAACCGACTGTAAGTAACTTTTGCCTTTTATTAACCGACTGTAAGTAACTTTTGCCTTTTATTAACCGACTGCAAGTAACTTTTGCCTTTTATTAACCGACTGTAAGTAACTTTTGCCTTTAACAAACTACTAATGAATACATGTATGTGTACGTGCAATACACATTCTGTTAGCTGCAAGAGGATTGACTAATTTACAGTATAAAGATACAAAAATTATGTGACATTGTCACACACCTCGTATCTTTATAATGTTGACCAACTTACAGGTACATGTAAAATACAAAATTTGTATGACATCTTAACTTTAATCTTAGTGTTATTTTATAAATATGTAAAATTAATGTGTGCATACACACCTCAACATGTATACGTGTACAATTAATGTATGTAGAGCTATTTTTTTATCTGTAGACATACCGGGTATGCATGCATGGATTAACGTACACCTGAAGGCGCATACATGCAAATGCATGACACCGTTCGCCAGATGTGAGTTATATTAGTCTCCAGACATACAATATGTTGTAGACTAACTGTTACACGTCACGGTCTGATGATCACGACATTTTCTTGTTTAAAAAACTGTGTTAATTTGTTACATTAATTGATAGAAGTAAGGAAACAAACGTACGTCTGTCCGAATTACACGTTTATTTATAAATAATAATGTTATCGTAATTTTTATGTATATTTCACGTCGGTATTTTAGGCTATCTAGAGTGCTAAAGGCATAATGACGGATTATGTCATAGGCCTAATCATAATCCGTCTGTTACGTGACCTGTTGATCTCTCCACTAGTCTTACCCAGTTATACATTTCCATCGGGATGACTTATTTATTTTACAATCGTATCGTACAACACTCCCTCATGAGTGGTCTTTATTTCATTTTCCCACACAAGACACACAAACGCTGTGTGAGATTGTAATTTACCTGTGTGAAATACCTGTGTCAATGGGTACCCACACATTGATGTGTCATCGACTTTCTACTTTCAGCCAATCAGAACATTTGTTTTCGTCACGTGAACGGAATTAGTCCGACAGCTTTGTACCTGTATGCGACAGGTTGATGTGAAGAAAATACTATGTTGTGACTGTATTCGTGAACAAAAAACAACTTTTTCGTATTCTCGGTTATTCAGGAAGGATTTACAGAAGACATCTGTGTCATAAAAATGGATTACTTCATCCAGGTGTAAAACTAATTTCATTTTGGGACAGTCCGTCTGCATCCAATATGGCGTTTGGTCACTTCCGATTTTAGAATCCACTACAACGGAATCACTTTGAAGATAAACCACACATTTCGGATAACTTTATAGAAGTGCCATTTTATTGGTGCATATTATTTCACACTTTAAGTTAGCCTAGATCTAACATTAAGACATGTCGGATACAAAATTCCACAGGTGAATCCAACTCATTGATGTCGCGTTATTCAAAATGGGATCGAGAGCGGCGAGAAGAAATTTTATCAACAAGGGCTGGAACAGTCCTGTTTCAGTGCTACATATGCTTATATTTATGTTAGGAGTGATACAAGAACATCTGTATTGTGTTAATTGTCAAGGTAAGATAATACAAAAAAGTTGCAAAGGCACGAATTTCGCGTTATCTTCTACATTGCAATGGAATGTGATACCGGCATGGTTAGGTTTACTGTAGGTTAACTGTTACGGCTTTAATGACCCTTATGTGGAATGTTACTCTGAATCTAATATTAAGCAGTAATTAGATTCGATATTATAAGTACTTTTCGTGTACATATACGCCTACCTTTAGTTTATACCTTACTCTTCATCGGTCAGTCAAGGACATTTCACAGACCATCATATCCTACTTTTTAACCTGAAGAAGAAAAAAATATTGAACATCAATAAGAGCCCCCTCCCTTCCCCACCATGAATCAAACTTACCCGTCTAACACATCCAATCATACATGTAGGCTAACTAGTGTTCATGCAGAGCCTACAGAGCTTAATAGCCCGAGATACTCTGGCCCTGGCACCAGACTTAGATATTATGACAGATAATGTTAGATGTCTGGTTTAGGGCCAGAGCGCAGTGCTATATCAAAACGTGGAATAATTTATTTACTCATAGCCATCCATTTCATCACGCATGCATGTTCTATTGTGTCAACACAGTAGTTTCTTTTTACGCAACTTTAAATTTCCTGCGTCGTCGCCACCATTTTCTCGTAGTATGCAAATCACCTTTAATCTCAACGGATTGCTATATTTGGGTAGATATAATATTCATTTGTTGAAAAGGCAAAGGTTAGTGGTGCTTCTCAGTGGTCAGTCTGACTCAGAGATGACCTGACCCGAAACCAAATGGTGTCGGCTAATTCACAGTTTTGATATAGCAATGCGCTCTGGCCCTAAACCAGACATCTTTCTGTCATGATGTCTAAGTCTGGTGTCATCTCGGGCTAACAGAGCTAGTGCAGTGTTTTTTTTAGGCCGAATCTACCGCCGAACTTCGGCTGTTTCCCCTAGCTCAAAAGTAGCATATTTTCCCAAAATAAAATCGTATTTTCCCAAAATAAAATCGTATTTTCCCAATTGAGTTGTCTGTCGTTTATTGATAGCAGTTGTCTTGTCCCAGTGTTTTTTGTCTCAAAAGATGCCGTAATAAATTCAGAAAACATCGTAGAACTTCCGTGTTTACTGTTATCTGACTGCAAAGCGCGCTGATGATTGATCGTTATCGCCAATGCGTTTTACTTCCGGTATTTCGTTCAGGGTCACTCTTGAGTTTGAATCGCATTATCTGTAAACGTATTTGTCAAGCGTCTATAGGATTGTGAACGCAGGTACGAGTCAAGGGTGAAAATGTCGCATAATTCAAAATATTACAACAAACGGCTCAACAAAAAAGATGCCAGGGGTCTGACAAGGATAAATGACCTTTGGAATTTGAAAAATTCGACACAACAAACTGAATTACTAGTAGAAGAATCTCCATCTCCTGTTCAACAGGCTGACCAGTCCAGTGTTGGGAATGAGCTCAATAACAGGTTAGTAGAGTAGTCCATATCTGATACCTTTTGTTTTCAATTTTCCTGTTGGTAATCTACTGCCAATTGCACTAATAGACTAGTAATTTATTCAGTTATTTTATTTAAAAATAATCCTTAAGTTAAGTGTTCTAAATAAATTACTAACTTAAAAAATGAATCTTTGTGTTTACCTACTAGTTTATTTCAGATTGAGATAAACTTTAGCTAGATAACTATGATATCAAACTATTAGTTAGGAAAAATAGATCACTTGGCAGTTGAGTAGTGATAAATTCAATCATTATAATTCTCTGATTTTCTTAATAGTTATTAACACACTGACAGATTGTGCTGATGTCCATTTTTATTTTTGTCTTTGCAGGAAGAATGAGAAGTTGAAACTTCAAGACATACAACACCGCTTCATGACGGACCAAGTTTTACAACAATGTTTCCCCTCTGTCAAGCAACTATATGAGCTAGCAATGCTCATCCCACCATCCACTGCTGTTGTGGAAAGAGGTTTCTCTCTGATGAACAATATTCTGACACCAAAGAGAAACCGACTTTCACAACGGCAGCTGGAGGGTGTGATGAGGATCTGCCACACTGAAGTAAAACTTCAATCTACAGATCTGGAGAAGTTGGTTGATGACTTCAAAGGACTGAAAAAAAGAAAACGGGACATGTGAATTCTATACAAATTTACTGTCTAAAAGACGATTGAATATGTATTGTTGATAAATAACACCGATTTGATGTAAACAATAGTCTCAAACCTGAGATTTAGAGACATTTCAGACTGTGATTTTTCACAAATCTTTACGAAAACAAAATTGTCTGTAATTTTCATTTCGCAGCCATACAGTACTGTATTGTACCTTTGTAAAGTCAAAGCAAAGGCTGGTACATCATAATAAAACTGAATTGTTGATTTTGTGTGTTTTTTCTGTGATTTTGTAATGTTTCATATTTTCCCAATTTCCCCCATATGCCGATCATATTTTCCCAATCAAAAAGGCACAGGCTGTTGTTGAAAAAGAGTTAAAAAAAACACAAGCTCAAGGGCTGACCCCTAGGTTCAAACTTGTCGCAGTGAATTTTTTTTCCTCTACTACTGTAGTTTAATATAACATGTTCTTGAGCCTAAAATACTTTTTATGGAGGGTCCATTTCTCTTTTCTCACTGAGGATACATCGCTGGTAAACTAATTAATATTTGACTAACTCATGTACTGGGTATAATTATAGTTTCTATATAACAATTCAACATTTTGTTCTCCAGCAAACGTCTTAAAATTTCAGCTCAGACAGAAAGAAAAAGTGGCGCGCCACTTTATTTTTCATAACCTTCCAAAAAATACAACTTTTATTTAAAGACACTGACCTTGTGTATTCTCTATTTCATATTTGCATATTACAGACTTATCTGCCCTTGCGGGTAGGTATTGATTGTGATGTCATGTGTTTGTGAGCGTAACATCATGCTTTTCAGAGAAAACGATGTGAGTTGCGCTCACAAAATAATGACATAGCAATTGATACCTACCCACGTACAAGGGAGCTGATTCTATAATATTTACATTTTCACTGCAGTCTCACTATGTTTATCTTACCAAGCACAGTTTGCATTTATGTAGTCTATGAACTACAGTTGCTTATTTTTACTTCATGATCATTGTGACGTCACAATTATCGTGCCCGTGATGACGGAAAATGGCTGTTAAAATGACGGTTCCATCCTTGTAATTGATGATAATGATTTATTCTGATCATAGATGCAAAATCCCTTGGGATTTCATCATAAAATTGTAACCAAATGTAAATATAAACATATAAACCCATATGAATGCCAACTGAAAGATGTTCAATTCTTAAATAATATGCAAAGACGGAATATATGTTTACAAGCTGAAAGGGGTGGTGGTGTGGCAATACAGAGGGTTTGAGATACCAAAACGACATGGGTAAACTGGGTAAAGTACAGTTTACCGTCCAGTGATTATGACGTTATCATTTGATGCGAGTTTCATGATGTCAGTATCATCGGAAGGTGGGACTAATTAATGTTAAATTGTACTTTACCCACCTGGGCCACCTCTCGTCTTTTGGTATCTCAAAATTTAAACCCCCTTATTACCCATCCCATATCTTTCCCATTCTATCGTGTCCCTCTCAATTTGATATGGAGGTAGCTGCTTATATGATAGCTGTCCACATTTATTTGCATTTTTCATCAACACTTACAAAAAGTCCTACATTTATATGTGTCAAAATAAATTTAAAGGATTAACTTTCAGTCTGCGAATTCATGTTTTTGGTTTTTTTCTCATACTTACAGATCAATATCCACCAAAATATTTTACCAACCCACCCCAGTGTGGTAGTATTGTTGGTACAGGAGGGTTCAAGCTCATCACATGTAGAGCGAGCAGTGTCCCAAGTCCCAAGTACCAATGGAGGAAAAACGGGACAGACATTCCTGGTAAAAACGTGTCTCAGCTCCGAATCCAGAGCATACAGCGACAAGACGCCGGGTTTTATCAGTGTGTGGCATACAACGATCTAGGCACCTTACTATCAGAAAGCTGTCAAGTTGTTGTTGCTTGTAAGAACATTTTCGTTTATTCCAATTCGCAAATACCTTCTAGTACCTGATGGAATTGTATTATGGGTGACTGCACTGAGGGACAATGAAATAGCAGTATATACTTGTACTAAACATGAAAATGATATAGATTATTGGACTATATTTATAATTTTACTTTTAGAAACTGTAGAGCACAATCGGTTAGTTCCACCATCCGTTGATTATCACTATCACTACAGATCACACAAAAAAAATTGCTTTGACAATGAAAATATTTTTCTCAATGAAAGTCTCAAAAATGATACATAATTTTAAATAATGGCTCATAGCCTTATAGAACAATATTTTTTCAGTAAATGAACTCAAATGTTAGCATTAATACACATATACACAGTCTGATATTTCTGTTACAGATATGGATGTCTTTTCATCAACAACAGACCAGGATATTCCTGTTGAGGCTGGAGATGCTGTGGTCTTACAGCTACCAGACATTGCCTCTGTGCCTACTCCCACCATGTATTGGTACCTCAATCAAAACTTTATGGATGTAAATGGTCCTAACCATTATGTCTCCCTAGATAACAATCTGGCTCTGTTGGATATTGGTAGTTTGTCCAATGACAATGTGTATCATGCTGAAGCTTTGAATGGACAGTCTGGTGATAGTGCTCAAAGTGGAAGATTTACGCTAAAAGTACAAGGTAATTATCAATGTTTTATAGGGTCTGGCTAATGTTGAAATTACCTGTTTGTTGGATGAACTGTGTGATGAAAAGCTAGAGAGTATTGAGGTTAAATTGTTTAGGTTTTGCATTTATGCCATCCCCATATCCTTTTTAAGCACAGAAAATGAAAAGTATCCATTTTCTCTGAAAGTGTATTTTAATTTTACAGAGGAACCCCGCTTTATCTAAAAAGGACCCCATTTCTGCAACACCAAGTGCAAGCACTGTTATTACCTATCAACACAATATATATAGCACAATATTTTCCAGATCTTGGGAGTCTGCACAGTAGCAGAGACCAATTAATTTCTTAGCTTTCTATAAAAAGAATTATCTGCATACATCTACATAGGTGCCAAGGTGTACATTTGCTTTCCACACTTTTCATTTCAAAGATATAGCTCATTAACCAACTTTCTTATTTTGGGAAAAAGATTGAACATATTATTAAATATAAAAATTGCAGCAAGCAATGCAGTGGCAAAAGCCCCTACAATAGTAATGCCGCCGAAGGATCTGGCCGTCGTAGCAGACTTTTTAACCACAGTGGCATCCTTCGAATGTGTTGTGAATGCGAGGTAATTTTAAAATTTACTTCATTACTAATTAATATAGATAAATCAAGACACTTTCTGGCACCATGGATCTTAGTATTTCAATTTCCATTTTTGAGGACTAATTGCAATTGTACAATTGTCAATGTAAAGAGAGTTTGAAACACTTTATAGAATAATGATACCTAAATGTGGAGTGTATGTACATAAATAATTATACTTTAAAACAAAAATTTTACATTGAACATATTGACATTTTTTGGTGGAAAATGTCCTTGACATTAATTAATTTGTGGATCTATTTTTCAGACCTATCAGTGCCTTGGTAACAAAATGGTACAGAGTTGATGGAGCTACACGAACAGAGATTATTGCAGACAATAATAAATATTTCTTTGATGATGGGAGGTACCGCAGGAGGCTTCAGATACGAAGTCCAACATCTGTAGATGAAGGAATCTATGAGTGTGAGGCAGAATTGCAGAACTCTCCTGATGGAAACATTTATCCAAAGCAAAGTGCTCAAGCTAATTTAACAGTATATGGTAAGAGTTTTCAGCAATTTTCAATGAGAGAGAGGTTTTCTGACCATATATAAGACACTTTACTAAATGGAGTAATTGCTATATGTAAGTCACTTTTAAGGTCACCTGAGACGAAGTCTCAAGTGACCTATTCTAATCGCCTTTTGTCCGTCGTCGTGCGTCGTCCGTCCCGTCGTATGTCCGTAAACAATTTACATTTTCGACTTCTTCTCCAAAACTGCTGAAGCAATTTCAATGAAATTTTGCACAAACCTTTTAAGGCATAAGGCCAATCAAAATTGTGAATTATATGGTCCCCACCCCCCAGGGGGCTGTGGGAGGGGCCAAAAGGGGTAGAATTGAGTAAAATTTCAAGAATCTTCTTCTCTACTCACAGATGTGGTAGAATCAAATACTCTTCACAGATAGAAATGTCTTAAGGTCCTCTACAAAAATTGTGAATTATATGACCCTGGGGTCTCTAGTTTCCTCCTGGGGAGGGGGTTAAGTTCACTATACTTTACCTGGGGAGGGGGTTAAGTTCACTATACTTTATATTGAGAAAACACATTTTTGCGCATTATTTGGTCATTTGTAATAGGAAATGAGTCAAATGTTGTCAGAATTATCAGTATGAGATGGCCATTTAATCCTATTAACAAATTTTCTATAACTGACCCCCAGGGGCCTTAGAGGCGGGGTCAAAAGGGGTCAAATAGGCTAAAACTTCACAAATCTTCTTCTGAAATTCTGGATATGGTAGAATCAAATACTTTTCATAAATAGAAAGGTCTTAAGGTCCTTTACAAAAATTGTGAATTATATGACCCTGGGGTCTCACGTTTCCCCCTGGGGAGGGGGTCAAGTCTACTATAGTTTATATAGGGAAAACACATTTATGAGCATTTTTTGCTCAATTTTATTTTGGAAACGAGTCAAACTTGGTTAGAATTATTAGCCTGAGATAGCATTTTAATATCATATCCACATTGGTTCTGGCCGACCCCCTGGGGGCAGAGGGGCGTGCTAAAAAAGGGTAAAATAGGCTAAAACTTCAAAAATCTTCTTCTGAAATTCTGGAAATGGTAGAAACAAATACTTTTCATAAATAGAAAGGTCTTAAAGTCCTTTACAAAAATTGTAAATTATATGACCCTGGGGTCTCCTGTTTCCCCTTGGGGAGGGGGTCAAGTTTACTATAGTTTATATAGGAAAAACACATTAATGAACATTTTTTCTCAATTTTCATAGGAAATGAGTCAAACTTGGTTAGAATTATTAGCCTGAGATAGCATTTTAATATCATATCCACATTGGTCCCGGCCGACCCCCTGGGGGCAGGGGGGGGGGGGGGGGGGGGCTAAAAAAGGGTCAAATAGGCTAAAACTTCAAAAATCTTCTAAAATTCTGGATATAGTAGAATCAAATAATTATAGATGGAAAGGTCTTCAGGTGTTTTATAAAAACTGTGAATTATATGATCTTGGGGTCTCACGTTACCCCCTGGTGAGGGGTCAAGTTTACTTTAGTTTATATAGGAAAAACATATTTGTGAACATTATTTGCCCAATTTTCGTAGGAAATTAGTCAAATTTGATTAGAATTATTAACCGAAGATATAGCATTTTAACATCCATATCTGTCCTCGATGACCCCCTGGGGGACCAGAGGGGCAGAACCAAACAGGGTCAAATTGATTAAAATTTCAAAAATACCTCTAAGTTCACAGGTTTGATGGAAGCAAATACTCTTCATAGTCTAAAAAGTCAAATTTATAAATCACTGACCAACTTCAAGGCCCAGCATATAGTGTTTATATGTCTTTAATTTGTTTCATTATTTGTTTCATTATATATTCTAACTCAGGTGACCGTTAAGGCCCATGGGCCTCTTGTTGTCATAAATATTCAACTGCCTAAGTGGTTTTTTCGGCTCCTTGATTGGGCAATTTTGATTGGTCGTTTTCGATAGGACTGACATCAATGTAACCTTGTTTTAATGACTTGATATTGTTTACGTAGAATTATGAATGTTTTTGGTTGTATGACATCCACAGAAAAGCCGTTCATTGATGCCCAGATTTCGAGTGACTATAGTAAAGACTATGCTGAGACTGTGAGGGTGCCATGTACAGCCACTGGGGATCCCACACCCACAATACACTGGTACTTCAATGGAGTAGAAGTTACCTCCCTTGGTAGCAACAAGTAAGTTGAGGATTTCTGTCACTAAACTTAGGTTATAGATAGAAATGTTAGCATTAATGTATTGTGGAATTGCTATCAAGTTTAAAATGTATTTTAAATTTGTATCACACTCAAGCATGTTATGTTCTTTTAGTCAGTTATGATTGATGTAATTGCCTTTCTTGATAAAATCCTGCGCTGCAGACATGCAAGTTAACAGTTTGGATTCATTGGGTTTATCAGCCAATTCTAACCCTAGTTAGAAAACAAATAAATTTAACCTGTTCATCATTCACCAGTAATGGAATATCAATGACAAATAATTTGTGTTATACCAGACATACAGTACAATCAGATGGAACTATTGTCATCACGGCTTTAGATCTAGAGGATTCTGGGATATATCAATGCTTTGCTAAAAATGCAGCAGGAGAAATGGTGAAATCTACCTGGATCAAAGTCAACAGTAAGTGTTTTATCATAATGTACATTTGTTTTAATGTCATAATTAAGCAATTTTGAGTTTTAAGAGTCTTATGTAATCTTAGAATAACCATGGTCTTATAAAATATTGTACCCCATCTTATTTTTGTGAAATGTAATTTTGTGTGAGAGAACTCAAATGCAAATTCAAATGTTGAGAATAAACAAGACATACATATATTAAATGCATGGTTGTTGGTCAAATAAAGAGCCCTTCCCTGACCACAAATTTATGTGTAACTGTAAGTGAATATGTTGAATTAAGATACGATATATTGTATACGCGAAAACAAATAGTTTACAGTAATCATGTAAACATAAACAAAAACAGTAAGGCCAAAAAAAATTAATTCTTAGTTTCTCAGGCCCCGCCGCATCAACATTTACCCCCTGCACCAACGTTTTTATGCGCCATAACTTAAAAATTAAAATCGGGACCGCCGCATCGAATGCACCCCAAATTTCCATTCGAACTCGCCCGAAATATCCATTCGAAAATGCACCCAGAAATTGGCTCCAATTTTAGTATGCACCTTTCATTTCCGGTAAAAAATGGCTGCCGATGTCAGCATTTGCTCAAAACGGAATGTTTCCTCCCAGGATTATGTATTTTCAACTGGTTTTCTTTGGATATAGTGACGATTGAGATATTTAAAAGCTGTTCTTAAAGACTGAGTAAGAATTTACATTTTCTACACGTGTTTTCATTGATTTTCATGTCCTTCAAGTGAGAAAAAAAATAAATGTTATCTGCCGCATTTGTTTTCAGAGAAATAAAAAAAATATTCCCGCCGCCCGCACTGACTTTTTAAAAAAATGGCCTGAGAAACTAACAATTAATTTTGTTTGGCCTAAACATATCTAGGACTGTTTATAAGATCAATACTTTACGAAGGAAATTGATATGACATTATTGTTTGTCGGGAATGGATTAGAGGAAAGAGCAATATTATGAGGGTTTAAAACTTGACTAACTCAGCTAACTGACTATTTATGTCTAACTGTATCCTCATTAGTGACATCTATCGTTAATGTGCCAACATTGAAATTTCATCATTACAACATTCTAGACACCAGAATCAATGTAATATGATGACTGTATTTGCAGGCTTGCCACCCGAGTTAGTTTTGCCTCCGGTGAATCTGACAGTTGTAGAAGGATCAGATGCTAGATTTTCCTGCCAGGCAACAGGTGCACCAAAGCCATCTATCTATTGGGTCAAAAGTGAGTAGGCATCAAAGCTGATATATATGAATTTATTGAAATTGTAAGTGATGGACAATTTGTTAACTTTTAACTTTGTTGTCATGAATTAACCTTGCTTATTGGACTTAAACAGACATGTTTTTAATTTCTGGTTTGAGGTGAAATTTTAATAATAAAAGCAAATAACACAATTACTGTTTTCTGTTTAGTTGTTGATGGAGTTCCACAGTCTATAGTGATAGGCGGACGTTTCCAGATCATGGACGGATCAGACCTGTTAATCACCACAACACAAGCCTCAGATTCTGGTCTGTACCGATGTAACGCCACCAATAGTCGAGGCAGTCTGGAGGCTGAGGCTCATCTGGCTGTTCTAGGTATGTATACTCTCATAGACCTTCAATGAGAATATTTAAACTTCTCATTTCATATTTTCAAAATTTGTACTTTTAATAATAAAAAGAAAATTGGAATTAAAAGTGGGAAATGAAAAGCATCAATTCTTTCATATAGATTAAAGCTTTGAATAATAAAGTATATTTTGCTATTAAAAATTGGCTTATTCTTTGGTTTTATTAATAGTTCTATCTGGTTATTTCAATGTCAGTAGTGTCATGCAAAATAAAAAAAAATAATGCTGAATTTTACCATTTTGTCATGGACAGTGAGAACACAGATCACTGCTCCACCACAGAATGTGTCCAAGGGAAAGGGAGAGAATGCCGTCATGCCCTGCAGTGTCTCGCACGATCCACATATACAGGTCCAGCTGAGCTGGTACAAGTTTGACCGCATCACCAACGAGAAGAAGCTGTTGAGTAACAGTAGTCGGATCAGTATCAGTGGAGCTGGCACTCTCCAGATCATGGGCGTGTATAACATCGACATAGGCTACTACCAGTGTGAGGTCATCTCCCTGGGAGGCAATGACAGTCGCCGGGCTTATCTCTCTGTCTTAGGTAAGCTTATTTTGGGAAGACTATTACACTAAACAATTTATTATGACAGCACTGCTTATTACTACTAATAGACAGATTTTGTCATTTTTCAAAAACAGCTGAATCCCACTGACTACAAGTACAACTTTAAACTGATAAGACTTTTACAGTGAATAAAAATCAGCATAAAGGAATAAAATCTGCTGCTGCAATTAAAAAGTGAATGCAATATTTTTACATTTATTACAGACTAAGAATAGCCAACTTCGGATGTAGAAAGTAATTTAAAAGGTCTTAATTACGAATTTTGTCATATTAAGCTGTACAATACAAAAATATTAAATAAGTATCTGTCAATTAAATCACTAAAACAATGGTTTTAGTAGAAGTATGGAGGTTTAATAGTTACAAGTAAGGAATTATTAAATAACACATTACAATGCATATCATCTCATAGAAATATAATATTGCCATCAGATATTTATATCACACCAGCAATACAATGACTCAGAAGTCCATTTATACTGACATTCTGATGCAATTTTATGTTCTAGAAATCCCTCACCAACCAGTGCTACAGACTGTTGAGGTGCTACAATCAGATTTGAGGGCTGTTAATCTGACATGGCAGCCAGGATTTAATGGCTATGCACCAATCATTAGATTTATAATACAGTACAGACAAGTTCGCTATGTGCCAGGAGAAGGTATATAATATATTGCCATCTAATTCATGTTTAAAGTGTGATCCAACAAAATTTGGCTAATTATACAAAAAGTAACACATGGAATAACTGATTGCTTCAAATCATTTTAAGAATTCATATTTCTTTTTTTGTAGATATTTGTATTATATTGTACAATTTAATAAGTCCAGGAGAACTATTGTTTTGTCTATTGAGTCATATGTTTTAGAATTAAATATCAGACTTATTCTCATCTGTCTTATTAGGACATTACTGTTCATAAATATTAATAAATGACAAACAAGATGATGCATATCAAAAATTATCAAAATCTCGAACAACTTGTGACTTCATGTACTAAAATGATTTTTTCTTCAGGTATAAAGGACGGTCCTGAAGAGGGTTGGATCACGTACCCAGAGTCAGCTCCATCTGACAACAACTGGTATGTTGTGTCTGGCCTGCGACCTGCACGTAGCTACCAGTTCCGTGTCAGTGCTGTGAACAGTATGGGGGAGGGTGCAAAGAGCCAGGCCAAACCAGTACCACCGATAAGTATGCCAGAACAAGGTATGTATATTTTCTACTTCTTTGTAATCTTTTACTATTCGTGTAATACTTACCGAAATATTGCATTTTGGCAGTAACATTTTAAATAACAAAAATATGCTTTTTGCAATATAATGTGTTTAAACACAAAGTTGTCAAAAGGTTTTGAATTTGCTTGTCCAGGAATAGACATTTCAAAATATGAGATGAAAATTATATATTAAAACAAATTCAATAAAACACTTCAGAATCTCCTAACTTTAAGAAACCTACCAGTATTTGTTTTTAGAAGTTTACATGATTTGATTAAGAAATCTGCCAACATTTTATTTCTCTAAAATTTCAGCTCCAAGTGGTCCTCCAAAAGGATTTTTTGGCAGTGCGAGATCCAACTCGTCCATTATGCTGCAGTGGCAGGCTCCAGATGAGGACAAATGGAACGGAGATCTCCTCGGCTACACCATCCGATTTAAACTGGCAGATTACCCCAGTGCCTCATACCAGCTGAGAAATGCCACCATCTGGCCCCTAACGTCATATGAGTTGACAAACCTGATTATCTTCCAGGAATATGAGATACAGATAGCTGCATTTAACAGTCAGGGAGTCGGGGTTTACACCTCCTCCATCAGGGTAGCAACGATGGAAGGAACACCTGATGCCCCACCCAGAGACGTGAGAGCCACCACTGTGAATTCTACATCAGTGGAGGTGTCATGGCTTCCACCAGATGCCGCCTACTTCAATGGAGTTAATCTTGGATACAAAGTTTTCATGCAGGGTATGACAGATGCTGAGCCAAGCTTAAGGCTTAGAGTGGCGCCAGACCCAAACAACCCTGTCGGAACACAGACCGCATACATTCACGACCTGAAGAAATACACAAACTACACTGTAAAGGTCACATGCTACACCAGTAAAGGAAATGGACCCTTCAGCTCCATTGTAGCCGTGATGACTGAGGAAGATGGTGAGTTTTCCTACCACAATTTGACATGTGCTAGACATTGAATTGTTGCATATATCATATATATATCTCTTAGTAAAAATAACTGCAAATTTAACAGTGATATTCCCGTAAATCCCAGTTAAAACACCATTTCCGTTCATGTACCATTCATTTCAAGGTTTTAATTCCTCACATGTCTTCAAAGTAGTTTTTGTGTGTACAGTTAAAACACAGTTTCCTAAATTCTGAAAACTTATGTCCCCAGCTATATCATCCAGACTGAGAATTTTTCAGACTACTCCCTAGAATTTATTTATTCAGTTCATAATCTAATCTGTTTTTTGCTATTTCCATCTGGATTGTAAGTTTTCTAGATTATCAACATCTGGATTATCACGGATCCACTGTTATAATTTTTAATCTAAAAGAAATGTTTTTTCAAACTCTGTTTATTATTATTTCCTTAATCTTCCAGTTCCTGGCCAAGTTGGAAGTCTCTCATTTGCCAACATTTTGGATATTTCTTTGAAAGTGATTTGGACTCCACCTACTGAGATCAATGGTATCCTTCTAGGTAAGCAAATTGCAAAATCAGAAGGTTCAGGGAATGATATGTTTCATGATGTTAAAGTATTCTGTGGTATATCAATATAGATATCAAATCTAGTTTAATTTAAATAATCATCAAAATACTTTGAAGGAAGATATTTCAATTATCTAACTTTTTGCCTACACCACAAACATTTTTGAAGTTTTTGATGAGTATTATACACTTACTGTTAATCCAGAATATAAACTTGAGTGGGTGAAACGGAACTCAACAGAGACAGCAGACTTTATAGATCTACAGAAGATATTTAATGATTACACGATAAGAGGACTGTCCCCGAGTACCAACTACACTATAAGTGTCCGGGCCAAAACAGCTAAAGGTTATGGTCCTCCAAGATCAGCAGACATTCAGTCTGGTGTTCCTCCAGGTAAGCTAATTTCAACATAGGTATCACTGGCCTTTCTTATTAATACATGTTTAATAGTAAAATGGTTCATTGATACCATGTAATAAATTTTCATAAACAACAAAGTTGTCATTTTAAAAATAATGTTATAATTGATATGATAATTATAAGACTTGACTTGAATGCATATCATATCTATATATATGCTAGATCTGTCCTTGGCCTTATTCGGGTGATAAGTTACAGTGAACCGAATGCTTTTGCTTTGCCACATATTTAATCATTATCATTAATACAAATTGTAACTACCCATTATTCGATTGAGATAATTGTATGTAGAATGTGTTTATGGTAAAATATTTTGATGATACACAGAACAACCAACTGCTCCAATCAACCTTGGCGTATCAAACATAGAGGCAACATCTGTCCTGCTACAATTTATACCAGGCTATGATGGGAAGACGTCGATCACCACCTGGATTGTACAGGGACAACAGAATGACAACACAACCTGGGGTGAAGTATACAGGATCTCTAATCCAGGAGCTACCTCTCTCACGGTTCTTAATCTCCGGCCCTTCACGGAGTATCGCCTACGAATGATTGCTGTTAACATTGTCGGCCCTAGTTTACCCAGTCAGCCGACACGCAAGTTTCAGACACTACAGTCCGCCCCTAGTGTCCCACCTGATAATGTTACTGTCAGAGCACAGAATGCCACAGCTCTCAGGATCAGCTGGGCTGTAAGTTGTGAACTCGTCTTGGCTAAAAGATTTCAGAAAAGTATTCCTATATTTGTGGCAGTTGGTTGAATCATACTGTCTTATAGTTGCTTTAAAACACATTTTGTGCTTTAGAGCCCATCAAAGCTTTATTGAATTCATATGATGGAGAAAAATATGAAATATACTGCCGTACCTTGGCACCATAGCTGAATGTCTATTTTCTTATTTGAAAGATTAAGTTGGATATAAAATGATACATATCAGGTGATGTAAAGTGTCTTCTATTTTTACAGCCACTGTCTAAGAGTGAGTGGAATGGGGCCCCTAGAGGCTACCAACTGTTCTATAAGCTCAAACAGAGTTCAGTATATGCACAGATTGATCTTAATATGGACCGTGACAACCACTTTCTGAATGGTCTAGAGGAATGGATGGAGTACCAGGTCAGGATGAAGGCCTATAATGATGTTGGTAGTAGTGGTTTTAGTCCAATCACCACAGAACGCACAAGGGAATCAAGTGAGCTATTGTCATTTTTATGTTTTTATTTATTTGGCTCCCACAGTGCCTAGAAGGGTAAATAATTCTTACCAAGTAATATTGAAATTATTGGATGTCCATTTCTAAACTCTGCTTACAACATATCTGAATATTCAAGTTCAAAACTATTAAAAACTATTAGTGATCAGAAATAGTTATATGTAAGTAATTGAGACCAATTCCCAACAATATTCTGTAAGTTAGTATTGTTTTCTACATAGCGGTAAGGGTTTGAGTTACCTAAGTTCTGTTACACTGTACAGTAACTGTGTTGTTAATTTGCTGCTGAAGTTAAGATGACATTCCGTTACGTTTTCTCTACAGCACCATCAGATGGTCCACAGAATGTTAGAGCTATACCAGCCTCCTCAACCTCCATCAATGTTTCCTGGTCTGACGTTCCTGCTCTCGCCCAGAATGGGCTTATCTCTGGTTACAAGGTAAGCAGCTTATTTATTTCTTATGATCAGGTAAAAATATTAGTTTTGTTAATATTGTTAACTAGTGGAACATATTTCATATTTATTTATCGACAATTTTTTTGTTTTTAGTTATTTTAGGAGATTCAGGACTAAAATTTTATAACAATAATACATCATGGAAATTTTTCTAAAAAAGATAATCATAAAGATGTAAGCAAAGTAACATTGTTTTGCTTGCCTACATTAGTTTTGTTGTAATGGTCATATTTTTCTGAATCAAAAACTAATAGCTGAAATTGTTTATTCTAATTAATGAAAATTCTAAAAAAAGTTATATGCTAAAATATTACAGATTGTGGAAATTCTCTTGTCTGAGCGTAGATAAGTATACAACAAAGCTTAATAATCCTTTAATTATTATTGAGTATTATATATATGCAGAGCTTGATATTTCATCATTGTATCACCACAAAATGATATTAAACTGTATCTTTTAACCCCATGTGATTTATCAATATTGTAAAAATGTAAAAATAAAATCTACAGAATTGTCTCCTAATTGATAGCCTGTTTTATCTGTAGGTCCAGTATGAATCATTTGTTGAGAACATCCTACCTGTAATGCAAGATGTGCCAGGGAATCAGACTTACAGTGTCGTAATCCAGGGTCTACGCAAGTTTGTGTCCTATCAGGTCCAGGTGCTGGCTTACACACGTATGGGAGACGGAGTACTCAGCAAACCTCCCAGGACTGTCAAAACATTTGAAGATAGTACGTTCATTTTCATTTTTAACATGAACATGATTTTTTTTTTATATAATTCTGAGAAATTTATTACTGAATATTTATTTTAAAATTTTCTGAATATTTATTAAAAGTTTTAGATTTACTAATTTCTCAAAACTAAGATGAAAATGATTTTTCAGTAATAAATCAAAAATATATTAATAAACATATAGAATTATGATCATAGGTAATGTATATATCTTAATTAAAAGAACTGTATACAGATAATTGCAATAATTGTGTAGTTTTATGCTCTTTAACATCTTAAACATCTATCAAGGTCATTTGGGATAGATAATTGCTCAATTAGAACTATAAAGACATTTTTAACTCTCTTTCAGAACCTGGCCCACCTGTGCTTGTGTGGTTTCCCCAAGTCACCTACA
Organism: Argopecten irradians; assembly: GCF_041381155.1. Lineage (NCBI taxonomy): Eukaryota > Metazoa > Mollusca > Bivalvia > Pectinida > Pectinidae > Argopecten > Argopecten irradians. Next base: position 10,217,734 of record NC_091138.1, on the reverse strand, counting down.
CTACCGCCAAGGTGCTATGGAGTCCTCCACTAGAACCTAACGGTATTGTCAGTGGGTACATGGTGTCCTATCGTATCAAAAACATGAACACTATCACCAACAGCTCTGAACTTCCTTCCACACAATACGAGTTCACAGTGGCCACTCTCCAACGGGAGACCTACTATGTGTTCAGTGTGACTGCTCGCACACACTTGGGCTGGGGAACACCTGCTGAAGTTCTTGTTTACACCATGATCAATCGCAGTAAGTTGGTGAAATTACGAAATATAGATTTTTTAAAACTTTTAGAATGGAGACATAAAGATGTAATTGTGATGACAAAAAGAAGCAAATTGAAGATGACTGTTAATAAGGAAATGTTTATCAAAGTAGTATGCCACTATTATATTTGAAACATTTTAGCACATTAGGAAATCATACACACACAAAATTTTTAGACTGGAAAAAACCATTTTGAGACATCTCTTTTACCTTTTTTGTCATCTTTTTTTCATTCTATTTATGTTTAGCTATCCCTGACCGCCCATCATTGCCGTCAATAACATCAGAAGTTGGGCCGCGGTCAGTGGTGATTAGCTGGCAGCCTGCTTTTGATGGCTATGGACCCCTGAGGAATTATACCATACAGTACCGTAGTGAAAACGGTGACTGGAGTACAACACCTGAAACTGTACCCCCGGAACTGAACTCCTATAAGGTTACAGGGTAGGTCCTCAAAATATAATATCCACTCATTGATATTGAATCTACCCCTCTCAATATGTCAGTGTGTCAGAAAATGATGCATTTAATGATATTTATTCCTTTCAGCAATGTTTCAATGTTTGTCTAACACTTATTTTAAAAGGGCATGAAGGTAAAATTAGAAAAGATTGAGAGCGAAACTTCATTTTAAAAAGTAAATGCTGTCATCTTTATGCAAGTAACTTTTATATGTTGATATGTTCATTCATACACACCTATGTGCTTTTAGGGTTTTTGTAAGATACCAAAAAACTTCACTGTTTGTCTACACATGAAGAACTTTGTTATTTTATGTTTTAACCATTGCTATATTATAGTCTACATCCCAACACCCGGTATTGGTTCCAAGTAGCTGCCACTAATGATGTAGGCAGGAGTCCATTCAGTGATGAATCCTCACCAGTTATGACCTTGGAGGCTTGTAAGTGTTTGCCTTAAGTTTTAAGTTAATTATTTTCAACATCACCAGTCCTCTGGAAGGAAATGACCAGGGAATGTTTAGGCTGATTTACAGTGCAGTAAAACATGGGTAAAGGGAACACACTTACAATGAATTTATGGTTATAACATAGTAATTTTCATTCCCATTCATGTCTCATATACGATATCTGCAATATGTATATAACGAACTATGTTTATAACAAAGTGATTTTGTTGGTCCCCAGAGGTTCATTCTAACCGTGTTTTACTGTATTATAGAAAAAAATAAAAATCAAACAATTGATGAAAGCAATTTATTTTTGAAATCAATGATTAGCTATATTAAGTTTAAAAATTGCGAACTATTTAAAAATTATTATGAATTATACATGGATTGTCGTTGAATTTTTCAGTACCAGAAGGCGCTCCTCAGAATCTGGTTGTAGTACCTTTAACAACAACTTCAGTGAGAGTTTCGTGGCAGGTATGTCAAGTGACCTTGTTTTATGCCTGAGAGTTTCGTGGCAGGTATGTCAAGTGACCTTGTTTTATGCCTGAGAGTTTCGTGGCAGGTATGTCAAGTGACCTTGTTTTATGCCTGAGAGTTTCGTGGCAGGTATGTCAAGTGACCTTGTTTTATGCCTGAGAGTTTCGTGGCAGGTATGTCAAGTGACCTTGTTTTATGCCTGAGAGTTTCGTGGCAGGTATGTCAAGTGACCTTGTTTTATTCCTGAGAGTTTCGTGGCAGGTATGTCAAGTGACCTTGTTTTATGCCTGAGAGTTTCGTGGCAGGTATGTCAAGTGACCTTGTTTTATGCCTGAGAGTTTCGTGGCAGGTATGTCAAGTGACCTTGTTTTATGCCTGAGAGTTTCGTGGCAGGTATGTCAAGTGACCTTGTTTTATGCCTGAGAGTTTCGTGGCAGGTATGTCAAGTGACCTTGTTTTATGTCTGAGAGTTTCGTGGCAGGTATGTCAAGTGACCTTGTTTTATGCCTGAGAGTTAAGTAATCAACTCAATTTTAACACACCTGCGAGAACTAAAAAGGGTGAGGAAGGCACATAGTGTTTCACATGTTCTTTCTATCAAGAGTAATTGTTTGAAAACTGTTCATTATTTTGTGCAATCAATAAACCTTTAACACCATAAATGGCAATAAATCTGAATTGAATAAATACAAATCCAAACATTTTGTTTTCAGCAACCTCCAACACAGACATGGAATGGTGCCCTTCTAGGTTATGTTGTCCAATATAAGCAGGTGGACATGAACAGCTATCAGGAAACCCCAGCGGACTTTCGTCAGTACAGCAAAATTCTGGAGCAGCTAACGATAGGTGTTAACTATGAGATCCGCATTATTGCTTTCAACAGCAAAGGCAATGGTCCACCTAGTACTCCGACTATTGTATATGTGGGGGAAGCAGGTATGTAAGATTTTGGTTCTAACTATTTTAATCTTCTGTAAATTGGGTAACTAACTTAGGCAAGCTATTGGTAGTGGAAGGAGATGTGGAAAGCCTAGCACAACGGGTATATCGTAAATGTAGTGTTTATATAGAGCAGTCAGTGTTTAAAGATGCTCCACCGCTGACAAATGGTATTTTTTCACTTTAAAAAAAACGGGAGCAGACGATTTAGTATTTTTCTCTATTTACAAAAGTTACTTACTTTACACCATTACCACCATTTAAAAGTTTGAGCTTCTAATTTAATTTCAAGTTAAAAATATGAAAAATAATTAATTGCATCCCGAAAAAATTCCGTGACACTATATCCTATATGGAATGAAGTACTGATTGCGCATGCACCAAAGGCGAAATAAATTATTTCATATTATTTTTTGTGTTAATTAGGCATATATATACACATACACGATTAAACATCAATTATTGTTCAAATGATTAATATCATTTATGCTCTATCGGCGTGGAGCATCTTTAATGTAACTTTTATTGTGATATAATTTTTCACATGTTAATATTAGATAAAATGAATGTTTTGTGCTGTGGTTCTGCTTCCATTGTCTCTCACTATATCTGGACTTACTTAAAGTCAACAGTTTTAACAACTTCTTCATTGAAAGCAGATACCTGAATTTGGGCTTCTCTCAGTTTGTGATAAAAAGATTACACATTAACTTTATGCATTGTTGTTTGTTGTCATTTCTGTTATTATAACTAAATATATGTTATTAATGTTTCCAATGAGAATTGTATTAAGTCTTGAGTTTATGTGAATATCAAGTAATAATATAATAATTTTATCTTATTTTATTCAGCACCTGCTGCGGCTCCTACCAATATTGTAATCCAGGCTGAGAACTCCACAGAACTGATGGTCTCTTGGCAGCCACCACCTCCTGACAAACAGAATGGAGATTTATCAGGCTACAAGGTTGGTCTGCTGCAAATGGAATCTTACTTATTATACTTAAAATTTAATTATCCTTGCACTCTCAAATTATTCCATACATTAAAGAGAGGTGTTTTAAAACTTAAGATTTAAGATATTCTTTATCAGATTTCCATTGATACCTATTTTATTTCCCAATTAGATTCAGTACTGGATGACAGCAGACGGTTCTGGCACAGGGGTACAGATAATTGTGAGAGAGAAACAGGCCTTACTCCAGGGACTACAAATCTTTGCTAACTACTCTGTAACCGTGCAGGCCTACAATCTGGCAGGAGAGGGACCGAAGAGTAACATCTTCTACGGACGCACCCTGGAGGGATGTATGTATAGATTTAACTGATAAGAGATGGAAGTCCAAAATTGACGCAAGTAAAATAACAAGCTTTTGTACTATTGGCATATGATAATGATTGATGTTGATGATCTTATTGATGTTTAATTTATGTAACAATTTTATTTTCAGTCCCTGAGATTCCTGAATACATATTATTCACCAACATCACACTGACTTCTCTGAATGTCTCCTGGGCACCGCCAACTGAACCTAATGGCGTCATCATTGGCTATGAGTTAACTTACTCACTTCAGCATTCTAGTGAAGGTATATATATTCTTACCAATTTTACGACTTTAGGCATAACTCTCATTTGCAGTACTGTGGTATGATATCCTCCCATTATAACATTGTAACTAGAACAAGATCTACCCTCCTACTAGCATTGTAACTAGCACAAGATCTACTCTCCTACTAGCATTGTAACTAGAACAAGATCTTCCCTCCTACTAGCATTGTAACTAGCACAAGATCTACCCTCCTACTAGCATTGTAACTAGCACAAGATCTACCCTCCTACTAGCATTGTAACTAGAACAAGATCTACCCTCCTACTAGCATTGTAACTAGAACAAGATCTACTCTCCTTCTGGCATTGTAACTAGAACAAGATCTTCCCTCCTACTGGCAGTGTAACTAGAACAAGATCTTCCCTCCTATTAGCATTGTAACTAGAACAAGATCTAACCCCCCCCCCCCAGCATTGTAACTAGAACAAGATCTACCCTCCTACTAGCATTGTAACTAGAACAAGATCTTCCCTTCTACTAGCATTGTAATTAGAACAAGATCTTCCCTCCTACTAGCATTGTAACTAGAACAAGATCTACCCTCCTACTAGCATTGTAACTAGAACAAGATCTTCTCTCCCACTAGCATTGTAACTAGAACAAGATCTACTCCTACTAGCATTGTAACTAGAACAAGATCTTCCCACCTACTAGCATTGTAACTAGAACAAGATCTACCCTCCTACTAGCATTGTAACTAGAACAAGATCAACTAGAACAAGATCTTCCCTCCTACTGGCAGTGTAACTAGAACAAGATCTTCCCTCCTATTAGCATTGTAACTAGAACAAGATCTACCCCCCAGCATTGTAATTAGAACAAGATCTTCCCTCTTACTGGCAGTGTAACTAGAACAAGATGTACTCTCCTACTAGCATTGTAACTAGAACAAGATCTTCTCCTTATTAGCATTGTAACTAGAACAAGATCTAACCCCCCCTGGCATTGTAACTAGAACAAGATCTTCCCTCCTACTGGCAGTGTAACTAGAACAAGATCTTCCCTCCTATTAGCATTGTAACTAGAACAAGATCTACCCCCCAGCATTGTAACTAGAACAAGATCTTCCCTCTTACTGGCAGTGTAACTAGAACAAGATCTTCCCTCCTGCTAGCATTGTAACTAGAACAAGATCTTCCCCCTATTAGCATTGTAACTAGAACAAGATCTAACCCCCCTAGCATTGTAACTAGAACAAGATTTCCCTCCTCCTTCTGCATTGTAACTAGAACAAGATCTTCCCTCCTATTAGCATTGTAACTAGAACAAGATCTAACCCCCCCAGCATTGTAACTAGAACAAGATCTACCCAGTCCCTCCTACTAGCATTTTAACTAGAACAAGATCTTCCCTCCTACTGGCATTGTAACTAGAACAAGATCTTCCCTCCTATTAGCATTGTAACTAGCACAAGATCTAACCCCCCTAGCATTGTAACTAGAACAAGATCTACCCAGTCCCTCCTTCTGGCATTGTAACAAGAACAAGATCTTCCCTCCTGCTAGCATTGTAACTAGAACAAGATCTACCCTCCTACTAGCATTGTAACTAGAACAAGATCTAACCCCCCCCCCCAGCATTGTAACTAGAACAAGATCTACCCTCCCTACTAGCATTGTAACTAGAACAAGATCTACCCTCCTACTAGCATTGTAACTAGAACAAGATCTACTCTCCTACTGGCATTGTAACTAGAACAAGATCTTCCCTCCTATTAGCATTGTAACTAGAACAAGATCTACCCCCTAGCATTGTAACTAGAACAAGATCTCCCATCCCTCCTACTGGCATTGTAACAAGAACAAGATCTTCCCTCTACTAGCATTGTAACTAGAACAAGATCTACCCTCCTACTAGCATTGTAACTAGAACAAGATCTTCCCTCCTACTGGCATTGTAACTAGAACAAGATCTTCCCTCCTATTACCATTGTAACTAGAACAAGATCTAACCCCACCCCACCCCCCAGCATTGTAACTAGAACAAGATCTTCCCTCCTATTAGCATTGTAACTAGCACAAGATCTACCCCCCTAGCATTGTAACTAGAACAAGATCTACCCAGTCCCTCCTTCTGGCATTGTAACAAGAACAAGATCTTCCCTCCTGCTAGCATTGTAACTAGCACAAGATCTACCCTCCTACTAGCATTGTAACTAGAACAAGATCTAACCCCCCCAGCATTGTAACTAGAACAAGATCTACCCAGTCCCTCCTACTAGCATTTTAACTAGAACAAGATCTTCCCTCCTACTGGCATTGTAACTAGAACAAGATCTTCCCTCCTATTAGCATTGTAACTAGAACAAGATCTAACCCCACCCCACCCCCCAGCATTGTAACTAGAACAAGATCTACCCTCCCTCCTACGTACAAGCACTTGTACAGAACAAAGATCTTCCCTCCTACTAAGCATTGTAACTAGAACAAGATCTACCCTCCTACTGGCAGTGTAACTAGAACAAGATCTACTCTCCTACTTGCATTGTAACTAGAACAAGATCTTCCCTCCTATTAGTATTGTAACTAGAACAAGATCTAACCCCACCGCACCCCCCAGCATTGTAACTAGAACAAGATCTAACCCCACCCCACCCCCCAGCATTGTAACTAGAACAAGATCTACCCTCTTACTGCATTGTAACTAGAACAAGATCTACTCTCCTACTAGCATTGTAACTAGAACAAGATCTACCCAGTCCCTCCTACTGGCATTGTAACTAGAACAAGATCTTCCCTCCTACTAGCATTGCAACTAGAACAAGATCTTCCCTCCTACTAGCATTGCAACTAGAATAAGATCTACCCACCTACTAGCTCTGAAATTAGAACTGGTCGCAGTTTCACAAAATTCAAGCTGATAATGAATGACCCGTATCCATGTAATGATCATTCTGTGATAACTTTTAGAATTAATATGTATAAGAACTTAAAACTAGCATGTGACCAACAAAACTTGATTTGACCCTGCCACCCATAAAAAGTTTACCTTTTCAATTTTTCATGTCTCCCCATAAACAAAAAATTTTGTGATTCTTATATAATCTTCATTTTTAACTTAAAAGTCTATTAAAAGTTGATATATATTTCATTTCTTAGAGAGTCGACTGGTGAAGTTGACTGTGAGTGGCTCAAGACATTATGTAGTCATCGACAAGGTAGAGGAGAATGGTACATATTTCTTCAGTGTAAAGGCGAGGACTTCTGTGGGATTTGGACCAGAAAGGGTTGGCAAGGTGACCATGGGTCCACAGCCAGGTATTGTTTTTCTACTACGACCATCTTAGTGTCATAACATTCGTTTTGGTGAGCCCATACATACAGTCAGCTCATGTCTTGTGTGTACTATAAGGCAATCTCAGTTAACCAAATGTGATTGATAGGTAGTAAGCAGTGAAAAGAAAATGTGAAGAAAAAAGAAAAACTTGATAAGCTATGTTTTAAAAAACAAATAGTTACCCGTTTCTATTCATAGATGATTAAAAAAGTGTACATTGACACATGATATAAATAACGTTCATTACAATTAGTTGTAAAATATCTTTTCTTTTTCAGGTTCTCCAGGCCGTCCCTATCGTCCCTCTGTAGAAATGACCAGTGATGGTACAGTCAAACTCAATTGGATAGGAGGTACACGTGGGGACTCCAATATCATTGGGTATCGTGTGGAGGCTAAAAGTACAAGTAAGTTGTTATTTATGACAGGATTTTGGAACCAGTAATGTGAGAACTGATTCAAGTTTATATATTTCATTTTATTTTCAACAAGCATTTGCTTTCTCATACCATTGTCATGATTATGTTGATGTTATTTAATACCAACAAAATGATTAAATTCCTTGTAGAGAAGCGTTCTTGGGAGGCAGCACCTGTGTACCAGACAACAACAAATAGTACCGAGGCTCGCTTTTCCTTCCCACCTGTGTGCTCAGATGATGGATGTCAATTTAGGATCAGAGCATTTAACTGGATTGGTATTAGTCATGCCAGTGACCCGTCAGAGGTTATAGGTAACAACCCATCAAACTTTATAATTAGATTATTGCTTTGAAACATTAAATCACATCCGTTAATGGAAAAATTCAAATTTTTCTCTGTTAAAATCTGGATCATACATATAAATTTAATTCTTGATGTTGCATTTTCCAATATTTTTGAAGGAATTTGAGTTACATTTAAATTAATTACATTAATACATTTAATACATTCTGTAAGAGTTACCATTCTTAATACATAGAGCCCAACCCGCTTGGATAGTACAAAATCCCATTTTATGCGAATGTTATGGGAAAGGGAGGTAAATATTTTCAAAAATTCATTTAGAAAAGAAACATTGAACCTGTATTTAGAACATAGTTTGGCATTACAAATAAGGTGAGCAATACAGGCCCTCTGGGCCTCTTGTTTTTCATTACCCATTTAGCAGGAATCGCTTAATATGAAAACCTGTGTAAATATGAAACAATATTTGAGTCCTCTGAATATATTTTGTGTTATGTTAAACCCACATATTGAGAAGTGACAAATCCACGTTAATCGTGATAATTGATCACTGACGTGTGTTGACACATGTACTCAAATCATCCCTATATAATATATATAAAGATAATAGTATATCCCTAACTTAAGTCTCATATTTGTTTTGTTTTCTGTATTGGTTGTACAAATGCTAACCCACTTAGTAAGAAACCTGTATAATATGAAATGATTTCAATGGTCCCCAAGAATTCCTAATAACTAGGTTGGACTGTATATGGTAAGCTAGACAAGAGACATATTCTTATACATAAATCTGCAATGCCCACATATAATATGCAGGGGATACTTGCTAATTAGGCTACTTTTATATTCAATGCCACATACAGACTGGTGTAGGTTTATACTTCACACTGAAACTTCTCTGTTCCATAGCTCCCCTTGCCCTCAGCAAGGCGTTCCATTATGAGTGGTGGTTTGCCGTCATCATGGCTCTCTCTGGACTTATTGTCATTCTGCTCATCATTTCATGCCTATGTCTGGTTGCTCGAAAGGGTAAGAAAGGTATGTAGGTTATAATCAATGTTCATTCATGATATTGTTCCCACCTGTCTACATATTAAAAAAGATAAAAACAAGGCGATCTGTGCTTATGGTTTGCTTTTCATTCATTCATATATGCATGTTTGCAAACATTGATAGCTCAAACAAGAATGCTTCAACTTTCAAGTTATTGTACTAATGACATATCTATGATAGCTTGTAGTTCGCTATCCAGGAACTGTTTATTATATTGTTGATGCTGTGAAACAGTATTCTTAGGTACGCTCGGTGAGCCTGTGCACATCAAAACAATGAAACCATTCAGCGATGAAAATTAAAAGTGGTTTTGTTCATTTCATGTAATACTCAATGGTATGAAAAAATAAAACCCCAATATTCAAAACTACAGACATTGAATTTGTACATACAAATACACCATGGATGGATTGTTTTAAATGTTCAGTTGGGATTCTATGATATTTGTATTAATCCGAGATCAGTGGTCTCCCGAAAATCACGAACAACGCCTTCTTCGCTGTCTTCCTCCGCAGCAGACTTTCGGTGGATTTTGGATTGTGTATGTTTATCTAAATTTTACATAATTCTTGCTACTGATTGATTATTGTAATCAAATGTTAGGAAGGTAACTGCAAAAGAAAGTTCTTATAACGCTTATAAAGTTTTTTGTGTTGGTTGCATTGACGAACTATATCTGATATCATTGCGCAGTAAAAGTTAATAGTTTTGAGTACGATCGCGAGTTTCCTTCCTTGATCTGTCACTGGGAGTATCGACAACTGCGTAATATTGCAAAGGGAAAAAGTACAAAATTTATCGACATAAGATTACAAAATATAATGATGATATAGAGCTATATATGTACGAGCAACTTAAAGTGACAAATGAACTAAAAATTGCCGTGTAAATGTACAGTAGCCTTATGCATTGCATGAAGTTTTCTTGATGTTAGCGTTCTTATGAATTCAAAAGAAATTTGAGTGTTATTAGTAATCAAATAATGTACCTTTTTATTTGCCAAAAGTATATGGCCATGATTTATTATTAGTCAAAAGTCGGCAAAGAAAAACTTACAATAAAATGTTCTGCACGATAATATCTCGCCAACCAGTTACTGTTAGGCTTACGAAGACTTGCTGAAGTCCGATACATTACATGAAGTTTTCTTGATTTTAGCGACTAGCGTTCTTGTGAATTTAAAAGAAATCCGAGTAATATATGTAATGAAATAATGTACCTTTTATTTGGCAAAAATATCTGGCCATGATTTAATAGTCAAAAGTCGTCAAAGCAACCCATGTTAGTTTTCTAGAAAGGAAACCAAAACATATCCAAAAATGGTATATACTATGTATTTCTAATGTTATATTTTTCCGAAAATTAAGTAGATATTAAGATACGGATGTGTTTACTTTTTTCTTTGTCTTTGAAGAGACATTGATGAAATTGATAATTTAGTAATTTATAAGGAATTATAGAAAATATGATACTCAGATTCTGAACAGTTTCATTGGTGTAGAAATCGTTATTTCAGAAATAATTTAAATATAAAATTTATTTCAGTTATTTCAGGAAGTTCAATACTGCACACTTAGTATATATTCCAACATTGTTAGAGGTATAGCACGACGACACACTTTTGATCATCACATCGTCTCAGAAGTTTCTCAATATCAAGATCTAATATTATTAGATTAACTTAGTATACTAAATTCAATATTTAAATGAAAAACCAATTTCTTTATTCCTTTGTTTGAGTCCTTCATTCACAGCATCTATGAGTGGCCTTGGCACTTTGATATATGTTGGTTGTGAATTCCTGTTTCAGACACCAAGAAAGCTACTCCTAATGTAGCAATATCAACAACAAATCTGGAGTCCCTGGATACAGAGGAGGGTGGCTTTGCTCCAATGGAGATGAGACGATCTAATCGTAGAAGTATGACAAACAGTAGAAATGGAAATGCTAGAACAGCAGGCATTTATGGAAGGTAAGATACATCATAGACTAAGGACTTATCCTGGCCCATTTAAAATCACCTTTCACCTAATGGTGTGCTATTTGTACATCTACACGATGCCCTATTGATGAATACGTAATGGACTGTAATAGTGTTCATATCTGACTGTTTGCAAAACAGATTAAAAGTGTAAAAGAAAACAAATAAGATACAAAACAAAAAAGTAGATGTCTTCTGTTCATGTAAATTAAAATTGTAGTGTTACCCATGTCAAATGTGCTATGTCCCATTCTTACCAGATTTCATATGAAGACAGGTATTTATGTCATACAAAAATGTTTTGCTTGTAATTTGCAACACCTCTAATTCAAAAGTAAGATCAATCATAAAGTCCTACTATTATTTTGTGTTCGATGTATTCAATTGACCTTTGTTCCTTTCAGGGCTCCACCTAGACCAAGTCCTGCGAGTGTTACATATTCTGACTACGATGATGGAGCCACAGCAAAGAGTGTATTGCCAGACGATGATGATGTGGACGATGACAGCAGTGTTACAGAAAAACCATCAAACTATGGGGACTCTTCATCGGTAAGTAGCAGGTGGAGTGATAGTACCAAGCCTGAAGGACGTTTAATCTCAAACCGTTTTTCATAATTATAGAAAAAAATACTCCCTGGATTGCAGTAGAATGTCTTCAGAAGCAAGTAAACATTTCCTCTTGTTACAAATTGGTAAAGATAAAAAAAATTAACTATTAAATGTATGAAAGAAATTTATAAGAAAAATAATGATTTAACTTTTAACTTGCAGCCAAGCGATGCGGAGAGTGATGACAGCGACAAGTTGCCTCCTCCTCCATCGTCGCCTCCTCCCCCTCCTTTTACTGCCAATCCGTATGTTAATGATCTGGCGCGGCGGTCGTGGCGACAAAACTCTCAGGACCATAATCAGCCACAGACAAGTCATTATAATGCTTATACATACACAGACAGTGAGGCAGAGAGTAGTCACTATGCCCTGAGTCTAACCGGTGGACAAATGATAATTAATAATTCCGCTGGCTCACGTGCTCCACTTCCAGGATTTTCTTCATTTGTGTGATGATTCCTTACATTCAAGAGGATTTGACAAAAGCAGATAATAATGTTTTTGGATTAACGTCCTCTGGAATGAAACTCTAGGAAGACATTTCTTTACATAAATCTTGTGTCTAGACTTTGGATGTGTAATCTCCTTAAGATTCAGTGGTGCGATGATTTTCCTTGAAATCTATTAAATCCATCCACTTTCATTCTTTGCCAACGACAACCCAGTGCACACATGTGTTCAGTATTACAGATAATTATGCGACCTTTGTGCCTTTTGTATGAATATTCCACTACATCATGCAGCACAAGCATATATTTTGACATGTTTTTACAGAACGTTGACCGATGTTGCTGACGATACCAAAAACTTTTTCAAATCATATTTTTCTATTCTCACCCATACTTTATATACCATCAGTTACAAAATGAAATTATGCAAGACCTTTTGCAACTGTGATCAGATTCGTTCATCAAAATTATTTGGTCAGAACTGTGTGTATGTTGCTGTTGTGTGGTTGTGTGCACATAAAAGCTCAAATCTCCATCTCTCTTCCACGCCAAAGGCAAATGCCAAACAATCTCGGAGGAGTTCTTTTATACGTGTCCAAAAATGGTGTCAAACTGTGTCTGAATGGTGTCAAAACTGTTTGAATGCACAACACAAGTAAAAGTCACAAAACTTTCCTGGTTTTTGTCAGAAGGTGAGAAATTGAAACTTTTTAGCATTGGATAAAACATTTGATTATTAAAGTAAGACAGATGAACAGATGATGATCTTAATATGTGTGTTTTGAAGTTGGGAGCATAATTTCAATATTGGTCAGAATGTAAGTATAAGCATTAACAGAAATCCACCTTGCTGTGATTATTAAAGCACTAGCTTACTGTGCTGTTGTGCTAGTAATGGATCTCTATTAAGAATGACTGAAAGCTTGATGTCCTTTAATAAAGAAAGCGATCGCCTTACACTGATCGATAAGGTGACTGTCAGCTGGAAATCCGCAGGAGGGGATTCAGTGGAACAGTGTACAAACATGTTCACACAGAGGAAGGCAGATCCCACATGTTTTTCGAAACACTTCCCTTATGTTTGAGATTTCACCTGAGGGTGTCACTTTGTATACAAATATTTGAAAATGTTTCGAAACTGGGCCACCACCTGGATAAATTAATATATATGCATGGTCATCCATGATCTCAGAATTGGTGACCTCACCTAAAGATAAAGTGATTGTTCTCAAAATGAAGCATATACTTTACTATGTAATGCATGTAATGACTATTGACTATGTGATAAACTAATATCCACAGTGAAGTGGCATGGTGTAGGGAAATGGGACATGTAAGTAAAATTGTGTGCACTGTGGCTCGTCTTGATCTGTGGTGTATGTTTTGAGAGAGTGTTTATTGTGTACAGAAAATTGTAAATTAGAATTATTCCCAGGTGGCCAAATTTTCTATACCTGTGTTGAGTGTAAACATTGGAATGAGTGAGCGAGTATGTAGTATAGCTAGCAAAACATTTAGTGCTAGGTACAATTTACTCTACATTGTATTAATCATGTAAATACAGCGAAAAAACAAAAGGTACAGAAGTTTGTTAATAGCAGAATTCTGTACACTGCTGAATTTCCTAAACCTATTACACAAAACCGAAGTATTATAGAATAAAAATAATGACAAATAGTTTTATGCATGGCAAATATATAGATAATGTGTAAGTGGAATATTCTTTGTGATTGGTGAAGTACGATAAATTGATCATTGTATTTAGTAATCAATTCTAACAAAAAAAGTTTATAATTCATTTTCCATTGCAAAAATAACTCTTGATATATAATTTACAATGCAATACAATTAATATTCATAATCGTAATCATGTCTCTTCATAATATAAAGTAACAATGTGTATCTAACCTCTTGTTTATGACATCAAGACTTTCAAATAAAATTTCAACAAGGTGCAATAACTACTAATATCTTTATTATTTAGTCACTTTAACGTATATATGTACTGATTAGTTGTGTTGTGATTTCAGTTTCATTTTAGCTTCTCTTAGATCTCTTAACACTACCAGCATTATGCTTGCACTATCAGTTATGTTAATGATGTACTGTATGTCAATTATTTTCATTTTTTTTTTTAAGAATTTCAAAACTTATTTAATATTTAGAGATACTTGATGTTTTAAGCTTTTGACGACAGTAACACTGAAGTATAGATAATAAAAGCATTATTTATAATGAAATTAAGAAGTAAATGATCACGAGAACACACTTAAGGCAGAGAAAATTTACAGCAGTTAAAATTGAAAATTAGAGTGTGAAACCCACCTGGATATGTTCATCATATTCATTACAAGTCTCTGAGCTCTCAGTAAACTTGTCAATTAAAGAGTTCAAATTAAAAAGCATTCTAAAACTTTTTTCTTTACATTGATTTTGTTCTTTTATCATCTTTTTTATAAACAAACATACACCACTGTATTTGCAATGACTGATTATATAAAACAAACCTGGTTGGATGAATTGTATTATAAAACAAACCTGGTTGGATGAATTGTATTAAACACATATTTTTGTATGGATATGATAATTTTAAAAATCTGAATTTTGATTGACTGCATTAAGGGTTATACTAAAAGTTTGTTGGTGAAAGCATAAAATATATGTGAAATTTTAATTACAATTTTTTATATTCATCTCCTAATTATTTTTTGCAGAACTCATTACTGTAATACTGTAATATAATGACTTGCAGCTTTGTCAACGGCTGTGAAATCCATTGTGGCACCATAATATATATTTAAGATAACAATGGCATGACTTCAGGATTCAGTGATAATTTGACAAATATCTGTTTACAATATAAGTTTTACCAGAAAATCCTTCGATATTTGCAAGGTTATTGACGTTATGAAATCATGAATAATAAAAGTTGAGCTAATGTTTTCTCATTTGAGATTCTATTTTATGAAATCTGAGTGTGAAGATATAAAGGAGGGTTGGCGTCTGATCTATGATTGATACAGAGGATTAATTAATTAAATATTCAGTATGTTGAGCTTTAATATTATTCAATCAGTTATATAATTAGCAATCATGATGAAAAGGTTTTTATATTCAAAATAATGAAATTTGGTTAAATTGTTTTTAACATTGTATTAGAGCCAACTTGAAATTTTACAGAAAATAACCATGTTTATATTTTAATACAATGATTAAATACAACTTAAATTGTCTTGAAGTAAATTCAGCAATAATTTGAATGACTTTATAACAATGTATGTTGATAGATGATTACATGTGTTCAGGAGGAGTTTTATTAAACATATCAATACATATACTATACAAAATTTTCTTTGATAATTGATCATATTATTTGTTTTTATTTATTAGTTTTATATTCTAATTGAATTTTTATGGAAAATATTTTTTTATTCTGTTAGTTATTGCATTCCTCTAAACTTTTATACACCGAAAATGGTAACATTTCCATGGTGAAGAATATATCAAACATATCGCATTGAATTTTCTATAATGTATAGATCTTTATGACTAGTAATTACTGTAAGTATACCTTTCAGATGTTTTCTGAAAACAGAACAAAATGAAATGGTTTAATTAAAGTTTGGTAAGACCAAGTGGTAGAAAATTAGCGCATGTTAGAGATTGAACGATGATACAAGGGAGGTAACTCTTTTATATCCTAGTGAATGTAGTCAGTTGATCCATTGTATTTGTCAAATTGATTGTCAAGATTTTATCATAGATATATCTGTTTCATGATAAAGTACCAGTCACTGATTTGTAGAATGTGGTTGATAATAGGTTGTGATAATATGTTAATTAATTAAAAAATGTTTAACAGATTATATATTTCACATGTTCAGTTGTTTTAATTTCGTGAAATGATATTGTCTTAAAGGCAAGTTGTTGTTTAAATACCAGTTGTACATGTTGATAGTTAATACTGTATAGACAATTCATTATTTATAATGTAGATACACGTTGTACAGGTTGATAAGTTTGATGTAGGATCTGTCTCAGATTGTATTGAAGCTAGATTGAACGACATATATTTTATTTACACAATTTAACTTGCATATAAACTTCATAGTATCGTTCTCAAACTTAGACTCGATAATATGTATTGCTAATTAATTTAATGAATCAATTAATACAAGCTTATTGGTGATCTGAATTCCATATCAGCAAATAGAATCACATACTTCAGTTGAGATTACAATGTAATTGTTATTTATAAGTACAGTTGCCAATTTCTCGGAATAGGATTATTGTTATATACCTATTAATGGTGAAAATAGTTTTGCATTTGGAAGTGTCTTCAAATTGATTTCTTATGGAGTTCAGAAGCAAATTCTTAGCTATTTCAGAGGCAAATCTTATGACATAGGTAGTAGTTTTGTTTAAAAGACAAGATCATGCATTGGTAATCATTTTTAAATGAATTATTTAATATTCCCAAATTTCACTAGTAATAATAAAAACAAACAAAGACTTATAAGAATCATGAACTCAATAATGTACCTGGTATATATATTGGGCCGTATGTTGTTTGTCAGTGCTGGTATAATGTAATTGACTTGCCGTTTACAGTTGGTGTTCCCTAATGTATCATTAATTCAGTATCATCAAGTTTATTGTGATTGATGTTAACTATACAAAAGTTACTAAAAAGTCCTTTTTAGTCCTGTGAAATTTCGTTGAGAACGACTCGTTTATCTGTATTAGTGTGATTGTTTTATCTGTAACTGAGAAACATTAACCAATTACAGATGTCTTATTTCACTTCTGTATGGTTGTATACTTCATAAAATACTTTTTATCAGAGCTAGAGAACTTTGACTGGATTATTACCACTACTAAGGACTTCTTTATTTGAATCTGAATGGGACAAAATGAATGACATTGTTTAATAATAGGGATTTTATTGACTCACTATTGTTTCACATCTAGATGTTCAAAGTTTTTATAGAATGGATATGTTGGGTTTTTTTTTTCTGATGGTAATACTGAAAACTCAAATCAGGGGCCAATCTTTACAGAGATCACACACATTCGTAAATACCCAGATAATATATATTATCTACTACGTAAAATTATTGCATTATTTCAGTAAGTCATAACCTTGTTTGCTGAAGGTTTAACCTTTGGATTCTGTTTAGAATTGAGGACTGTAAACACATTTAATCTGTAGCTGATAAATATTTGTTGAAATATATAAAGATGTATACCCACTCACTCTGGTCATTTGTCCGACATAGAATGTACTCACCTTTGTCATATCTATGTTGTAAGTAAGAGGTAAGGAATCTGTATGGTGTCTGACCTTTAAGGGTCGCTGAGTGTATTACGGTCAGTATTCCTAATGTATGTGTAATGTATGGATCTGTACAAGGTCCATACACAGATGTAGGGGATCAAATGTTGATATGATGTTATGGAAACAAAAATCCATTCTAAAATAAAATATTTTATAATTAGAATCTTGATTGTTTGTTATTGATTCAGCACAAGAACAAGATATTTCATGTTTCACAGTTTTGTGTCCAAAAGTTAGGATTACAGATACATATGTATCCTTCTCTATATAAGCTAACCCAGAAATAATTTGTTAAAAGTGTGGCGGCTCATTGGCTTTGGCAATCTTGATATATTTATTTTGTTATTTAGGTAAAACACATTTCCAATACCATGGTTAAAGTTAAAACCAGTTGATATCATCAAGTTGTTCTCAAAACCAATCAAAAACATCGACTACAACTTTCCCACAGTTTCTTGTCATGTTCCCTACACAGAGCGACAAGACCACTGCAAGGGCATCAAAGGCATTGCCAGCGATGTCAAATCTGTAAAGCCTTTGGGATCGGTTGATCTCCTCATAGACGTTTTCCACAAGCGGAGAACCTCCTTGGGACCAACAGTTTTGCCGGCCTCAGTGTGTGTGTAAAATCATACTCATCATTAAATTGCAGCAAGAGGGTAATCAGATGTCCAGCCTTGCGCAATGACTATGAGGCCGACAAGTGTCATACTTCCAAAAGGAAAGCATTCCAGTCTCGTGCGAAACGAATCATGACCAGAAAAAGTGGGAATTTGGTCCCAACACACACTTTCATATTGACATAAGCTACACCAACGTTACCACAGAGCGTAACTGTTGGTTACCAACGTTACACTGTCGCCAACGTCTACACCCCAAATCGATTGAGGTGCCGTTTCTGCCAGAGGTACGGCCATCATGAGAGCAAATGTAGATGGAAGATGGTTTGTCAGTACTGCGGTCGTGAAGGTTACGATGGACAAGACGAATGTGACATTGCCGACCTTCACTGTGTCAATCGCAGAAGTGGGGTACCAGAAAAGGTTCAAGTCTGGTACATCCAAACCGCAGAACAGACCACAATCAAAACCATTTGCTGGACAACCTGGAGCTAAAACGCCAATTCCACCGGCGTATTCAGGACTTGCACAACCTAACACTCAATACCAAATATACGATCAAAAGTTACCGCCGCCCGTCATAGACGTACTCTATCTCAACCGTCTTTTGACGTTAAAGGAGCACAGGAGCAACGGCAGACAAAAACCACAAAGTCTAAGCTGTCGAGGCTCCCATTAATGAACAATAAGCCCAGCAAGGGATCAGACTACCCTGTCCGTGGTCGGAACATCTATGATGTTCTCTCGGACGACATCGAGTTTGGTGACAGCACATTTACTGTCACCAAACAACCTAATTCAAGTAGTCCTGTCAGTCCGACAAATTATCATCAGGGAGCATCATAGTGACCGACACTATCATACAATGGAACATAAGCGGATTTAAAAGTATTTATACAAACAAAGAACTTATTCATATTCTAATAATAATAATAATAAAATCTTTTATTTAACCAGGGTTACATATCTGCCTCCAAGAAGTAATGCTGAAAGACACCATCAATCTCAGACAATTTACACTAAACACAAACTCTCCAACAACAGGTGGCCGGGCATCAGGTGGTGTGGCGGTGGCGGTGCATAGAAACGTCCCCCCACAGACCACAGCTAAATACCACCCTACCAGATTTAGCTATAAGTGCAACTCTTCACAGAAAAATTACAATCTGTTCTATATATTTACTCCAAATACTCCATTTAGTTGTTATTAAGTTAGCAACATCGTATCGCAACTAGCAGTGCCATATATTATCATGGGTGACTTTAATGGTCATAATTGCCTTTGGGACTCTCCAGGCACTGATGATAGAGGTAGACGTATCGAAGAGTTTATTGACAAAAAACAGCTTATGTCTTTATAACACCAATGCCCCAACATATTTACACCCTATCTCTGGCTAGCTTACCAACATTGACCTATAGTTGTACCATCAATCATTTCTTCGGGATTTTGATTGGAGGTCAATGCTGATCTTTGTGGGGGTGATCCCTTTCCAATTATACTAAAAACCGTTGTTGTCACCAAAACCTGAGGAGCCTGTTCCTCGATGGAATTTACATAAGACGGACTGAGTTCAATTTAAAACCTTATGCGCCAAGGAGTTCATCGAGGATAATTTTCTGAACCTCTATGACATTCACAGAAGCGCTGACTTCTATCGCTACAAAAGCTATAAAAAAACGTACAAAACCAACAAAGTTCCTTCTGTCAAATGATTAATTTATCAATAGATCTGGTAGAAATGCAACTGGTATTTGGCTTCGTCAACCGTTTCAAATTATAACAGTTTTGAAATTTGAAGAGCAAAAGCTCTAAGGTCTATCAAATCCGACAAGAATTTGGAAAGAGTACGTCTCAAAATTAATTCCAATACATCCTCAAGGAAAGTTTGAGAAATAATTGGTAAAATCAGTGGAAAAAGAAAAACAATACCATCCTCATTAACAAAAATAAAATCTTTTCTTCAAAATCCGAAAAAGCTGACGCCTTTGCTTAAAATTGTGCTGAAAATTCATTCGTCATTAATCATTCCAAAAAAAATACAAAAATAATATAAAAAGAGAAGGAAAAGAGACGTCTAAATCTTAAATCCTTCAATACTGAAAGTTACAGTAGGCCTTTCGAGTCACCAGAACTGCTCGAGTCCCTCGAGAAATCAAAGGACTCGTCAGCTGGACCAGACGAAATTCCATATATGTTTTTAAAACAATTATCAGACTCTTACGGCGGCGTTTTACGGCCACTACAAAGTTTTATTTATCTTGTACGTACAAGTTAGTATCTTGTATGTACAAGATACTAAGTTGTACGTTCAAGATACTAACTGTAAAACCATCTATGCCCGGACTTTCGTTATTTTTTATATTTTGCAAAGTTTTCCCAGCTTCTTCCAGTGTTATTAAACTCCCAATCTTTTGTGAATCAATATCACTTGTTTTTTAACACAAAATGGTTCTAAAATGCTATCTAAATTAATATCTTCTAGATTGCTATTAGAATCATACAGCTTTTTATAAATATTTGAAACTTCTTGCAAAATTTCATTCTGGTTTGTAATCACTTTCCCATCATCTAGTTGTAACTTTGGTATAATTGTAGACGTAAAATTTCGATTTTCTAAATTGAAAGAATAATTGGTAGGTTTTCCCCCTTCTCCAATCCATTTAGCTCGAGATCTAACAATACTCCCTTTAATTTTCTTTTCCTCTATCAATTTTCATTCTTTCTTTATAAATTCTATATCAACTAAATCTGGTTCATCTTGATCCTCTAATGCCTAAATTACCTTCTTAAGGTGATCTTCCTTAATATTCTGCTGTTTTTTCTTATACGAGGAGTATATAAAAGTCCCCCCCCCGAAGTTCATTGAGCAAGATTTCACGAAATAGCTTGTCATCAACAAGAGGTCCAGAGGGCCTTTATCGCTCACATGAATTTTTTTAGTAATTATCTCAAAGACTTTTACGATTAGAAAAAATTAGCAAAATTGACTCTAAAATTTGTTCAATTTTGAATCACAAGCATATAATGATGCTATAGATATCATACAAATATGCTATATGCTATCCAATAATAGGTTCAGAGAGGAAGTAATTTATATGAATATAGTAGTCTAATTAACCTTTTTGGCCAGCGGCTAAGGCCTCGGGGGGGGGGGGGGGGGGGGGTCAGCCCTTTGTAAAAATTTCGAATCCCCACCTTATGAGTGTCTTCCATGCTTAGTTGCAGAGAAGAAGTCGTTTATATGGTAACAGCCAAATTGTACCCTTTTGACCCTACCCACAGCCCCCGGGGGTCAGTTCCATCATTTGTCCAATTTTGAATCCCAACCCTATAAGGATGCTACCATTGCATTATGAGTGTTCTCCCATGCTAAGTTGCAGAGAAGAAGTCGATAATATGGAAATAGCCAAATTGACCCCTTTTGAACCCGCCCCTCAGGCCCCCGGGGGTCTATCCCATCATTTGTACAGTTTTGAATCCCCACCCTATAAGGATGCTACCATTGCATTATGAGCGTAATCCCATGTTTAGTTGCAGAGAAGAAGTCGTTTATATGGAAATAGCAAAATTGACCACTTTTGACACAGTCCCATCATTTGTACAATTTTGAATCCCCACCCAATAAGGATGCTATCATTGCACTATGGGTATTACCCCATGACTAGTTGCAGAGAAGAAGTAATTTATATAGAAATAGGCAAATTGACCCCTTTTGACCCCGCACCTCAGGCCCAACTGGGTGTCAGCCCCATCATTTATACAGTTTTGAATCCCCATCCTATAAGGATGCAACCATTGCATTATGATTGCTATCCCATGCTTAGTTTCAGAAAAGAAGTCGTTTCTATGGAAATAGCCAAATTGACCCCTTTTGAACCCGCCCCTCAGGCCCCCGGGGGTCTATCCCATCATTTGTACAGTTTTGAATCCCCACCCTATAAGGATGCTACCATTGCATTATGAGCGTAATCCCATGTTTAGTTGCAGAGAAGAAGTCGTTTATATGGAAAGAGCAAATTTGACCACTTTTGACACCGCCCCTCAGTCCCATCATTTGTACAATTTTGAATCCCTACCCTATAAGGATGCTATCATTGCACTATGGGTATTATCCCATGACTAGTTGCAGAGAAGAAGTAATTTATATGGAAATAGGCAAATTGACCCCTTTTGACCCCGCCCCTCAGGCCCCCCGGGGGTCAGCCCCATCATTTGTACAATTTTGAATCCTCACCCTATAAGGATGGTACCATTGCATTATGGGTGCTATATCATGCTTAGTTTCAGAGAATTCGTTTATATGGAAATAGCCAAATCCAAATCGACCCCTTTTGGCACCGCCCCTCAGGCCCCTGGCTACTCAGCCCAATCAATTTTGTTGAAATCCGAGCAGCGGTTATAGAGAAGAAGTCGATTGTTGACGGACGATGGACGCTCATGTAGGCCATTGGCTAGGAGGGTCCCACATGCACCCCCTCCCCAAACCTCCGAACCAATATTTTTCTGAACCCTTATGACCCAATGATCACAAATCAAAATGTTGATATATGTTGATGTATCAAAATGACCACGGTAGAACTACACATTCATATCAAGACCAAATAATCCAATATATGCAGTGATTTTTACGCAGGAAACGAAAAAATAGGATTTTAAGCTCAAAAATGGTAATTTCAAAAATGGTAATTTTTTAGCAATTTTTTAAGCAATTTTTTTCATATCATATCAGGACCAAAACATTGTACGCAGGAAATAAACATGAGGCCCAAGAGGCCTTGACGATCACCTGATACAGAAAGTTGGTTCAAATCTGTAAAAAGTATTTACGAATTAGAACAAACTTTACAGTTGAACCATCGTATTATGATTTTTAATATTTGTTTCTCATTTTGATAGTTGGTGTATTATGTTACCAAACCTTATGCTTAAAATTCCAATTTGCTTTGCCAACGTTAAATAACAAAACCAAACTAGAAGTCAGTCAGTGTCAGTGATTATGTAAATTTCACTTTTTAATCTTTGAAGATTGTTTTGTTCCATCAAACCTGTGAATTCAGAAGATTTTTGAAATTTATGACCCGTTTTGGCCCCACCCCTCTGGTCCCTTTGGGTCAGCCAGGACCAATATGGATATGGTGTTAAAATGCTATTTTAGGCTAATAATTCTAACCCAGTTTGACTCATTTCCTATTAAAACTAAGCAAAGAAAGTTCATAAATGTGTTTTTCCTATATGAACAATAGTGAATTTGACTCCCTCCCCAGGAAAAAATCTGAGATCCCAGGGCCATGAAATTCAAACATTTTGTAAAGGGCCTTAAGATCTTTATTTTTTTTTTGG
Source organism: Argopecten irradians (assembly GCF_041381155.1). NCBI lineage: Eukaryota > Metazoa > Mollusca > Bivalvia > Pectinida > Pectinidae > Argopecten > Argopecten irradians. Next base: position 10,194,127 of record NC_091138.1, on the reverse strand, counting down.
CCCGGCCCCTAAGGCCCCTGGGGTTAGTCATAGGGAAATTTGTTAATAGGATTCAATAGTCATCTCATAGGGATAATTCTGACAACAATTGACTAATTTCCTATTATAAATGACCATATAATGCTCAAAAATGTGTTTTCCCTATACAAACTATAGTAAACTTAACTCCCTCCCCGGGGGAAACATGAGACCTCAGGGTCATATAATTCACATTTTTTGTAGAGGGCATTGAGACCTTTCAACTTATGAAGAGTATTTTACCCCTTTTGGCCCCTCCCACAGCCCCCAGCGGGTGAGGGTCATACAATTCACAATTTGATTGGCCTTATGCCTTAGAAGGTTTGTGCAAAATCTCATTGAAATTGCTTCAGCGGTTTTAGAGAAGTCGAAAATGTAAATTGTTTACGGACGCATGACGACGGACAAAAGACGATTAGAATAGGTCACTTGAGACTTCGTCTCAGTTGACCTAAAAATAAGATTTTAAGCTAAAAATGGTGATATTTCAGCACGTTTTTCATACTTGGCTTGACGCAGCAAAATTGTCCCAACAACAAAGTATTATTCGTAATCAGTTAATTGATCTCTGATCAATCAGTAAAACAACAACAAAAATAGAAATTCAACAGAGAATTATTGTTACATCTTCAATAGGTTTACAAAACATCACCGGGTGCGTATAATGGGCATATGCTATTTTTCGAGTTCCGAACCGCTGACACCACAGATTCCTGGTTTATTATAATTTCCTTAAATAAAACATTGACTATTGACGATTTATAAGTAGAAAAACAATCATTTAAAGTTGACAGAATATCTAGGTTGGACAAGTTACAGTTTCCAAACTTCAAAATTTCCTAACATAATCCATTTTCATGTTTGAGATTTTGTAGATCAGCAGCGTCTCAAAAATAATTATCAGAGCACAACACCTGCTGATAGCGTAACAAATGTGACCTAAGCTAAACCCGTGTTTCCGTTAATATCATTAACAGTTTCAAAAACGTTTTCATTCATTGTTTATTTCCTATGCATAGGATAAGCAAAATATCAAATGGTTACTACAGTGTCACATATTTCTTTCACTGGTTTTCAATGATAACCATTATAATTGTGGGTGCTTTCTCGCCTCACTGTTCTATCCACTGAAGAGACTCGGCATGTCTGGCAGCTGGTACATGCAGTCCGAATCAGAGTAATCAAGATATCAGTATCCAATTCGTTGAAAGCCAGAGCGACGTCTTCGATGTCGATGAGCTTATGTGACACTATATTACCAGTGTTGTTCTAGACTGTCATCTTTCATGACCCATCCATGGCCAGAGTTCATATCAGGAACAACAGGTTCAGAGATGTGGAATCTCACTCAGATTCGAACGTATCGTATATGCTGTTTCAGACTTCTCCGGCCTAATTGAAATTACACCACATCCAAAATTTTCGAATAGTGGATTTGGTTCTCCTTAGCACATAGCTCCATAATTCGTATAAAGTACCATTCATTAACCTTATGGACTCTCATACGACCGTAAATAGCACAGGTGATATCATTTAGGTCATTTATGAGGCCATTACTGTTAAATGTTTTTCACCGGTTTGACTTTTCCCACTCCATTGAAGGTGCTGCTTGTGTCAAATGTGGTGTATGCATAAAAGAGACCATTGAAGACTCTCCAGAAAATTTCTCTTCGGGGCTTTCCTGACTTGGCAAAAAGTGGAACTTCACTGCAGACCTCATTTATGACCTCAAAGAATCTACTTGTGACATCTATGGTCACTGAGGGTTCACATTTGAATGAGGAAGTATGCTTTATACGAATTAAAGAGAACCAACTCAAACCTCTTCAGAATGTGGATTGGTGTCTTTTCCATCATGCCGGGGAAGTCTGGAACATCATATACGATATGTGGATCACTGGGTTGGAATCAGGAAGAGCTCCCACATCCCTGAATCCGATGTTCCTGATGTTAACTCTGGCCATGAACGGTTGACAAGTTAGAACCACGGTGGTAACCCGGTAATGTAATGCCACATTAGTTCATCCACATCTAAGAGGACACTCTGACGAGAAAGCACGCATAATGATAATGATTATCAATGTTATACTAAGGAAATTATATCATATGCCCAGTATACGCACCCGGTGATGTTTTGTAAACCAAATGATGGTATAACAATAATTCTCTTTTGCATTTCTATATATTTTTGTTTTTGCTATTATTTTTACTGATTGATAAGAGATTAAATAACTGATTACGAATAATAATTTGTTGTTGGGAGACATTTTTGCTGCGTCAAGCCAAGTATGAAAAATTTGCTAAAAAATCACCATTTTTGAGCTTAAAATCTTATTTTTTATTTCCTGCGTACAAATCACTACATATATAATGGATTATTTGGTTCTGATATATATTTGTTGTTCTATTGTGGTCATTTTGATACCTCATTTTTCAACTTCAGTTGGAAAATGTCAATTTTATGACTATTTGTCATTTTTTAGTGAAATTCGAAACGGCGGCGCGATTTTGATGACGTCATAACCGGAACTTATACAATGTAAACATTGTTTTTTTGTTGTTTAAACTGACTAGTAAGTGTTCAAAACTCATTAGAAATAATAGTTTGCTGTTGGGAAACATTTTTGCTGCGTCTAGCCATATATGAAAAAATATTTGCTAAAAAATTACCATTTTTGAGCTTAATATCCTATTTTTTCGTTTCCTGCATAAAAATCACTACATATATTGGATTATGTGATCTTGATATGTATTTGTTGTTCTATTATGGTCATTTTGGTACCTCATTTGTCTACTTCAGTCGAAAAATGTCAATGTTATGACTATTTTTCAATTTTTAGTGAAATTCGAGATGTTGGCCATCTTGATGACGTCATAACCGGAAGTTCATCCCAACTTATATAATGTTAACATAATGATTTGTGATCAGTGGGTGATAAGGGTTCAGAAAAATATTGGTTTGGAGGTTTCGGGGGGGGGGGTGCATGTGGGACTCTCTTAGCCCATGGCCTATTAAATGAAGAGAGAAATGGAAAGAATGATCTCAGAAGATACTGGTAATATTGCATGCGTATGTGAATGTTTAATCATGATTTACTAGTTGATAATATTCCTTTTTAAAGTTATTGAACCAGGGTTACAAATTGATTAAGCTTTTCCATTTATTCCAAACATTCGACATTGTCTAATTTGTAAATATGAATGTCACCTTTGCTGACTGCAGTATATTTTTCTGTGAAGTATGTATCCTTTATAAGTTTAGTTAAGGCACATACTGATAAATTCTCTTGATACCATCTTGTGCGGTATATGTATTGTTTTAATAATAGAATAATTACATTGTCTACCCTATTATGTAGTATTGGTTAATCAGAAAATCCACCCAAAATGTTTCTTTGTTAAAGGCGAATGGGATGAGTAAGCTATCTAATACGGATTCAAAGTTAATTAAAATATTCTGCACCTCTATACATTCCCATAACATATGTCCTACATGTATTGTCTCTATTTCCGTATTACAACGATACCAATTAGCACTTTCAGCAAACCCAATTTTAGACAAGAAATAATTGAATGTTAAAATATGTTGATTGGCTCTAAATTGTAACCAGTGTAGTTTGGAGTTTTTAGGTGCATCAAAAGGATTGTTTTATATTTGTGTCCAAATATCATCATCAAAGTTAAATAAATTATTCCATTTGGATTTCCCGGAAGAGATTGTAGCATTTCTATTTAAGAGGTTGTAAAAATCTTGGTACCTTTTTATGCTTAAGAAAAATGTCAATTTTTTTTAGGTATATATGGATAGCTTAACACTGTATTGGATATATCTGGAGTGTGGTAATTTCTTATTACTGTTGTAATGCCTTGAAATTTTAGAAAGTCTGTTCTTATGTTGAATTATTGTGTAATTTCCTCGTAAGTGAATAGAGGAATAATGTTTAATCATGTCATTATTGATAATGACATCCTTTTAATACCAATCTTTGTAAAAACTGACTTATTTCCTATCTTTATCTTATTGTTATACCAGATAGGTTTTTTTATTTCAACATCAGGCTGGCCATTGACTCTTGATAACTTAATTTCTTCCAGGCCAAGAAGACGTCTTTCCAGAATAAATTTGAACAGTTTTGTTGACAGCTGGAAATGTATTCAGTTTCACAATTAATCAGTTTATCAGCTTATAAACTTAAAAATATATGCCACTTGCTTTTTGTTGTGTAAAGTCTACGGATCCAAGTAAGTTTCAATGCATCAATTAAAGATTTTATATTTATCATTTTTAGTCCTCCATCTAGATAATTTCTAGTTAAAATATTTCTCTTTATTTTGTCTGTTTTGTTTAGGAAAATATCTTTCATGTTTAGCATACAAGTATGTACTCAGAAATATAACATTTTGATATTTATATTTGGATTTTGAAAATGGTCACTTTAAGATCGTAACGGGCCGATATGACCCATACCTCTTTGATAGAAGGGCAAAAAAAGACAAAAAATAAACAACACAGGTCAAAATAAAACCAATATTTAATTTGAACCAACATTAGAGACGAAAAACTTGCAGTAATAAAATAATACAAATTATTAGCTGCAAATCTAAATTCTGATTACCGAACACATGCTGTGCCAATTTGATAATGTTCTGAACATGTAACTTCGAGCTTTCATGACTCACGCTGAGATGAATCTTGTTGTTCCAAAACTATTCATGTCGGTACTTAGAAACAGACACATATGTAATAGTAATTTGAAATTCAGAGCCAAAATTTGTACATGTGCTGTTCCCAATCCCCAAGGATGTTTCTGATCAATTTTTTTTTATAATCCATGCAGAACTTTATGGCTAGTAGCGATTAAAAGGATTTACCTCTATTTCCTCTAATGGGCACCGCCCCTTATATACAAACTCTGTTCCCCTTCCCCCAAGGAAATTTCTGGCCAAATTTGGTTTCACCAAAAAAAATGAAATTTTGTTTTTACATATCTGCTAAAGTTAATACGAGATGGAAATTAGAACGCACAGCAAAGTATTAGCCACAGCACACAGCCCTTTTTGTAATGAGACTAGAAAGCGGGAGATAACTCATGACCCGCATTCATGTATCATAATGCACTTTTCCATAGATACAGACTTTTTTCAGAATGACAAAGAAATATAATAACATAAAATGACTAGAAAATGTTAACGCGATCCAAAGGAAACCAATAATACATATATGCAGATGGTTTAAGGGTAAAAATAAATCACCGAATTGCCTGAAAGAAGTGATCATATTTATTATTGACTTGTATAACGCGTCACTATAAACAAGCTTTGTGTATTGTCAACGGGGAAATAACAAATGCACTAACAACACATTAAAGAATAATACAAGTTAGTCAATCTAGATGAGCATGAAAGTAAAGAAAAATAAATGTTTCAATATTGGAAGTTATGTTAAGAAACAGGGTATCACATTGATTTCTAGTTTCTACTGTAAGCTTTATATTCCATTTCAACGGCTACATGTATTGCTCCGTTTTATCGAACAAACACATCAAAAAATAATAAATACATAAATAAATAAAACAACGACAAAACACTGAAATCATTTATATTAAATGGACTTACTGCAACATACAGATTATGCATACAGTTGACTGAAATGTATCAATAACTACTAAAACATATCTTTAATCATATTTCCTATACAAAAATACACTCAAACGTTACATATTTGTTTTTCTTCCTTGGTACACAAATATGTGGCTCTTTATATAAAGAACGATGAATTTGAGCGGTATTGAATTTTGTGTCATTGAATAAAATTGTTTCTAGTTTTTCATGGATTTCTTTTCATACCTTGCCTAGGCTAGTGCGCTTTATTGCATTTGCCATTGTCTAGTTGGCAAGTTGAATAGTTTACTCCCTATAACTGCCAACTGAATGCAGACCAATGCTTAAATCTTAACATTTCTTTATTTTGTTGCTCCACTTTCCATTTACAATATATAAATCAATTATCTAAAACTTACAAGCATAGATAAATATTATACCATTTCAATTGAATGGATCTCATAGAAAGGACTAGTAAAGGCCTAGCGTGTTGTCCAAGTTAAGTAATCATTCTGTACTATTACATATTATGAATGTTATCAATATCAAATTGTGAAACGAAACACAATTTCATATTCTAAATATAATAACTCTATATACCTACTTGAGGAGTTTTAAGCCTTACTCTCCTGTTTCAAGTATACCCACACCACATCATCCTTCTATATACCTACTCGTCCCTGTCCTCAGTCACTATAATACTTGAGGAGTTCCCCACTCTACTGTATCTAACACTTAGTATACCTACACCACATCATCTTTCTATCTACCTACTCAAACTTCAAGCGATTATTATGACGTCATTATCATTGTGACGTTACAATTGTCGTGCAAGTGATTACGGAAAACGGCTGTTCCATAAATTAATTATAGATGCAAAATTCCTTGCGATTTCATCAAAATTGTAACCAAAGTTATTGTCATGTAAGGACGGCCTTCCATGTATGCAGTGTGTAGCGTGCGTGAAGTGCGTGGTTCGGGAGACTGCGGTATATTCGTGTTGTGTCTGCTTGTATAGTGGAACTGTTGCCCTTTTTATAGTGCTGTATCACTGACGCATACCGCTGAGGACACCAAGCAACACACCCCACCAGGTCACATTATACTCACAACGAGAGAACCAGTCGTCCTACTCCCTGTATGCTGAAAATTAAGCAGGAGTAGAAATTAACTTTTATAGACTATGGTGTGTCTCGACCAGGGTACAGAAACCAGAGCGTACTTTACATGGGCGAGAGATCAACAAAAGTCCAAAAGTGAGGCAGTGTCAAGGGAGACGGAAGAACAGAGGCAAATTCAACATGAAAGCGCGCTTCATGGAATTTGTCTCCGTCCAGTTTGCATTCATGTTGGTCATGAATGCAAACTGAAAGACGTTCAATGCCTAAGTATACCTACTCATCCCTGTCCTCAGTCGCTATAATACATGAGGAGTTTGAACCCCCGATCACATGTTGCCCACACCACATCATCCTTCTGTACACTTACTGCCTGATGTCCTCCTTTGTATGTGTGACATGCTCCTATGTACCTCCCAGCTCCACTGATCAGTTGTATTGTGTTCGTTGACCTGTCAGCAATAACGAGATTACCTCTACTGTCATACACGACTGTATCAGGATCAAACTTGTCTGGTGTTATAAACCTCCTAAAGGAACTCCATCGAATCTGTGGTATGTCTTCCCCTCGATAATTGACCAGGTCCTGAAGTGTCTGGTTGTACACAATGACATGCCGTCTGTAGTTCTTTGGACTATGGTAGTCTCCACTGATGTGTTTACAGCTAGCTACAGCTATGTTACCTATAACACTACAGTGAGTGATACACTGAATAAACCCCGCCCCTGACCTCTCTACACTGGCTGTATGTAACACCCGGCCATCTGCTGTGTACATTATCACCTTGAACCCATGTTTTCTGCTCCCAGTACCCACGACAACCCGACCCTCCCTCGTCACACACAAACTGTAGGGATCGTCCTCTGTAGTGAACCTTGTGACTGGTATAGAAGACGTAGATACTTCAAATACAATCCTCTCCTTCCTACAACAGAACCACAGCCGACCTGTGGTGGGGTCCAGACTAATGTGTCTTATGTTACTGGAGTGTTGTATTGTTTGGAGAACTTTACCTTCGATGTTGACGAGCTTCACTGTGTCACTGCCGTAGTCACACAGCCATGCTTGTCCATCAGAGGTAGGGCAGATGGATGTGACGCCATCCGAATACGAGAACTTGGACATGACTATTGGGCGAAGATTGTAACGGAATTTTGACATTTGATCACTGGATTGTTTTGGTGTGGCAACTCGTTTTTGGTAAGAATGACTACCAGTGGATGACCCAGTTCGGTCAGTAGGACTGTTGATGTTTCCCAAGGCTTTTTTCAGGAATCCATGCCTGTCCTTACCTGGAGTAAACTCTACCAAGTTTATGTTAGGTGTGGGCGGGATGTCGGTATCCAGTTCCTGGATTTCTGATACCGAGTCATACACGAGTACACCTGTTCCTGTCTGGAGAGTCTGTTTGCACTCTGATGAGAGATTCCTCAACATTGCCAGCCTGCCCTCCATGTTTGTAATGTGTGTCTGGATGCGGTCCGTAGCCGCCACCTCCATCTTGTCACACAGCGATAAATAACCCGCCGTCATAAGATCCAACTCTTCCTTACATTGGTTACTATGGTCCAGAATATTTTCACGGATTATGTCGGACAGCGGTTTGCACGAAGCCAATTTTGCAAGAGAAGTTGTAATTTCCTGGTTCAATTTCGGAATATAAACTCTATCAGTGTTATTAACAAAATCCAGAATGATGTTTTGATATTTTTGCTCCATTTCAGATAATTCAACAAAACTGCCATTATGAGCCTTGTGAGTTGACAATGAACACGTCAAACAGATCAGGACCTTACAATCCTGACAAAGAAGGAGGACGTCATTGTCTTTATGTATGTGACATTTGGTGTTACCTTTACCTCGGACTGGTAACTGAGCCCGTATCGTCGATGTTTTAGATGCCATGGATGTCAATATTAGGTTGGCGACAAGTACAAGGTGAAGAGTGGGTTGTGTATATCTTTTGGTTTATCTAGATAATAAAGGAAAATACATATTAAGGCTTTCTCTCCAGTTTAATCAAATATTTTCAAGTATATAAATCCTTTCTTTGGCACAGGTGAGTAGAACAAAATTGATCAACAGTGTGTAAGCCTCATGTATCCTAGGACTGATATTACTAACGAGTCGTAAATTGATATGAAGCTTGTAAGTTTCGACAAAACAATCGAGGAAAAGCATATTTGAGGGAAAGGTCCACAGGTTTGGGAACATATTCTATCACCAAATAATCGTGTCGATATATTTAATAGTGTCTAAAGCAGATACTGTGAGCGTTTATGTGACAGGATTTCAACCTTACAAAAACATACACATCGAGTTCTTTAGAATGAGACAAACAATGACAATTGGTAAGTTAACCTAATGGTATGGTGAATCTTGTGAACTTCCTGAAATATACATTTTACGCATAATTTGTCGCAATTTACAAAGTATAAAACAATAATATATAACTAACGTTAGCCATAGTGCCTTCACACTTTTAACCATTCACATATGAGGATATAGCTAGGAGATTTGATGAATGAAAACTTATAAAAGCTGTGCTTCTTTTTCACACAATTTCAGTATGTTCAAATGCACTTCGGAAGTGATTTATCGGTATGCTACTGAAAAGCGTTTGAGACTAAAATAATTGTCGCTCGGTATGCCAACAAATATGTGAAACGTCATACATATTACAATCAGTTGTAAATTACAGCAGTGTATTACAGGGATTATTACTGTTATAAGTAGTTCTATAAAAAGGGACATAACTCTAAATAGGAGGTAGATAATATTCAATATAAATAACGGACATATACATTGTTCATAATGATAATCACCAAGTTTCATTAAACTCCATTCAGTAGTTAAAGAGGAGCTGGCTATTTTTGTATCAAAGGGGCATACGTCTAGAGGGAATCTGATGAGTATGTACATCTGCTAAGATTATTGCCACCAAGTGTTGTAATCGGAAAGCTGGTTGATCATTTTGAAACAAAGTACATAACTGAAAGGGGTTGGTTGAGTAACTCGCTCCGATATCAAATAAAACAGTCGTCCAAACGGCCGTTTTAAAATAAAATAACACAAATCTAACAATATGGTTATGACGTGATTTAGATTACTCACATCTGTATAAGGATTATTGCCATCAAGTTTCACTGAAATCCATTCAGTTGTCGAGGAGTAGCCATATAATCGTTTTGTAACAAACAGGCATAAGCGCCTTGGACAGATTCGGCCCTTGCTTTGTTATCTGGAGATCACGGTTAATACTATTGGCCCAATATAATGTAATTTTACTTCGCCCGTTGTCAGTATAATGTGACCGGGTAGGGTGTGTTGCTTGGTGTCTTCGGCGGCATGCTTTAGTGATATAGCACTATTAAATGGACAACAATTCCAATATACAAGAAGTCACAACATGAATATACCCCAGTATCCCAAAACACGCACCTCGCATAATATACACGCAACACACCGCATACATAGGAGGCCGTCCTTACATGACCATAGCTGTTAATAGGACGTTAATTAATCAAACAAACAAACAAGCAAGCATGTCAGTGACATCCATTTTAACAAACGGTGGTCGAATGTTATGTTTCTAAGCTTCATTATTTTTGGCAATAAGTCGTACAAAAAAAGAAATAGCATACGACCATGACAATTTTTTTTAAAAACGTCCTATTAAAAGCCAGGCTCACGTATGTGATGTATTGCCTGTGTGAAGTGCGTGGTGCGTGTTTTTGAAGACTGGTATATGAGTGTTGTGTCTTTAGATTATAGTGTTATCTCACTGAAGCATGCCGACGACACAACAAACCAAGCACACTTCTCCACCCGGTCACATTACACTGTCAACGGACAAACCAGGCGTCCCACTCCCTAAATTCTGAACACTTAGTAGGAGCAGAAACTACAACGTTTTGGACTATGGTGTGTCTCGGCCAGGGGACAGAACCTAGAGTCAAATGGGGATAGGGTATCAGAGGAGACGTTTGAAAGAAAGTTTTTAAACTTATAGGTTCATATTGGTCCTGAGTTCTGCATATCCAGTTTGAGCACAACAAGCAGACACTGACCATATTGAATTTGATAATTGAAGTAAAATTTCCCCATGTACATTCAATATTTGAAAGCGAGATTGAAAAGAGTGAAAAGAGAGCATGAGAGCATGATGCCCAGAGGATCACGCTGGTTTACTATGCTACGAAATGTTATGAAAAAAGGTTTGACCGTTCATTTCCTCATTTAAAAATTAACCTGTATTTACCCTATTGGGCGCCGGCCCTCCTGATACCATCCCCCTCCCACCCCACGAGCAAACAATTATACAAACGTGTTCCTCTTTGTCATACATATATTATATTTGATAGGAGTCAATATCCCTACAGGATATCTTGATTAATGGAGTTTTAGATTAATTAAGTCTCAAAATTGGATCTTAAATCGAGAACATGAAATTATGAAAAATGTTAGCACAAGACATTTTTGTAACTGGGTCACTTCTGTTAAAATGAACTTGTTTATGGGTATGGATGGGAAAATCATATAAAGGTTATTTATATTGCAACTTACATTAATTCAAATCAATATTATCATTATTCAACATAATCTTAATCATTATACCAGATGTGTTACGGACATTTGCAGATGATGTGTACTATATCTGCACCAGGAAGTGAACATGCCAGATATATAATAAACATATCTGTTTATAAGATAGTGTGTGTACATACACTAGATATACACAATCCAGGTAGGCTCTATACACCCGTAATTTAACAGATACATTTTCTAAATACATTGGTTTATTAGGTTTATTCAGTGAACGTACTTATTATATTTGAGATATGCCATGTAAACATACCAGATTCTATACTTTGTAAATTCGACGTCCTTCGTTCAAATGAATTAATTACAAAACTATTGTATCCCATTTTATATTATTGCCAACACCTATTGTGTTCATCCATGCGTTCTAAAACGTCGTACCGACATTCTATCTTTACATTTCATTTGGACCGAGGTTATCAGATTAAGATTTCTTTTATTTGCTTAGTTTTACAACTTATCGCAACACATACATATACATATTGATACATAAGGCACAGTATGGATCGAGAAACGGTATACTTTCTAATCGATACTAAGTGTAAGGGTAGTTTTATCACAGTAAGAACGTTAGAAAAGTGTTTTAAATATTGATCTAAAAGTAAAAAAAAATGAACTACATATATCTGTCATATGTAACATTTGTTTGTTTGTTTGATTATTTTAACGTCCTATTAACAGCCAGGGTCATGTAAGGACGGCCTCCCTTGTATGCAGTGTGAAGTGCGAGGTGCGTGTTTTGGGAGACTGCGGTATGTTCGTGTTTTGTCTTCTTGAATAGTAGAACTATTGCCCTTTTTATAGTGCTATATCATATGTTACATCGAATCACAAACTTGAAATAAGTTGGTACGAGTAATCCTTCTTTCAAATGGTTATGTACCCCTCCGATAATTAACCATATGCCGTAATTGGGCGAACATTTTGCCATATTTTTATTTTTAGCAAGCTATTGCAAACTATTAATTTTGGTGAATAAAGCTGTGAAACACATTCAAATGAATAGACATATATCATGCATTATAGACGTTGACACACTGTTTTTGTGCCTTATCTAACATACACATAAAAATCACTCTGCAATTACTCAAACAAAGTAAAACATTTCAACAACACATTAGCGTCTTGGTGTGACCGTTTTCACTCATCTTATTGCATTGTAGAAGTCTCGATAATAATTTCTGGCAGTACCAACTCGAACTTAATAAAAAAAAAAACGGCACATATACTTTTACTCTTATATAAATCAATATGCGCCTTGGAAATTTGTCATTATCGATAATGTTAAGGTTTTATTCTTATACTAGACACTAGATTAGGTAGACACCAGGTTTTTTGTTGTTTTACGTACCGTCAATCTAAAAGTCGTTTCCAAAATTACTAATTCAGGATATCTTGACGTTTTCTGGTTTGGTCCTCGTGACGTCTTCTCATCTGTTCACACAACGGTGTACAATACAGTTGATGTGTCCCTGTGATATAAAACTGTATCAGTATGGCGATAAAGTTTTATATATGTGTAATGATGTTCACCGATTACTATCTAAACCTTAACAAACCTTTGATCGACATTGTTTTTCGAGCTTGGTGATAAGCTCAATAAATGATATCAATATAAATATGATTGTGTATATTGTAAACGCGAGAGTGAAATGTTCGCTATCTACCCGAAGGCCTTTTCATTGCGAAAATGTCCAGGGATTCGCATAGATATCACTTCTCGAAACTGATAACTAAAGTAGCTATTTCAGATGTCTATTCACAAATAAGTTTTGTTTGTTTGTTTTTATAGTGCTATATCACTGATTTTTGTTTGTTGTTTGTTTGGTTAATCAACGTCCTATTAACAGCTATGTTCATGTAAGGACGGCCTCCCATGTATGTGTGTGTAGTGCGAGGTGCGTGTTTTGGGAAACTGTGGTATGTTCGTGCTGTGTCTTCTTGTATAGCGGAACTGTTGCCCTTTTTATAGTGCTATATCACTGAAGCATGCTGCCGAAGACATCAAGCAACACACCCCAACCGGTCACATTATACTGACAAAGGGCGAACCAGTCGTATGGTGAGTGCTAATAGGAGCAGAAACTACCACTTTTATAGACTTTGGTGTTTCTCGGCAAGAGGAGAGCCCAAAGCTTACCTCACAGGGGCGAACACTCAACAAAAGGCCAAACGTGAGGCGGTGTCAAGGAAGACGTTAGGAAGAATAAAGTCAGTTAGGAAGAAGAGAAAAGACAAGATCCTAAATTGAATCGCCTTTTACGATCATGCAATAGGGGCAGCGGTAACAGTTCTAACGCCCAACCTACAGGACATATCACTGACATAAATCAATATGCGCCTTGGAAATTTGTCATTATCGATAATGTTAAGGTTTTATTCTTATACTAGACACTAGATTAGGTAGACACCAGGTTTTTTGTTGTTTTTACGTACCGTCAATCTAAAAGTCGTTTCCAAAATTACTAATTCAGGATATCTTGACGTTTTCTGGTTTGGTCCTCGTGACGTCTTCTCATCTGTTCACACAACGGTGTACAATACAGTTGATGTGTCCCTGTGATATAAAACTGTATCAGTATGGCGATAAAGTTTTATATATGTGTAATGATGTTCACCGATTACTATCTAAACCTAAACAAACCTTTGATCGACATTGTTTTTCGAGCTTGGTGATAAGCTCAATAAATGATATCAATATAAATATGATTGTGTATATTGTAAACGCGAGAGTGAAATGTTCGCTATCTACCCGAAGGCCTTTTCATTGCGAAAATGTCCAGGGATTCGCATAGATATCACTTCTCGAAACTGATAACTAAAGTAGCTATTTCAGATGTCTATTCACAAATAAGTTTTGTTTGTTTGTTTTTATAGTGCTATATCACTGATTTTTGTTTGTTGTTTGTTTGGTTAATCAACGTCCTATTAACAGCTATGTTCATGTAAGGACGGCCTCCCATGTATGTGTGTGTAGTGCGAGGTGCGTGTTTTGGGAAACTGTGGTATGTTCGTGCTGTGTCTTCTTGTATAGCGGAACTGTTGCCCTTTTTATAGTGCTATATCACTGAAGCATGCTGCCGAAGACATCAAGCAACACACCCCAACCGGTCACATTATACTGACAAAGGGCGAACCAGTCGTATGGTGAGTGCTAATAGGAGCAGAAACTACCACTTTTATAGACTTTGGTGTTTCTCGGCAAGAGGAGAGCCCAAAGCTTACCTCACAGGGGCGAGCACTCAACAAAAGGCCAAACGTGAGGCGGTGTCAAGGAAGACGTTAGGAAGAATAAAGTCAGTTAGGAAGAAGAGAAAAAGACAAGATCCTAAATTGAATCGCCTTTTACGATCATGCAATAGGGGCAGCGGTAACAGTTCTAACGCCCAACCTACAGGACATATCACTGACACATGCCATCGAAGACACCAAGCAACATGTTTGTTTGTTTGATTAATAAACGTCCTATTAACAGCCAGGGTCATGTAAGGACGGCCTCCCACGTATGCGGTCTATATCATGTGTGAAATGCGAGGTACGTGTATTGGGAGACTGCGGTACGTTCGTGTTGTGTCCTGTATAGTGGAACTAATGCCCTTTTTATAGTGCTATATCACTGAAACATACCGCATAAGACACCAAGCAACATATCCTACCCGGTCACATCATACTGACAACGGGCGTCCCACTCCCTTTATGCTGAGTATTAAGCAGGAACAGAAACTTCAACTTTTTGAACTATGGTGTGTCTCGGCCAGGAGATAGAACCCACAGCCTTCCTCACAGCACAGGGCCATGTATAGTTAGAAATACAGAATAAACACAAAGGATTCATCGATCGCTTCCCAGAAATCTGACCTATTTTTTCTAACTCGGTGTTTTCATACTTAATCGTCACCTACCTACGTATTTATAACACCGATAGCTTCATAAAGGTTCAATCTTTTCATCCATACCAGTGTTCACACGTCTCTTTTTCTCATGTACTACTTCGATCGGGACGTGCATTGCTCATTTCGTGCCATTTTGATTAGGGTCACCAGCGACATTGACCTGAACGAGATTCAGGACCGGACTGAAAAAAAAGCCATTCGGGTGTTCTCGGACTGATTGCATCAAGTGAAGGTAAGTCACGAGGTTTGTCAAGAAAAGTACGGGAAACCGCAAAAACACGGATTGTGCCCAGTTTTGTGTGTTAGAAGCGGTCGAAAAAGGACACAATCTATTGATAACAGGTTCTCCGGGTACCGGAAAAACATTTTTGTTATCAAAAATAGTTTCAAATGTCTTAAAAAATAGAAAATTTGTTAGGATAACTGCATCAACAGGCAAAGCAGCCAGTGGTTTGCAGGAGAAAATCAATGAACTAGATTTGCCCATTTGCCAAGTCAGATCTCTGGCAAGCGATCAATGAATCACTTGTGTTTATTTATATGTATTTCTGGTTATTTTTTCATATAGAGACTATACATGGCCCTGTGCTCACAGGGGCAGGCGCTCAACCGTAGGCCAAAAGTGAGGTGATGGCAAGGGAGATGTTAGGAAGAAAGAAAAGATAAGATCCTAAATTTAGTCGCCTTTACGATTATGCAATAGGGGCAGCAGCACACATAACGCCATACATGCAGGGCAGCACCCAACTCGGCCACATTATACTGACAATGGGCGAACCAATCGTCCCACTCGCTTAAACCAGGCGCGGATCCGAGGGGGGGGGGCGGACCCAGGGGGGGCGGACCCGGCGTACGCCCCCCCTAAAATAGGAGAGAGAAAAAAAAAGAAAAAGGAAAAAGAAGGGAAAAGAAAGAGGGGAAGAAAGGAAAAAGAAGGAAGAAAGAAAAAAAAGAGGGAGAAAGGGAAAAAATTAAGGAATTAGATAAAGAGTGAGAATTAGACAGAAAACTCCATTTCCTACCTTTACCGTTTGATGTTATCATTTTAAAATCTAAATGTATTCGACTTTGTGGTACATACATGCATGAACATACTTGTATCCAGGCACGATGGAATAATTGACAGGTTATATCTCGATATCCTTAGCAATAAAAGAAAAGGGGGAGGGGGTGGGTGGAAGGAATTGTAGCTGGCCATGAGTCTTCGCTGGTTGACTATATACCATGCCCTTCGTTTTCCAGGTTGTAAATGATATATTTTCACATTTTTGAATCAGCATTAAAGTCCTGTATTAAATCCGACTATCAATTCACAAATGTGTGCGTACTTTCAAAACGCCAGTTACAAGATCACTACTGACGCCGAATGCTTCTAGAAGCATTTTATTTGTCCTAAGAAAATGTGTGTAAAGAAAAAAGTGGAATGCGACAGAAAATGAGAGCTTCTAGGGTCTGGGTGCACCCCATGGCCAGATGCCTTCCTTTTTTTGTTTCAATAAAAACATATCTTAACGATAATGTTACAAGATAGGCAAACGATGTTAAAAAAATTAATGCACATGACAAAAGGCTCCCTATTAGAAAACAGGATGATAGCAATGGTTCCTGGCACCGTATGGCCATAGACAAGACCACTAGCCTTCTTTTCTTTCGTTGTCCAATACACGAATTATGAAGATTGTGTGTAAGTTAGGGAAAATGAATTATCTAATCTGACAGATAATGTATAGAAATAAAAGCTTATATCGTTAAAAAGTTCACTTACACTTTCATTAGTCCTATAAAAACCTTCAATAGGCGACCCCTAGCTGCAATATTGTAGCTCAAAAGACTTTTAGACTGAAAATGGTGTCTTCTTTAGAGCTACAAATAGTTAAGTATTGTCATTGTCAACTTGATATCATAGTGGAACTCTCCTGTGTGAGAAGTTAAATAATTTTAAGTATTGTCATTGTCAACTTGATATCAAAGTGGAACTCTCCTGTGTGAGAAGTTAAATAAAGCAGTCGTAGTCTCAAGATGTCTCCAGGTTCATGTGTTTTACATGGTGTCAGAAGTTTAAATCGGACAACATCGTCCACTAAACGGAAGATAAGACTTGGATTTCAATCTAAAAAGTTGAACAAGTTATCCAAGATCATAAAGAATCCAATATGGATGCAGGACACGCTCAAGGAACCCCAAAAATGAACTGGGATGCACCAGACCTCGTGGTAGCCTAGGGACGCTTTCATAAACCACGTGGAATTTTGGTTTAAAGGACCATTAGCTAAGAAAAGTGAAGAAGAGGAAGTGTAATTATCTCATGATATGGTCGGGAGAGAAAGGAAGAGAAATATACACAACATGGACGTTGACGGACGAGGAGAAAAAATCGGTTCACTACTCTCACAGGCAAATTCGAGACACACGTACGCCCGAAGACCAACAAGATATTTTCACGTTATAAGTTCCAGTGTAGAACGCAACGAGAGGGAGAAACTTTCGAGCAGTTTCTAACAGACTTTGGCTAGGGACTGTGCGTATCAAGAAAAAGACAACATGATTCGGGACGCGATAGTCTTTGGTACAGTGGATCATAAAGTGCGAGAAAAATGCATTAATGAAGGATCAGAACTAACACTTGACGCTGCGGTGAATTACGCGAGAACATATGAGTTATCCAAAGCTCAACTACAAAAGATGGAGAAAACCGTAAACGTAATAAAGAAAGGTAACCAGAGACAGCCGACTAGTACCAACAAAGCAAAACCTACTCATCAGTCTCACTCGAACGCGACCTACAATTCAAAGGGAGATCACTCTAATCAAAACAGAGGGAAAACGTGTTCGAAATGTGCTAGATCTCACCCGCCTAGAAACTGTCCTGCCTACGGGAAAAAGTGCATGAAATGCGGGGGATTAAACCATTTTGCGATGGCGTGCTTGTCGAAAGCCAGTAAAGGTAAGCACATGAAACAAAAAACATGCAATATTGTTGAGATTGACACTGATGATGATGATGATGATGATGAACTGTTTGTTGGAATGATTACCGGTAGTAATCACAAATATATGGATGTAAACAACGTAAACTACGTCGGAACTTCCGACTGGATTGAGACTGTAAAAGTCAATGAACACCCTGTAACATTCCAATTAGATACTGGGGCCAAGTGTAACGTGTTGTCACATAGACTTTATAAACAATTAAGTAGTGAGACCCTTCAGTCGTGTAAAACTCCCCTTCGCTCATTCTCGGGTCATCAGATCACATGTCTAGGAACCACACATATGTTGTGTTCATACAACAACAAACCACAACAAAGGGTAAAATTCTACGTGGTGGACATAGATTCTCAAGCTGTATTGAGAGCCGGGACATGTCAGGAACTAGGTCTTGTAAAACGGATATACACAATAAATCATGAGACACCCAATGTACCAGACGGGATCGACGCTGGATATGAGGACCTATTTTCAGGACTTGGCTGCTTGCCTGGCGAACACACTATTAAACTTGACCAGTCCGTGACTCCTGTGGTACATCCTCCGAGGAGAGTGCCCATAGCACTTAGGGATAAACTTAAAGATGAACTGGATCGAATGGAGAACCTCGGTGTGATTGTAAAACAAGAGGATCCAACTGCGTGGGTCAATTCCCTGGTGACCGTTCTTAAACCTAACGGTAAGCTGAGAGTATGTATAGATCCGAGTGACTTAAATAGAGCAATTCAAAGGGAACATTTTCCTTTGAAAACAGTCGAGGAGGTTGTTTCACGGATGCCCGGAGCAAAGATATTTAGTAAACTAGACCTCACGTCGGGATTTTGGCAGCTGAAACTAGATGAGGAAAGCTCGAAACTATGTACTTTCAATACACCATTTGGACGGTATAGATTTACACGTCTACCATTTGGAGTGAAGTCAGCACCAGAGGTGTTTCAGAGAGTAATATCAGAAGTGGTTTCCGACCTTGAGGGAACAGAAGCAATTATCGATGACATATTGATTTGGGGAACAACCAAGGGGAGCATGATATCAGACTTAAGAAAGTGCTGGAACGTGCACGTCAGTGGAACGTAAAACTTGGACTAGACAAGTGTGAAATAGGACAGACACAGGTCACGTATGTTGGACACTTATTAACCCAAGATGGAGTGAAACCAGACATTGAAAAGGTCAGAGCGGTACAAAACATGACAAAACCAACCAATGTAAAGGAACTCCAAATGCTCATGGGTTTTGTTCAATACCTACACAAGTTCATGCCAAGATTAGCAGAGGTCAGTGGACCACTCAGGATCCTCCTAGAGAAGGAAACAATTTGGCATTGGGGAAGTGAACAGGATAAAACATTTAATACTCTAGTCAACATGGTCTCATCCGCACCAGTATTGCAGTATTATGACGGTAATAAACCACTTACCCTATCTGTGGACGCAAGCAGTAAGGGGCTGGGTGCAGTTCTCATACAAAATGACAAGCCAGTCGCGTATGCCTCGAGGGCATTAACCGCTACACAGCAACGATACTCACAAATAGAAAAGGAAACCTTAGCAATTGTGTACGGTTGTACAAAATTTTATGACTACGTCTATGCGCGCGACAACATCAAGGTGGAATCGGACCATAGGCCCTTACAGGCTATCTTCAAAAAGCCTTTACTACAGACTCCACCTAGACTTCAGAGACTGCTACTTGCAATGCAACGACATGACGTTGAAGTGATTTATAAGCCTGGAAAGCTTATGTTTCTAGCTGACCACCTGAGTCGAGCCTACTTAAATGAGACTAAGGAAGTTTTAGTCCCTTAGCTACAAGTAAATGACATTCATCTAACTGCCTACCTGCCAGTCTCACCAGAGAAATACCAACAACTTAAAGCTGACAATGCAAGCTAAAAAAATACATTTGAGAATAAAAAAAAAAATAAAGTTTTTTTTTTAATATTTTTTTTTTCAAAATTCGGTTCTGAGACAACCCCTTGCGTTTCTAAGGACGGGCAGTCGCCATTTTGTTTTAACTCTGCTTGGATACAACACCGGGTACCGACCCCTATATAAAGCGCGTGAACCACACACACGTGCAATCAGTCGAACGCTTGCTGTTCAAGGTGTAACATTACTAACACATGACCGGCTCTAGGTCTTCTGCACTATATACCCAAGACGTAATGATAAAACAATGGTTATTACTTTCAATGTTTTCTCAAATAAAGTTTCTAAGAACCATATACAGATATATACAGTTAAATTAAAAGTAATGAATGAATTCATACTTTCTTTCCACGTGCGAGATCCATTTTGATTATAACGTAAACAAACCCGGAAATTCTAATAGGAGATAACACTGTCAAACTAAATATAAATACTGCACTCACCTGACAAGGTTTCATTGAAGTAATAATGTCAGCTGCATCCCAAAATATGTCAAATACGAGCTAATAAAACACTTCAACATATTAGATATTACACGCACATGTACATGCGTGTACCTTTGGTAGTTTACATATGGCAGCGTCACTTGTTCGGGACAGGTGGTCACGTGCAAGTGGCCAGTCGAGTACACCGGGTACGATAGCATACGTGGAGATATGTGGACGGATTATTATCAGGATTTTTATTCACTTGTGTGGAAAGTAAAATTTGTGAAACATCTAAATGACAGCTTAGAAGAGTTGACATGTTTGCTTGCTAAAACCAGCCCTACACACATTTACAGGTAAGGGGTTTTGTTTATGTATTACATGTAGTAGGTGATACACAGTGGAAAAGGTGTATATGTACATGACTGAGCGCACGTGTGTCGATTCACGCGCTTTATATAGGGGTCGGCAGGCGTCTCGTATCCAAGCAGAGTTCAAACAAAATGGCGTCTGCCCGTCCTTAGAAACGCAATGGGCTGTCTCAGAAACAAATTTTGAAAAAAGGAAATTTCTTTATTTTTTTTAATCTCAAATGGACAATTTTTAACTTGCATTGTCAGCTTTAAGGAGGCTACAGCAAAAGATGAGGATCTCCAGATTTTACAAGATATTGTATTGGATGGATGGCCAGAGGACAAAGCGGACGTACCCCCTGAACTACGTCCCTATTGGACTTTTCGGGATGAAGTATCCTGTATTGAAGGACTTATGTACAAGTCACATAAACTCATAGTGCCAAGGGTATTGAAAAACACAGTACTTGAACTTATCCATCAGTCCCACTTGGGAGTAGTAAAAAACAAAAACCGAGCCAGAGACGTACTATTTTGGCTTGGAATGTCTAGAGACATTGAGGACATGGTAAACCAGTGTAGTATATGTGCAAAACACGACAAGAGCATCACAAAAGAACCAATGATTGCAATGGAGCTACCCACCAGACCGTGGTCGAAGATAGGAATGGACCTATTCGAGTACAACAACAACACATATCTTCTGACTGTTGACTATTTCTCCAAGTGGCCTGAAATCGCTAAATTAGAAACTACAACAGCCAAATGTGTCATTACCCATGTTAAAAGTCAAATGGCAAAGTACGGAATACCTGATGTGGTAGTAAGTGACAATGGACCTCAGTTTGTGTGCCATGAATTTAAAGAATTCACGAGACAGTATCAATTTGAACATGTCACTATAAGTCCATATTACCCACAGTCAAATGGACAAACGGAACGAATGGTACAGACCATTAAGAACTTGCTAAAGAAGTCAAATGATCCTTATTTGGCTCTCTTGGAATACAGGAACACACAAATCGATGGAGTAGGACTTTCACCGGCTCAGATGTTCCTAGGACGGCGTTTGAAAACGACCATACCAACCGCGTTACCTCTTCTGAAATCTGATACTTTCAACAAAGTACATCGGTTACAATCGTCATGCCTTGAGTGAACGCCTCAAACCACTAAGCCCGGGAGACAAGGTCATGGTGAAAAAAACTAGCAATACTTCGGAATGGACACCTGGCACAGTTACTGACCTCTACAAATCACCTAGGTCATATTTGGTAAAGTCAGGTAACCGGACATACAGGAGAAACCGTAGACATTTACGACCAACGGGGTCGAGGGTAGACTTGAACCCAGAACCAACAGACTGTGAACAGTACTGGCCACCCAGTATTAAGTCTAAGGAAACTCCAAGCGCGAAGCCGAAGGAAACAACATCTGCGAAATTGAAGGAAATAACACCCGCGAAACCTAACCAGCAGTTAAACGCGAACCAACACACATCTGCGAACCTGAGTTGTCAAATTCCATCTACACCAGACCGCCAAACAACAAGATCCAGCTCAGGAAGGCTGTTGAGGACACCAGCCTGGTTGAAAGACTGTGTTAAATAAGTCAAAAAGACTCATAACTTTTATTTCAGGTTGTGTGTTACCAATAGTAGAACTTTCATTTGAAAATTAGACACTCAACTTCGAAAAACTAGTCAGTAGTGTTTTTTCTAGTCAATTTTCTTGTTAATTAAAAAGAAAAAAGAGACGCTCAAATTTCTTTTTTTTCAGGTTGTGTGAAATACTTTAATAGTGTAAATTCAAAGGACTTGGTTAACAAAGTGAATATTCCGTTATAGTATGATTTGCAATTATACTATATATACTATATATAAATATACATGTATATTATTTCAAGTACAATGGTAAAAGTTAAACAATGAGTAATTTTCTTATATAGTTTAATGACAATAGTTTAGAAACAGTTTACTACTAGCATACTGCAGTTAAGTACTTTATAAGTTGATGTCCATATGATAATATACAAAAATCTCTAGAAAGGGAAGGATGTTAAGTATTGTCATTGTCAACTTGATATCATAGTGGAACTCTCCTGTGTGAGAAGTTAAATAAAGCAGTCGTAGTCTCAAGATGTCTCCGGTTCATGTGTTTTACAATGGCCCGAGCAGATCATCTCGCCTTTTATACTATTATCATAGAATTTAAAGTACTTTGAATTTCCTACAGAGCGCGATATATAACAAAAGAGTTCAAATACACCGAAGAGTTCCAAATCTTTGCGGGACAAACCAATCTCATGCACGGACTTTCACACAGAGAAAAATGTTTGAATTTAATACGTTAAGAATTCCTATAGTATAATTTGCTATACAACCCTACTTCACCAATGTAACTTTCACTATTGTAAAGGGTGCCATTATGGAGTGTTCACTTCCATTTCTAGTAAGATACTGAAAAGGGGATTCTGTTTATCTAGTATCGAATTATATAGAACTAATGCAGCCTATACACTGCCCTATTGAAATAACTCAATATGAATAATCACGGTGTATATTTTGAAGAAATTCGGCATATTCCTTATAGATGTTTTAACTCTAAATATGCTTGATATAGGATACAGACTATCCATAGCGGATAGCGATTTTAAGATTTTCTATCCTTTTTAAGCAATAACAAGCCTAAGTTTTACCGTATGGCTATATCTTGTTATGGGCGCCGCCATATTGGATTCGGTAGCAGCAGCAGTTCACAAAAAGTAAAATGATTTCATGAAAGATCGAAGGCCTTGATATCAGTAAATCAGGTGTTTACCGGTTCTACAGATATCATGTTATGATATTAACGTTCAATTGTAATCACTTTCGAGCCTATTACCAACAATTACGATAGAAATCCGCCTCATTCCAACTTCCCTCTCGGCTTGTTGCAGGAAGTCACGATACTCATCCACACAAAATGAAAATATTTTAAGTTACCGATTATACGTCTGTTGAAAATATTGTTGGTAAAGGACTTCCCGGCTTTACATTTTGTTACATAATTTATTTACTATCAATGATATCTCTTCTGCATGACAGGGTTTCCGGTTGATGATACTGTCTATTCAATAAACCACGAACGGATGGTTTCTTTAGAAACAAAAGGTATTTCAGGTAAGTAAGCGTGCCAATCTTTGCTTATTTCATATTTTGCTGAGCGCTAAGCAGGAACAGAAACTACCACTTTTACTTCTATAAAAGTGGTAGTTTCTGCTCCTGCTTAGCGCTCAGCAAAAAGGGAGTGGGACGACTGGTTCGCCCGTTGTCAGTATAATGTGACCGGGTGGGGTGTGTTGCTTGGTGTCTTCGGCGGCATGCTCCAGTGATAAAGCACTATAAAAAGGGCAAAAGTTCCACTATACAAGAAGACACTACATGAATATACCGCAGTCTCCCGAAACACGCACCTCGCACAACATACACACAACACACCGCATACATGGGAGGCCGTCCTTACATGACCTTAGCTGTTAATAGGACGTTAATTAATCAAAGTTTTCACTACAAAATATCAATCGGACTTTGACGGTTAGTACTAACATAATGTGGCAGTGTTGTTGACGTGCTGTCAGTAGATTGCATAAACATCCGCTGACCACATTTTATTACTCCTTTTTTTTTACTTTATTAAAATTTGGTTTGCATTATTGGGTTTTTTTTTAGGGGGGGATTAAGATGCACGATAGTGTTAAATGAGTGTTTACAAAAGCGTACACGAATGTTATGGCCAAATGTCATGTCAGTAAAAATATGGAAACTCATAGACACGTTGTCAGTGCTAGAATATAGAGAGGGTTAGAAATACAGCATTTCGACATGGGAACTCGAGAAAAAACACCACAAAAAGGCCTGGATTATCATCAGGTATGAATTCCGTGAAACATATAACTTAGAGACCTGTAGGACCCAAATACAAATTTTGTTTAGCTCCCACGATTGCCCAAGTTTCATTGCCAGATTCACCTCCAACATCTGGTTGTATTCATAAAGTGACACTAATACCATCAAACTGTGCATTAGAATGTGCATAAGAAGAGTGAACAATGTTGTCGGCAATGGTTTTCCTGAAATAACCTTAGACTGTATTCAGAAATATGTATCTACGATTATTAGGCATGCATGGTTATGTGATGAAGCGGTAAAACTCTCGGTGAAACGTGAAGCCCCAATAAAACTTGTATCAGTTGAGCGTACGTTAGAATTAGCGTCAATCAACATGTCGCAGTGTCAAGGTTGCAGAAAAGTGGTAAGTCCAAAGCTCCAAACGGTACGATATCAATGAGCAGTGTAGGGGAAGCATGGTTACAGGTAATGGTCCAGGCCACTTGAATGAATTCCTGGCTACCCTTGACTCGCCCGGTATGACACAAACCTCCTTTTCCGCCATTGAACAGGAAATAGGCCAGTGGTGGAAAGATGCCCTAGGAACCGAATTATTGATGGCAGGTGCTGAGGAACGAGAGATCGCGATCTGTAAAGGTAATTATCATGGGAACGTACCATGCATAACAGTTATAACTGGTGAAGGATGGTCAAAGAGAACATACAAACACCCATATAACGCTCTGGGTGGGGAAGCTATAACTATTAGCCAGGTAACAAAGAAACTGTTACGTATAGGAGTACGTACGTAACAAGTACTGTTACATTTGCAACATGTCGCAACAATAGGAGATACCTAGACCACAAGAGCTGTTGGAGAACAGCAAAGCTCGCCTATTCAGAAGAAGTTGATGTTCAAGTATTTGCTATTTAAACATGGAAATATGACAAATTAACTCAAAAAACCCCTAAAGGGCCCCAAATTGGTTGTATTATCACGTTCAGCATCCATACACATTAGGGAAATAAAATCATAAACATTTATGATGACTTAAGCTTAAACAATAGACAAAATAGAAACTTGCTCAAAAACTTCAACATGGAAATATGACAAATTAACAGACTCAAAAAAACCTAAAGGGCCCCAAATTGGTTGTATTATCACGTTCAGCATCCATACACATTAGGAAAATAAAATCATAAACATTTATGATGACTTAAGCTTAAACAATAGACAAAATAGAAACTTGCTCAAAAACTTCAACATGGAAATATGACAAATTAACAGACTCAAAAAAACCTAAAGGGCCCCAAACTGGTTGTATTATCACGTTCAGCATCCATACAAATTAGGAAAATAAAATCATAAACATTTATGATGACTTAAGCTTAAACAATTGGCGAAACAGAAACTTGCTAAAAACTTTAACGTGAAATGGGACGCCAACGCCGACGCGACAACATTAGCTCCCCCTATTCTTCGAATAGGGGAGCTAAAAACTGGGCAGATAGCAGCCAGTCCATGGGGGCGGACATTAAAGTTGAAGGGTTCAATCAGACAGAAGCAAAGCATGGATACGGTACACCAAAGTCATTGGTGATGGGGACTCCTGTACATTTGCACGGATTAGGGAAGAAGTGTCGATATGGGGCAAAGAAAACTAGAGTGCTGCAATCTTGTTTGTTTGTTTGATTAATTAACGTCCTATTAACAGCTATGGTCATGTAAGGACGGCCTCCCATGTATGCGGTGTGTAGCGTGTATGTTATGCAAGGTGCGTGTTTTGGGAGACTGCGGTATATTCATGTTGTGTCTTCTTGTAAAGTGGAACTGTTTCCCTTTATAGTTCTATATCACTGAAGCATGTCGCCGAAGACACCAAGCAACACATCCCACCTGGTCACATTATACTGACAACGGGCGAACCAGTCGTCCCACTCCCTGTATGCTGACCGCTAAGTAGGAGCAGAAACTACCACTTTTATAGACTTTGGTGTGTCTCGGGCAGGGGACAGAACCCAGAGCCTCCCTCAGAGGGGCGAACGCTCAACTCAAGGCCAAAAGTGAGGCGGTGCCAAGGGAGGCATTAGGAAAGATAAAGTCAGTTGGGAAGAAAAGAAAAGATCCTAAATTAAGTCGCCTTTTACGATCATGCAATAGGGGCAGCAGGTACAATTCTAACGCCCTACCTGAAGGGCAGGTGCTGCAATCATGCGTGCAAATTTGTCAGATGAAAGTTTGTAGTGGATAATCAATCATATAAAGGTATAGACACCATCTAACCAAAGCAGCCAGAATCCCTATTGTAAGTGCCCTTCGTTGTGCAATTCGAATGCGAAGCCGGGAAGATAAAGAAAGTGGAAACAGGGAGCTGGCATCTCAGAAGCTATCAAGGGATATTCGCCAGTCCGTGCATCATGTGTGTGGAAACCATACCCATTGTGGTGATTTTTAAGGCAAAACTCGACCTCTCCTATTTTACCATTTACGACCAGGTAGATCAGTGCATAATTAAAGATGTCACTAACATACCAATACCTCTGGCAGAGAAGAGTAGTCGATTGATTGAGTGCCTCATCACCAACCTGGCAGAAAGTTGGATGCAAATCCGATCTAAATTTGACGGAGGCAAAGTATACAACCTATGTAATCGTGGTTCTTGGCATGGTCGTTGCTATGGTGGGGCACTAAGAATGAATCTTTGACCAAGCTATTGTTTGTTTGATTAATTAACGTCCTATTAACAGCCAGGTGATGTAATGACGGACTCCCATGTGTGCGATGTATAGCGTGTGTGTAGTGCACGGTGCGTGTTTCGGAAGACTGTGGTATGTTTGTGTTGTGTTTTCTTGTATAGTGGAACTCTTGCCCTTTTCATAGTGCTTTATCACTGAAGCATGCTGCCGAAGAGACCAAGCAACACACCCCATCCGGTCACATTATACTGGCAACGGCTGAAACTTCTGTTTGGAATTTAAGGAGGGCAAATTAACACTGCGAGAAACCCATGACTATTTCTATCAATGCCATGGATTGATGAACATTTGTGATAAGCCCTGGATTGATCTTGTAGTGCGAACATGCCAGCCATACCAAATGCACATTCAACGCATTTTTAGAAATATTAAGTTGTGGGAAAACAAAGTGTTGGCAAAGTTTGAAAGCTTTTACTACAAAGCTCTACTTGCAGATTTAGCTTCACCACGAGAAGGGAAAAGCGCAGGAATCAAAGAGCCTGGAATTTGGGTAAGATAGGTAAAGAATATAAACATTTGATAGGCTTATTAATATTTTATATTATATAATTGATATTTTGTATTATATAATCAGCTTATTCAGGATAAATAATTGAAATAGTGTAATACATGTTTCTGTGGTAAGTATCAAAGTTTTTGGATTGTAAAAGTTGCTTCTGATTTTGTACAGAATTGAGTTTTAAAACTGACACTTTTTGTCTTTTCAATTTGTTGAATCGGCAAAGAAAAATGTGACAGGAAGAAGCAGTCGAACAGCAACACATTCCAAAACAACCGCCGGAAAAATAATGTTCAACCGTCAACATACTACACATTAACTTTGCCGAGGTAAATTGAAATTAAATAACAAAATAATATAATAATATCAGTTTAACATGCCATTTAAGATGGTGGAGGAATGATAAAGCAGCTAAGACTGCTCTTCGCCTAGCACAAACAGATTTGAAACTACCATACACCGACATCAAACCTTCAATTCAGTCAGCCATCAAACACCATTGGCAACAAAGGTGGTCTACCGAAACAAACAATAAACTGTTTAAAATTCAACCTACACTTAATCCTAAACTGTCCAGTCGGAGAGGCCGCAGAGAGGAAGTTGTTCTCTCTCGGCTCCGAACTGGACACACATATTTTACACATTCCTATCTATTGAGAGGGGAGGATCCTCCCACATGCCATGCATGTGATTCTCCTCTCACAGTGGAACATATCTTAGTGCACTGTATTGATTTTAAGCACATACGAGATAAGTACTACGATGTCTCCGACATGTACACTTTGTTTCATGCCGTGAGACATAATCGTATTTTTAATTATCTCAAAGAAATCGGTATTTTAAACAAAATATGAACGTTTTCTCATCATATCATCGTATCAACTGAACATTTCATCGTTTCATCAACTTTGTGCATGAGTTTTCTCATGTGTTTTAGCCAAAACTATTTTATCCAATGCAAACCTTTTTTATCAAATAAACGTTTACAATCTGTGTTTTAGTCCTTACCTGCCTTTTCTTACCGTGATCTTTTATCCTGATATTAATGCATGACTTGTAGTTTGGCCCTAAATGACCTTAGTTGTCGATGGGCCGTAAAACTGAAACAAACAAACAAACAAAAGAAAATCAGAATACCTAGAAAAAACCATCAACCAGCGACCAGTACGTTGCAACTGCCCCACATATTAACCACTCGACCATCGCGGCCCCTTTAACTTATAGTTAAATATTGTTTAGATATAAACATATTAAACCAATTTAACAGTGATAGCAAGGCCTCCTAACATAATTGTTCTATGAAAATATATTATTAAATTTAATGTATGAAATGTTTCAGTGAAAACCGTGAAGTGACCAAAGCAACTCCTTGCCGTGATGCCACAGCTGGTAGTTCAGCAACTGCATCACAAAGGTGTCATCAAGTGAAAATATTGTTTTAAAAAACGAAACAAGAATAATAATTCATTATTTATTTCTTGTTACAAG
The DNA here is from genome assembly GCF_041381155.1 of Argopecten irradians. Taxonomy (NCBI): domain Eukaryota; kingdom Metazoa; phylum Mollusca; class Bivalvia; order Pectinida; family Pectinidae; genus Argopecten; species Argopecten irradians. Next base: position 10,164,582 of record NC_091138.1, on the reverse strand, counting down.
AACATGTAATTTAGCAACGTTTCTATTACAATCAGTTCAAAAATATGTATCATAATAAGAATTGAAGTAGCAAGGCTATAACTAATCATTAGCTCATTAAAACTATAAAAGTATAAGTTGTCTAATTTGTATTTCATAGGTTATCAAGAGCCCGCACATCAAAGGTTACGTTTGTGCGAAGAACCATGAAAAATCAATGGATTATTGATGAAAATAAAGACCAACGCGAATGGTATAAGGGGACAGTTTTGAGTATGATGTCTGGTGTTGATGGTGTTTTTAATGCTGTATATAAAGTTCAGTATGAAGGAGAGGAGGACCCATACGAAGTAGATCACCTGCTAGATGATTACAGGTCTTCAGCATTAGTATTCATGAGTATTTAAAAGTGAGTAGAGAGTTATCTAAGGGTTTGTAGATTGGAACATAAATTCTGCATTCAATCAGACATTCCAATTTCATTATCCCAAATACTTATAAATTAAGTATAAAATTTGTAACGTGCTTGAGTCTAGTTAAATAGTATATTTACAGGTACAACCTCTGGTAGCGAGGTATCATTACGCCTTTGGTAGCAAGGCTATACATATTTAAGATCAACCACTCAGTGACAGAATTGACAAACTCAGTAAGTATCAAGTTTCATTATTTGCATTGTTATTTACATGGCCATATCAACAACCAGGAGATTACAAATTATAAACAGTACAATATCTAACAGTTATATTTGATAATAGCTACAGCAGAATAGATCTCAATAGTATAATCCAAAACTAATTCACTTACAACATATAAATACTATTTCCTTAATAGTAATATCTCACATCAGATTAATACTATTACTACCTGGAACTACCACAAGTCTACGACCTTGACAGTAGTGTTGCTAATGTAAATAAACCGAATAGACAATCTGTAAAACCTGTGGTCTATAAATAGCCTAACTATGACATCCAACTAAAATACATATATAATGGGATGATAGGGACTGAGTTGCGTAGACCCAGGTTATTGGTTTTGAGATCGAGAACACGACTTACCTCATCGACTGAAGGGGCGCAACTGACCCAACGGCATCAAATGCCCCCCGATTTCGCGTGCAGGTACTCCGTCACGCTGATTGGCTGGCCAAAATAACCAAACCGGAAATATGATTTCCAACCGTTGTCATGCGCAACACAAATAGTCGAAGCGGAAAAGACTGTCTGAAGTTTGCAATATTTACGATGCCTAAAACGGCAAATAACATCAATTAAAGACCGTTATGTAGGTAAAATCGACATCGCGTAGATAAGATATTATCTGCTAAAACACAGTTATCGTAAAACGTATTGTTACCGCAGTTAAATATGACAATATCACAAACATCATCCAGTCACATAACCGATGGGTACAACTGTAAACTTAAACATGTCATCGTAGATTATACATGAAATGATAACAGTATTAAAATCTATAGATATATGTACAATACACGTAATTCTAGTCACGCTACAAATGAAAGCATCACATTATAAAATTGTTCCTTTACGTAAAAAATACAAGCTCACTAAAATGCAATAAAAATTATATATTTCTGTTTCTATGTTATACATTTGCTACTACACAGCTTCCATACTTTTATAGAAAAAGTAGTTCTCTCATCATGGCTTCCGCGTGTTTTCAAATGTGCCGTATGTTTTCTCACTAACATTAGGCATTGTACCACCGATATTTTAAAGATGCTCCACCGCCGACCGACCATAAACGATAATCATCATTTGAACTGTAATTGGTGTTTAATCGTGTATATGTATATCTAATAAACACAAAAGATAATACGAAATGATTTATTTTGCTTATGGTGCATGCGCAATCAGTACTTCATTCCATATAGCATAAAGTGCCACGGAAATTTTTCGCGATGCAAACAATTATATCTGATATATTTATCTTGAAATGAAACGAGAAGCTCAAACTTTTCATTGATGGTAATGGTGTAAAGTAAGTTATTTTTGTAACCGAAGAAAAAACTAAATCGCCTGCTCCTGCATTTGATAGAGAAAAAATACCGTTTGTCAGCGATGGAGCATCTTTAAAAAAAGAAAATCCCCATCATGATTATCTATTTTTGCAGACTTTGCTGACTTCATATGATTTTTAAGAAATTGAACTGTTTTAAAGGCAAATATTTGTTGAATGAATTGTTAAATTACTCTTATTAATCTTCCTCATACAAAATAAGTACATTTTGGTATATTGGTTCACTTATTTATTGCCACAGCTCTGACAAAAAACTTTGATTTTTGACGGCCCTTTTTTTTACTAAAGCGGAACCTTAAATACAGTAATCATCGTTAATACAATATACGAAGTTGATAATAATATCACCAGGAATACTAACAATAAACTCTGGAACCAACACACATAAAATTGTAGGTAAATATACCTACTCGTCAATGTCCTCAGTCATTATAATACTTGAGGAGTTTGAAGCCCCAATCTCCTGTTGCCCACAACACATCATCCGTCTGCACACCTATTGTTTGATGTCCACTTTTGTTTGTGTGTAGTGTTTCTATGTACTTTCCTGATCCACTTATTAGTTCTATGGTGTTCGTTGACCGGTCAGCAATAACGAGATTACCTCTACTGTCATACACGACTCTATCAGGATCAAACTTGTCTGGTGTTATAAACCTCCTTAAGTAACTCCATCGAGTCTGTGGTATGTCTTCCCCTCGATAAATGACCAGGTCCTGAAGTGTTTGATTGTACACAATGACGTGACGTATGTAATTGTGTGGGTTAGCGTAGTCACCACTGATGTAGTTACTACTAATTACAGCTATGTTACCTGTAACACCACACTGTGTGATGGACTGTACAAACCCGATCCCTGAACTCTTCAAAATGGCTGTATGTAGCATCCGGCCGTCTGTTGTGTACATCACCACCTTGTAACCCTGCTCTCTACTCCCTGTACCCACTACAACCCGACCCTCTCTCGTCACACACAGACTATAGGGCCTATACTCGGTAGTGAATCTTGTGACTGGAGTAGATGATGTAGATACTTCACATACAATCTTCCCCTCCCTGCAACAGAACCACAGACGACCTGTGGTAGGGTCCAGACTGATGTCCCTAATGTTTTCTATGTGTTTATTCTTTTGTAGTACCTGGCCTTTGTAGGTGATGAGCTTTACGGAGCCATTTTTACAGTCACAAAGCCACGCATATCCATCAGAGGTAGGACAGACTGATGTGACGCCATCCGGGTATGAAAACTGGGACATGACTGTTGGATGAAGATTGTATCCGACTTCTGAAGTTTGACCAGCGGACTGTTTTGGTCTGACTACCGGACTAGATGATGACTCTGTTCGGTCGGTAGGAATGCTTATGTTGCCCATAGCCTGTTTAATGTGACTCTGCCTGTTCTTACTTGGAGTAAACCCTGCCAAGTCTATTGTAGGTGCGGGTGGGATGTCGGTATCCAGTTCCAGGATTTCTGATACCGAGTCGTACATCAGTATAGCTGTTCCTGTCTGGATAGTCTGTCTATACTCTGATGAGAGTTCCCTCAAGCGTTCCCTTCTACCCTTCATTTCTGAGATGTGTGTCTGAAAGCGGTCCGTAGCCGCCACCTCCATCATGTCACAAAGTGACAAATACTCCGCCGTTATTAGATCTAATTCTTCCTTACATTGGTTACTATGGTCCAGGATATCTTTGCGGAGTTTGTCATACAGAGGTTTACACGAAGTGATTTTTGTACGAGATGTAGTAATTTCATGGTTCAATTTTGGAATATTAACTTTGTCTGTTTCATTGATGAAATCCAAAATGATGTTTTGATTTTGATATTTCGTTTCAGATAATTCAACAAAACTGCCATTATGAGCCTTGTGAGTTGACAATGAACACGTCAAACATATCAGGACCTTACAATCCTGACAAAGGAGGAGGACGTCATTGTCTTTATGTATGTGACACTTGGTGTTACCTTTACCTCGGACTGGTAACTGCGCCCGTATTGTCGATGTTTTAGATGCCATGGATGTCAACATTAGGTTTGCGATAAGTACAAGATGAACATTGGATGGGGTAGATCCTTTGATGTATCTGGATAACAAAGGAAATAACATATTAAGGCTTTGCCAACGGACTAATCTAATGATATGTTCACGCTTTTGTTTGTTTGTTTGTTTGTTTGTTTGAGTTTTACGGCCCATCGACAACTATGGTCATTTAGGGCCAAACTACAAGTCAGGCATTAGTATCAGGATAAAAGATCGGGGTAAGAAAAGGCAAGTAAGGATTAAAACACAGATTGTAAACGTTCACACGTAGAAAATCCTTTCTTTGGTCACAGGTTTACGACGCGCATAAAAAACATAAACTGAAAGGTTGTTTACTTAGCCCTGTATCCCATTTCCAGAAAATGGGGTAATTAATTTTGAAATGCTCTGAACACCACAAAAATCATCCGATCTGAATATTTTTTAGCTTACATTGATGACAAATCCTTACAGGTCATTATGGTATATGATATCTGTGCTCATTTGGGAATCGTAACCTGGGATGTTTGTTTGTTTGTTTTATTAACGTCCTATTAACAGCTATGGTCATTTAAGGACGGCCTCCCCATGTATGCGGTGTGTTGCGTGTATGTTGTGCGAGGTGCTTTTTTTGGGAGACTGCGGTATGTTAGTGTTTGTGTCTTCTTGTATAGTGGAACTGTTGCCCTTTTTATAGTGCTATATCACTGAAGCATGCCGCCGAAGACACCAAGCAACAACACCCCACCCGGTCACATTATACTGACAACGGGCGAACCAGTCGTCCCCACTCCCTGTATGCTGAACGCCAAGCAGGAGCAGAAACTACCACTTTTATAGACTTTGGTGTGTCACGGCCAGGGGACAGAACCCAGAGCCTTCCTCACAGGGGCGAACGCTCAACTCAAGGCCAAAAGTGAGGCGGTGCCAAGGCAGGCATTAGGAAAGATAAAGTCAGTTAGGAAGAAGAGAAAAGATAAGATCCTAAATTTAGTCGCCTTTACGATCATGGCAATAGGGGCAGCAGGTAACAATTCTAACGCCCTAACACTCAGGGCCTTACCTGGGGATGTAGGGTGTACTTTAACGACGTAATGAATTTTTAACACAACACAGAAATCCTCGTAATTCAACTTATTCGATATGAAATAAATAATCGCCTATAAACCCCATCATATCATATACCATATGAGAGCAGTAAGGAATTTGTCATCAATGTAAATGTGAAGCTAACAAATAGTCAGATCGGTTGAGTCTTGTGGTGTTCAGAGTAATTTTAAAATAAAATAACCCCATTTTACTGGAAATGGGATACAGGGGGGCCTAATATACAAACCTTTCAAGTTTATAGTATTTTTATTTTGCGCGTCGTTAAACCAGTGCTTTGGTACATTTAAGTTGATATGAAATTTAGCCTAATATAACAAAGGAAATGATATATTAAAGCTGACGAAGCAGGTCAAAAGTATTTATTTAAAAAATAAGTATGCATGGTGTTTTAGGAATCAAGAGACATTCCCGTGTCGAGGACAGCCATTTTTGTTTTTCTGTCTCTCCGTATTCCAGGGGTGACGCACCTTCGCCGAACCATATATACACCGCGTGAATCGACACGTGCGTAGCAGTCTATACGTGTACATATCAACATACTAATTACGTAAACGAAGCCTTTAAAACCTGTAAAGCTGTTTCAGCAAGAAAACGATGTCAAGGAGTCCTCAATGATGAGTTATTTAGATGTTTCTCTAAAATAAAATTTTTCCTTATTCAGTGAATTAGAAATTCAAATAAAATGTATCGAACTCGATACACTCGACTGGCCACGTACACATGACCACCAGTCCCAAACGAGTGACTGATATATAAACTGCCGAGGACACACACGTGTACATGTGAAACATTGTGTACATTAGCTTGTATTCGACATATTTTGGGATCTAGCAGACAATATTACTGCAATGAAACCTTGTCAGGTGAATGCAGTGGTTATTTTTAGTTTTACAATATTATCTGCAATATCGGGGCATGTATATCTGAGACCAAGATATGTAAAAAATGACGCACGTGTGTCAAGTCTCGTGCTTTTTATAGGTGGTTGGCTAGTGGAAGGTAACTAAGCAGAACAAACGAAAATGGCTACCTTCGGAATCATTTGATACGACTTTCTTGGTACAGTTGAGAACTTAATCAAAAAGTGTGTATTCATCATAACGAACCGTACTGTTACGCATGAAAGGTAGTACAGTTTGTTAATTTTTACAGAACATGCGAAAAAAAAGGCAAATTTAAGGAAATTTAAGGTAGATATCAATTTTCAATGCACATATCTAATGTTTTTCTGAGCAGTGATAAGATTGTTTTTAGGAAAACAGTTTAAACAAGGTAAACAAGGACTCGATTTGTATGATTTTTGTCAAGTAAAATCCCGTCAAACAAACCGTACACGCTTTAGTAAAAAAAAGGGTATTATACGAAGGACAAGATGTAGGACAAAGAGACACAACACAAACATTCACACATGAGAGGCCGTCCCTTTTATTACGACATTAATGTAATAAACTCAACTCTGAACTATACATGTCTTCGTATAGTATAGAAGAAGGCAGGGCAGTGATTGAATCGTTTTTTCGTCAACCTCACTGAGTGGCGCCCGAGGACATTATTCTTGCTGTCAGAACGTCGTATCGTCTGATGATATTTCGAAAGAAATGGTAACGGGCGGTAGTTTCGTAGGATTTAGTCGATATAATCGCTGCGTGTGCCCAGATTTACTTTCATATCCACGACCAACCAAGAGGCGATATGCTATATAGAATTGAAATCCCTCCTTAAACCTATATCCTCCGCCCCCCCCACCACCCACCGGTCACATTCGTTGGACGTACGAAAAAATCGAAGTAGTTGTTCTCTCCCGTCGTCTCCAAATACGTGTTTCTATCTACGAATTTAACGTCCCAAGTGTAAATGCCAGTGTCATGTATGTATGTGGCATAGTGTATATAAGGTGGTGAGACAACAACCGACCTAATGTTCTGTACCTGGCAACTGCCCCCTTACGGGAATTCCGAACTCACGCACCAGAGGGTTGGAGGGGCTTGTGGTATATGGATTTCGAGACATCTTAACCACGTCGGCCATCAAACGTGACGCCTGGTCCACGTTAGACGACGTGGTGTCAGCATGTTTCTGTTAACAATCATTAACAGTAACCCGAGATTGTATTGTCCTCCAATGTATGTGATGTGAAGTGCGGTTATGACCCTGACTGTAATATGACGTTAATTCAAATCAAACAAACAAGTGTCTTCTTTTAAATGAGGAACTTTGCCCTTTTTATAGTGATATCTACACTCCAGCATGCCGTCGAAGACACTTTTGGCCCTGCATAAAACCGCTGCCCCTATTGCATGATCCTAAAGGCAGCTAAATTAAGGATCTTGTCTTATTTCTTCATTATTACTAACTCTCTTCTTCCTAATGTCTCCCTTGACACCGCACCTCTTATGGCCTTTGTTTCTCTGGTTACTGTTCCCAGTAGTTCAAAATAAAAGTGGTAGTTTCTTCCGTCTCCTCCTTAGCGGATCTAGCATTAAGTGTGATTCCCCGGGGTGACCCTGGTTTGCTCCGAGTCAGTATAATGTGACCGGGTGGGGAGTGTTGCTTTGATCTCCCAAAACACGCATCACGCACTCACACACGCTACACAACGCATACATCGGAGGTCGTCCTTACATTATACCATGTGTTGTTAACGGGACGTTTTAAATTTAATCAAACAAACAAACCGAAGATACCATACAACTAAAAAATCCCTAATAGAAAACATCCTACACTAGCCAGAGTTGGCCTGTGTGTTTGGGGGAAACCTCATGTTGGAGACCGTCGACAAAGGACAGTTGGTGTTAAGAGGTCGCAATGCTGTTAGTCAACACTTATTTGGTTATTTTTCATTTTCAAATAAAATGGAAACATTCTATTTTCGTATTTATTCAACTCATCATTAATTTTATCCGTCATAAATTCTTATGTAATAACAGATGCGTTATGAACAAACTCAAACGTCAACAACGTAAACCTGCACCAGGAGGTGAGTATGCTAAAAATGAATATGTATGATAAACATACCTGATATCGTGACTTATAACGTGTGTACATACACTATACATGTACATTCCAGATAGGCTCTGTAAATACCGTAATTGTTTAGTTTCAACGTCCTCTTAAATCGTAAAGTGAGTTTTTTTAACAAGTTTTTGATGCTGATTAAATAAATCCTTAACTAAGTCACTGTGACCTACAATGTGTCATCATCTGGTTGGTGGTTGATAAGGCTTTACCTCCTATTAACAGCTCGGGACATTAAATGACAGCCTCCCTTGTGCTGTGTGTGTGAACATTTTGGGAGGTTGTGGTATGTTGTGTTCTTATAATGTGCCCTGTAATGTGTTATGTACTGAAGCAAGCACGACCAAACATAATACCTCCCCCGGCCACATGATACTGACTCGTGTAAAAGTAAACTGTACGATTTTGAATTAAAAATAAATTGCTACAAACAACTGAAATATTTCTTTTTAAAACAGGTTGTTATTTTAAATGTAAACTTGTCCCACTCCAATACTATTGACCGACCCAGGTTATTACGCCTTGGAAGTAATTTAACAAAACTGTATTATTGTTGAAGACAATACAACACATCACATGTAGCCATTGCGTACCAAACTGATACGACCAT